>NC_140183.1:65238648-65878648 GCF_963971535.1 Notolepis coatsorum
ACGGTGGATGAAACTGGCCACATAGGCTGAGAGCAGGCCCGGGAAGTGCATGCTGGAATATTTTTCACATCAACGACAAGTATTTTATTTGAATTAATTTCCATCTAAACACATATTCAGGAAAGGTTACACCTTCCTATTTTCCCCATGCTTCCTAACATCCTTCCCAACATCCTTCCTAACATGCTTCCTACGCTTCCTATAACCCTTTCTATGCTGCCTATTATTGTCTAGCATTAGAATGCTAATGCTAATAACTATAATTGGAGAGTCGCTGTGTCCATTGGTGTTTGTCTCTCTGTGTGTTCTAGCGTGCCGTCTGGTGGATATTTGCGCTCTACTGAACGTACCTTTCTAGTTGGCTATAATTTTATGATGGCTCATTCCAAATGGGACTTGGTTAAACTTGGTTTAAGCAACCACAGAATTCTGCAAACAGGAAAGGCCTCCATTTTCATCTCCATTTGGTCTGATCTGTTCATTAAAAGGGATAACCGGAAGGCCCCAGTGAGACTTGAACTCACGACCCCTGGTTTACAAGACCAGTGCTCTAACCTCTGAGCTATGGAGCCACACCTGTAAAATGCTTGTCAGAGGAACTAAATAAAGAAGACACCTGCAGTGCCAACACTAACCAGACAGACGGGGGACAAAAATCATCTTCATCAAATGTCCTTTCCTGCCTTTGGTTACTTTAACATCTCAAATGAACCGAACCGGAGTACCAGACCACCTCTTCAACAAGGTCTTGGCCCAGTTGTTTTGGTGCTGCACCCGAGTGGGATTACCGTGTTCACACCTGCCTCAACGAACCGGGGTTAGATTCAACAGACCTAAACAAGACATGTGCGAAAGCGCCCTAAAACACTTTAGAATGATTTTAAAACATCATTGAAGTCAATCTATAAGGGATGGGAGGACCTCAGTCAAGGGGACGGTTGGGATGTAAACCGTCCATGAAATGTCCGACCAGACTGCTGTTGGCAACCGGGAGGGGAAGTTTGCATGGGTTGCGGGGAGGGGTCCTGTGTTCCGTTCCATGGGCTCTTTCGGTCTGACTTGTAAATTAAAGGGCACTGCCTGAAGTGAGGCTTAAACACAACCCGTGGCTTACAAAGACCAGTGCTCTAACCTCTATTAAGCCTCACCTATAGTGCGATTGTCGGAGGAATCAAGTAAAGAACACAACTGCAGAAGATAAAGAGCACCAACACTAACTAGACAGACACGTTGACACACACGGTCTTAACATAAAGCCTTTTAGTCCCAGAACCTACATTTCATGCTAATGTTTTGTTCCTTCAGACCATTGATGTCTGCGTTTCCATCACGATGTAAAGATCCGCCATGATTAGGCAAATCTGTCCGCTGACGTGTGGAAAAGGTCTCTAGACATTCCAGTGTCTCACTAGAACACGAAAGGACAATTCTCTCTGATCAGATCTTCACGACCACGGTTAAATGAACAGACCAGTGTTCCCTGCAGACTCTTCTGCGATATATCGGTCCTTGCATTGATCAGGAACGTGTATCGGACTGCTCAATGCACTGTCAACTCACAGAGTCCAGATGGCTTGTGTTTCCTAACGGAGCTTCATGTGGCAACTTACCACTGTAATGTGCCACAGTAGCTGCTACCAAGGAAAGACAGGAAGTATTTGTATGACTTAGGGATAGATATTTGTATGACTTAAAGATTACAATGTTTACTGTGTCCCAAGAGACACATTCAAACACAATTGGATGAATCAAAATGGGCAGAGAATGGATGTCCGATATTATCGGCCTACCGATATTATCGGCCGATATTGGCATCGGAAAATATCGGTATCGGTTTTCAAAACAAAAAAAAATTATTTACCCAGGCAAGCAAGTAAGAACAAATTATTATTTTATTTATTGTCAAAGTATGCATAATGTTGTGTTAATTACATGACAAGAGATATGTAATGTTAATTACCTGAAATTATTCAGTTTTTTGCGGGGGGAAACCCTGCATATATCGGTATCGGTTGATATCGGTATCGGAAATTAAGAGTTGGACAATATCGGTATATCGGTATCGGTAGAAAAGCCAATATCGAGAATATTTTTTGATTTGGGGTCAAATTCAATTGTGGATACAGAATTACAGCAGGAATGTCCATCTAGATTTGCAAAACAGTCTTCGTTTTCAAGTGTAAAACACTTTAGAATGTTTTCAAAACATCATAGAAGTCATTCCGTAAGGGATGGGAAGACTCGAGTCAAGGGGAAGGTTGGTATGTAAGACCTTCCATGAAAACGGTCAACTAGACGCATCCTAACAATTCCCCAACACAGTTTTGACATGTCATGACCTCACAGCGCCAACCGCAGACATCGCCATCTAAAAAATCTCATGACAGAGCGTAACTACAGCAGCATTCCCTGTTGGGTTGGTTATTACTCAACGTTGTAAAACATTAGATGTTTTTTCATGAACAACGATATTTGCTGTTGGTACCTGAGGTGCCAACACAGGATGGGTTGGGGGTGGAGGCCTGCTCCCTTCTGTACGTATTCTCTTCCATGGCTTCTTTCAGTCTGACCTGTTAATTAAAAGACATGACCTGAAGGCCCCAGTGAGACTTGAACTCACGACCCCTGGTTTACAAGACCAGTGCTCTAACCTCTGAGCTATGGAGCCTCACATATAAAATGTTTGTCAAAGGAATCAAATAAAGAACACACCCACCGAAGATAAACAGTGCCAACTCTTATCTAGACAGACCGGTTTCCACACACCGTATTAACATAGTGAAGGCTGGCAGTCCAATCCAAAATGGTGACACGCAGGTGAAACGATAATCCCTGCTCCAACCTTTTACCCATAAAAGCACGGATATTTAAAAGAAAACCACTCAACAAGATGGAATCCATTCATTGTGAGTTTTTTTAAGATTTTTTTTTACTACTGGGCAGTCCAGTAGGGAGAGACAGAGGAGAAATGGGAGACAGAGTGGGGGGAAGACATTCGGGAAATAACGACGGATTCGGGAATCGAATCCGGGTCGCGTGAATATTAAAGGCAACCTACTTGTGTTCAGCTTTTCTCTGATTGGCCACGCCCCCCCGCCCCCTTTTGCCGCGAACGCGGCAGCAGAGGTCCCTGCAAGGTCCCAAATTAAATGAATGAAGCGCGCAGCGAACGCGGCAGCAGAGTGTATAATGTTATTTCGCGGAGCATAATGTATAATGCTTCCATTCATTTTGGGGACGATGTTCAAATATCATACTTCTGCAGCAGAGTGTATAATGTTATTTCGCGGAGCATAATGTATAATGCTTCCATTCATTTTGGGGACGATGTTCAAATATCATACTTCTGAAGTATAAACAAACTATACTGCTGTGACGTTATTTCGCCCGTTGGAGGCTGCTGACTGATTAATAAGCTCTCTTTATTTCGCTTCCATTCATTTTGGGGACGATGTTCAAATATCATACTTCTGAAGTATAAACAAACTATACTGCTGTGACGTTATTTCGCCCGTTGGAGGCTGCTAACTGATTAATAATAAGCTCTCTTTATTTAGCTTCCATTCATTTTGGGGACGATGTTCAAATATCTGGCTTGCACGTTGGCACAAAAGCTTGCACGTTGGCGGCAGGGTCCATCGCGAATTAGTTAGTTATATTAGTATATTAGTATTAGTATATTAGTTAGTTATATGGCGGCGTTAAGTGATGCGGCGATGCGGCATTAACCAACAACATTAACCAACAACGAGGCACAACGAGGCTGCCGCGTCCTCTCGCGGCGCGGCGCGGATAAGGGCGTGTGCTAGGGCGGTCACGTGGCCAATCAGGGAAACGCTGAACAAAAAGCTGAACACAAGTAGGTTGCCTTTAATATTCACGCATCTGGGTCGCCCGTGTCGCGGCTGAGCACGCTATGTGGTTCGCCACTGGGGCGCCCCATTGTGAGTTTTCTAATGACATAGAAGATCTTGATGATCAAGTCCAGGAGGCAGGCTTTGAGAGAGTTCATGGCTGACCGGGGATGAAGATGAGAACAATCCTGGGTAAAAAAGACTCCCAATTTCAAAAGAAACATTGATGATGAGACAAAGAAAGCAGCTGAGGACAACCAGCTACTTTAAAGACCGACCAGTTTCTCAAAGAGATCCAGAAAAGGAGGGGAAAAAGCTCATCCCGACCGCGAAGAGCAAAAACACAAAAGCCAGACTGGTAGTGTATCTACCAGTAGCTGTATCTATGTGGACCTCTTTGGGTGGGATGTGTGCAAGGAGGGGTATGGTATGGTACCTTTCTTGCCCACCGTGACCCCTCATGTCTCACGCGTACGTCAGGTTGGCCTAGATTACCGGGTAGCCAGGCCCACCGAGTTTGATTGTGGCACTTGGAGGCTGTCTATGACAGATTGTTTGAACACAAAAACATATGAATGTGGATGTGCTTTGTATAGCAACGTAAAACTGTAACAGGCTAGCCGGTGCCAAAGGAAAGAAAGGAAGTATTTGTATGGCTTAGAGATAAATATCGCAATGTTTAATGTGTCCAAAAGACACGTTGAAACACAATTGGACAAAATCGACTATTTACTACTGTGGCAAAATTTTGGGGTCAAATTTGATTGTGGATACAGAATTATAGCGGAAATTCCTGTCTAGATTTGCAAACAGGAAAGGCCTCAATTTACAAGCATAAAACACGTTTTTAAAACGTCATTGATGTCATTCTGTAAGGGATGGGAAGACCGGAGTCGAGGGCAAGGTCGGGATGTTGACCTTCCATGAAATGTCCGACTAGGCTGCTGTTGTCACCTGAGGGGTGGGGTAGGCATGGGTTGGGGGTGCTCTGTAGGGGTGGAGGCCTGCTTCCTTCTGTACGTATTCTGTTCTGTGGATTCTTTTGTTCTGACCTGTGAATTAAAAGCTACAATCGGAAGGCCCCAGTGAGACTTGAACGAACTCACGACCCCTGGTTACAAGACCAGTGCTCTAACCTCTGAGCTATGGAGCCACACCTATCGAGTGTTTGTCAGAGGAATTAAGTAAAGAACACACCTGCAGAAGATAAAGAGTGCCAACACTAACTAGACAGACACGTTGACACACACAGTCTTAACATAAAGCCTTTTAGTCCCATAACCTACATTTCATGCTACTACTGATCCCCCTTGATCTCTTTACAGATAAATTTAACGCCACCCTTCGTAGCACGCTCGACATTGTCGCTCCCCTTAAGCCTAAAATTAAACGTGCTCCGCAAAAGCAAACTCCCTGGTTTACGGAGGAAACTCGCTCCTTTAAAAAGGCATGTCGCAAACTTGAACATAAATGGCGTTCGACCAAACTCAAAGTATTCCGCCTTGCCTGGAATGATAGTTTACGTAACTACAAAAAGGCACTCTAACTTGCCAAAACAACGAGAGAGAGAGAGAGAGAGAGAGAGAGAGAGAGAGAGAGAGAGAGAGAGAGAGAGAGAGAGAGAGAGAGAGAGAGAGAGAGAGAGAGAGAGAGAGAGAGAGACATTTGGCAAAGGACGCCGGGTCTGGGAGTCGAACGCAACGCTTTGCGACGCAACGCGATACATGGTGTGCTACTAGAGCGCCCCACAGTTGCAAAACGTACTCAGAAACAACAACTGCCCTAAACCATGCGTTCTCTACTAACAAATTCATTAAATTCTTTACCAAGAACATTTTTCTCATAAGAGATGAAATTGTTGGCTTACTCAACAATCAGAGTCCCTCGCAACCTCTGATGGGCTTTCCCCCTGACTTTGAATCCAGCCATATGCTATGCTGCCTTGAAAACATCTCACTTAGTGCCCTCTCTAAATTGGTTGGCGCGGCTAAACCCTCAACCTGTCTGTTTGACCCTCTTCCAGCAACTCTCATCAAAAAACTCCTCCCAACTCTAGGCCCTGCCCTACTCAATATCTTCAACACCTCCTTGTCTACTGGCGTGGTGCCCCTGGCCTTTAAATCAGCCGCCATTAAACCGCTACTTATAAAACCAAACCTCGACCCTCTAATCTTGAAAAATTACAGACCCATCTCCAATCTTCCGTTCCTATCCAAAATATTAGAACGGATTGTCGCAACGCAACTTACTGACCATCTATCGAACAATAATCTTAATGAATCTTTTCAATCTGGCTTTAGATTGTTTTGTTCCCTCAGCCCATTGTTGTCTGCGTTTCCATAACAGTGAAAAGATCCGCCAAGATTAGGCAAATCTGTCCCCTGACGTGTGGAAAAGGTCTCTAGACATTCCAGTGTCTCACTAAAACACAAAAGGACAATTTTATCTGATCAGATCTTTGTGATCACAGTTAAATGAACAGACCAATGTTCCGTCCCTGCAGACTCTTTTGCCATATTGGCAACTCATACAAGTCCAGATGATGATGTAGGTTGTTGATCTTGTTGCCTTGTAATAGGCAATAGCAATCTTAAATACTTGACCTGCAAACATTTCACCTGCTTATCTTATACAATCTTCTCGTAACTAAGACATTTGCTGGAAAGAATTATCGCTTTTGTGCATAGATCACTAGATTAATCAGCTTATAATACGCATGTGACATTTGCATTTCCTGGTTGAAAGCAGATGACATTAGTGAAATGGATGTTAAATGTCTTATTAAATACTCAGGGGGCTACAAACGTAGGACTGTTCTGACAGCACAATATTGATGTAACTAAAAGATTAGCTTGGGGGAAATGTTAACAAATAAAAAAAAAATAAACGGTTTGTGCTGCATATTATTTTATGAAAATACTGGTTGAAATGAAACGCTGCGACCATTCAAACTGTTCAGCACTGCAAGTACCCAAAGCTCCTGCACTTTGGAAATGTCCAGAGCAAGGACTGGGGACAAAATAATGTCCCATAACTTCTGTTTAGACCCTGGTCCCTGTGGTGTATATGCCAGTGGTGGAAGAAGTACACGGTTCCTTTACTTAAATAAAAATACCCAGTTAAATGAGTACTCTGGTAAAAGTAAAAGTCCTCCATTCAAATTCTACTTAAGTAGAAGTAGAGAAGTATTTGCTACAGATCTTTCACAGTTTATTGATTGTCATATTATGATTACTATGAGTGTGACCTGAGTCAAGGGGAAGGTTGGGATGTAAGACCTTCCATGACATGTCTGACTACACTGCTGTTGGCACCGGAGAGGGAACCTGAAGCACCAGATGGTTTGTTACACAGAGCAACCTGAGAAGTCGTCCTCTGGAAATGTGTGGAAAACGACGGGGGCACTTTCAACAAATACTTGGCAGGTGATTGGATGAACCATCTGTCTATCTATCACAGATAATCAGACCAACCAATCATATGACGTAGTAGGAGAGCACTGAAGATGAAGCTAGCTATATAGTTTCCATGGTAGACGATTCTTGCCATCTTTGTAAGGAATTCAAATACCAAAGAAATTAAAAGAAGGTGAGCAAACTTCATACCTAAATGTTCCTCGTAGGACGCTGATTGGTCTAAGCCACGCCTGTAGCTGCCAGTAGTTCCTCACAGGACGCTGATTGGTCTAAGCCAGTGGTTCTCAAACTACGGGCCGTGACCCAAAGTGGGGTCGTGGGTAGGTGACAGTGGGGTCGCGCATTGGCAAGTAAAAAAATATATATTAAAAAAATATACTTTTTTATTTTATGTTCTGGCAACATATTTTGGCTAAATATGCCTCGTTTTATAAATGTGTATTGATAACATAGTGCTTTAATAAAATGTTCTAATAAATATGCATGATCAAGTTCAACAACGTGTGCTTTTATTTTGATATTCCTTAATTCCACCTTGAGATTACGCGATACATTAAGTGTGGCTCTGTAGGGGTGGTGCATGTACAGATTAGGGAGAGGGGCTCTGTAGGCGTGGTGCATGAAGAGATTAGGGAGAGGGGCTCTGTAGGGGTGGTGCATGTACAGATTAGGGAGAGGGGCTCTGTAGGCGTGGTGCATGAAGAGATTAGGGAGAGGGGCTCTGTAGGGGTGGTGCATGTACAGATTGGGGAGAGGGGCTCTGTAAGGGTGGTGCATGAAGAGATTGGGGAGAGGGGCTCTGTAAGGGTGGAGGCATGCTCTGTGGCCTCATTCAGTCTGACCTGTGATTTAAAATGCATGACCTGAAGGCCCCAGTGAGACTTGAACTCACGACCCCTGGTTTACAAGACCAGTGCTCTAACCTCTGAGCTATGGAGCCACACCTGAAGATAATTTGTCAGAGGAATTGAATAAAGAACACCACACCCATGATCTGCAAGTACCTCTACATGTGATTGGAGCAGAGAAGCAGAATCTCTGATGCATTGTATTGCATTTTAGCCGTACTTAAGTATCTAAAGTAAAAATACATGACGTTTGTATTATTCCAGTGCTTCCATTGACCTCTAAAGGTTATGTTAAAGTGGTATGTGGTCCAGTTATGCTGCTCTGATTAAAGGTCATGTTAAAGTGGTATGTGGTCCAGTTATGCTGCTCTGATTACGTCCTCTTGAAGTTGACAGGCTTCAAATGTGAAAGTATATAATCTTGATACATTTCTGCCTTGTTTTCTATGAAAAATATTTTTCTTCATAGTAACTAGTAGCTGATAGTACTGTACAGGTAGCTCAAATTTGTACTTAAGTACAGTACTTGAGTAAAAATACTTACTTTCCATCTCTGATATTGAAACAATAAAATCAAAGTTCTACCAAGCAGCAGGGTCTTAGGCTGGATGTTGACTAATAATAATAATAACTTTATTTGTATAGCACTTTTCATACAGAAGTTGCAGTTCAAAGTGCTTCACAACAGTAAAAAATACAGGCATAAGCGAGCATGAAAAAGATAGAGAGGTAGCAAGGTAAGGTAAATCACAGTGTTTCACATTAGGATCTAGTATCCCAATAGGTTATCTGTTTACAGTTTCATTCAGTAATACAAATAACAAAAATAGTTTAAAATGATTCGGTTTTAAAATAGTCTAAAAATTATCAAATAGAACGGACATACAACAGGGTATTTAACATATAAGAGCAGTGCATCAGTAAGAAGTAAAAAGTGTAATAAAATTTCAATTTTGAATTACAACAGAGCAGTGCTCTTAAAATTACAGTGCATCATTATAGTAATATTCCACAATTATTACATTTGATAGTAATAATGGCACACAGTCATAAATTCATCAACATGCGCATTTGTTGATACATGCAGGACTTTGAGACAGACGTATGCCATGTTTGGCGCGGAGCATAGACACATGAATTTGATAGGAATTGTCATTTAAATGCCTGAGCAAAGAAATAGGTTTTAAGCTGTCTTTTGAAGATGTCTAGTGAGTTGGCTCCCCTGATGTTTTGGGGTAGTTTCAAGTTCAAGTTTCAAGTTTCTTTAATAGTTGTCATACAGAAGTACAGAATACTTTTATACAAAATGCTTCTTACTGTTGCGCTCCAGAGACTGTGCAAGACAAGATAAGTATGAAATAAAATAACATGGTAAAATTAGAAGTAAAAAAAATGAGGTCACAGTGTTCAGTTTAGACATATGTACAATGTTCGATGCAGAATAGACGTAGTTACCATACAATATACAATACTGTGCAGTGTACTAATATACAATACTATATAGTGCAAGGCAGAAATGGAGAAATGGGACGAGGTGCAATTTAGGTACAATTCACAGTAGGTGTACGAGTTGTAGTGCAAATCCTTTATCAATAAATATAAAGTGTAAGTGTGTTTGTGTGATCTAAAGTGTGGAGAGTGGGTGCTGCAGTGTGTTGTTTGTTTGAGTGAGTGTGTGCGTGTGGGTGTGTGTGCTGTGTGCATTTGATGGTTGTTGCATAGTGATTATTGTTCGTTTAGCAGCCTGATGGCCTGGGGATAGAAGCTTCTTCTGAGTCTTTCTGTGCTCGCCTTAAGACTCCGGTATCGCTTGGGTAGTTTGTTCCATAGTTTTGGGGCATAGTTGATAAAGGCTGCATTACCGATCCTCTTTTGACTGTTTCTGGGAGCCTCTAGTAGTCCAGCAGTTGATGACCGCAGTGTTCTTGCTGGCCTGTAATTTATTAGAGTGTTGGTGATGTAGCTAGGTCCCTGTCCATTTAGAGCTTTGTATGTAAGGAGAAGGACCTTAAAGTAAATTCTAAATGTTACAGGAAGCCAGTGTAAAGCAGCTAAGACTGGACTAATGTGCTCTCTCCTTTTGGTTCTAGTTAGCAGTCGGGCTGCAGAGTTTTGGATTAGCTGAAGCCTCTATGTGGTTTTCTTAGGGAGACCCGTGAAAAGTGCATTACAGTAGTCTAACCGACTACATATATGAATATAAGAATTAGCTTCTCAGCATCATTTTGATTAATAAATGGTCGTACTTTTGCTATATTTCTGAGATGGAAGAACGATGTTTTCGTCACTTTGTTAATATGAGAATTGAAGTTCAGTTCTGAATCTATGATAACCCCAAGACTAGTGACCTCAGATTTGATCCAAGGGGTTAGTCCTCCCAGGTTCTTTATTAACGTTTCTTTTTTTGTTTTGGGGCCGATAATTAGAATTTCAGTTTTGTTCTCGTTTAGTTTCAGGAAGTTCTTACTCATCCATTTATTTATTGCCAGTAAGCAGTCTGTAATGGAGTTATCGCTGTATCATTTGGTTCAGCAGATATCATCCGCATAGCTATGACACAGTTTGACAGCTATGATACCACCCGGACACAGTATCACCATCGGCGATACCAGTTCCACCCCGGCCCCAGTCAACCAAGGCGTCCCCCAAGGCTCTGTACTTGGCCCAATTCTGTTCACCATTTACATGCTCCCCCTCGGTCAGATCATCCGCCGCCATGGCCTCAGCTTCCACTCCTATGCTGACGACACACAACTCTACCTCTCCACCAAACCATCCACCCATCTCCCCCCACACTCCCTTATCAACTGTCTTCATGAAATAAAAACCTGGATGTCATCTAATCTTCTCAAACTCAACAACAATAAAACTGAGCTCATGGTTGTGAACTTGTGGCACCCAAGGCCCTGCTCCGGAAGGTTGGGGATCTCACCCTCAACATAGACGGCTGCTCCATCTGCCCATCCCCAAAGGTCCGCAACCTGGGCGCTATCCTGGACTCCACCCTTTCCTACCAAGCCCATGTCAGTTCCGTCACCAAATCCGCCTTCTTCCACCTCAGAAACATATCCAGACTCCGACCATCACTTTCCGACTCCACAGCTGAGACCCTCATCCATGCCTTTGTAACCTCCCGCCTGGACTACTGCAACGGGGTCCTGTCCGGGGTCCCAAGCAAAACCCTGGACAGGCTCCAGTATGTTCAAAATTCAGCTGCCAGGGTTCTAACCCGCACCAAACCCTGGCAGCACATCACCCCCACCCTCATCCACCTCCACTGGCTCCCCATCAAATCCCGCATCACCTACAAAACCCTCCTGCTCACCTACAAATCCCTTCACGCTCTGGCACCTCAGTACCTCATCGACCTCCTCCACCCCTACACTCAGTCACGGTCCCTGCGATCCACGGACACTGGTCAGCTCTTCATCCCCCGAACCAGACTGCGGACCTTCGGGACAGAGCTTTCAGTGTGGCAGCTCCCACCCTCTGGAACTCCCTCCCCGCAGAACTTCGCACCGCCCCCAACTCTGGACTCATTCAAAAAACTGCTCAAAACCCACCTCTTCAACTTGGCCTTTAACCCCTAATCTCTCACTTTATATATATATGTTGTGTCTGTCCACTGTCAGTTACTTTGTTATTCCCCCCCCCCCTATGTAAAGCGACCTTGGGTCCCTTGAAAGGCGCTATATAAAATGAAGTTATTATTATTATTATAGCTATGGAAACCTACATTACTGTATGTTCTCTGATGATATCACCCAGCGGTAACATGTAAAGGGAGAAGAGTAAAGGACCTAAGCAACTCCATAGTTGAATTCCCTCCCTCTGATGTATGTTTTAAACCAGCTTAGCACATGTTCTGAGAAACCGACAAGGTTTTCAAGACGATCGATTAGAATATCGTGGTCAATTGTATCAAATGCTGCACTGAGATCTAACAGGATGATTGATTGATTGATTGATTGATTGATTGATTGAAAACTTTATTAACAGATTGCAGAATGGGTACAATACAGTACAGCTCAATACACACAATTGTTAAGGGGATGCAGACCAGAGAAAGACTTTCGTCTTGTTTACATCAGGGTCCCCCATTTTCAATTCATCAGGACATATATGACATACATGACATACAGATAGACAGTACTGCTACATCTATACATTTATGACATACCAGATTTGCAAATACAGTACTGTTTGTGATACCAAAAGAGTCCAGAAAAGAGTATATATTTGACGTAAAAACTGTACATTGGGGGAGGTTGGGTAGGTGGGGGGGGGGGGCTGTACATTGGAGGTGGTTCGGTGGGTGGGGGGGGGGGTGGGGGGGAACACTGTACAACTGTACAAGCAAAACTGTACATTGGAATATGTGTGTCAGATGTATACGGTAAGAATAAATATATACACGGTATGATACATTTCCATACTTGAAAACAAACAAACAACAATCTATGCAAGCACAGCGCCACCTGCAGGGGTGCAGTCGTGCACACACGCGGTTACACGGCGTGTTATTAGTAGGTCACTCAGGGCAGAAGTGCGCGCAATGATAAGTACCCGGCCGTTGTAGAAAGCTACCCGGCCGGCACTTCTCACCTAGACTTTGCATAATAATAGGATAGGATGGAGATCTTATTCTCATCAGAGTTTAGCCTGAGGTCACTGATTATTTTGGTGAGGGCAGTTTCAGTGCTATGGTATTTTCTGAATCCCGATTGAAATTCTTCTAAGATGTTGTTTTCTTCAAGAAAGGAATTAATTTGAACTGAAACTATCTTTTCAAGTACTTTACTAATGAATGGTAGGTTGGATATTGGACGATAATTTGCCATTACATTACTATCCAAGTTAGGTTTTTTTAGTAATGGCTTTACAACTGCTGTTTTAAAGGCATCTGGGAAAATACCAGTTCTAAGGGAAGTGTTTATGATATCTAGCACAGGGCTTGAGATACTATTAAACACCCGTTTGAAGAAAGCTGTAGGTATTGATTGATTGATTGATTGATTGAAAAGTTTATTAACAGATTGCAGAATGGGTACAGTACAGTACAGCTCAATACATACAATTGTTAAGGGGATGCAGACCAGAGAAATGAATGAATGAATGAAAACTTTATTTAACAGATTGCAGAATGGGTACAATACAGTACGGCTCAATACATACAATTGTTAAGGGGATGCAGACCTGAGAAAGACGTTTGTCTTGTTTCCATCAGGGTCCCCCATTTTCATTTCATATAGAAAGACTTTCGTCTTGTTTACATCAGGGTCCCCCATTTTCAATTCATCATAACATATATGACATACAGATAGACAGTACTGCTACATCTATACATTTATGACATATCAGATTTGCAAATACAGTACTGTTTGTGATACAAAAGTGTCCAGAAAAAGAGTGTATATATACATTTGGCGTAGAAACTGTACATTGGAGGAGGTTGGGTGGGTGGGGTGGGTGGGTGAGGGCTGTACATTGGTGGTTGGGTGGGTGGGGTTGGGTGGGGTGGGTGGGTGAGGGCTGTACATTGGAGGTGGGGGGGGGGGGGGGGGGGTTGGGTAGGACACACACACACATTTTACACTGTACATTGGAATACTGACAAAGCCTTACTTGGTCATTTACTGTACAACTAGGTTAGGACATTTGTAGGGGCCAGTTTCGAATTGCAGTCTCACGTAGGTGTTTTTTGAGAGTGTTTTTGAAAGTGGGTAGTGATTCACATTCCTTTACAGCTGTGGGTAGAGCGTTCCACATTGATGTGGCATAATTGCGAAACGTGTTTAGTCCCTTGTTTGAGCCGAATCTGGGTTTTACATGATTTGTGGAGCTCCCTCTGGTGTTGTGATCGTGGTATTCACTGACCTTTGGGAAGTATTTTGACATGTACATGGGTACCTTGGTCGCGTAGTGTATCTTGTAGACCAGGCCCATTGCAAGTTGCTGTACTCTGTCGTCTACTCTAAGCCATCCTAGGTTGTCAAAGTGGGCAGGGGTGAGGTGGGTTCTAGGAGTCAGGTCAAGCAGTAGTCTGACTAGCTTGTTTTGAGATGTTTGTAATTTGTTTTTTAGTGCCTTTGAGGTGCTTTGGTACCATGAGGTGCAAGCATAGTCGTAGTACCCTTGAATGAGTGCTCCTGCTAGAGTCTTCAGGGTATTCTTGTTTACCAGAGAGGAGATCCGGTACAAGAATCGCGTTCGTTGGTTGACTTTTTTTATTACATTGGATGCCATTTTGTCACAGGAAAGATTAGCCTCTAGGATGGAACCCAGGTAGGTAATTTCATCTTTCCTTGTGACAATATTGTCACCCACTGTAACCGAGAAGCCGTCGGTCTTGCTGAGTTTGTTATTTGAACCGAAGAGAATGGACTCTGTTTTGCCCATGTGTAATGATAGTTTGTTGTCAGCGAGCCATATGCAGATTTTGCCTAGTTCCGAGCTGAGGGCTTTTTCAACCTGTAACTTGTTCTTGTCAGAGACCAGCAGGGCTGAGTCGTCCGCAAACAGGATCAAGTTGCAGTCACAAGCTGACGACAAGCTGACGAGGTATAGGGTCAATGTCTGAGGTGGAGGAGTTACATTCTGCAACAGTTTTGGAGAGTACATCTAATGTGATGCATGTGAATCTTCTCATGGTTACATTGCGCAGTTTGCTGTAATCAGCTTTATTTCCATCATGAGTAATGCTGGCCCTGATCAAGGTTATTTAGTTGTTAAAGAATAGTGCAAGTTCTTCACACTTAACCGTTGATGACTGAGGAGGTGTAGGGGCAGTGTTTAGTAGTAGATTAATAGTGGAAAAAAGGATTCTGGAGTTTCCAGCGTTTTCTGTAATGAGTCTGACTAATGATTTTAGAGAAGTAGTCTTTCCTTGCTAAGCGGATGGTTTTGTTATAAGCAGTTAAAGCATTTTTGTATATATCACAGCCAGGCCCGGACTGGCCATCGGGAGCACCGGGAGTTTTCCCGGTGGCCTGGCCTGCACAGATTAAAAAATATATATATATATATAAAAAAAAGAAAAAAAACACTTTTTTTAATTATTATTATTATTATTTTTTTTTGCCAGGCGATTGTTTCTAGTTGTGGCGGCGGCGCGGCGCGATAGTTAGATAACCTAGATGGGTGGGGAACAACCAGGATTTCACTGTCTGCCACAGAGTTGGAGAACTATCTGACTCTCTCTCACGGGCCGGCGGATCACACACACAATGGAGCCGTGCTGCCGCTTGTGATTGGTGGAGGCGGGACCAGGCGATACAACTGATTGACAGCAGAGGCGGCGAATAGAATGGCAGATGGCACTCAGATGCAGAATAACAGCCAGGCAATGAGCCAGGTAGTGAGGGACTCGGGAGAGATACAGTAGAGCGAAAGTCAATTAACGTTGATGTCAAGATGGACAGTGGAAGAAAGAGAAAGGGTGGAGGAGAGAGGGATAAAACAAAGAAAAAGAAAGGCCCTTACAGGAGAGAGTGGTTAACTGTATTATAATAGTAAATAGAAAAATATGTTGTGCTCTTGCTTTTTTCTTTTTGAAGGTGGAGAGAGTAGCATTGCTAGTGCCACAACAGTTTTATTTGAGGTCCATAACAGTACATTGTACTAAGCAATTGTTGGCTCACTAGTTTGTGATTCACATGCACTAAAATTCACCAGAATGCAGGAAATGAAGTCTTTGTAACAAAACATTTCCTGGTGGGGGACCCCCAGACCCCCCGCTTAAAAAGTGGCCTGACTGGGGCTATATTTCGCGCTATATCTCCCGGTATGAATTATTTCCCCAGTCCGGCCCTGATCACAGCAGATGGTGGTTTTAGTTTTTCTCCATTTTCGCTCCACTGCACGACATTTCCTTTTTTCTTTGTTGACCGCATTATAGTTCAACCAGGGCGAGGCTCTGGTTTTCTTCTTTTTCGTTTTTAGTGGGGCGACTGGGGAGATTTTCTACCATTTAATTTAAAGAGCTGTCATGATTGTGTGGTTCATGTAGTCTGATAAGATTAATGAACTTTGATTCAGTTTTGTCGTTTAGGAGCCTCTTTTGAACTGTTATTTCTTTTTTTGTTTTAGAAAGGGTATACAGTGATGGTCGGAGAGAGGTAATTCAGTTATTGAGAATTTTTTTATGCTTAGCCCAGTTGTTGTTATGACTAATTTCCAAGCCTGTGAGTTGCATTTGTTATATGCTGTGTTAGATCAAAGCTATCCAGCAGATTTCTGAGCTCTATAGTTTTGGAGTCTGTTTTCTTATTAAAATGGATGTTCAAGTCTCCATTTAGGATCACCTTATTGTATCCGGTAACTAGCCTACCGATATTATCGGCCGATATTGGCATTAAAATGTGATATCGGAAATTATCGGTATCGGTAAAATAAATTAAAATAATAATAATAATATATATATTTTTTTACATTTATTTAACCTTTATTTACCCAGGCAAGCAAGTAAGAACACATTCAGATTTTTTTATTGTCAAAAGTATGCATAATGTTGTGTTAATTCCACGACAAGAGATATGTAATGTTAATTACCTGAAATTATTCCGTTTTTTTGGGGGGGGGGGAAACCCTGCATATATCGGTATCGGTTGATATCGGTATCGGAAGAGTTGGACAATATCGGTATATCGGTATCTGTAAAAAAGCCAATATCGAGCATCCCTACCGGTAACACATAGTGAAATCAGTTCAGAGAGTTCCTGTATAAATATTGGTGAGTGTCTAGGCGGGCGGTATATTGTGACGATAATGGTTGATTCTGTTTTGAGTTCAATGGCAAGATACGTATTCCATCGACATGAACTCACCTAGTTCTGTGATTCTAAACAAGAGCTTTGAGGAGAAAATTGCTGCAACCCCCCCTCCTCTTCTGTTTTTTCTCTGTATTTGATGAGAACTATAGTCTGGTGGGCAAGCCTCTATCATTATTGATGTAGCTGTGTCATTATTGAGCCATGTCTCCACTAAGCAGATGCAGTCTAAGTTATTTTCTTTAATCAGATCATTTACAATTTTTTTTTTATTGTTCAGTGATCTGACATTTAGGAGGGCTAATTTTATTTGTTGGACTTCTTGAGAGGAGATCTGCTTTGGTTTGACCTTGATAGCCTTGAGGTTAATAGCAGGTGTACGCATTGATTGTGCATGGCTTTTACCATGCCATTGGCTGGTTAAGATTACCGGTATGTTTTGAGAGATGGCATGGTGCTTGTGCTATACTATACTGTACTCTAGTGTATGATGGGTTGATTTGATTAGCTCTTTCGGGGACATTTGATCAGACGAGATGGCCTTGTGTGATATGGGGGGCAGGACGCCTTGTGCTGCTGCTGCACCTCGTGGTGAGAGTGTGTCCTTCGTGATTATCTCTCGTGCTGGTATGAGTTTGATGTCCTTGGAGGTCACTAAGGCATGACGCATGTTTGCGGCAAGAAGCTTCGATCCTAAGCGATTTGGGAAGAAGCCATTTCTTTGAAAGCGTTCTGGATTATTCCAGAAAACATTGAAATTGTCAATGAATTTCAGTCTGTGTATAAGACAGGCAGACTCTAACCATGAATTAAAATTTAGGAGTCGACTAAAGGCTTCTTGTCCTCTTTGAAATCCTCTTTCAATGTCTCTGTGCCCGTTTTCCTTTGCAGGATGTCAAACGATCCAGAGTGAATGAAATTTTTTGTTATGCCAGGTCTGATGAAGTATTTTGGACAGCTCTTTCACAGATGTGTTGTCGAGACATAGATTTTCTGTGTTTGCCATTTCCACATACCTTGTTGTGGAATCTCCAATCAATATGCAGTCTGTTTGCTTTGGGTGTTGATATGTGTGGTTCCGAGAGTAGGTTGAAACTATTTCCTGGCGGTGCTGGGGGTGAGGTAATAGTCGTGTTCCTGGTTAGTTTATTTCTCTTTTTAGCCTTGACGGTGGTCCACTGCTTTGGTTTAGCTCCTAGCTTGTGCCAAGGACTCTCTTTTGGGTGGTGATGTTCTGTAGTTACTAGCCTAGGCCAGGGGTCGTTCTCAGTCATGGTATCGGTGGCTATATTTGTAGTAGCTTCAAAAATAGAGTCAAGGAGTCGCTCATCCTGTTGAATTTGGTACAGGGTAGAAACCCGAGCCTCCAGCTCTACAATCCTCATACCCATCCTCAGGCAACTAGTACATTCTGTGGGAGAGCCGAGTCCCGGCATCTTCCCTTATTTCCTGTCTCTTCAGGTTAGGCTAAACTGAAGCTAAGCTAGGTACTTAGCTGGTGATGGTGGGCCTTGTTGTCTTTCAGCTGGGGTCTTTATGAAATATTCTCGCCTTTCATGAATATCCTCGCCTTCAGTGCTCGACATAGTCCTTTGTGTTTAGCTGAAAAGACGGAGACTTCTTCATCTCGCTGGTCCTCCCACGGAGAGATCTTGCTACACGTCCTTTCGACTGAATAAATAAATTCACAGTTCTGGAGAAGTACCATAGGAACTGGGAGTTAACGTACAGAGTATTTAGAGTTGAAAGCCTAAGGGCTATAATAAATCATTACAGTAGCGATAGGCAGAAAAACACAGAGCGACAGTAAGAAAGCAGCTTGCATAGCAGAAGCAGGAAGTGTTGTATAATGACCAGAATCGATTTTACGATTGCAGTAGTTTATGTTGAGTTTCCATCACAGGGATAATAACCCAAATCTAAATGACAATAACCACTGCTGACCTGTTTCTGTTTGATGTACGGGATCCTTGGGTTAAGACTCTGCATGTACTTTTCAACAATGAAAACAATATGCAATCAACGTGAGCGCAGCGTCAACCACTACACCATCTGATGTATATATTTACCTCTATGACCTTGATGCTGTATCAGAGCAATGAGTTGATCACATGTGTTTTATTCTACTGTCTTGTAGGAGGCTCTATGTCCAGGCGGGGGCGCTCTCTTCAGGGCTCTCAGTCTCAGTTACTCCTCGACTTATCACTACGCACACACAGTCAGCGTAAGTACTGTACGCACATCAATACACACACACACACATATCTTAAAGGAACATGCCAAATTTTTGGGAAATTAGCTTATTTGCCATCTACCCTGGAGTTAGACAAGCAGATACATACCATTTTCTTCTCTGTGCATGCATTAGGCTTAGGGAACAGCCGCCCCGTTAGCCTAGCTTAGCGTCATTCACTGGAAGTAGGTGTGCTAGTGTAGCCTAGTTCCCAACAGTCTTTAATACACACTTTAAAATATATTCCTTGAAATGTAGTGGAGTAAAAGTATAAAGTTCCCTAAAATTTAAATACACACATAAAGTACAAGTAGCTCAAAAATATACTTAGGTACAGAGTACTCTAGTAAAAAATACATAGTTACTTTCCACCACTGTGTACAGCATTGGTGGCGACTTTTTATGTTTGAGAGGCACACCTCAATTTCTCTAAAATTAACGTAATAAGTACAAATGAATAGTTCTTCAACAACGTGGCATTGCAGCGGTTGACTGGTTTGTCGGTCACAAAAATGCTACATCCTCAGGAACTGGAACCGCTTGAGTTTGAAATCTTGAGACGCTTTTCACCCGACCTGCTAGTTAGTGTTGGACAAAAGGTTGCACCAGTAACAAAGTACATACGTGGGGAGCTCCAGTAGCTCACCGCGTATCTCGGCGCCATTTCGGCGTCGGGGACAACCGTGCGCGTCACGGATCTGGGGTACACGAGTTCGACTCCCGGACTCGCCGTATTTTCTCAGAGTGTCTTCCCCTGATCTATATCCCATTCAACCTGTTCAATTCAAGTACATACGTTGAAACACAGACTATGGCTTTAGGCCAGTGTTTCTCAACTGGTGGGTCGCGACCCAAAAGTGGGTCGCGGGGCCATTTTGAGTGGGTTGTGGATGTGTGTGTAAAAAAAAAGTAAAAAGAAAAAAAAAGATTTACATTTTTTTTTCATCATTGTCCTCACGACTTCAAACCACTTGGAAGTTGAGACCGCAACCTCACAAGTTCCATTTGAAGGCAGTGTTGAACCGGAAATGTTTTTGTTGGCAAGGTTTCAGCGAAAATGCATAAATTAAACTCGATTATCCTGCACAAGTTGTGACAGTGTTAGGGATTAGCCTATCCCTGGTCGTGAGTTCTTAATTGATTTAGTTGTGGACCAGTCGGCCGAAAGACGAAGCGGAGACAGAGTATTTCTCAAACGGAGCTTTTATTCATTAGAGAAGAAGACAGTCAGTCACCCCGCGCGGGCACATCACCAGTAGACAAAAGAGGCAGAATGTCCATATTACATGTCACTTTATACACTCCTGAGAAAGGGGAGGGGGGTGTGTGTGTATGTCTCTGTGTGTGTATGTATGGGTGTTTGTGTGGTGTGTGCTTGTGTGTGTGTGTGTGTGTGTGTGCTGAAAGGGAGGGACATGATTTTGCATGTATAACTGAAAAACCTATCAATTATCTTTGAGTGCTCTGATGTGCCAGAGAGAGAGAGTGCCAAGGGAACTAGGATTTTGCATGTTCTGCTACATGATTTTGCATGTGTGTGCACGGGGCCCTGTGTAGAAGGAACCTCTAGCCAGAGGTCATCAGGTCACGCCACATGCAGGGGGAGAGAGACACAGAGAGCAGTGTGCAGCCTAAGCACAGATATCAGATATTACCAGGCATCATCAATGAACTAAATCTATCAACAGTTTGTAAACGTATATTTCGATATAGTCATGCTGTTGTTAAACTAAATCTTCATTAACTTCAATTCATCAAGTATTTCTACAGTTTTTTTGGATTGTATGTTTCTCCATGGAGACAAGTCTTCATGAATCCAAGGCATCACGGGGAGTGTAATTGATAAAGTGCTCCTTTAAATAGCCAACATCGGCACCGGTCAAAGAACAAAACATCACAACTCGACCACTGGGGTAATAACGTTTTCTCAGACTTTTTTTACTTAATTTATTCAACTTGGTCGCCCGTTCACTTTCCATTTTTTTGGGTTAAATACTTGACATCACTTGAACCCAGCAAAGGTTACCCACTGCTGCACTTCAATCATCGTCAGATCCCCCCCTCCCTGATTGGGGGGCAACAGTGGCTCAGGAGGTAGAGCAGTCGTCTGGCAATCCAGAGGTTCCCGGTTTGATTCCCGCTCCTCCTGAAGTGTCCTTGAGCAAGACACTTAACCCCCAATTGCTTCTGATGTGCTGTCGGTGTGTGAATGTGTGAGTGAATAGGTAAAATGTGATTAATAAATTGCAAAGTGCTTTGGATAAAAGCGCTATATAAATACACCATTTTATTCCCTACAGACATGGCAACAGTAGTGTAAATAAATGTTCCACATTTACTTGTTTAAAGCACATATTTACTTAAAACTAGTTTTTACAGTATTTCTTATTTTAAGAGATAAAATTTTTTCTTCAGTGTGGAGTTCTCTCTCCTGACTGGATAAAGTGAGTACAAGATACCAGAAAATATATCCGTTTACTGCAGAGCAGGAGGGACTGGGAGACCCGTGTTACTGACCAGACACTATATCAGACGGCTGTCGGAATGTAGAGCTATTATTTTAACATGTAGCCGACTTATTTTAACAACAAAAACACTACTTACAGCACCTTTAAAATATGTGAACACACACACAAACACACCATGCACATTCACTATACGCAAGACAATACATTATTTTTAATTTATTTGATTTTACCTCATTTTATCTTAGTACTACTACTTAGTTACCATTCTTGTATTCATTGATGTTTCTTAATTGTGCACTGTTGAGTCTGAGCTCCAAACACAAGAATGTCATTACCTGCAATGCCCCTGTATTGTTGTGTATTTGACAAATAAAGAACTTGAAGAGTATCCAAGGTGGTGTGTTTTCGTTGCAGTGAGCGGCGTGGAGTGCGTGCACCTGTGTGAGACGGTGAGTCAAGCCAAGCAGTATTCCTACCACCTGAGACCCCAGAGCGCCGGGCAGGGGACCAGAGGCAGAGGGAAGCACTGAGGCCCCCACGTGCACACCTACACACACACACACGTGCACGCCTACACTTCATATACTCTGATGTCCCCCGGCTGGCTGCCGACTGTTGCCTCCATACGAGTATTGGATACATTGTTCAGCACCGGAGTCGAGTGCCAATTTCTCCTGAAATAAGCCATATGACATCAGTCATGACCTCACTGGGCTGGGTTAAGGCTACAGGAATAGTGTGTGTTTAAAAGATAACCTTTCATCCATTGTAGGAGGAACACACACACGCACTCGGAGAAACACTCCAGCCCCGCCCCACACACTTAGATAACCTTTCTTGCCGTTCGTGGAGAATGAGGCAGTCTATCAACAACAGGTCATACAGCGAGCCCACCTGCTGCCACACACACACACACACACACACCGACTCTCTACAGACCAGCCCGCTCCTTCAGTGCCTTCATTCTCAATTGGAAGATGTTACATTTCTGAAGCATGCCGTTTTTATACATAGTTACTACTTGCATTCCCTTTTGCACAGACGTGTCTTCATTTGTTATTGTGTAATAATTGTGAATATACAGGTGCATCTCGATAAATTTGAATATTGAGGAAATATATTGGTTGCCTCCACGCCACGCCGCATTGATTCGTGCAAAAGGAGCCCAGACCAAGTATTGCATGCATATATTTTTCAGTAGGCCGACATTTCTGTAATATATATATATATATCTCTTTATTGGTCTTATGTAATATCCAAATTTTCTCATACAGAATTTTGGGTTTTCATTAGCTGTAAGCCATAATCATCTAAATTGAAAGAAATAAAGGCTTGAAATATTTCACTCTGTGTGTAATGAATCTATATGATTTTCACTTTTTTCCTCGATATTCTAATTTATTGAGATGCACCTGTATACCTCAGTTGTTTAGATTTGATAAAGAATGCTGAAAGAAATAATAAATTCCTTTAAAACAAAACTAAAAAGGCAGCCGTCTTTTGATTTTGTCTTTATTAATAGTTACTGAAACACAAGTCAACAAACTACCAAGCGGTGCGACAGCGTGAGCAACACTGCGGTTTAAGACGAAAGAAAGACCGACAGTGACCAGGCTTAGAGAGAGTCATATTAAAAAAAATAAAGACCTGGTCTTTACCCATCAAACACTTTAATAGAGAAGAAGACGTCTCTCAGAACGTGTCGTCTATAATGTACACAAGTTGTTTCAGCTCCACCACTTCGTTCTGTCGGGTCATCGTCGGAACTTGACGTACTTTTTCCACTTCATGGGTCGTTTGTAGAACCTGCTCCTCACATTAACGCTGACTGACCTCAGTAGAGACCTCACGCTCCACCCTAACCTAAAACAGATTTGTCTGATACATTTTTGAAGATATAGCTTTTTTGTATGTTGCTGCTTGGCCACTTAGTGAGGCGACAGACACCAGGTGGGACAGTGAGCTGCAGAGGCACCAGGTGCTGGTGGGTCAGGTGGGACAGTGAGCTGCAGAGGCACCAGGTGGGACAGTGAGCTGCAGAGGCACCAGGTGCTGGTGGGTCAGGTGGGACAGTGAGCTGCAGAGGCACCAGGTGGGACAGTGAGCTGCAGAGGCACCAGGTGCTGGTGGGTCAGGTGGGACAGTGAGCTGCAGAGGCACCAGGTGGGACAGTGAGCTGCAGAGGCACCAGGTGCTGGTGGGTCAGGTGGGACAGTGAGCTGCAGAGGCACCAGGTGGGACAGTGAGCTGCAGAGGCACCAGGTGCTGGTGGGTCAGGTGGGACAGTGAGCTGCAGAGGCACCGGGTGCTGGTGGGTCAGGTGGGACAGTGAGCTGCAGAGGCACCGGGTGCTGGTGGGTCAGGTGGGTGTGGTCAGTATATGTCCCGGAGCCCCAGGTTGCCACGGTGACCGGCGGTGTGGGCCATGGTGACGCTGTAGCAGTACAGCAGGTCTGTCAACCACTGCTCCCTGGTCTCACCACGACAGTACCTCTGGAACACAATAATACATATAGATAAATACACAGTACCTCTGGAACACAATAATACATATAGATAAGTACACAGTACCTCTGGAACACAATAATACATATAGATAAATACACAGTACCTCTGGAACACAACAATACATATAGATAAATACACAGTACCTCTGGAACACAATAATACATATAGATAAATACACAGTACCTCTGGAACACAACAATACATATAGATAAATACACAGTACCTCTGGAACACAATAATACATATAGATAAGTACACAGTACCTCTGGAACACAATAATACATATAGATAAATACACAATAATACATATAGATAAGTACACAGTACCTCTGGAACACAATAATACATATAGATAAGTACACAGTACCTCTGGAACACAATAATACATATAGATAAGTACACAGTACCTCTGGAACACAACAATACATAGAGATAAATACACAGTACCTCTGGAATACAACAATACATAGAGATAAATACACAGTACCTCTGGAACACAATAATACATATAGATAAATACACAGTACCTCTGGAAAACAATAATACATATAGATAAATACACAGTACCTCTAGAACACAATAATACATATAGATAAGTACACAGTACCTCTGGAACACAATAATACATATAGATAAGTACACAGTACATCTGGAACACAACAATACATATAGATAAATACACAGTACCTCTGGAACACAATAATACATATAGATAAATACACAGTACCTCTGGAACACAATAATACATATAGATAAATACACAGTACCTCTGGAACACAACAATACATATAGATAAATACACAATAATACTTATAGATAAGTACACAGTACCTCTGGAACACAATAATACATATAGATAAGTACACAGTACCTCTGGAACACAACAATACATATAGATAAATACACAGTACCTCTGGAACACAATAATACATATAGATAAATACACAGTACCTCTGGAACACAACAATACATATAGATAAATACACAGTACCTCTGGAACACAATAATACATATAGATAAGTACACAGTACCTCTGGAACACAATAATACATATAGATAAATACACAATAATACATATAGATAAGTACACAGTACCTCTGGAACACAATAATACATATAGATAAGTACACAGTACCTCTGGAACACAATAATACATATAGATAAGTACACAGTACCTCTGGAACACAACAATACATAGAGATAAATACACAGTACCTCTGGAACACAACAATACATAGAGATAAATACACAGTACCTCTGGAACACAATAATACATATAGATAAATACACAGTACCTCTGGAAAACAATAATACATATAGATAAATACACAGTACCTCTAGAACACAATAATACATATAGATAAGTACACAGTACCTCTGGAACACAATAATACATATAGATAAGTACACAGTACCTCTGGAACACAACAATACATATAGATAAATACACAGTACCTCTGGAACACAATAATACATATAGATAAATACACAGTACCTCTGGAACACAATAATACATATAGATAAATACACAGTACCTCTGGAACACAACAATACATATAGATAAATACACAATAATACATATAGATAAGTACACAGTACCTCTGGAACACAATAATACATATAGATAAGTACACAGTACCTCTGGAACACAATAATACATATAGATAAGTACACAGTACCTCTGGAACACAATAATACATATAGATAAATACACAGTACCTCTGGAACACAATAATACATATAGATAAATACACAGTACCTCTGGAACACAATAATACATAGAGATAAATACACAGTACCTCTAGAACACAATAATACAGAGATAAATACACAGTACCTCTAGAACACAATAATACATATAGATAAGTACACAGTACCTCTGGAACACAACAATACATAGATAAGTACACAGTACCTCTGGAACACAATAATACATATAGATAAATACACAGTACCTCTGGAACACAATAATACATATAGATAAGTACACAGTACCTCTGGAACACAATAATACATATAGATAAATACACAGTACCTCTGGAAAACACACATACATACATACATATAATAATAATACATACACATATTATAATAAATATAGATAAATACATAGAATCTCTGGAACACAATACAGATTAAAATAATAAATATAGATAAATACACAGTATATCTGGAACACAAATTATAATAATAAATATAGATAAATGCACAGTATATCTGGAACACACAAATACACAGATTATAATAATAAATATAGATACATACACTACCTCTGGAACACACAAATACACAGATTATAATAATAAATATAGATAAATAGACAGTATCTGTGGAACACAAATACACAGTACTTCTGAAACACACAAATACACTGACTGGCTTAGTAAATAAACTAGAAATAGAGCTGTTTGCTAAAGTGTAAATACCATTTAACCTCCATCTGTGTTATTGTGTTATTGTTTTTTAATATTGTGAATTGTGACACAATGTTGTTGTCTGAATGAAGGGTGAAAGGTAAAGAGGGAGAGCAGTTGTTCGATTCCAGCTCCTCTTGGCAGCGCATCCAAAGCCCAAACAACTCCTGCTTCCGCGTTTGAGTTTTGCGCTCTGATTGGCCACTGACCTACGGTATTACGCCCCCCTTATCTACGCCAGTTCTGCACGCCCAACTCTGCTCGCTAGTCCTGCCTCTACTAACAGCCTGCATTATCCAATTCATATCAATCGAAATAACGTATCTCTCTATATTAACGGCTCGCTAGTTCTGCCTCTACTAACAGCCTGCATTATCCAATTAATATCAATCCTCTATATTAACGTGATTCCATCAACACAACATAAATGTTCAAAACACGACTAGACCGTTTGCATCACTTCCCACGGTTCTCGGCACTTATTCTACCGGTAGTGCGGTAGTTGTTGCCACGGTCGGTATTGGGTCTTTGGGTGAATACTTCATTGGCGGGGAAGAAGAACACTGATAGCGGGGTGTGGACCGTCCCGCGAGCCCCAGACCACCGTCCCGCGAGCCCCAGAGGTGGTGGTCTGGGGCTCGCGGGACGGTGGTCTGGGGCTCGCGGGACGGTCCACACCCCGCTATCAGTGTTGTGGGAAGTGATGCAAACGGTCTTGTCGTGTTTTGAACATTTATGTTGTGTTGATGGAATCACGTTAATATAGAGGATTGATATTAATTGGATAATGCAGGCTGTTAGTAGAGGCAGAACTAGCGAGCAGGCTGTTAGTAGAGTTGGGCGTGCAGAACTGGCGTAGATAAGGGGGGCATAATACTGTAGGTCAGTGGCCAATCAGAGCGCAAAACTCGAACGCGGAAGCACAAGTTGTTTGGGCTTCGAATAGACGCCTTTCGCGTTCGAGTTTTGCACTCTGATTGGCCACTGACCTACGCTATTACGCCCCCCTTATCTACGCCATAGCCGCGGAGCTAGTCTCTGTTTCACCTAACACTATTGCTCCGTGATTTGTGTCGTTGTACATATTGTGTATATAACGTTAGTAGCTAAGTTAGCTAACATGGCTTATCTTAGCTTGGTAGCCAGCTTATCTTAGCTTGGTAGCCAGCATTCTCATTGTCGTGTCCATAAGTTCCCTGGCAGAATACTTGTGAGGACAAAGGTATACAAAGAGGAGAGAACCATTTTAAAATCGGCCATTCATGCCGGCTAGCAAGCTACACGTCACGGCATGTTGATAAGCATGAACCGGTTGGGATTCGATGTTGATAAGCATGAACCGGTTGGGATTCGAATAGACGCAGCCCCACTCGGTGCATCAGTCATGAAACGGGCTACCACGATAGCTATGAGCTAACTAACGTTAACGTTACAAGCTCAAACACCTTATAACTACTACTATTGTCGTGTCTATAAGTTCCCTGGAAGAATACTTGTGAGGACAAAGGTATACAAAGAGGAGAGAACCATTTTAAATCAGGCATTGTTAGGAGTTTCAAGAATGCTGGCTACCAAGCTAAGCTACGTTAGCTAACTTAGCTATTAACGTTATATACACAATATGTACAACGACACAATGATTTACATTATTACAAATATGGTAACGTGGTTGTGGCTTTTACAAATGGTGGTTAGCTTTAGAGATGAATGGCTATGATCACGGAGCAATAGTGTTAGGTGAAACAGAGACTAGATCCGCGGCTAGTAGTAGCAAGGCTCTCTGCTTCCTGCCACTACCTGCCCTGTGACTCTCAGAGCCCCACGCTGCCCTGTAGCATCTATTCGTGGCGTAGATAACTGGCGTAGATAAGGGGGGTGTAATAGCGTAGGTCAGTGGCCAATAGGGATAGGTACCGAATTCGGTACTTTTGAGGTACCGAACCGAAACACGTCGGTACTACAGAGTATCAATATTTTTTTTTTTTACTTTTTTCTTTTCATGTCAACGTTCACACGCACAATATATGCTTACCTAGGATTTGACTTGATTCAACAACAAAGCAGTCGGAGCAATGACAAGCCGAAAACTGTCGAAATTGTAGTTATTTGAAGTTTGGATTTATTTATTTTTTTACGACTGAAAAAAAAAAAAAAAATTCTTGAGACTAAAGTACCGAAAAAAGGTACCGTTGGGTACCGGTATCGATTCACAGGTACCGGTATCGGTTCAAATGTGAAAGGTACCCATCCCTAGTGGCCAATCAGAGCGCAAAACTGGAACGCGGAAGCACGAGTTGTTTGGGCTTCGAATAAACGCCTCCCGGTCAGCAGGTTGGCACCTTGCAGGGTTGTCTCTGCTGTCTGTGTGTGAATGTGATAAGTTGCAACGTGCTTTGGATAAAAGTGCCGTAGGAATGCAGTCTATTTACCATTCACTTCCATTTACACTATGATGGATTATCAAATGTGATTTTCGAGACCTGAAGAATATTGTGATATTTATGTTTCTCCACATCGCCCAGCCAGACTATAATGGCTACATTCAGACTGCAGGTTACCGTTAGCTCCTGTATGATGTGTTGCAGCAGTTAGCTCCTGTATGACGTGTTGCAGCAGTTAGCTCCTGTATGATGTGTTGCAGCAGTTAGCTCCTGTATGACGTGTTGCAGCAGTTAGCTCCTGTATGATGTGTTGCAGCAGTTAGCTCCTGTATGACGTGTTGCAGCAGTTAGCTCCTGTATGATGTGTTGCAGCAGTTAGCTCCTGTATGATGTGTTGCAGCAGTTAGCTCCTGTATGATGTGTTGCAGCAGTTAGCTCCTGTATGATGTGTTGCAGCAGTTAGCTCCTGTATGATGTGTTGCAGCAGTTAGCTCCTGTATGACGTGTTGCAGCAGTTAGCTCCTGTATGATGTGTTGCAGCAGTTAGCTCCTGTATGACGTGTTGCAGCAGTTAGCTCCTGTATGACGTGTTGCAGCAGTTAGCTCCTGTATGACGTGTTGCAGCAGTTAGCTCCTGTATGATGTGTTGCAGCAGTTAGCTCCTGTATGACGTGTTGCAGCAGGTTACCGTTAGCTCCTGTATGATGTGTTGCAGCAGTTAGCTCCTGTATGATGTGTTGCAGCAGTTAGCTCCTGTATGATGTGTTGCAGCAGTTAACTCCTGTATGACGTGTTGCAGCAGGTTACCGTTAGCTCCTGTATGACGTGTTGCAGCAGTTAGCTCCTGTATGATGTGTTGCAGCAGTTAGCTCCTGTATGATGTGTTGCAGCAGTTAGCTCCTGTATGATGTGTTGCAGCAGTTAGCTCCTGTATGATGTGTTGCAGCAGTTAGCTCCTGTATGACGTGTTGCAGCAGTTAGCTCCTGTATGATGTGTTGCAGCAGTTAGCTCCTGTATGACGTGTTGCAGCAGTTAGCTCCTGTATGACGTGTTGCAGCAGTTAGCTCCTGTATGATGTGTTGCAGCAGTTAGCTCCTGTATGATGTGTTGCAGCAGTTAGCTCCTGTATGACGTGTTGCAGCAGGTTACCGTTAGCTCCTGTACGATGTGTTGCAGCAGAGTGGCGTTGGCCACCAGCTGGCTGCGGAGCGGCGTGTGCTGCAGCAGCATGGACAGCATGTGGCCCAGCTGGGGCAGCTCCTCCTCACACAGGTCCCCCACGCGGAACAGCTGCAGCACCGTGCGCATCAGCCGGGGCACGGTGCTCAGGGCCGCCACGCACGCGCCCCAGATGGCCTCCCTGCAAGGGAACGCAGGCGAGGAGGTCACAATCAATATCAACTTGCTTCATTCTTCATAGAGCTTAATGGACACAACTGATAGATGCATCATCTTAGAATATGCATGTCACGTTCACATTTTCTGGTTGAAAGCAGATGACAGTACTGTTTGAGTCTTAATTTTGTTAAGAATATAGGACAGGCGTGTATAAGCATTATGCTTCAGTCTGTACCTTTTCAGTCACTGCCAAATCAAAGATTGTTGAATGATTGTGCATATTGTATTGTGTGTGATGACTGAATAAAACTGCTACTACATTAGCGAAATGGATGTTAAATGTTTGTGTTAAAAAAATAAAAAAGGGGTGGTGGGAGATTTACAGCAGCCACTAGCTAGCTACATGCTGATCAGTTTTGGCTGGTAAGTTTGTTTCCTCCACGACTTGAAGATGTTCTAGAAATCTGTGAAAAAGTGAGGTGACATTTTTGGATATCGCAGGGACGTCCTCGTTCACTTTATTCAACAGCTTAAGCCAAAAGGTGGAGCGGTCCCACACAACACACACATACCCACACGCAAACTAGGGCTGTCACAATATAATTTCGAATTTACATAAAAACACCAGATTCGAACATGAACGGAGAAATTCGAACTTGAAAAGAATGTATACCGACTGCGCCTTTAAGACGGCACGTGGGTTTTGCGACATGCTGCCAAGTGTTGTTGTTGCCGGCAGTTGGTGCGAGTGTTTGAACGTCTACCGCTGTGTTATTATTATACACAATATTGGTGACGAGGATTATGGAATCTTTACTCTCACATCTCTCTCCGTTCCTCGCCCCGCCTGGCGAGCCACCAATTCTGTGGATTCACTGGCTGGAATCTTTCGACACGTTAATAATAGCCGTCGGGCTAGCCAATGCTAACGACGTGAGGAAGAGAGCCGTGCTAATACACAATGAGGGCGGAATCCACAGAGAATGGATTGCGCGAAGCAAATTGCATTCACGGAGCCTGCTCTGCGTCTGCGAGGTATCCACAAAGCACATTACTCGATGAGATACCATGCGCAGACACGCCCAATGTGTGTAGCTTGCGAGCAGTCTGCACTCTGCCCCGCTGACAGCGCTCTTGGCAGAAATGTGTGTCGAAATAGCGTGCTGTCAAGTTTAGCGCGCTGTCCAAAAAAATTTAATAAATTAGAAATCAAGAAATCACTCCATCCATTAACTCAACTGGACTGTCATACTATTCATTTGCACTAGCACTATTGCACTTGGGACATTGATATTATATTATTGATGTTATTATTTATACATGCTATATTCAGTATGTTTGTATGTGGTGATGCTCTAAACTCAATTTCGTTGGACCATCAATGACAATAAAGATTATATTCTTTTGCACTCTATACATTACGAAGTAAACGAAATACAATACAAAATGAACGGAATACTGAAGAAAATAGATCTTATGAGTTATGAACAGTATCTAACTTGTTCGAGAAATATAAAGCCGAGTGCCAATAGCCTTCGCAACGCTGATTTAGAAATAAGGCTATAGCACTGACATTTCAAATGCTTGCTTCTGAGATGATGATCAATACAGTAAACATTTATTTCTGATATAGGTGCTGGTCAGCAGTAATGCAATGTCATGATTATTATTATTCTGAAGTTATTATTATTATTATTCAATTACAAATTTATTAATAATTAATTAATAAGAACTTGTCTCCTTCACTATAATCTAAATGAAATCAGATATAGGCCAGGGCTTTACAACTTAATAAAGAATATATATTAAATGGGATAGGAACTAAATTAAATGTACCATATACAATGAAATAATATAATCATATTGGGCTATATTCCGTTTATATCCCATTTAATTGTATTCAATCTCTTTATTAAGTTGTAAAGCCCTGGCCTATATTTGATTTCATAATTAGATTATATTCTAGTGAAGGTTATTATTAATTAATTATAAATTTTATAATAATAATAACTACGTTTTATATAGCGCCTTTCATAAAACCTAAGGTCGCTTATATAGGGATGAAATAACAAACAGACTGTAGCTAAGGGGCTACACAACCCTGACTGTATTTAAATAATGAGCTTGGCAAATACTAAATGATATATTAACCAATAGTAAATGTACACAAAATGGCGGACGCTCTTATTAACTGGAGGGGACAGGGGTACCGAGTTGAATTATTATATTTAATGTGTAACATTAAACTGGGGCTAATAAAATGTACATGCAACCAGTCGGGTAGTCGCTGGATAGGGGGGCCTCGTACGGACCGGGTTCCTATAGTCCAAAACGCTGGTCTTCGGTGTTGGAGTATGTCACTGCACCTGGCTTTGGCGATATTACGATACCGTTTTTAACTGGTAATTCACTTCACCAACGTTACCATACAGCATTGTAGCAAAAAACAACTCTCTCCTCTCTCTCTCACTTTTTCTTCCCCAACTAACAGTATCTTTCTCTCCGTTCCAATATGTAACGTGGGTGAGACTGGCTCGCAAACTATAACGGTAACTCTTCTCCATTATGTGCAGGTGCGCGCTGTATACAGCCACTATAGCGATATAACTCTGCATGTGGCTTTATATTTGTCGCTCAAATTAGATTATGTTTATACGAGCATTAAGCCAAAGCCCACAACGTTATATAACGATATGTAAATAAGTACGATGCTCAATATCTTGATTTGATATTGTCGTTCGAGATATTCTATATTCTTTCACGGTCTGCTACAATTACTGCTGCCATGATCACCTGTTTAGAGGCTCATTTACATAGAAAGGGGAGATTTTCCGCCCATATTACCTCATTTAAATATACGCTAATTTCATTCATTTGAGAGCGAGATGCGCCGGCTTTCCGTCGGAAAACGCGAGCAAAGCCTCTGTGGATTCCGGCCTGAGTGTATTAAATGCACCTAATTATGGGGATTGTATCACGCTGTTGCTCCATCGGATTGTTTTAGTCAACGGCGACAGCAAGCGGGTGAGTCGTTCAGTTCCACCATTACGTAGCTGACCTACACGTATTCCAAATAATTACTGGTCATGGTTATTTTTAGTCTTGCCATTTTAAAGACCCTTTTTGACGCTGAAATTCGAATTAGTCTACAATTCTGCAACGAGTATCGAATTCGATTTTTTGTTAAAGTGACAGCCCTAACACGCACACAGACCACCCCCCCCCCCCCCCCCCCCACACATGCGCACTTCTTGTGGTTGGTGTCGGAGGGGCCCTCCTGCTGCAGGGTGACCAGCAGAGCCAGCAGACTGAGGCAGCACTCCGACAGGAACCCGAGCAGGAGCTCATCGGCCGGGGAAGACACGTCCAGCAGCCTGGACATCGCCCTCAGGAGCCCTGCTGCCATGCTGTCAGGCACCACCGCCAGCTTAGTCTGGGGGGGGAGAGAGAGAGAGAGAGAGACAGACAGATGGAGAAAGACCGAGAGAGACACATACAGAGAGAGAGAGAGACAGAGGGAGGGAGAGAGAAACAGACAGAGACACAGACAGAGAGAGAGACACACAGAGAGAGAGAGAGAGAGAGAGAGAGAGACAGAGACACACAGATAGAGACAGACACAGAGAGGGAGACAGAGAGACAGACAGAGAGGCAGACACAGAGAGAGAGATAGAAACAGACAGAGACACACAGAGAGAGAGACAGATACAGAGAGGGAGACAAACACACAGAGAGGGAGACAGACACACAGAGAGAGACAGACAGAGAGGGAGACACACCACAGAGACAGACAGAGCGAGCGACACACACAGACACACGCATAAAGTTTATTTTTATACATTCAAGGCAGAAGATGAATTGAAAGAATGAAGCACAGACTCCGGCACTAAACGAAGGAATTAGTGACGGAGAAATTGTGCCCCTGAATTATAATAACGTTGTCTTACCAGAAATTTGCAAATGCCATTCTGCAGTATGTCAAAGCACTGGGAGCGAGAGCCCAGCGTCTCCAGACAGTGGCAAACCTCCTGTGAAGGAAACGTTGCACGTCATTTCACTGATTCATCTGGAAGAAAGGTATCATCAATATTGAACTGACTGCCTTCATCCAAAGAGAGATGTTTATTCAAAGTAGAGCCCGACCAATACTGGATTCTTGGGGCTGATGTGGTGATATCAGGGAGTAAAAAGTTTCAATATAGAAATATTGACTGATATGAATATTATATATATATATATATATATATATATATATATAGTGACGAGCCTGGTGGTGTTCAGACTCATCACGGTTCAAAAACAAACAATATCAAATCAATACGAATATTTATTGATTTACAGGCAGAATAATAGTACGATGGGCAAATAGAATGGTCGTAATACAGTCCGATGGTGAAAACACAAAGACAGGCTCTTGTACAAAAAGGGGATTGTTCAATACTCGGAGTAGTCGTCCGGTCCGCGTGAATACTTTCGGCAACCAACATGCCCTTCCGCGTTGCTGTGATTGGCCGAGCGCGCGCATGCGCATGAGCCGCAACGCGCTCCTCAGAGGCAGGAATACTAAGCTCCCCCTTAACGCAATTTATACAAATGGAAGTATTGATTACGCCGTACGAATCATTAAAAATATATACCGTTAACTGGAATATGTTGTTTCTTTACACATATGTTGGATTATGTCATTGGTTTGTCATGACAAACCAATAAAAAAATCGCGATTTACCCGGTGGCTACAACAACACACAGTAACTACATGCATCATTGTTTACAATGAACGGTGGGGCTAATCTAAAGGACTGGACACGGACACGTTAAACAGCAAACAATTAATTTAATATAACAGTCCGGTTGTGTTTGTTTGTGTCTGTAGATTGTTGGTGAACAACTAACTTTAGGTTAGTTTAACGCGTCCGTGTCCAGTCCTTTAGATTAGCCCCACCGTTCATTGTAAACAATGATGCATGTAGTTACTGTGTGTTGTTGTAGCCACCGGGTAAATCGTGATTTTTTTATTGGTTTGTCATGACAAACCAATTACATAATCCAACATATGTGTAAAGAAACAACATATTCCAGTTAACGGTATATTTTTTTAATGATTCGTTACGGCGCAATCAATACTTCCATTTGTATAAATTGCGTTAAGGGGGAGCTTAGTATTCCTGCCTCTGAGGAGCGCGTCGCGGCTCATGCTCGGCCAATCAGAACAACACGGAAGGGCATGTTTGTTGCCGAAAGTATTCACGCGTCCGGTCCAGGGTCAGTACTGTTGGATTTCGGGTCCTCAGCCAGTAATCACCTCGTCACCTGTGGTTCCGTGAAGTTTCTGCGTTGTGTTTATCTCTTACTCATCGTACTGACTGATACTCTCTCTTTCGCCGGTGATACATTTGTCTCAAAAAAATTAACACACTGGAAACAGGATACCTTTCCTTGGAACGTTGTTTATTTCCATAAACATACTATGTACAAGATGGAAACCGTTCTGAAAAGTCTTTGAAAAGTCTTAATTCATTATTTTAATGATCTCTCTCTCTCAGCCCGGTGGTTGTCGCAGCCTAGTGTTATCCAAAAGCCTTCCCTGTGAGCGGCTAAGTGGCGCAGTGGGCAAGATGCTCGCCACTAACGCAGGAGATGCTGGGTACGAGCCCAGCTCTCTGCGTTGCTACCAGCTTGGCTGGTCGTTCATACTAACACAATTGGCAGTGTTAGGGGTGGGAAAGCTGGTGGGTGGGGATTGGACATTGTGGACAGCGACTCCTACAGGTCGGTTGGTGCGCCTGTACAGCAGAATCAGGAAGTAACGGGGGCAGCGTGAGCCTCCCACGTGTTACTCCTCGCCACTGAGAGATCGCGCTGTACAGGTGAAAAGATGCGACGGCTGCCTCCTCGTGTACCGGAGGGGACACGTGATGCAAGGCTTCATCCTCACTGCAGCCGACCAGTGGGAGGCATGGTCTAGCAACGTTCAAGTTTCAAGTTTCTTTAATAGTTGTCATACAGAATACTTTTATACAAAATGCTTCTTACTGTTACGCACCAGAGACTGTGCTAGACAAGATAAGTATCAAATATCATAGTATAGCATGTAAATTAGAAGTAGAAAATGAGGTCACAGTGTTCAGTATAGACATATGTACAATGTTCGATGCAGAATAGACGTAACTGAGTTACCATATAATATACAATACTATGCAGTGTACTAATATACAATACTATATAGTGCAAAGCAGAAATGGGATGAGGTACAATTTTAGGTACAATTTACAGTAAGGTGTACGAGTTGTAGTGCAAATCCTTTATCAATAAATATAAAGTGTGGGGAGTGGGTGCTAGTGTGTTTGTTTAAAGTGAGTGTGTGCGTGTGGATGTGTGTGCTATGTGCGTTTGATGGTTGTTGTGTAGTGTTCATTGTTCGTTGAGCAGCCTGATGGCCTGGGGATAGAAGCTTCTTCTGAGTCTTTCTGTGCTCGCTTTGAGACTCCTGTATCGCTTGCCTGACCGCAGCAGTTCAAAGAGGCAGTTGTTCGGGTGACTGGAGTCCTTAATGATTCTCTTAGCATTGCCCCTGCACCGCTTGTTGTAAATGTTCTGGAGGGTGGGGAGCCCCCCTCCAATTGTGCGTTCGGCTGAACGTGTCACTCTTTGTAGTCTGCTTCGGTCTTGTGCAGTGCTATTCCCAAACCAGGAGGTGATGTTGCCAGTCAGGATGCTATTGTACATGAGTAGAAGTTCTTAAGGATCTTCTGACTGACTTGGAACTTCCTTAGGCGCCTGAGGAAGTAGAGGCGTTGTCGTGCCTTCTTCACAACACTGTCAATGTGTGTGGTCCATGTCAAGTCCTCGGATATGTAGGCTCCGAGGTACTTAAAGCTGTTCACTCTCTCAACCGGTGCCCCGTCGATGCTGAGGGGGCTGTAGTCCTTGACCCCCGACCTCCTGAAGTCCACAATCATCTCCTTTGTTTTGCTGACGTTCAGGGAGAGGCTGTTTTCCTGGCACCATCCCGCCAGGACCTTGACCTCTTCCAGGTAGGCCCTCTCGTCGTTTGCAGAGATCAGGCCCACCACCACTGTGTCGTCAGCAAATTTGATGATTGTGTTGCTACTCCGCTGAGCCACACAGTCGTGTGTGTACAGGGAGTAGAGGAGGGGACTCAGAACACAGCCCTGGGGGGCCCCTATGTTGAGGGTGATGGATGAGGAGGTGCAGTTGCCTGCTCTCACCACCTGGGGTCTGCCCGTCAGGAAGTCCAAGACCCACTGGCAGAGGTCATAGTTCAAGCCCAGGTCCCTGAGCTTGGCTATGAGTTTGGAGGGGACTATGGTATTGAATGCCGAGCTGTAGTCGATGAATAGCATTCTCACATAGTTCCTTCCTCTTGTCCAGGTGTGATGCTGCTGTGTGCAGCACATGGGCTATGGCGTCCTCCGTGGACCTGTTGGGGCGGTATGCAAATTGCAGGGGGTCCATGTTGATGGGGAGGGAGGAGCAGATGTAGCCCTTTACTAGCTTCTCAAAGCACTTCATGGCTATGGAGGTGAGAGCTACAGGCGAGGTGAAATTGGGATGGGAGAAAAATAGAAAAATAAAGCCTTCCCTGTTAGCCGAAGCTAGCTCGTGGAAACCGGAGGGTGGGGGCTACGTGTCAGCTTCCCTTCCCTTCCCTCACCCTCCAGCTCCTGAGGTCTCTCTGTCTACGTGTCTACGCTTCATTTCCTAGTCTGAATCAAACCGGAAGAACTCCCAGCTATAAAGTATAGTCCTTAGCAACGGCTGATAGCCCATAGCAACCGTGCAATGCATCTACGTCTCCTGTCACCTATGACCCAAATCATCCCCTACCAGTGGCCTGCCTAGCCCCCTAGCAACCCACCCTATCTCATCACTATAGCAACGGCTTCTCTGTTGATATTAACTATCTCGGTGGATGCGGCTGACGACCTTGGACCTCACACACCCTGCTCTATGCTCTCCCACCGTCTACTTGGAAACACACACTGGCTGCCGGCTACTTTTAAGATCTATAGATCCGTCTGAGTAGATGCCGTCATCTACAGATATTTACATTATGTATACATTGAAAAAACAGTGCTATTCTTTCAGTACACAAGGGGGTTTCTCAGCCAGTCTAGGGTCCAGTACACAATAAACACCTCCACGCCTTCACCTCTCCTCTCACTACCTCTCAAAACTCCGTACAACAACAATCTCTCTCTCACTACAATAACTCCAACCTCACCTCAACTCAACACTCTCTATCCTAGTGTATTTGTAGTGTGTGTGTCTGGGGTGTGTGCGTGTGAGATGTTGGTGAACTAATGATGCACAGGTGTGTTCTATCAGTACTAATCAGCTACCTAATTGGTTCCACTCCTTCCGTGGCAGTAATATCTCCCGTCCTTCACATATCCATGAGAGGGGGGTTGATATCTGCCGCAATACATACATACACACATTTATTCATAATCAATTATAAATAGAAAAAGCGCTCTCTGCTGGACAACTGTGATGACACCATTTCTAAATTACCCCAAGAAATTTTCTCTGTATTATGTTCTGTAAGAAAAAGATAGCAGGTGCCTATCAGCCAACATATACGCCGATGTTGATATGTTTGCAATAGGCCAATATTGACAGATTAATCCATCCGGCTCAAATTCAAAGGCCTGTTCTTCCCACCTCACATAATAATAATAAAGTTTATTTGTATAGCACCTTTCATACAAGAAATTGCAGCTCAAAGTGCTTCACAACAGAAAAAGGACAGGCATAAAATGAGCACATAAAATGCAGACACTGTATAAAATCACAGTTTTTCACATTAGGATCCAACATCCCAATAGGCCATCTTGTTTATGTCTTCTACATATTTAGAAGAACATGCCAAAATTATGGGAAAAGCCCTTACAGTCTTCAATTTCTGGGAAAAATACTACTTCTGGACTACTACAGTAACTACTCCAGAAAAACGTGAGTAACACGTTTTTCTACAACTCAAGTTCAGACCTATGGTACACTATTTCATTAGCACTAAAAGTGAATTTTCTTTATTGTATCAGAAACAACAGAGACCAGACTCATGCATGTGCTATAAGTATAAACTAAGTATAGTATTTTGGTTTGCAAAAAAAGTATGCAGTCCTCAAAAATGAAAAGTAAAATGGCCAATTTTGGGGGCGCCTGTTAACACATTGAGTGCCACGCCCCCTTGACCATATATGGGCTAGAGTGCCAGCACTGAAGTCAATGGGAGGTCGGGGAAATTTGCGAAGGCTTAAACTATATCTTAAATTATGGCTATGGGTCTAAAACACCACTCGCTTATCAATGACTTGCTTGCAGTCAACATGTACGAAACGGATTGTTTTTTCATTGGTACATTTCCGTTTTATACCGTTTTGAATAAGAGTATAGTTTGAGAAATTCCGCGATAATAGCTCTTTAGTGGAATACACAAAACGTCGTAATTTTTCAGCTGATTTATGAATCGTTTTCAAATAAACACTAGATTATCGATAATATATGTGTACTTATGCACGCTAGAGAAGCGGGCTGAAAAATCTATTATCCATGACCTGGTCAGCGCTAACGTCATACACACACACAGACACGCTGCGATGGCTGAGAAAAAAAACATCTGATTAACCCAATACTGGTAAAATAGAGTCCTTACCTCACATCAGATGTTCTGCAAAAAGCTTAATCCAATTCCTGATCGCCATTCCAAATATTGATCGCGTTTATTGATCCAACGTTATAGTCCGAAACACATAATCGACGCTGCTCTGAGGGTCCTCAGTCAATCTGGTAACACGATACTGCATGCCAGAGAAGGGAAAACTCCGGACCGGACTTTTTTTCTAATGCACATGCCCACCCAATCCAATCCAATGATAGCATTACCATCCGGGAGACGATAGGCGGCGGTATTTGCCCTTTTCGAGCTCAGACCCATTCACAATGATAACGTCAGGCTGGATGGATGAAACATTTATGGATATTGCTAATAAAAGCAAAAACGAGAAAACTCGTCATTGGCACTCAACGCATGGCGAGTTAACACGACTAATCTCGTCGTCGGCACTCAATGTGTTAAGAGGTTAATGACTTCAGGCATGTGGCCTTAACCTCCGTGGTTATGAAGTAATTTGAGAGACTTGTTAAGCAAGAGCTACTGGAAAAAAGTATTGCCTGGACCCTTAGCAATTTGCATACAGGGCTAAGAAAGGAGTGTCTGATGCTACCATCACCTTATTGAACATTCTATTTAAACACCTGGAAGTCAGCAAGAAACATGCTAGGCTGCTTTTTGTTGACTTCTCATCAGCCTTTAACACCATTCAGCCACACATACTAGTTGAAAAACTAGTAAACAACTTTGGCTTACTCAGGTATTATTGGTTGGGTTCTTGATTTCCTCACAAATAGAACCCAGAGGGTACGGGTGAATGGGGCATTGTCTGGTGTACTAACATCATCCACTGGCTCACCAAGGTTGTGTTCTTTCCCCACTCTTGCATATCCTGTATACTAATGACTGTAGAAGTCAACATGGAAATAGTCACATCGTCAAATTTGCAGATGATTCTGTAATTGTCTCCTGAGTGACAATGAGGCCAGCCATGTCCCAGTTGTAGATGACTTTGTTTCCTGGTGCGAAGAGGCATTTCTACAACTAAATGTCACAAAGACTAAAGACATGTGCATTGATTTTAGACAATCTTCACTAGCTCCTCAGAGTAGTGTCATTAACACTTTGAGCGCCAAGGGTCGCTATGGGCATTGGGCCGTTGTGTGCCAGCGCTCTGTTCAATGGGAATAAGTTCCGGTGTTTGCAGTGCTAAACCTATATTAAATATTATAGCTATGGATCTAACAACAACTTCGATTGTCAGTGAGTTTCTTCCGGTCAACATGCAAAAAACAGATAATTTTTTCATCCATACATTTCCGTTTTAATACCGTGGTGAATATGAGTATAGTTTTAGAGTGATCCCGTGTAATCCCAGGAACCTCCGGCAAACAGCGTTTCAGTGCATTTCATTATAAATCGTGCCATTTCTCGCCTGATTATTGAATCAATCTGAAATCAACGCTAGATTATCGGTATTATGTTTCATCATGCATGCACGAAAGGGAGGGGGGGGGGGGGGGTTCTATGCTTAGAGCGCCACCAACGGCATACATTACACAGTACCTTACAGACACACGCTGCGATTGCGGGGGAAAAAATCATCGGATCAACGCAAGATTGATAACATATAGTCCTTACCTCGTCTATGATGTACTGCAAAAAGAATAATCCAATTATCTGATCGCCATTCCAAATACTGATCGCGGTCGTGTGTCCAACGTTCATCCACCAAAACACATGAACCGGTGGTGCTCGAGTGTCCCCAGTCCGTGTGTTATAAGGTTACTCATGCCCGAGAAGGAAAACCTGAACCGGACTTCTTAGATCAGCGTACAGCCCAAGCCAGAGGCTTTCCAATGATGTGCAATACCGGCCGCAAGGCGTTAGGCGGCGTATTGGCCGTTTGCAATCTCAGAGCCATTCCCAATGATAACATCAGGCTGGATGGATGAATTATGAATGGATACAGCGAATAAAAGAAATAGCGATTAAAACCCGACTTTTCTCGGGTTTGGCGCTCAAGCGATGGCGAGTTAACCCGACTTATCTCGGGCCTGGCGCAGAATGTGTTAATGGCCAGACAGTGGATTTGGTGACCACTTATAAATATCTCGGTTCCATTATTGACAATCGTCTGAAATTTTATTTTAACACTGAAATGGTCTGTAAGAAAGGTCAGCAGCGCCTCTTCCGTCTAAGGAAGTTAGTAAAATTTCAGGTGGATACGTCCTTGATGATTTTGTTCTATAGGGCCTTCATAGAGTCTGTTGTTTCCTTTGCTGCCATTTGTTGGTATGGAAACCTTGGCATTAAACAAAAGAATGCCCTTAACGGGATTGTGAGGGGGGCTAGCAAGATTGTAGGGGTACAATTCAGCTGTCTGGGTCATATATATGACGAGCAGGTGCTCAGGAAGGAGTCATCGATTAGAGCGGACAGCTCTTGAGGTGGGTGGATGGTTGTGGTTGCTTGTTTGACTGTGGTCATGATCTGATCCTGCGACCATGTACTGTACATGTCTGTCTGTGTTCTTCTTGTTATGCATGTTAAGTTTGCTGTGTTTTTTTGGAGCTCCTATTTATCTGCTGTAACATGAATTGCCCAGTTTGGGACATACTAATAAACTTGACCTTGTCCTTGTATCCGTTTTCTCGTCTGACTCTGGAGAAGACGATAATTTCCCATAATGTTGCTGTGTTCCTTTAAATTCAGCCTGAAGACACCAAGCTGTTCACTCTTACTAATTCAACTGTGACGGTATTTTATAAGACTTAACAACAAATTGCAGTCATGGCGATCGTACACGAGAACTGCTTTGAAGTTCGAACGTTAAATTTTTAAGTGGTTTCTGGTCAAGATTTATTTGTCTTATTTTATCTTTCAACTCCTGTCAAATGTTTGTAAACAGGAGGGGAGATATACTTCCTATGGGAAAGAGGTCATATGAGGCAACCATAAAACTAATAATAAACTTTATTTGTATAGCACCTTTCATACAAGAATTGCATACAAGCAGCATTGGCCACACGTGTGCTTGCAGTGCCAGTGAGTCTGCGTGTGTGTCCCCCCATCCCCCACACACAGCTCGATTTTGGTTTCTTCTCGACCAAAGACTGCCTTTCAGACATCTTCTACAAGTTACCAAAGAAGTTTCAAAATAACTGGAGAAACGTGTCGTGGCTCCTCCCTCCACCCTCTCAACACCAGCTGGGGGGGGGGGGGGGGGGGGGGGGGGCACAGCGTTTCCGATGTGAAGGAAGCGTGCGCTGCATTTACACAATAAATTTCTTTTGCAACATGGCATGTGGCACAATAATTGTTTTATCACGATTATCTTGTTTTTATGACTGTGGGAAGCCAAAATCGTTGAAATTTAAATTATATTAACCGCCTAGCCCTAACACAGACATGCACACACGAGATGTAGAGCAAGGAACTGTAACTTATTCTTCCTATAGCCTAAAAGAACAATGCACTATCTGTGCACTTTCCGTGGCACGCTTCATAAAAGCAGAGGATTGGAGTAGGCATGGACCATCAATCCAAGTGCTTTGACATAGTGATGGAGAATCGACTCCAAAAGAGTCTATTCCTCGACTACCAACAGTCTTAACACTTTGGTTGCCAACAACAAGATTTCTCGCCCTAACTCGCCATGCGTTGGTTGCCAATAACGAGTTCTCGTTATTTAATCGTTATTTCTTTTATTAGCGATATCCATTCATTTTTCATCCATCCAGCCTGACGTTATCATTGGGAATGGCTCTGAGCTCGAAAAGGGCAAATGCCGCCCCCTATCGTCTCCCAGATGGTATTGCACATCATTGGATTGGAGTCGATGGGACTTGCATCAGAAAAAAGAACTCCGGTCCATATTTTACTTCTGGGGCATGCAACCTGATACTAGTGCATTCATTGAGGGGACTGGAAGCAGCGTCAATTATCTGTTTCGGAGTATAGCGTTGGATCAATAAAAGCGATCGATATTTGGAATGGCGATCAGGAATTGGATTCATCTTTTTGCAGAACATCTGATCTGAGGTAAGGACTCTATGTTACCAGTTTTGGGTTAATCAGAGTTCTTTTTCACAGCGTTCACAACATGTGTGTGTGTGTGGCGTTAGGCGCAGAGCGCGGCACGAATAAATTATTTTTCAGCCCGCTTTTGTATCGTGCATAAGAACACAAATACTCGATAATCTAGCGTTTATTTGAAAACGATTCATAAATCAGCCGGAAAATGACAACGTGTTTTGTGTATTCCAGTAAATGGCTATTATCGCGGAATCTTTTTTTCTTTCTAGAAATCTCCAAAACTAAACTCGTATTCAAAACAATATAAAACGGAAATGTACTGATGAAAAAACAATCAGTTTCGTACATGTTGACTGCAAGCAAGTCATTGATACGCGACGGGTGTATTAGACCCATAGCCATAATTTAAGATATAGTTTAATTGCTCACAAATGTGCTCGTCCTCCCATTGATTAACGTGCTGGCATCCAAGCGATAATTTGTCATATCCGGCCGGCACACAATGTGCTAAGAGTCGGTGTCGACTCCTGGTTAGCGACAGTTAACGGAACAGACACTTAAGACCCCACAAATCTTTCATTTCAATGCAAATCTATGGCTAATCTGTTGAAAATAAGAGTTTACAGGAACCAGATATCCAAATAATGAGGCCTGTCGCCTGTGACAAGTAGAAGCCGTTTTCCAACCCGTCAGCGGTCAAGTCTGCAACAGCTCCGTTACTGAAATGTGTAAAGCGGTAAACAGAGTACGAGAACGCTGCCATCGAAAGTGTCAACTCTAGGAGGAGTTGGATTCAGGGTTGACTCCAGAAATCATGCCGTCGAGCACCTGTAGTTTAACACCCAAATGAAAGGTACCTCCACCGAAACCTCCACGCACACAGATGCGCGCACACACACACACACACACACACACACACAGAGCTGACCGGAATGTCTGGACTCATCTTGGCTAATGGGAGTTGATATACGGGAGAATTGGGACAATCTTTTTAAACAATGTTTTATGAATTAGGAAGTGTTTTGAGTGTGTGTGTGTGTGTGGGGGGGGGGTCCAATAGCAGTAATGATATTACTGAGGGATGGGATTAAGGAGCAAATGAATGAGAGCTAGCACCCTTTCTGCCTCAATCAGTGTCATGCAGCAATCATCAGCCAAACGACATTACCACACAAACTAACAATATTACAGCAAGCTGCACACACACATATATATAGTGAGGTGTAGCGGTTACGTCATTGTTGTTTCCGGCCGGTCCACCTTGCTTGAAATTGCAATGTATTTCCAATGGACACATTTCTAAAATCGTCTAGTTTAAAAACATACTTTTTTTTAAAAGCATGAACATTGGCATGGTGTACCTTTCTGTGTGTATTCATCCACAATCTATAGCTCAACATGAAACAATTTGCAATTAATCATAAAATAATTAAGTATAATTTTATTTCAACCAAAAATGCTTTTACAATAATATTAGTGATAGAAGGGAACTCATTTTGTGCAAAAATGGAAAGCTTGCCAATGTTCACGAGGCAGAATTATTACAATAGCCGATAATACATTTTCCCAATGGACCGCGCGGGAAACTAAAGTGACGTCAGACTACACCTCCCTATATAGACATACATTACATACAGCATGTTAATAGTGCAAGATGGTTTTAATGCACTTGACGATAAGCCCTCATTCAAACACAGATCTCACTGTAATCATCATTACACTCTTATTCTCAAGAAAAATGCTGGAACAATACCAGTAGACTTGAAAGCACAGCACGTGACCCAAGCCAGTGGTTTCCAAACATTTTCAAATCAAAATACATAAAATAAAATACATACAGACCACTGACCCCATTTGGTAAGACTTTGTCACAAAGACACCCCCCATCAGATAAGATGTTCTCACATAATTAGTTTAGATATCACCTAGTACAGAATTGTCACACTGGGGGAAGAGTGAAACCCATGATCCTTGTACATTTTCCCTTCCAGTGAATGGAATAATTGTGAAGTTAAACCTCTCTCAATTTACTCGGGACCCCCTGGCACCACCCCCTTCAAGGACCCCCACTCTGAAACATGGCTGCTCTCCCGCCCCCCGGACCGGCTGGGAAGAGATCCGTGTGGCTAAGCGGTTGCCCACTCCTCCCTCAACAAGGCTGTGGCTTTAGGCCAGAGTAGGGGTCAGCAACCTTTATTACCAAAAGAGCCATTTCCCCCCCCCCTCCCACAAAATAAAATTCATCTGGAGCCGGAAAACCAATTTACCCTTAAGATGAAGATAACAGTGTATAACGTTTTATATATAGTTATCCCCAAGCATACCCCACATTTAGCATAAAACGCCTGACGATTGCATACCCAAAGTAATTTGCGATTTATTATACTTTATATAATAAAGCATAGCACAGTTTGTTGCAATTATAAAACAACAAAAAGGAATTTTCTGACATTTTATTGCTGTTTTTACCTGTTATAACAAAGGAAAACCTCAAACTCTTATGAAGAGGAGAAAAATTACTGGCATGTGTAGACCTACTTTTAAATAAAACCCAGAAGAGGAGACAAAACACTGGAGTCTGTAGACCGACTTTGAAATAAAACCCTGAACTATGCAGGTATATTCTAGTCTTTCCCTTATTTGTGGAACATTTATAAAATAAAAAGTTAATTTTTTGTTGTTCGCAAATTTCTCACCACATATCAGGCATATTAGTCTTGAAAGCAAATTAATCTGTCCACGCTGAATTAAACCCTCTATTTTCCTCTGACTTATTTTTTCATTTCAGTGTCAAAGTATGACCTCGATCTCCAAAATAAGAGATGAAAAAATAAAAATAAAAATAAAGTAACAGGGAGCCACAGCAGAGTGGCTAAGAGCCACCCCTGGGCCACAGGAACCCTGGTCAGGGGCACCTCCACAGCCAAGGGAGACTAAAGACAGTCAATGCAGTCTCTGAATCTGCGTCTCACGCGCGGACTGAGACAAGCTTGAGGTGAGACGCGGGAGGCCGCCACGCCGTCAACTTTCAAAAGGTGAAAAATTAAGCTAAACTTTTCCTCATTAATTTTGAATAAAATTCTAATTTCTCATTTAGCTTTTTTATCAAATTGAGGTGTGCGTGCGTGCGTGCGATGGACTGTGCTTCAGCCAGTGTGTGACAGACCTGTGCACCTGTTGGCATTCTCCCCCGCCATTAAAAACAATCCGGTCTCATTAGCGGAATCAGAGCCGACATGGTCCGTCCCTCAATACTGCCCCCCCCCCCGCCCTGCCACCCAACCCCCCTCCCCTTGTCAGTGATTGACTCAGACAGGCAGGATCTGAGGCCTTTATTGAAGAGCTGAATTAGTGATTATAGTCCCCCCCTCTCACTCTCACACACACTCTCTCTCTCTCGCCCCGGGGCAGTTACGTTAACGGTAATTTCTGAGCAGAAATGTCACACTCCCATCACGCCATGGGCTTTCATTAGCATTCCCGTGTTTCCGCTCTGCCCGATAACCATGCATCTCCCAACCTGCGCGACACGATAAAGGATCCCCCTTTCGGCCGGAGCGCTGCGATAAACCTTCCCCCCTCCGAGCTCCATGTGTGAGAGAGAAACAGAGAGAGAGACTGAGGGGAACCAGAGTTGTGTCCAGAATATCAACACTTTTACACCGGCATGTACACAACGCAATGTCCCCCTCTCCCTCCAAACCTCTACAGCTTCCCCTCAAAAAACATGTAGGAGTTCATTGCTCTACCGCTTCCAAGTGGGGGGGGGGGGGGGGGGGGGGGGGGGATGCGACTGAGGAGGGTGGCTTAGAGGTTAGAGGAACGGACTTGTGACTGAAAGGTCACCGCTTAAAATCCTTGGCCAGGCTGGGGAAAATCTGCCCCTGAGCAAGGCGATCAACCGCCAACTGCTCTGGTGTTAAGTGTGCTCAGTATTAACCAACATTATACAACGGCATACAAATTTCTCGATTCTGATTGGCTGAAAGTCAATTTACACGTATGTATTCTTCACAATTCCACGCTCCTGGTCCCAGGACCCGCCCACAACCGAATTACAATCACTCCGCCGTGGGATTTTTAGGAAAAAACAAGATGGCGGACAATAATCTTTAACAAATGGATATGTTGATAGCGTCATAACGACTAAATATAAACCGATTCTGTCACGGCGAATGTCTTAGTTGTTTAAACAATGTTGGATGATGAAATTGATGGGTCATGAGTCATTGTGGAACAAAATAAAAATCGCGTGGATTGATTGATTGGTTTGCATTTTTTTTTTGCTAATTTTATTACTGTTCGCCTGGTTTCCAACTGGTTAAGTTTAGGCCCTCTTTCGAAGTTGGTTAAGGTTAGAGTTTGTCTTTAGAGCAGGGCGATAGACCACCAGCCCTGGTTCCAAACCAACTTTGAAAGAGGGCCTAAACTTAACCAGTTGGAAACAAGGCGGACAGTAATAAAATTAGCAATCAATCAATTCAATAACCCACGCTCACTTAAAACAGCACACCTCCCAGCTGCTTCTAAACTTTTTTTTTCCTATAGGGCAAAGAAAATTTTTTTAATTTGTTTTACCTACTTTCTATAGAAGCATCTAAGAATGAAGTTCTATAGAAAGTAGGTTAAAAACTAAAGAAAAGTTGGATGTGTTAGTTGGTTGGATGTCTTAGTTGAAAGACAGTTGGATGTGTTAGTTCGTTGGATGTCTAGGTGAAAGACAGTTGGATGTGTTAGTTCGTTGGATGTCTTAGTTGAGAGACAGTTGGATGTGTTAGTTTGCTGGATGTTGCTGGATGTCTTACTGAGAACAGTTGGATGCACTTCCGAGCTGCTTCCACATGGAACAGGCACTTTAGGCAACTTCTCTTTTTTGTTGTTGTGGGAACTACTTTTTGTGGCGGATGGTTTTTTCAATAAATCTTCGATTAATGTGTGTTTATTGTATAGCAATAAGGTTGGATGAATGTGGCAGTTGTATAAAAGCATTACACCACTTGCAGTCGTGATTTGTGAAAAATAAACCATGCCTAGGGGGGTCTAACGACCACCCCTAGGCATGGTTTATTTTTCACAAACCACTCCTGCGCGTGATGTAATGCTTAAGTACAGCACTACGGTTATACTGGGTAACTCCCAAGCTTGAGTGAATGCATGCATGTTTTAGTGTTGTGTAGCAAACTCTGTACTTTTAAGGGTACTGACCGAATTACGTTGGTACTACAGAGTATCGATTCACGTTAGATCAATCGGTGCCACTTTTCGGTACCTAAGACCGGCCCAGTTAGAAAATAGGGGGGGGGGGGGGGGGGGGGGGGGCTGGGGGCTGAGCCTACATTCAATGATTTAAAGTAGCCAAACGTTACACTGTAAATACTAACTGGATAGTTGATGAACATTTCATTTCATTATCTGGAATATTATAAAATCATTAAGTCTGCTATAAGCCATTATCCCTTTGTGTTTGTGTGCGCGCACGTCCCATCTCTGGTCTTTGGAAAGACCAGATGAGGTCAGAGGAGTTTGATATTTACTGAGGATGGTCAAATAATGTTGATATTTAAACTTAAAAAATTATAATACATAATAAATGTATACATTGTAGGAACAGTTTGGGAGAGGGGGGTAGGGATGGGTTTTAGTTTGTGTGGTGTGATAATGTTGAAATTGAGATGTTTAGACTTTAGTTTAGTTGTACAACAGAAATCATTTTTTTGTTATAATGAAAGTACAAAAAAAAGGTACTGGCGGGTACCGGTATCGATTCCCAGGTACCGGTACCAGTTCAAATGTGAACGGTACCTAACCCTAGCATGTAACCCTCCTTTCCCCAATGACTCCTCCCCCTGAGGCTGGTGTCGCTGTAAATACGAATGTGCTTTTCTCCGTCATCTTGCCCGTTAGATAAAGCTCTTCTCAGTCAGCTTGTCTGGTTAAATAAAGCTCTTCTCAGTCATCTTGCCTGGTTAAATAAAGCTCTTCTCAGTCAGCTTGCCTGGTTAAATAAAGCTCTTCTCAGTTATCTTGCCTGGTTAAATAAAGCTCTTCTCAGTCAGCTTGCCTGGTTAAATAAAGCTCTTCTCAGTCAGCTTGCCTGGTTAAATAAAGCTGTTCTCAGTCAGCTTGCCTGGTTAAATAAAGCTCTTCTCAGTCAGCGTGCCTGGTTAAATAAAGCTCTTCTCAGTCAGCTTGCCTGGTTAAATAAAGCTCTTCTCAGTCAGCTTGCCTGGTTAAATAAAGCTCTTCTCAGTCATCTTGCCTGGTTAAATAAAGCTGTTCTCAGTCAGCGTGCCTGGTTAAATAAAGCTGTTCTCAGTCAGCGTGCCTGGTTAAATAAAGCTGTTCTCAGTCAGCCTGTCTGGTTAAATAAAGCTCTTCTCAGTCAGCCTGCCCGTTAGATAAAGCTGTTCTCAGTCAGCCTGTCTGGTTAAATAAAGCTCTTCTCAGTCAGTCTGCCCGTTAGATAAAGCTGTTCTCAGTCAGCTTGCCTGGTTAGATAAAGCTGTTCTCAGTCAGCTTGCCTGGTTAAATAAAGCTCTTCTCAGTCAGCCTGCCTGGTTAAATAAAGCTGTTCTCAGTCAGCTTGCCCGTTAGATAAAGCTGTTCTCAGTCAGCTTGCCCGTTAGATAAAGCTGTTCTCAGTCAGCTTGCCCGTTAGATAAAGCTGTTCTCAGTCAGCTTGCCTGGTTAAATAAAGCTGTTCTCAGTCAGCTTGTCTGGTTAAATAAAGCTTTTCTCAGTCAGCCTGCCTGGTTAAATGAGGATGAACTAGAAGTGTTAGTGGTCAGTATTAAGTACAGGTTTTAGTGAGGAGTAAGACCAGGTTTCAGTTTGGGCTTCTCTGTGAACCCACCTCGACCACGTCCCAGTGATGGGTGAACTGCTCCATCGGGGTGGGGTAGAGGCTGAGGGGGGAGAGAGGGGAAGGGGGGAGGGTGCCGTCATCCCCGGCCTCCTGCAGGGCGGCGAGCTCATTGGACGAGAAGCCTGTGAGCGTGGAGAACAGGAAGCTGATGTAGTCCACGTCCTGCAGGGCTGCTTCCTGGTTCCCTACTGACCAGCCACTCACAGATGACCTGGGAAGAACACAATCAGCTGGATCAGACACTTTACATGCTGGATACAATGAAGGTACAAGAAACTGTCTTTATGACAACGGTGCAAAGTATGGCAGAGCAATATATCCATATTGATGGCCGAGGAGCATCAATAATACAAAACTTGAAAACTTCCGACAGGAGAAACTAAAATCTAAAGACGTTGACCTTTTGACCCACTTCTGATTCAATGTACATTTTTACTTTGTGGTCGTCTGGTAATCGGAAGCTTCCCAGTTAGATTTCAAGGTGCCAACCTGCTCATCGGGAGCAGTTAGGGGTTAAGTGTCTTGCTCAAGGACACTTCAACATGCTGCAGAGAGGAGCCGGAATCAAACTGGGAACCTTCCGATTACCAGACGACCGCTCAACCTCCTGAGCCACTGTTGCCCATATGGTACAACCATGTCACTACACACACATATATATATATTAGGGATGCCCGATCGATCGGCATCGGCCGATATTCAGTATGAATATGAGATTGGGGAATTCCGATAATGCTTTCTAGTCGCCGATTGCGAAAACTGAATGAGCCAATTCTCAGCGGAGTTGGTGTCATTGTCGCATGTTAACCATCCTAAAACATGTCGGCGGTGTGGAACTATTACAAAGTGTCTGAGACAGATGCAACAAATGCCATCTGCAATGTATGCCAGGATAAAATACCTTGTGGGGAAAGCAATGTAAAAAGTTTCAACACAACCAATTTAATAAGACACTTGAAGTCCCATCACCCAGAGGAGCATGGAGAGTTTGTTAAGCTTACTGCGGAGTAAAAAGAAAAAGGCAGATTAAAAACCAAAACGGGCGCTAACGCAAACCACTTTAGAGAGCACCCACCCATCCATATAACCGTGATAGTCAGAAGGCTAAGGCGATCACAAGAAAAGTCATGAAATTCATAGGGCTGGACGAGACAGACAACTCTCTCACATTGAGCGAGCCCCGGTACACTCTCCCAGCTCGCTGAAGAGACACCAAGCATTCCGTGAAGACCCGCCCTACTCTGGCTCTGATTCGCAGACTGTGGGTGGGGAAATGTGATTGGACCAAAGCAGAGTAGACAGATACACAGAGTGTGGAGTCGGACATGCAAAGATGCTGCTTGCATTAGAGATAGCAGAGAATTTTTACTTGTTGCATTGTGGCAATGACTCGCAGATCATACATATGAAAAGTATAATTTGCCAGAGTCCAGAGACAGTTGTGGTTCGGTCCGGATCTGGACCGGAGGAGTGTATGCTTTTACCAACGCATTCGTGTTTCCAGATTCCGTTTTGCGCTCCGATTGGCCGCTGACCTACGCTAGCACGCCCCCCTCGCTATGCCCGCAGCAGCGGACGCTAAATCGAACAGCTGTTTCCACATGTACGCCCCCCTCGCTATGAGTGACGCACTAACAGCTGTTTCCGCATGCTACATGCGTACAGTACAGTATGCGTACAGTACAGCTCAATACATACAATTGTTAAGGGGATGCAGACCAGAGAAAGACTTTCGTCTTGTTTACATCAGGGTCCCCCATTTTCAATTCATCATAATAAGCGTGACTCGCTATGAGTGACGCACAAACAGCTGTTTCCGCGTGCTACACGCGTACAGTACAGTACGCGTACAGTACAGCTCAATACATACAATTGTTAAGGGGATGCAGACCAGAGAAAGACTTTCGTCTTGTTTACATCAGGGTCCCCCATTTTCAATTCATCATAATAAGCGTGACTTTATATGTGCGCTAAAGTTCGCGTTTAAAGTGCTTAGAAATGCAGGTAAATGACCGGTAAATGCCGGTTCATTCATGCTTTGAGGCACGCTTCCTGACAGGATTTTATAAGATTGTATTTTATAATATTGTAGCTTGACAACGCTCTCAGCTGAGAGTCAAGAAACGACGCTCTCAGCAATCGCCTTATGCAGCATCAATTTTCACATCAAAACAAAAGTAGAACTGTAATGTGGAGTGGACTTAAACATATTTACAATTAGCATTTTATAAAGTAGAACTGTAATGTTTACTTTCTCAGTCAGTGCTAAGTGCAGCATCCCTTTTCACATCAAAACAAAAGTACAACTGGAATGTGGACTCTCATATTATGTCAGTGTGTGTAAATGTGCCCTGTGGATTATACGCCCCCCCCATGTAAAATATTTAAACAACCATTAAGCAGTGTTGGGCAAGTTACTCAGGAAGTATAGGAGTTGCGGAAAGCAGGATGAGAGAGCGTAGATTTCAGTGTGTATCATTTAATCATTTATCATTTAACATTTGAAAGGCATACACACATTGGGGGATATCTTCGATGACTATGGTCTCCGCAGTCTTCGAGATATATCCAACAAATTTGACCTCACCAGTTCCACTTTTTTCTTCTATTTACAAATAAGAGCAGCTTTGAAGGCTCACAGAGTCCCATTAGATGTTCCACTTGAGCACCACAGGTTTCACAAATTATTTTATGACAAGGAGACGTCGAGAGGCTTCGTCTCTGACATGGGGTTGGGGGGGGAAGAGCGAGCGCGAGCCCATGTATTGTTTTTGTATTTATTATTTTTATGTCATTTAGTCTACTTTCATTCTGATTTAATTACTGGACTGTCATTATTGTTATTATTTCTGTTATTGTCCTGCGGAAACAGCTGTTCGATTTCGACTTTAGCACGCGGAAACAGCTGTTCGTGCGTCACTCATAGCGAGGGGGGCGTACGCGTGGAAACAGCTGTTCGATTTAGCGTCCGCTGCTGCGGGCGTAGCGAGGGGGGCGTGCTAGCGTAGGTCAGCGGCCAATCAGAGCGCAAAACGGGAACCCGGAAACACGAATGCGTTGGTAAAAGCATACATGCGGACCGGAGTCCGGACTTTGAGAATGCCTGTGTTAGACGACCTACAGTATAATACTGCCAGCTGCTATAACAAAACCAAAAATGACCGGTATCGGCAGTGTATCGGCAGATATGGCTCATATCTATCTAGGTCGTCCTCAGACAGGCCCTCCATCTGTGGTTCCAGTCATCCCGATCCTCCATGCATCTGGCTAGCTCGCCGGTACTTTCTGCTCCCGCATCTCTCCTGAGTACGTCCACGTACGTTAATGTGGGACGTCCTCGTGATCGATGCCCGCGTGTTGGCTCCCACAGCACAAGTTTGCTGGCTGGCAGCTCATGGTGTCTCTGGCAGTGACCTGCCAGCCTCATTCTCCTGACTGCCACTTTCTCGCTCACCCTTAGCGCCCTCTCCCCATACAAGTTTGCATTGGCGACATGCTCATCCCTGTTGATGTTAAGCACCACACGCATCATTCTGGTGTAGCACCCATCCAGGGACTTCTGCAGGGTGGGCTTCAGGGTCCAGTATTCACTGCCATACAGAAGAACAGACTCCACTGTTGCATAAAAGAAGCCAAGCTTGATTTGACGGGGAGGTTGGATTTCCACACACTGGTCATGCCGTTCATAGCCGATTGGTGATCGGTATCTGTGGCAAAAAACGTGATCGGGGGATCCCTAATATATATGTGTATCTATGTACTCAACTATACTGCTGTTGTCCATAGCAAAGATTTATTTCTGGTGCTCCACCACAATATCAGACACGCCACAAATAGACTCCTCAAACTGGTACAATAATGTTTCCCTTTGCCCTTAAGTGAGGATAGTTCTGTATCAGCAGGAAATGAGCTTGAATGAGTGTTGTGTCTTGTAAAGCAGCCTGGCGGGCATGTGGAGACAACAGTGTTCCTGATGCTCCCTGATGATGGCGCCGCATTCAGACTATCCAAAGAGCCCTTTGTCTTGTCAACATACTGCACACACACACGCATCCCTTCCCATCCAATCACCCCCCCCCCTCCTCCTCTCAAGGTTTGTATAACACTGCCCCAGTGACACAAGCATAGGGTCACAGACACACACACACACACGCTCGTGCAAAGATCTGACGTATCTAATGTGTGTGCAAAGATCTGACGTATCTAATGTGCGTGCAAAGATCTGACGTATCTAATGTGTGTGCAAAGATCTGACGTATCTAACGTGCGTGCAAAGATCTGACGTATCTAATGTGTGTGCAAAGATCTGACATATCTAACGTGCGTGCAAAGATCTGACGTATCTAACGTGCGTGCAAAGATCTGACGTATCTAACGTGCGTGCAAAGATCTGACGTATCTAATGTCTGTGCAAAGATCTGACGGAGAACCTGACCGGGATGGAGACGTCATTAATGAAATCATTTTAGGAGCTGTGAGCCCCGTTTCTCCAAACTAGGATATTTAGTTAGGCTTTAACACCACAGCATGTGTGAGAACTACTACAGACTTCACACACACACACCATTGCTGAATTATGCGAAGCGTGCGATAGAACATGACTAAACTGAGCTTTTGGTGTGACCGATCGGCTGAGTACCGGATCATCCAGTGCGTCCACACAAGCACACTTAGACACACGCAGGCCAAGTGAAGAGCCAGAAAAATGAATGGAGCCGGGATTCTACTTTGAAGGTACAACACTGCCATCCAGTGGCTGTATGGGTCTTAGGTATTTTTGCGCCCATCACTCCTCAGTGAGTGTGTGTGTGTGTGTGTGTGTGTGTGTGTGTGTGTGTGTGTCTATCTACCACTGATCTATTACCATGATTCCGTGCAGTCCTGATAAGTTAAATCATTTGATTCCATTACTAGGGGCATTCCATTACCGCCCACTGTCTCCAGTCTAATCAGGAGCAACTGAGGGTTCGTCTCCAGACACACACTTCTGCTGCGTTAAGTTCACATAACTGTTGGAAGTCCGCGAGGGAGGGAGGAGAGGGGAGGGGGGGGGGGGGGGGGGGGGGGTCTTGGAGCTAGCCTGAGCTGCACAATGCGGATCAGGGAAGCGGCCAGGCGGCGTCAACACTTCAGGCAACCAACTTGCGTTCAGCGTTTCTCTGATTGGCCACGACGCCCATGTGACCGCGGCAGAGCGAGAGAGCGGCAGAGCGGAAATAGGCTGCATTCTATTCTATGCTCTGCGACAAACTCTAACCTTAACCAACTCCGAAAGAATGCCTAAACTTAACCCTAACCTTAACCAACTCCGAAAGAATGCCTAAACTTAACCGGCGAAAGAAAGACGTTTATATAGTGAGGCGATAAATTAATTAAACGGTAAAAAAAAGAAAAAAAATTGAAGTGATTCGAACTCGTCACCAACTGGACCACAGGCTCCACAGCAAGCTGGCGAACGAGTTGAGCTAACCATCGATGTTAAAACAGGGGGGATTGCGTGCAGCAACCTGCGCGCCTCTGCCGCTCTGCCGCTGCCGCGTCGCCACGGGGGCGTGCTAGGCACAAGATGGTTGCCTTAAGTAATGAAGCGGCCAGGCGGGAGAGGGGAGGAGTCTAGGAGCTCACCTGAGCTGGACGATGCGGATCAGGGAGGCGGCCAGGCGGGAGAGGGGAGGGGGGAGGAGTCTAGGAGCTCACCTGAGCTGCACGATGTGGATCAGGGAGGCAGCCAGGCGGGAGAGGGGAGGGGTCTTGGAGCTCACCTGAGCTGGACGATGCGGATCAGGGAGGCGGCCAGGCGGGAGAGGGGAGGGGGGAGGAGTCTAGGAGCTCACCTGAGCTGCACGATGTGGATCAGGGAGGCGGCCAGGCGGGAGAGGGGAGGGGGGAGGAGTCTAGGAGCTCACCTGAGCTGGACGATGCGGATCAGGGAGGCGGCCAGGCGGGAGAGGGGAGGGGGGAGGAGTCTAGGAGCTCACCTGAGCTGGACGATGCGGATCAGGGAGGCGGCCAGGCGGGAGAGGGGAGGGGGGAGGAGTCTAGGAGCTCACCTGAGCTGGACGATGCGGATCAGGGAGGCGGCCAGGCGGGAGAGGGGAGGAGTCTAGGAGCTCACCTGAGCTGCACGATGTGGATCAGGGAGGCGGCCAGGCGGGAGAGGGGAGGGGGAGGAGTCTAGGAGCTCACCTGAGCTGCACGATGTGGATCAGGGAGGCGGCCAGGCGGGAGAGGGGAGGGGGGAGGGGTCTTGGAGCTCACCTGAGCTGGACAATGTGGATCAGGGAGGCGGCCAGGCCGGCAGAGATGCGCCCAGCAGTGCAGCAGCGGCTCAGGTTGGCCAGGAGGGACTGGGACATGTTGGGCAGGAAGTAGAGCAGCTGCACCAGCGGCTGCTGAGACTCCGCAGGCAGCAGCACCACCACGCCCTCCTGTGGGTCTGGAGAGAGAGAAAGAAAATAATAATAAATAAATAAATACAATGATGCATTTATATAGTGCTTTTATCCAAAGCGCCTTCTGCACATTTTACCCGCTCACTCACACACAGACAGCGGAGGCGCGACCATGCAAGGTGCCAAACCTGCTCATCGGGAGTAATTAGGGGGTTAAGTGTCTTGCTCAAGGACACTTCGACACGCTGCCCGGGGACTCCGGGAGGAGCGGGAACCTTACGATTACAAGACGACAGACTGCTCTACCTCCTGAGCCACTGTCACCCATATATATAGGGCTGTCAGTTTATCGCGTTAATTAGATTAATTAATTACACAGCAAATAATCGCGTTATGAAAATTAACTCAAAATTAATTACAATTTTTTTTTTTTTATAATAATATTTTTTTTGTATCTCATTCATTCCATAAGCATGTAGAATACACATTTACAGATTTTTTTTTAATATGGTCCATTTGCATGTTCTTGGTATCTGATTCTAGGGACATCTATGAATCTCAGGGAATGTATATTCCCAATTTCCCAGTGTCAGAAATACTGTGGGCTAGATCCACAAAGAATGGATTGCACGGTGCAAGTTGCACCCTTACTTACAATTCATTATGAATTGAAAATGGGGGACCCTGATGTAAACAAGACGAAAGTCTTACTCTGGTCTGCATTCCCTTAACAATTGTGTGTATTGAGCCGTACTGTATTGTACCCATTCTGCAATCTGTTAATAACATTTTCATTCAATCAATCAATCTGCGCTGTGATTGATTGAATGAACATTTTATTTTGAGTAAATTGTAATGAACCAAATGAGAATATCAATACATTTTTTTTTATCTTTGACTGTGAATAACACCATGCTCAAATTGACCAGACCTGAAAAATCTAAGCAAATTAATAGATGGAAGATGATTAAACGGAAGGTTTTGTAGATACAGTACTGAATTCTGCCATCCGGACACATGCAATTTGAAATATGATTATAGAATATAGAATATGAGGCATAAAATGGTAATGCGATTAAAATGCGATTAATTAGATTAATTAATTACAAATCCTGTAATTAATTAGATTAATTTTTTTAATCGCCTGACAACACTAATATATATATATATATATATATATATATATATATACACACACGCATACCAGCCCACAGATTATTAACACACTGCCCCCCTGGGGATGTAAAGGTGAGCTACAACTGAACTCCATTAATTGAGAGAGTGAGAGTGAGAGAAAGTGAGAGAGATACTGGGATAAACAAGACCATGTGGAAAAAAGAGAGAAAAGACAGACAGACGGGCAGATCCAGTGAGTGATCAGATAATGGTCTGTGTGTGCGTGGCTGCGTGCCGTTCCAGGCGGCCGCTGACGCACATGCTGATGTCAGAAGCGTCTCAGGACAAAAGGAGTCTTGTGAGGGTGAATCGCTGGCTCTGTGGCGGCTTCTCGCAGAGTGCCGACCCCCTCTGAATACCCCCCGAGCTCCCCTCCCTAACCCCTCCCCCCTCCCCCCTCTGTCACACCAGCCCAGCTATTTGACCATCCTCCAACCCCTGGACCGAGAGGGGATCACCACCACTCCCTCCTGACACGCTGCCTCGTCTGGGCCGGGGGGCTTGTGTAAGTCAGAGGGGTGGTGTGCGGTGGTGCTACACACACGCACACACACACACACAGACAAACACACGTCACGTCTAAAATGAATCAGATGAACCTCTCCATTGATTGATTTATAAAAAAAAACACAATATACTTGTGCCCTGATGATACTGCCTATAACACCGGAGCTGCTCACCGTAGCTCTCTAGATCAGCGGTTGTCAAACTACGGGTCGCGACCCAAAGTGGGGTCGCGGGTAGGCGACAGGCGCATTGGCAACAAACAAAATAAAATCAGATAGAGTTTTCCACCTGGCAGCTGTGTGTATTTGCCTTCATCAATGGAGGCCGACAGACACACAGCATTTATAATCGCGGGAGGGGGGTCTGGTCCCCTGTGTGTAAACTGGACTCCCAATAGATAGGTTTGTTGTCAGAAGCGGTGACGGTTGGCCACAATGAAATGGGCTCTGTGCATAACCAGCTGCTATAGCACACTGAAGTGAGGTGATCTCGCCTTTTTTAACTCGAGAAGAAGCACGGAATTTCCTTGCAGACAAAAACAACCCATTGGCAGAGAAATGTTCTGATAATGAGCTGGATTAAGACTCCCGTTAGTGGCACTCCAGGATAATCAGCTGTGATTTTGGGGTATTTCCTGCTTGATGGCTTTTTGTAGGAACAGAATTTGAAGCCCATCATCTGTAGCCACTAGAAGGGCTCATTGAACAATTTTGGAGAGAGAGCACGGACAATTTGGACAGCTGGATCAAAGATCCGTTCATTACGCATGACGCAGCAGGCCACTCTCTGAGCAGGAAGCGCTCAATGGGTCTCATTCCCGAACGGATTTTCGACAAGAAATTTGCTCTCAGGCAAATTTCTGCCGATTTAAGACATATTAGGGCTGGTAGCGAGATTCCCCAAATTTCCCTGAGATCGGATTCGGCCGTGGCTGAGAGCAGAATTTAAATAAATAAATCCGTCTGTGAGGCTCTGAAAGTGCGCACATCAGCCTACAACTCCGGCCTGGTGACAGGCAACATGGAAGAACACAAGACGGCAAGATACAACGTCAGGAGAGCAGTAATAGAGGCAAAACGGCGTTACAGGGATAAAGTTGAACTTCAGTTTGAACAGGCTGACTCTAGAGGCATGTGGCAGGGCCTCAGAACAATGACAGATTACAAAGGCACCTCCCTCAAGCTGAACAGTGACATATCCTTAGTAGGGCTGTCTTAAATACTTCGAAGCTTCGTTCGATGGCACAAGCTTCGAACATAAAGAAAAAAAATCGAAGTTAAAAAAAAAAAGAAAAAAAAAGATAAATTTTCAATTAAAATTTTTTTTTTCGATTTGTGTGTGTGTGTGTGTGTGTGTGTGTGTGAGAGAACTACCCATCCCAGTTAGGACAGCCGAATCCCATCCAATCTTTGGCCGTCGACTAAAGACTCACTTCTTCAACCATTATCGGAAATGATTAAAAAAAAAAAAAAAAAAAATCTAACCGTGACTAACCTTACTGTCATGCACTTTTCCTAATAAACTAACCTACACTGTAACACGCAACACTTTGATAAACATTGTTACTCAGCTGATAGAGTTGTACCCTTCTTGCTGTCTTGTCGTACAGAACTTGTAAGTCGCTTTGGATAAAAGCGTCAGCTAAATGACTAAATGTAAATGTGTGTGTGTGTATGTGTGTGTGTGTGTGCGCGCATGGGGCCATTGGGTGGGGCCGGGGGACAAATACACTGGAGGAAAGTAACCCAGCTCAGCACTGCCCAAATTATATCATCACTATTGCCTGTTTGAAGGATATCATCCTCAAATACATATACACCTACATGCCTTGTAGAATTCCACACATAAGAAAGAAAGATACTGGGATGAATAAACAAAATAGGAAATAAAATTTAGATAAGGTGCTACTGAGATGTTTTGGTGAGTTCTTTGTTTTTTTGTGGAAGTTGCCCTTCTTAAAAATGCATGAACATTCACTCATAATTGGTCTGTAGTGGAGTCTACAAGGTCTACATTGCCGGACCATGTAGAATCCGGACCTTGTAGACTGACATAATTCTGTGCATAGTTTAGTCTACACAGGCCATATTTCAAATAATCAAAATCTTCATTCAAATTCATCTTAAACATTCTTGATTTGGGGGATTGGTAGTTCCCATGAAATCTGAAATTGTTCAAACGACAACAGCGATCCACCTTGAATTAAATCACACAGCCGAGTGAAACCTTGTTGGCTCAGTCACGAAAGGGGCTACTTAATTAATTAATCCAACCCACTTTATTTATAGAGCACATTTAAAAACAAAGTTTATGAAAGTGCTGTACAAGTCCCACAACATAAGATAAAAAATAAAAAAAAATAAAAAAAATTTTTTTTTGAAGCTTCGAATTAAAATCGAAGCTCGGCCCCGAAGCTTCGATTGCCAAAAAAAGCTTCGAAGGTCAGCCCTAATCCTTAGCAAATGATCTCAACTCCTTCTATGCGAGGTTTGAGGCTGTGAATAACAACACCAGCCTACAAACCACGGCAATGGGGGAGGGGGGGTCTGCTGATGGAGACTCAGTGTTCAGGGTAACGGAGCATGAGGTGAGACGGATCTTTAAAAAAGTGAATATCAGGAAGGCAGCAGGACCGGACAGCATCCCCGGCCGCGTCCTAAAAGTCTGTGCCGACCAACTGGCCCCGGTATTCACTGACATCTTCAACCTGTCCTTGGAACAGGCTGTCATCCCCACCTGTCTGAAGAAGTCCACCATCATCCCTGTACCCAAAAAATCTACGCCCGCTTGCCTCAACGACTACCGCCCTGTAGCCCTCACCTCCATAGCCATGAAGTGCTTTGAGAAGCTAGTGAAGGGCTACATCTGTTCCTCCCTCCCCATCAACCTGGACCCCCTGCAATTTGCATATCGCCCCAACAGGTCCACGGAGGACGCCATAGCCCATGTGCTGCACACAGCAGCATCACACCTGGACAAGAGGCAGGGGAACTATGTGAGAATGCTGTTCATCGACTACAGCTCAGCATTCAATACCATAGTCCCCTCCAAACTCATAGCCAAGCTCAGGGACCTGGGCTTGAACTATGACCTCTGCCAGTGGGTCTTGGACTTCCTGACGGGCAGACCCCAGGTGGTAAGAGCAGGCAACTGCACCTCCTCATCCATCACGCTCAACATAGGGGCCCCCCAGGGCTGTGTTCTGAGCCCCCTCCTCTACTCCCTGTACACACATGACTGCGTGGCACAGCAGAACAACAACACAATCATCAAATTTGCTGATGACACAGTAGTGGTGGGCCTGATCTCTGCCAACGACGAGAGGGCCTACCTGGAAGAGGTAGAAAATCTGTCAGTGGTGTCAGGAGAACTGCCTCTCCCTGAACGTCAGCAAAACAAAAGAGATGATTGTGGACTTCAGGAGGTCGGGGGTCAAGGACTACAGCCCCCTCAGCATTGACGGGGCACCGGTTGAGAGAGTGAACAGTTTCAAGTACCTCGGAGCCCACATATCCGAGGACTTGACATGGACCACACACATCGACAGTGTTGTGAAGAAGGCACGACAACGCCTCTACTTCCTCAGGCGCCTAAGGAAGTTCCAAGTCAGTCAGAAGATCCTTAGGAACTTCTACTCATGTACAATAGAGAGCATCCTGACTGGCAACATCACCTCCTGGTTTGGGAATAGCACTGCACAAGACCGTAGCAGACTACAAAGAGTGACACGTTCAGCCGAACGCACAATTGGAGGGGGGCTTCCCACCCTCCAGAACATTTACAACAAGCGGTGCAGGGGGAAGGCTAAGAGAATTATTAAGGACTCGAGCCACCCGAACAACTGCCTCTTTGAACTGCTGCGGTCAGGCAAGCGATACCGGAGTCTTAAGGCGAGCACAGAAAGACTCAGAAGAAGCTTCTATCCCCAGGCCATCAGGCTGCTAAACGAACAATAAACACTATGCAACAACCATCAAATGCACACAGCACACACACTCACTTAAACAAATAACACACTGCAGCACCCACTCTCCACACTTTAGATCACACAAACACACTTTATATTTATTGATAAAGGATTTGCACTACAACTCGTACACCTACTGTAAATTGTACCTAAATTGCACCTCATCCCATTTCTACCTTGCACTATATAGTATTGTATATTAGTACACTGCATAGTATTGTATATTATATGGTAACTCAGTTACGTCTATTCTGCATCGAACATTGTACATATGTCTATACTGAACACTGACCTAATTTCTTTTTTTTTTACTTCTAATTTACATACTATACCATGTTATTTTATTTCATACTTATCTGGTCTTGCACAGTCTCTGGAGCGTAACAGTAAGAAGCATTTTGTATAAAAGTATTCTGTACTTCTGTATGACAACTATTAAAGAAACTTGAAACTTGATAGCAAGAACTCTTGTTCTCACCTTTGCAAACTTAATTCATCCAGTAATTCATTCCTCCCTCCTTCGGCCTAAATGGCATTTTACGAGGTTCCTCCTTAGTATGATGCATGGACCTCTACTGCCCCCTAGAGGAACCACAGTGTAATTAAAGGAATAGTTATTTTTGAACCCTTAGCCCCATTTCTTGCTCACCAATGATGATGTTGATCGGTAAGAGTCCTTTATCAGCACAACCCGTGCTGTTCCTCAGACTAGCTCTGGATAGTTAGATACTCATCTTATTTTGTGTTTACCTCAGAGTGGAGGGACTGAGAGACCCATGTTACTGACCAAACACTCTGTATCAGTGATGGCTGTAGGAATGTAGAGCTATTTAACACATATTTTAACAAAAGAATATCGCTTAGAGCACCTTTAATGTTATTTCCAACTCCCATGTGATCAGTGTGTGTGTGTGTGTGTGTGTGTACTAGGGCTGTCCCCGACTAAGGATTTGGATAGTCGACTTTGATTCGCCGAAATGTGCCGGTAGTCGACTACCCACCTGAATGCAATTAGTTATTTTTTTATCTTAATTTTTTCAAGTTCAAATTTGTTTATTAATTATAACAATAAAATACACATACTTTACGGTGAAATGCTTGGTTCTGTATGAGCCCCTGAAGAGTGTGCTTCATACAGTAAGTAAAAAAGTAAGTAAAAAGGAATATACAATATACATATATACAACCTAGGTACAGTCTAAGTACAGTGGGTAAAAATTTGTAAATAGTGAGGTACACTGCAGAAAATGAGGTACAAAACTTTGAGGTAAGGTGCAATTGCAAATGAGGTATGAATGTAGTGCAAATCTCTTAACACATTCAGTGCCTTTCACGAGAATTCTCGTTTCTGGGCCCCAACCATTCAGTGCCATAAACGAAGATTCTCGTTTCTGGGTCGTTTTTCCTTTTATTTTATTTTAATACCCTATTCAATCTCAGGGAGCTGTGTGTTGCCTGAAAAATGCATACTGGGAATCCGAAGGTGCAGTACTGGCTGCATCCTACCAGGCGGCGGTATCGAGCACCCTTTGAAACGTTGAGTATTTGGCTGTGCGTCGATTATATAGGTCCGGGCGGACTTCTTTGTCGGACAAGTGTAGCGGTTCTAATGCTCGGATTGAGAAGAAACAATTACTCCCGTGGTGGATTCTGTATTGGATTATTTTGGCGAAACTATGGACATCAATACTTGGAATGACGATCAGATAATTGGAATATTCTTTTCGGGGTACATCCTAGTCAAGGTAAGGGCTATATGGTATCAATGTTGCGTTGATCCAATGTTTTCATTGCGATCCGAGCGTATGTGTGTAACGCTACTCCATAACGTATTCCGTTGGGGACGATCAAAGCATTGAAAAACGACCCCCCCCTTTCATGCAAGTTTCAAGTTCAAGTTTCTTTAATAGTTGTCATACAGAAGTACAGAATACTTTTATACAAAATGCTTCTTACTGTTACGCTCCAGAGACTGTGCAAGACAAGATAAGTATGAAATAAAATAACATACTATAGCATGTAAATTAGAAGTAAAAAAAATGAGGTCACAGTGTTCAGTATAGACATAATTGTACAATGTTCGATGCAGAATAGACGTAACTGAGTTACCATATAATATACAATACTGTGTAGTGTACTAATATACAATACTATATAGTGCAAGGCAGAAATAGGATGAGGTGCAATTTAGGTACAATTTACAGTAGGTGTACGAGTTGTAGTGCAAATCCTTTATCAATAAATATAAAGTGTGTTTGTGTGATCTAAAGTGTGGAGAGTGGGTGCTGCAGTGTGTTGTTTGTTTAAGTGAGTGTGTGCGTGTGGGTGTGTGTGCTGTGTGCATTTGATGGTTGTTGCATAGTGTTTATTGTTCGTTTAGCAGCCTGATGGCCTGGGGATAGAAGCTTCTTGCATTCATGATGGAACATAATACCGATATGCATTTGATTTTTTAATTGTAGCATGTGTAGGGACAAAACGCGAATGGATTTGGTATAATACACATTGCGGCTTATAACCAGCCTCTCAGGAATTGGCCCGGATCATTCCGAAATAACACTCATATTCACCACGGTATAAAACGGGAACGTATGGATGGAAACATTTCTTTTTTGCATCTTGACCGGAAGAAACCCAGTGTCAAATGATTATAGTATTGTATCCATAGCTATAATATAGTATAGTTATAGCTCTACAAACAAGGTGACGGACTACATTGGTTTAATGGGTGGCATGAGCATAGCCGTTTCCCGGAAGAGGCGTGGCACAGAATGTGTTAATAATAATAGATAAATATAATGTAGTGTTAAAGTGTCTAAAGTGAGTGTTAAGGTGAGTGTTTGTTTAAAAGTGAGTGTGTGCATGTGGATGTGTGTGCAATGAGTGTAGAATATGATGGTTTGTTATTACATGGAGTCATTGAGCATCCTGATGGCCTGGGGATAGAAGCTCCTTCTGAGTCTCTGTACTGGCCATGAGACTCCGGTAACGCTTGCCTACCCGCAGCAGTTCAAAGAGGCAGTTGTTTGGGTGACTAGAGTCTTTGGTTATTCTCTTAAGTCCAACGCACACGGCGGGCGATTTTTGCCAGGCAACCGATTTTTTAAGCGAGATGACCGACAGAATTGTATCGCTTCCATTGTTATGAATGAGACAACCCACACGGCAGGAGATTTTCGAGCGACGATCGCGCAGCAACTTCTGTCACCTGGCTAAATATCGCCTCAATCCTTTTTTTTTTTTTGATAATTTTTTTTTTTTTATTCACATGAAAACAAGACAACACAATAACCATAATAACAATACACAGAACTTCACAAGGAGATAACAGAAACAATAATAAAAGAATAACAAATTATAAAAACAGAGTACAACATTTAAATGTTAAATTTTAAGGGGATACTATCCTACAAATGGCCTTTCCCAGTATTCAGTACAGTTTCCCGGCCGTGTGGCTCTATATTAATAAGACTTATGTCTTTAATTCTCATCTTAACACTGAGTGCCGGGACCCGTCTTTAGACATCTTTGCTGGCCATGCTAAAGTTGCCGGAGGACGCGTTACGTCGTCCTTATATCAATATTTCAAAAATCTGCGATCGGATTCATATGTCCCCTCCGCTGGCCTGAGATCCACCAGCAGGACCCACTGAGCTCTCTGGCGGTTCAGGAGCGCCATCTGGTGGCCGATCGGCGCAATCGCCAAACAGGATGTTGAATAGAGGTTGTCATGACGACCGTAGTACTTCCGGGCGCTCGCTATAGTTCATGGGACTCTGGCTCGTCACGCTACACGGTGATCGATTGGCAATAACTCGATAAACATGATTTGGACGTATATACCATTATACAAGCTGGAGATGGACCGGGTAAAAATATATCCCATAATGATAAGATTTCTACTCGACGATGATCGGCCATCGGCGCGCGGAGACTGGGGTGAGTTTCAGCGTGTAACGTTACCGTCTTCGATACTAACTGCTATTATCAACATTTGACCCACATTAGATGATTGGTATAACGCTGCCCACGGAATTATAAACGCCCCCTCGCCCATCCGGTCAACATCAGATGACGTGTAGTAACTTCTAGAAGTACGTCTAGTTGGAATTTTTTATATCGCGCTGATTGCCATCAAACTGTATTTCATCATCAATATAATGCATTTGGGGCTATATATCACTTTCTGGAGAAAGCTGCAGAAAGAGATGAAAACATACTTATACATTAGACCATACTTTACTATGAATATGTGAATGAAAAAGTTTAACGTTGCTACACAATGAACAATACATATAGGACTTTGAATGGGCCCTAATAATGGCAATGTAGCAATAGAATTTAAAAAGTTATAGCCCTGCAAAGAAGGGGACTTTCTCCATAGACAAATAGCGCTGGCAATCTATGGTATATCATGAATTTAACCTTAGGCAGCCAAAGTGTTAAGATCTTGAGGTAGAAAACGCTGCTTGAGTACTTGACCAGAAATACAAAACACTGAACCCCTTCGAAAAACAAAAACCTACAGAGTGTTCCATAGACTCACAGGAATCGTGCAAAAGTGCCCAACTAGTGAAGAAACAGCAAAATAGCTCCCCCCCAATAATATTCCCCCAGTTAAAGTTAAGAAGGACAAGACAAAAGACAAGACAATTCCTCCTCCACCTCCCACGAGACCTCCGGACTCCCCCAAACACTCACCCCAACCCCGCTCAGCCGCACACGGCGGTCCTGACCTTCTCGGCTGCTGCAAACCACAGGTCAATACCAGCCTGCCCCACCCCAATCACCCGCGCCGTGGATATCTCAAGATAAATCACATCCAACAGTGTTAGGGACCAGTTAATCACCATGAGCTTCTCAGGCTCCTTCCATCTCATTGCTATTAGCTTCTTCGCCGCTGTGACGCCCGCCAGGACAACCCTTTTCAGTTGTACGGACGCGGGTAGTGTTGTTATATCGTTCAGGAGTAGCGTAACAGCTGTGAATGGGATAGTTAAGCCACACAGATCTGAAAGTTTGTCCGTTATTGATCTCCAGAAGCGGGCCACTGGTGGGCAATCCCAATACATATGCATATAAGTGCCAGCGGCCCTTTGAGAGCACAAAGTGCACTGGGAGTCGGTTACCAGACCCATAGCAAATAGCCTCCTAGGTGTAAGATAGGTCCTATGAATATAATAAAAATGTATTTGCTGGTGATTGGGGTTGCGGGAAGACAATGCCACATTTGCCCAAACATCATCCCAGTCAAACTCGGGGTCCAACTCCGGGATATCCACACGCCATATTGTATCCAATGATACATTTTTATACGTGGACTGAATTAAGAGTGTATAAAAGTCTGAGACAAACCCTCTGGAGGTCGTCCTGTCCACTATGAGCCTGAGGAAGCTTGAGCCCACGGCACGCCATGCACCCTCAGCGCTGACCTTAGTTGAAGGTAAAGAAAGAAGGACTCGCCGGGAAGATCATAAAAATCTCTTAAGTCCTGAAACGCACGGAGGCCGTTCTTATCATAAATATCCTCCAGAGTATGAACCCCCCCTTCTTTGCCATTGAGGAATATTAACCGGCTTGTGCCCAATAAGTAGTTGCTGGCTATTAAAAATTGGAGAGTCCAGGTGCCATGGGCATTTAACCCCACACGACTTCTGTACACTACGCCACGTCTGGATCACGTGAGTTAATATCGCCTCAATCCTATTGAGCGACGGCAGGCGACACAGCAAGGACAATTAGGAAATAACATGACTTCTACTGGTGTATCATTTGTAATATAAATAAATGTATCAATACATTCATTGATCAATAACCTACTTATTATTACCATGTTACTTATGTTAATTATTAATTAACAGGAACAATTTAAATAAATAGCGTTGATGAATGAATCCAAAATGTCAATGTGGTTAGAAGTGGTGGAGAGAATAAAAGCTAGCTTATAACGGTAGTGTCTGGTTAGGAGTGAGGGATAATGGAGGTACTATCCAAGAGGGGGTCCGGGAGGGGGGGGTTTGAGCTGGAGCATATGTGTGTAGGGTTTTAGAAAATAGGTATTAGGGGTATATTATATACTAACATTTATATAATTGTAATTTCGCTGGATATACACTGTATACGGTTAAAATGTTATTATAGACTATTTTTGTTTTATCCTGTTTCTGTACTTGCATATATTTTAACCACCTTTACTGAAAGTTTCATTATGCATTGTGTGTTGAGTACTGACTTTTAATAATTTTTTGTTCTGCAATAATAAAAAAAATATAAAAAAAAAAAAAAAAGCGTTAGTAATAATAATGCAGGACCTGTCGCAGAGTTGGAGATGGGATGTGTGTACTAATTTAAGGCAGTCAATGAGTTGTGCTCTCTCTCTCTCTCTATAGACCGGTCTATCTATATCTCTCTCTCTCTCGATAGACCGGTCTAGTCCTACATTACGGGCAACCAATGAGTCTATCTGATGGCCATGGACCGGTTTAATGGACCTGAACGGTCGGGTCTGGTGTGGGGTGCTAAGCGATTGTTGTTGAGCGACAGCCGATCGCATCGCCAGGCGACGTCGCTCGCCCGCCGTGTGCTTTTGACTTTAGCCATGGCCCTGCAATGCTTGTTGTAAATGTCCTGGAGAGTGGGAAGCCCACCTCAAATTGTGCGTTTGGCTGATCGGGCCACTCTCTGTAGTCTGCTGCGGTCATGTGCGGTGCTATTCCCAAACCAGGAGGTGATATTACCAGTCAGGATGCTCTCTATTGTGCATGAGTAGAAGTCCTTAACACTTTGAGTGCCGGCCTCCGTGTCCTATTTACCCCGTTGAATGCCACCACCCACTTCAATGACAGAGCTCTCATATTTGTGAACACATAAACTATATCTTAAATTATGGCTATGTGTCTAATATGGCCGTCGCTTATCAATTACTTGTTTGCAGTCAACATTGTCGAAACGGATATTTTTTTTCATTTTTTATTTTTTTATCGGTTAATTTCCGTTTTTTTTTAAAGTTTCAGAACATTTCTGAAGATTCTGTGATAATCGCCCTTTACTGGAATACACTGGAATACGCAAAACACGTTATAATTTTTCGGCCTATTTATGAATTGTTTTCAAATAAACGCTAGATTATCGATAGTATATGTGTACTTATGCACGCTATAGCTGAAAAATCGATTATCTTATTTCCTGATCGCACACACACACATATGGCACACGCTGATATATAGGTGAAAATAGCTCTGATTATCCCAAGACTGGTAAAATAGATTCCTTACCTCAGATCAGATGTTCTCCAAAAAGATTATTCCAATTCCTGATCGCCATTCCAAATATCGATCGCGTTTATTGATCCAACGCTGGGTACTGGAAACACACATTCTCCGCTGTTCTGGTGGTGGGCAATGACTTCGATCGTCTCCGGTTACTTGTCTGACAAGTTTTTTCTCCATGCGTTTCATTCAATCCAATGGGGTGCAGTACCATCCGGAGAGACGATAGGGGGCAGTATTTTCCCTGTTCGAGTTCAGACAGATCCCCACTGGTAACGTGAGGCTAGATTGATGAATATGAATGGAAATCGCTAATAAAAAAAATAACGATAAAAAACCGGCATACCTCGTTTTTGGCACTGAACGGTTGGCATGAAACAACTAATTATGCCTTCGGACTCACTTTGAACTTCCTTAGGCGCCTAAGGAAGTAGAGGCGTTGCCGTGCCTTCTTCACCACACTGTCAATGTGTGTGGTCCATGTCAAGTCCTCGGATATGTGGACTCCGAGGTACTTAAAACGGTTCACTCTGGTGCCCCGTCGATGCTGAGGGGGCTGTAGTCCCTGGCCCCTGACCTCCTAAAGTCCACAATCATCTCTTTCGTTTTGCTGACGTTCAGGGAGAGGCTGTTCTCCCAGCACCACAGCGCCAGGTTCTCTACCTCTCCCAGGTAGGCCCTCTCGTCGTTTGCAGAGATCAGGCCCACCACAACTGTGTCGTCAGCTAACTTGATAATTGTGTTGCTGTTCCACTGTGCCACACAGTCATGTGTGTACAGCGAGTAGAGGAGGGGGCTCAGAACACAGCCCTGGGGGGCACCTGTGTTGAGAGTGATGGATGAGGAGGTGCAGTTGCCTGCTCTCACCACCTGGGGTCTTCCTGTCAGGAAGTCCAAGATCCACTAGCAGATGTCATAGTTCAAGCCCAGGTCTCTGAGCTTGACTAGGAGCTTGGAGGAGACTATGGTATTGAATTGAATCATTCCATTTGGGCTGTGGGGGGTGCTTAATGTCTGAAGGAATCGACTGAAGGCTCCTTGTCCTCTGCGAAAGCATGCAATTGGTCCACTGATGGATACATCTTGATATTTGTCTAGTCTAGTGTGTTCATTAAATGGGTGAAATCCTCTTTCAGGGCCTTCAGTGTTTTCTTAGGCAGTTAGCCTCGCTGGTATGCGCGCCATTAGCATTAGCCACGCTTCTAGGCCGCTTTGCTTTTGGAAAGAATTAAAAATATATATATATATGTAAATAAAATAAAAATTGCATTAGACTAAGAGGTTGGCAGTCGACTAAGGCTCCTTTCGATTGATTAGTCGACTATTCGACTAATCGGGGTCAGCCCTAGTGTGTACATACCGTACAGCCTGCAGGCCTGCTCAGACTGTTCAGCACGTCCTTGTTGCGTGTGTGTGTGTGTGTGTGTGTGTGTACATACCGTACAGTAGGGCTGGGCGATATGGCCTAAATATGATATCACGATATTTTCTGACCTTTCGGCGATACACGATACACATCACAATGTTTTTCTTTTTTTCCCCAAACAATTCATTATGAGGCTTACCAAGACAGTATTTGAGTTTGCAAGCTAACATTAAAGACAAAATAAAATACCCATGCATTTAGCATTTTTATATTATATATTAGATTTAGATTATTGGATTATTAGATTATATATTGCATATATTTAGCAATGAGATATTATATGATTTAGATATGAAATATGATTAATTGAAAATGGGGGACCCTGATGTAAACAAGACGAAAGTCTTTCTCTGGTCTGCATCCCCTTAACAATTGTATGTATTGAGCTGTACTGTACCCATTCTGCAATATGTTAATAAAGTTTTAAATCAATCAATCAATCAATCAATCAATAGCATTTTAATGAAACTACTGTATATTTGTATGTCTCTAAATGTTTTGATGAATTGAAAATGGAGGACCCTTATGTAAAAAAAGACGAAAGTCTTTTTCTGGTCTTCATCCTCCAGTCCACTGTTGTTGTATTGAGCTGTATTGTATTGTACCCATTCTGCAATCGTTAATAACGTTTTCATTCATTCAATCATTCAGCCGGCAACAGAATAATTTTGATTGACAGTCGAGTCTGCCAATTACGTCACACCGCTTGCACCCGCCCTGCTGTTCTTAGCACCAATCGGCAAGCGCTATGCGTTTTTTACTTCCGCTTTTGTCCGCCATTGATTTTGACGAGAGCTCAGCTCAACGACAACAACAACAGCTCCCCGCGGCCGAGCCATAATGATTTTATTGCAACAAATGTTATAATAAAAGCCTTTCCATACATCTGTCTGAAAACTTTATTAACAGACCGCAGAATGGGCACGCACAACTCAGCACGGGCTGAGATATGAACAGTAACGCTTGCTATCTATGTCGTCATCGGACGTTGCTATGTTTGGGTAAATACGCTGATGTTATTGAATGTGTAACTATATAATGTTAATGCCACAAAACGAATGCCTTTGTTAATAATAAGTAGTAACTTTGATGCAGTAGTGTGTGTGGGGGCGGCGTTGTTCAAAAGTTTGAACGGGTGTGGACCAGATTGACGCGACACAATCCTCTTGGGCAAAACATCACGATATCCACGATACGTTAAAAAAGTGTATCGTTAATGAACTGTACCCGATATTTATATAATATCGTCATATCGCCCAGCCCTACCGTACAGCCTGCAGGCCTGCTCCTCTAGACTGTTCAGCAGGTCCTTGTGTGTGTGTGTGTGTGTGTGTGTGTGTGTGTGTGTGTGTGTGTGTGTGTGTACATACCGTACAGCCTGCAGGCCTGCTCCTCTAGACTGTTCAGCAGGTCCTTGTTGCCCCGGGAGGCGGCGGCCTGGATGGACAGGATCAGCTTGGCGGAGAGGGTGGGGTTACGGTGGCCAAGCTGAGACAGCTGCTCAGGGAGAGCAGCCAGCCAGCGACACAGCATCTTGCTCCTACAGAAGGGAAGATCATAGGGAAATGTACTTTTCTAACACACACACACACACACACACACACACACACACACACTTCACTCCCAGACATATCTATCTATATACACACACTACCCCCCCCCCCCCTCTCTCTCTACACATCAACTTGTACACACACACACACACACAGCAGTCTCATAAGTATACATCATTATCCACATATCTTTGTACATCACAGCGTTTCACCTGAAAAAAAATTCAACAGCGGTGCTGTGCTGCGCGCACGCTGCCGGATCCATATTTGTGCGTGCGCACGTGCCGCCGGAATCCATATTAGCGCACGCTGCCGGAGAAATTACTTTTTTTTTGTCTACTTTTTCTCCCCATTTTTCTATTTTTTTTCTCCCTTCCCAATTTCGTATTGTCCAATTCTACCCTCCCCTGTCTTGAACGCTGTTAGGCCATGCCTCCCACAAGCCGGCTGCAATGTGGACGAAGCCTTGCATCACGTGTCCCCTCCGATACACGAGGAGGCAGCCGTCGCATCTTTTCACCTGCACAGCGCGATCTCTCAGCGGCGAGGGTCTGCGTGGGAGGGACACGCTGCCCCCGTCGCTTCCTGATTCTACTGCGCAGGCGCACCAACCGACCTGTAGGAGTCGCTGTCCACAACGTCCGATCCCCACCCACCAGCTTCCCACCCCCAAGCTGGTAGCAACGCCGAGAGCTGGGCTCGAACCCAGCATCTCCTGCGTTGGTGGCGAGCGCCTTGCCCACTGCGCCACCTAGCCGCCCCTCCGGAGAAATAACTTAAAGGTGACATGCATTATAAATGTTTTTTTTTCAGTGTCTAGCATTGTATTATAGTAATAGGAGTTAGTATCAATGTGTTTGTGTCTCTAAATACCTTATTGGCGGATTGTTGTCATCCAGGTCATTCATTTCCTGGTCGAAAAAATCAGGTCATTCTGATTTGACTCGCATGGTGACATCACGTTGCGAGGATGGAGTGGATAGTGATCCGATTGGCTCTGTGGTTGTAGCGCACCAAACAGGGTTTGACAGAGAGCGAGCGAGAAAGAGGGAGAATCAGATAGACCCTCGCGACAGAGCACACATACACACTAGTGATGTGCATCTCCATCACTGAGGCCGATGCGATGCGCATCTCGATACGGTGCCAACGATACGATACATTAACGATACATTTGAAGCACCGGGCGATGCGATGCGATACGATTCACCCCCTGTTGAGATACGATACGATTCGATACAATTTGATTAAACATAATGCAATTCGGGGCGATGCGATGCGATTCAACACGATGCAAAATAATGATACAATTTTATGAGGATTTGGTTGTATTCCTTATATGCAGCTTATATTATTATTAAAAATTAAATAATCTACTGTAAGACAATTTATATAAAAACTCTTGGGTGCCTAAGAAGACTTTTGCATAGTACTGTGTTTTCTATCCACTTTAGCTAAAAACACACACACAATATATACACACTACTGTGAGACAATAATAATCACACACAAAGGGATAATGGCTTATAGCAGACTTAATGATTTTATAATATTTCAGATAATGAAATTAAATATTGATCATCAACTATCCAATTAGTATTTATATTGTAACGTTTGGCCACTTTAAATCATTGAACAGAGAGAGAGAGAACGAGAACGTTTGGCCACTTTAAATCATTAGAGAGAGAGAGAGAGAGAGAGAGAGAGAGAGAGAGAGAGATTTATTTTTTATTTTAGAAAAACATTTATTTACATAATTCTCATTACAAAGTACAATGTGTATGTCAATACAATTAAACAACTAACTACACATTATATCGGGAAACATGTGTCCCCATCACACTTAAAACCACATGAGATCTCACAATAAAAAAAATGCTAAAATACACCTGTCCGTCTGCAACACAACAAAAAAACATTGAAGCTCCACCCAAACAAAAAAAGTATCCATACTCCCATTCAACACATAATATGTCATCAAGAACAACATATGAGCAACTCAAAAGGGTCCCGTCAGTCCATTTGTGTCAGTTCTTATATCCAGCTCATGAAAAAAAAGATCCCCTTCATCAGGACCTTCCGTTCCACCGAAATAATCCTGCAACAGGTATTGTTCCCCGACGCTCCGCGCTTCAGTCCAATCGTCCAGACAGACCCTGTTGTGACAGGCCGTCCTCAGCCCCAATAAAGAAGCCACTTCCTCTGACCCGGCTACATTCACAACATCTTTCAGTGTCATTGTCCCAACTGCTTGCAGACACTGTCCAAGCCCAGGTCTACTCCCTTCCTGAATGTCCAGCCGGGCTCCACACATCAGAAGCTCCATTATCATGGTAACATTATATTATCCAGTTTTCTGAGCTTCTGCACAATCTTTCTCAGTCTAAAAACTTCCTGGGAAGTGTACCCCCCATTGTTCTTCGACCTCATTTGAGTCCTTGCTGAAAAAATAAACATCTTCCACTTTGACACTTCTCAAATTTTTTGTTGTGTGCAGGAACTTCTGTATCTGCCTGACTGCATAAAATTTGTTCCGTTGTGAATCAGACACTTGAGAAGCATTTGGGAACTCATCTTCCTCAACACTTGAGATGTCATCCCCCCATTGTTTTTCAATCTCACCCCATTGTTTTTCAACCTCATCCTCGTCCATGCTGGACTGAGAGGAACCCGTGTCTTCTACACCCTCCTGACTCTCTTTGACCAAACTTGTCACTCCTTCCTTATCCTGAGAGCCCACTGCCCACCCCTCCATCACTTCTCACCACGCCATCCACTGTCTGACTGTGTACATTGTCCACCACATTCAACTTTTCCCCCCCTATTACTTCACTTGTCATATTTTTTTTATTCCTTTTTTTACCCTGACGCGGTGTTGGGCTTGGGGGGACAAAAAAACCTCTGCTCTCCCCTGTTAACTCGCCACTTGTTGAAGGGGGGGCAGCATCTCTGATTCCCACCTCCTTACCTACACAACCACTGGTTGAGGGGGGAACAGCGTTTCCCACCCCTCCCTCCTCTGTACCTGCACCACCCGCACCACCCCCTGTTACCCCACAGTCGCCACTAGTTGAGGGGGGGGCAGCTTCCCTCACTCCTCCCTCCTCTGTACCAAGGCTCTGCTCCGTACCTGCTACACCGGTTCTGTGACCCTGCAGCTGGATACTATCTGCTGCGCTACTGTCGATCCGCAAAGGGACTCTATTTACATTGCTGGCGGTCTGCAGCGGGACTCTGTTGTCGTCACTGCTCTCTGCTCTGCGCTGGAACACTCTTCCCTCCTCTGTACCACTATCTGCGCTGAGCCCAGCCCCGCGCTCCTCCTGGGGCTGAGGCGGAGGTCGCCTTGCCCCTCTCCCCGCACAATCTCGGGAGATATGACCCACTTCCCCGCGTCCGAGACACTTCCCCGAATTACCAGAACTCACAAAAACCACATAATCAAACTCATCAACCTTTATCTTAAAAACCAACTCAAGCTCCTCTCCGCTGTTGTTTAGAATCATTAAAACCTGTCGCCTGTGTGAGACAACATGCTTTAAAAGCGGAGATTTACATCCCGACGACATTTTTCTTATAGGGGAAATTATCCTCCCATGTCGTGCTAGTTGACTTCTCAATAGTTCGTCACTGATGAACGGCGGAACGTTGGAAATAAAGACATTTCTGCCTGGTGTGGAGAGCGGCTCTACAGAAAGAAAAGCCCCATCAACACTTATCCCTGATTGAACCAGTGTTTGCACCTTGTCCAATGAATCAACGAAAATCACTACTCCTCCATTCATTTTCGCAGCTGATTTAATATTTCTATGTCCGACAATATTTCCAACTGCCATACTGCAGTCCTCTACTGACACAATAGAAACAGATATCTTGATACCATGCTTTCTACCAATTTTGGAAAAGTCCATATTGGCGTTTGACGCCATCCAGCAGCACAGCCTGGCCGATGTGGCCAAACAAACAAAACACTCACACTTAACCCTATACACACCAAAAACACACAGCAAACCAACACTACACTATAATACAATATCCCATAAACAAATTAACAAAATAGACAGATAAAGATAGAAAAAAACTCACTACACCTCCAATCTCCAATCTCATTCCCAGCATGCACTGAGAGAGAGAGAGAGAGAGAGGGGGGAGAGAGAGAGAGGAGAGAGAGGAGAGAGAGGAGAGAGAGGAGAGAGAGAGAGAGAGAGCGTTCTGATGCTCCGTAGCTGAGCAGGATTGCATTTTGTCAACATATAAGGAAACGAATTGCCAATAAATGTGAAGTTATCTTTGAACCTGTTGTCAAGCGTCTTCAATATACCCCCCCCCCTCCTCACTAATGGAACTGGTGTTGCAGAGTCACGTTAGTTAGACACTGTAGTTTAGCGTTAGCTGAACGGCTAACTGGCGTTAGCCAGAGGCTACTAGCGTTAGCCAGTTGATCAATTCTATTCATGTCTCCTCCTCGACTTCCACTGTTTGTTGTTGATAACTGTGACGCGGCTCTCGCCTTCTGTAGTAGCGAAGCAATAGTATCTGCTGTGTGCAGTCACAGTGCACTGCTGACAGAAGTGGATGAGAGGAAATTATATGAATGCATCGGTTTTGACCGATGCAAAGACGCTACAACAAGATGCATCGCGAGTTCAGCCTGAATTGTAGCCGATGCGGACTTATTCCACCGGTGCACTCGCATCGTGAACGTTTATGCCGGCGCACCGATGCAAATCGATGAATCGTCACATCACTAATACACACACGCGCATCGCGCTGTCGTCTCTCGGTCTGTCTCTCTCTCTCCCCCTCTCTATCTCTCTCTCTCGATTCGGGAGCATAACTTCTAAGCGCACGGCACAGTGGAAGACTTCCTCAAACGGGAGAGGGAGAGAGAGAAAGAGAAGGGGACCTGCGTATCTCGCACGCAGCTGTGTTTACACAGTGCTCTCTCTCTCTCTGTCTGCCACTCGCAGACTGTGTGGATGACTGTCACTGAAAGTGCTTATGGGCGGAGCCCAGCCAATAACAGGCTGAAATCTTGATGCTGGAAAATGATGCTTTGGAGTACTCCCATTAGAAATATAAAACAATGATTTTTTTAGGAATAGCAATGCAGGTCCCCTTTAAAATTACCATAGAATTGCCTTTTGTGTCGTTTTATTTTCTACTTGGTATCTTGTATTTATTAGTTACGTTTTGGTCTGTATTTATTATTATCTTGTCATTATTACTGTTGATGTTGTGTTGTCAAAAGAAAATTAAAGAATTTGATAAAAAAAATTATCAAGAGGTGTGTCCGCTGACACTAGAAGTCCTCTGGAGGCCCAGGTACAGTAGCTGCATATTTGTACACTGCAAAAAAAATTGTAGAATTATCTTGAATTATCTTATTCCACTGGCAGATCATTTAGCTTATTTCAAGTATTTTTTCTTGATTGGTCAATTTAATCTTGTTTTAAGAAAATGGAGGTGGTGGAACACCGCTTTAAACATTGTAACATGCGGAGGTATGGTCACTTTTCCGTTTAAGAGTCGTTGTAACTGAGGGGTACAATTCCCTGACTGTATTGATAAGTATGGTATCATTAAACCACTACCGCTTTATGTACTTTAACTACTGGCCACACAGTACATGATATAGATATGATGAACACTTTCCCACCATGAAACCAAGTCCACACAAATGTATAAGTCGAATATTTAATATATAGCAAAGGGTATATACAACGTTCACTTAATGACATTTATGATTTGAATGCACTTGTAAGGCAAATGAGTATTCGTAGGCAAATCAACATTGAATGTCCAATTTCTGGTTACGCAGGAAGCAAGTATACAACCTGGTTCTTTAGGGAACTATAGCGATGGTACTTAATGATTATAGCTGGATATACTAAAGGGGGGTCCTGCTGGTTGTAAGTCAGTAGGGGGGGGGGGTTAGGAGAGCCGCCGGCGATATCCCATCTGGCCAACGATTTTTTGGGAGAATTCAGAGTGCTGAACACGGTGCCCACAGAACCTTGGTCCACAGATGAATATGCTTGGGCCCTCTTGTAGACGGTAGCTGCCGGTCCACAACGAAGAGACGTGAGGCGACCTCACTCGGGGTAGAGCGCCGTCTCACCTGGGCTCCTCTCGGGGGTAGTTCCAACACTCACCAGTGTTGGCTGTTATCCATGGCATAAATCAAAGCACCCAAAGCAAGTAGATAATCCAAGCCGTGTAGGGCTCGCCGTCGTCCGGGTAAGGTAATCCAATGTGCAGGTCCACTCGTCCTAGCCCAGAACTCCTCGGATGAAAGCACCACACGTGGTCTGCCCAGCCTGGTTAAGACTCTAGATAACGTGAGGAAACGATGGGGGTACTACTCACTGTATAACTCTAACCGAACGATGCACCATACATAATAGACTATTATTAACTTAATAGAAATACGTCCCACTCGACTGTATAGTGCCAAACTATGACAATTCAACTATTAATCCACACGATGTCTCAATGCCATTCTGAGGCCAAGTTGACCATACTGCACCACACGTGTATCGTGGGTGAGGCTTAACGTCTTGCCACTAGGTTGGAGGGTAAAGAACTAAGGGCTAAGGGACTAAAAAGGAAGTTCTACTTTACTTGCGCCATATATATATGCGCTGTGAACAAATAGTACCATTCGTATTTCGCCAGACGTATTCCTACGCGGAACCGGGCTAGTAACGACATGTTCGTCGGCACGATTGAACTTGAACCAAGGGGCTTGGCTGCTGGCGCCAAGTTCTTGTCCAATGAGAGAATGAAACTATTATGGGCTGTTAGTAGACTAAAGGGATATTCAGTGTATATGTACAAGGAATATACAAGGGATATCAAACGATATACAAATACTATTAAATATATATCCATAAATAAATATATATATTCGGTTTAATCTGATCCTTCACAACAGCCGCCCCCTAATTAGTCCCACCTAATTAGCTAAGCAGAGACAGATTAACCGCACTGTCTACCACTCAAGGTCCGCTGTAAGGGTCAGTCAACTCACAAAGTCGTGGGGTCATGGTCGTCATCGATAGTGTCTGGGAGTCTGGGCAGTTCTATTAGCCTCGCCACGGGTCGTGTGTAAGTTCGCCCTTGGACGAGCACCTCAGCTGCTCGGACCTTGCCATCGGCACCGGTGATCACTTTGCTTACGCGGCCAGCCGGCCACATAGCTCTGGGTAGTGACTGGTCGATAATCATGACGACTGTTCCTTCTGTCAAATTGTCTCTCTCTTTTACCCACTTCTGGCGGGTCTGTAGAGACGGTAGGTAGTGGAGTAGAAAGCTGTTCCAAAACGTGTCAGCTAGTACTTGACTGTACCTCCACATTCTTCGGCCGTTCGCTTCTTCAGGCCTGTACATTGTCTGGGGTAGCGCGGGGTCCAGCCGCACCATCAAGAGTGTGTTGGGGGTGACTGGGTCGACATCTGCTATATCACTGGAGACGTAGCCGAGGGGCTTGGAGTTCAATACTCCCTCGATCTCCGTGAGGACTGTCATTAGGACTTCTTCCGCTACAGTCTGGGCCCCAAGCACGGCGTACAGGGCTGTCTTTATAGAACGTACTTCTCGTTCCCAGGTTCCACCGAAGTGGGGTGCGTTCGGGGGATTAAACTGGAAGTCAATCTGGGATGGAGCGAGGTGGGTCTTAAGTTCTGGGCCCATAGCTTGGAAGCTCTCTCTCAGCTCTCTTTCTCCGCCTTTGAAGTTTGTCCCGTGATCAGACAACAACGTAGACGGTTTTCCTTTCCGTGATGTGAATCTTCGGAAGGCCATAAGGAATGAGTCTGTGCTCATGGTTGGAAGGAGTTCGATATGTATCGCTCTGGTGGTCATGCATTTGAATACAATACCCCACCGCTTCTCGGTTCCTCTTCCTTTCTTTATATACAACGGGCCAAAACAGTCCATGCCTGTGGAGTGGAATGGCTTGTCGCCGAGTCGGAGGCGACAGGGGGGTAGGTCAGCCATCCGGGGTATGCTGGGCTGCGCGCGCCACTTTCGGCAGTCTAGACAGGTTCGCTGGAAGCGTCGCACTGCTTCTCTCCCTTGAAGTATCCAATAGCGACGTCTGATCTCCGCGAAGACTCTCTCTGCTCCTGCGTGATGCACATCCTCGTCGTATTTCTTTATGATCAGCTCTGTGACCTTGTGTCGGCTGTTCAAGACTATCGGGTACTTAACGTCATCCGGTAGATTGGGGGCCCTCCGCAGACGACCACCCACTCTGATGAGATTATGGGCGTCGCTCTCGGGTGCCAGGTGGAGCAATCTGCTGTCTGATGGGACGGGCTTTCCTCCCTGTAGACAGTCTAGCTCGTCGGGGAACGAGTCTCTCTGGGCTCGTTGTAGTAGAAGAAGTTCTGCTTCTTCGTAGTCAGCTGCTGAAATGTCGGCAGTGGGCTGAATCTCTGGGTGGTGCCACAGGAATGTCTTTAGCTGCGCACTCTGTAGGGTAATGCAATCATCTATGTTGGGGTCTGTGGAGGCGACTGTGCTCAGTCCACAGAACATAGGTTTCTTGTTCTCAGCCTCCTCTTTACTCGCTTCCCGTGGGGTGGGCGTAGGCCACTCTTCTTCCGGGAGCTTGAGGAACTCTGGTCCGTCACTGTAGATGTTGTGACGGGTGAGGTCATCTAGGGACATTCCCCGGGTGATGACGTCAGCTGGGTTGTGTTTGGTGTCCACATACCGCCAGCTCGCTGTTTCTGTTAACTCTTGAATCTCGGTGACTCTGACTCCCACGAAGACTTTGTATCTGCATGAATCAGACTTGATCCATGTGAGCACTGTCGTGGAATCTGACCACAAGATTGTTCTGTGCACCGGAATGGTGAGTTCACGTTGGATTAACGTGGCTAGATGCGCTCCTGCTAGGGCTGCGCAGAGCTCTAGACGCGGGATAGATTGTTGCTTTCGTGGGGCTATTCTTGAGCGAGCCAGGATGAAAGCGGTGTGTATCTCTCCTCCCTTCTCTTGGGCACGCAAGTAGGCCACTGATCCATAGGCTACTTCGGAGGCGTCGCTGAAGACGTGTAGATCCATCTTGCATGTCTCTGGCCTCACTGTGGGTGGGAAGTAGCTGCGGCGTATATTGACGCCTGGGAGTGAGCGGAGTTCCGTCTCCCACTCTCTCCATGTGGAGGCAAGGGGTGCGGGTATTGGGTCGTCCCAGCCCTGGTCCTTGTCCCATAGTGCTCGTACAATCATCTTTGCCCTGGTGGTCTAAGGTAGAATACATCCCAACGGGTCATATTGTCTGGCGAGTGTTCTGTACACACTCCGTCTGGTGGTCGGTATCGCCGTCGACCTTCCCTGCTCCGTGGTCAGGGGTTTGTGTCTATAGTGGAGCGAGTCTGTTTTGAAGCGCCAGACTAGTCCTAGTGTCATTTCTTGGGCTTCTCCTGGGATTGTCGCCATCCAGGTCTCGCTGCTGGCAGCCTTGTCCGCGGGGGAGAGGCTGCGCAATACGTGCGGGTCGCTGCTGGCCCACTGCCTGAGATCAAAGCCGCCTTTGATCAGAGAGGCGCGTAGCTTGAGTAGGAGAGCCTCGGCTTCTTCTTGAGTCGAGACGCTTTGTAAACAGTTGTCCACGTAGAAACTGTTCTTCACACTGTGTCGGACCTCTTCATCTGCTGCTGGGTCCTCTGCGACGTGTTTCTGTAGTGCAAATGTAGCACAGCACGGGCTGCATGTAGTTCCGAAAAAGAGGACTTCCCATTGATAGATGGCGGGGTGCTCATCTCCGATCCTCTCTCTCCATAGGAACCGCAGTAGGGGCTTATCCTCCTCCACTAGTCTCACCTGCAGGAACATCCCTTTGATATCCCCGCTGATAGCCACCTTGTCCTGGCGGAAGCGTAGTAGCACGCCTAGTAGAGAGGGGCCGAGTGTGGGGCCGGGCAAGAGCTCTTTATTCAGATTCTGGGATCCGATCTGGTAGCTGCAGTTAAACACAATGCGATCCTTGCCGTTGTGGTGGACCTTGTGGTGCGGCACGTACCATGATTCGGTCGTCTGATCGGCCTTTTTAATGTCAATCTTCATTACGTGTCTCGCTGTGATTAGCTTCTCAATCTCAGCGCGGTACACACTCTCTTGAGCGGGGTCTTTGGCTAGGCGCCGCTCTGTGTTCAATAGATACCGCTCCGTAGCTTCTTTCGTGGCGTGAAAGGTGGGCATTCCCTCTCGCCTCAGGAGTGGAGTTGCGTATCTCATCACTCCGCCGACTGTGACTCTCTTTGTCCCTTGCTCGAGGAGGTTTATGGCGTAAATGTCTTCTTTAGAACGAATGTCTTTCTTTTCGTTCTTAAAGGGCATTGTCTCTAGTGTCCATAGCCTCTCGACATGCTGCAGGAGAGTGGTGTCTTCTTCTGTCACTCTGGAGTGGAGGCAGCTAGTGGCTGCTGTTCGGTTGAGAGATTTAGCGAGGGGGCCTTGTAGTGTCCATCCTAGGCGGGTCTCGACTGCTGCAGGACAGCCTCTGGGTCCTGTATGGACCCGGTCTATCGGGACTATGAGGTCTGCATGGTCGGAGCCTATCAGCAGGGTCGGGGTGGCGCCGTCTATGAGCGGGATAGGTAGTTGACGCAGGTGCACATATTTATCCATCAGTTTGGCGATGGGGTAGGTGTACTGTGATAGTCCTATTTCTTGGCTGGTGAAAGCATTTGTAATCCTATACCGTCGCTCTGGCTGCCCGCTTGCTGCGATAGTGAAGGAGACATTCTCGCCTTTTATCGTCTTTAAATCTCTTCTTATTGTCTGAATCGTCATTTGGTTCTCGCTCCCCCGCAGTCCCAGCTGGGCCGCAGCGGACGCGAGCAGAAGGGTCTTCTCTGACCCGTCATCAAGGACGGCGTAAGTGTCCATGACTTTATCTTGGTAGCTCAATGTTACACGGACTACCTTTAAGAGCACTTGGGCGCCGCTGCTGCTGGCGGGGTCAATGTACATGACACTTGCCTTTGTGCTGCTCGATGGTGCAGGTGCAGGCTTTCTTCTGTTACTGTCGTGTATGACATCTAGGTGGGCTCCGTCACACCGACTGCACCTCTTCTTTAGGCGGCACTCGGCTGCCATGTGACTGCGCGCACATCGGTAACAGCGCCTGTTGGACTTTATCCATTGACTCACTTCTTCTGCACTCATCTTTGTGAACAGGTCACATTGTGACAGCCAGTGTTCCTTCTCGCAGTACGGGCACACCATCTTCCACTTCTCTTTTCTCGAGGGGGTACTGTGGTTCTTACTGCTCGGTACTGATTCTGATTGGTGCATGACAGTCACCGATCTTCTTCCATCGTTTATTCTCCTGGGTCCCTCTCTGGAGCTTGGTGTGCTCCGCACGAACGTATCCAGTCGTAGGCTGCTGACTTCTCTCGCCAGGAAGTCGGCTAGATCGAGGAGGGATGGTTCGGGACCGTTAGGATCACGGTGGTCTCTCTGCCGCCTGAAGCGCTCTTGTCTGGCGGGTGGCAGCTTCTCTAAAATCCTCTCGACATTAGAGTTGGCGTATAGCTCGTGCATACCCTTTTCTCGTTGCGCTCCCAGCATCCCTACCAGGGACTGCACTTTTATAGACAGGTCGTCTAATGAGCGATTGTCTGTTGCTGGGGGTAGGCGGTCAATATGCCTTATCTCTTGGATTACGTAATCCCATATACGTCCATATCTCTGGTCCAGCGCTGCTAGAGCCGCGGTGTATGGGGTCGTAGAGGTGGCATAGGCTAGCGCTATATTGTGCGCTCGGGGTACTTTCAGGTGCTTCAGTAATATTGCATACTTGTGGCGTTCATCAGCGACATCCACCATCATTGTCTCTAAGCACATCCGGAGCTCCGTGTACTGTGCTCGATTCTCATAGGTGAAGTCTGGAAACGTCGGTGTGCCAATGTATGACGCCGTGGATGGCTGATACATCGGCGAGCGTTGGGGGAGAGGCCTCCTAGGCGAGTCTCCTCTTGCGCCTCTCTGTGGGCTGGTACCGGCAGGGTACCATGGCCCGCTGGTCCAGGTGCTATTCCTCGGGGCTGGTCGTGCGTCATGCTCACCCGTGAATAGAGTCGGGGGTCTGTAGCGCAGCGCCGCGGGGGTATAGCCTGGGCTGTACTGGACCTCCTGGTCCGGTGGAGTACTGTGCTGTCGTCGGGCTTGGTTCTCCTCCTCTCCCTCTTCTTCTTCTATCAGGTCCTCTAGATCCTGTAGTCGTTTATTTAGCTTCTCCGCAGTGTATGCCGCTCCTTCCTTGTACAGTAGCTGGGTCTCGCTTGGACCGGTCGGGGAAGGGGGTCTGCGGGGGTATAGGCTTGGTCTGTTGGTCAAGTTCAGGGTCGCTTGCTCGGTTAGGGGATGCTGCCCTTGACTGTTGTCTCGACGAGTTCCTTGAACCCCTGGCGGAGGGAGAGGGTGTTGCCTTGGTGATCAGCTGCTCCATTAGCTGCGCTTGTAACTTGTCGCGCTCGGCTTGTAGTCTGTCGCGCTCGCCCTGTAGTCTGTCGCGCTCGGTTTCGCGCTGGATGAGAGCGAGGTCACGCTCCGTTTCTCTTTGGGCACCGGCAGCGGCACGCTGGGTGTCTGCTCGGTCTCTTGCCATATTCTCTTCCGTCTGAAGGCGTCTCATCTCCAGGCGTATGCGCTCTTCTTCGCTCCGTTGCTGTGTCTGGAGTCGATCGCGTTCACCCTGAAGTCGATCGCGTTCACCCTGGAGTCGATCGCGTTCGGTAGAGGCTGTCAGGCTGACGAGGAACGCCTGTGATAGCATCCTCTCCGCTTCGCTGGGGGAAGACGGTTGTAGAGGTGAGCCGCTCCTGGCTGTACTCGTTGGGGAGTCCTGGAGCTCTATCTCCTCGGCGCTCTCCTCATCTTGTTCCGTGCAGAGTTCTCTCTCTGTAGGGTTGTCTTCCTCCCGGGGCTGGTCGGGGACTACTTCTTCGGTATTGGCGGGGGGTAAAGGCATGTCAGCTCCCTCCTGGTCCCCACCGTGAGCTTGGTCAGTTACATTAGAACCCACTAGGGCCTCTGTGGTCGGGGTAACCTGGTCGTTAAGGTCAGACATAATTTTACTTTCTACTTTTACCGCGTTTACCGTTTGTCGAAGGCTAGGTAGTTGACTGACAGCGTAATCCTCTAAGTACTGAGGTGTCTGTCGTCTGCGCCGCGGGCGTTCTACGTTAGGAGGACCGTTTCGTGGAGTGTTCATCATAGGCCATTTCAATATTAATAACACTATATTAATATTACACTAGTTACCATCCGGCTCGAAGCCCAGCCAATAACAGGCTGAAATCTTGATGCTGGAAAATGATGCTTTGGAGTACTCCCATTAGAAATATAAAACAATGATTTTTTTAGGAATAGCAATGCAGGTCCCCTTTAAAATTACCATAGAATTGCCTTTTGTGTCGTTTTATTTTCTACTTGGTATCTTGTATTTATTAGTTACGTTTTGGTCTGTATTTATTATTATCTTGTCATTATTACTGTTGATGTTGTGTTGTCAAAAGAAAATTAAAGAATTTGATAAAAAAAATTATCAAGAGGTGTGTCCGCTGACACTAGAAGTCCTCTGGAGGCCCAGGTACAGTAGCTGCATATTTGTACACTGCAAAAAAAATTGTAGAATTATCTTGAATTATCTTATTCCACTGGCAGATCATTTAGCTTATTTCAAGTATTTTTTCTTGATTGGTCAATTTAATCTTGTTTTAAGAAAATGGAGGTGGTGGAACACCGCTTTAAACATTGTAACATGCGGAGGTATGGTCACTTTTCCGTTTAAGAGTCGTTGTAACTGAGGGGTACAATTCCCTGACTGTATTGATAAGTATGGTATCATTAAACCACTACCGCTTTATGTACTTTAACTACTGGCCACACAGTACATGATATAGATATGATGAACACTTTCCCACCATGAAACCAAGTCCACACAAATGTATAAGTCGAATATTTAATATATAGCAAAGGGTATATACAACGTTCACTTAATGACATTTATGATTTGAATGCACTTGTAAGGCAAATGAGTATTCGTAGGCAAATCAACATTGAATGTCCAATTTCTGGTTACGCAGGAAGCAAGTATACAACCTGGTTCTTTAGGGAACTATAGCGATGGTACTTAATGATTATAGCTGGATATACTAAAGGGGGGTCCTGCTGGTTGTAAGTCAGTAGGGGGGGGGGGGGTTAGGAGAGCCGCCGGCGATATCCCATCTGGCCAACGATTTCTTGGGAGAATTCAGAGTGCTGAACACGGTGCCCACAGAACCTTGGTCCACAGATGAGTATGCTTGGGCCCTCTTGTAGACGGTAGCTGCCGGTTTACAACGAAGAGACGTGAGGCGACCTCACTCGGGGTAGAGCGCCGTCTCACCTGGGCTCCTCTCGGGGGTAGTTCCAACACTCACCAGTGTTGGCTGTTATCCATGGCATAAATCAAAGCACCCAAAGCAAGTAGATAATCCAAGCCGTGTAGGGCTCGCCGTCGTCCGGGTAAGGTAATCCAATGTGCAGGTCCACTCGTCCTAGCCCAGAACTCCTCGGATGAAAGCACCACACGTGGTCTGCCCAGCCTGGTTAAGACTCTAGATAACGCGAGGAAACGATGGGGGTACTACTCACTGTATAACTCTAACCGAACGATGCACCATACATAATAGACTATTATTAACTTAATAGAAATACGTCCCACTCGACTGTATAGTGCCAAACTATGACAATTCAACTATTAATCCACACGATGTCTCAATGCCATTCTGAGGCCAAGTTGACCATACTGCACCACACGTGTATCGTGGGTGAGGCTTAACGTCTTGCCACTAGGTTGGAGGGTAAAGAACTAAGGGCTAAGGGACTAAAAAGGAAGTTCTACTTTACTTGCGCCATATATATATGCGCTGTGAACAAATAGTACCATTCGTATTTCGCCAGACGTATTCCTACGCGGAACCGGGCTAGTAACGACATGTTCGTCGGCACGATTGAACTTGAACCAAGGGGCTTGGCTGCTGGCGCCAAGTTCTTGTCCAATGAGAGAATGAAACTATTATGGGCTGTTAGTAGACTAAAGGGATATTCAGTGTATATGTACAAGGAATATACAAGGGATATCAAACGATATACAAATACTATTAAATATATATCCATAAATAAATATATATATTCGGTTTAATCTGATCCTTCACAACAGTCGTAGTGAAGAGTCTCTTTCTCTCTCCCTCAATGCAGTTGGCGCTTACTTGCGGCACTGTGCCGTTGCTGAATAAATATAAGGGAAACACTGCATCATATCTATGATTCCAGATATCTCTGTACATCATATCTCTAATTCATAGTGTACATCTATGTATGTAATATCCACTTGTTTTGTCTACTCTCCTGTATAAATACTTTGTTAGCTCACCATTCTACAGAGATCTAGGCTATAGGGTCATTGATGTAACCTGGGTCTCTCCATGTTGCAACATGTCATTCTGTAAGTACCCTATATTCTTAATCAAAGATTCTGTTGTCCGCTTCCGTCCGTGAATGATTCCACATCAGAAGACTAGTAGGAACAGTAGGGCTGAGTAATTATAGTTTTATATATTTTATCCTCCACTATATATATAGATGGTATCTTATCGTATTTTGTTTGTTGTTGTTGTTTTATTGTTCACGAGAAAAAGCGAATGTCAAGTTTGAATTCTCACAATTATTTCTGAAATAAAATTAGATAAGCTAATCCTTTATCGATACCTTTGGGGGAAATTCAGGAATATAATATGTGAGAATATTAGTAGAAAATGTGTTTAATTTTGATACTGCATCACACCTCTCATTACTCTGTGGTCCAATATGATAAACATTAGTTTTGTTATCTTAACACTTTGAGCGCCACTCACGGCTTTATTCGGGTTTACGACCCGACCGTTGAATGCCACGTCACGGCTATTCTCGGGTGTTTTTTATTTTATTTTTGCGATCTGAAATCATATTGCATCACGCGAGCCTACCGTTGGAGATCCAGGGACCGCCGGCGATCAGATGTGAAAAAAGCACCCCCTATTGTCTCCCAGATGGTAAATCATCCTTTTGGAATGGACTCAATGAAAGTGAATGGGAGAACGGATTTCTGACTCCACATTTTACTTCTCACTGATGCAGCCGGGGTCTACCAGAGTTCATTCTGGAGCCTCTGAGCCACGGCGAATATGGGTTATACTGTACACACAATGGATCAATACATTTATCGATTTTTTTCGAATGGCGATCGGAAATTGGAATAAACCATTTGGATACCATCTGACCTCAAGTAAGGAATCTATGTTATCAGTGTTAGGATAATCAGACTCGTTTTCACAGAGATAAGCGTTTATGTGATATGTGATATAGCTGTTTTGACTGTAAAAGCTATCAGGAAATGAGAGCAGCTATTATCAGCGCGTGGCACGAACGTGCATGCGCACACATATACTATCGATCATCTAGCGTTTATTTGAAAACGATTCATAAATAGGCCGACAAATGACAACGTTCTGGAATATTCCAGTAAAAGGCGATTATCATAGGCATGGGTTGTTTTTCCCCGGAAAACGGGTGATTTTCAAAATGCTATCAAACGGAAATGAAGCGATAAAAATACAATCTGCCTTGCCAATGTTGACTGGAAAATGAGTCTTTGATAAGCGACGGGCAGATTAGACACGTAGCCATAATTTAAAACATAGATTAGGCGATATTAACGTTAACATTGGGAGTGGATGGTGGCATCAAGGGGGTAAAAAGGAAAACCCGGCGTGGCATACAAAGTGTTAAAGGTGCTATAGATAACATGTTATGTAAGAGTATGAGCTTACCTGGCGATGTGGGTGTGGCCCTGCTCCTGCAGGTACAGTCGGCTGTAGAAGGCCAGCAGCAGGGATCTGGTCTGCAGCACCAGGTTCTTCTGTTGGTAGTACACATAGACTGCAGCCAACAGGTCCTCTGTCACCGCTGCGCACGCACGCACGCACACACACACACACGTACATGAGAAATTATTTCAAATAATTTACGATTACAGCTACATTTCTCTAACCCCCACTGATAACACCCCACTCCATACACACACATCTGAGGTGCCCAGTACAATCACTGGACACTAGGGATGTGATAATGTGTCGACAGTAGTAGTAATCGGAATTTTTTTATTTTTTTTGTAACAGCCTATTAACCCTTTAATCGCCAAGGACGACTTTAGACGTCATTCCTCGCCATGCGTAATCTGCCAATGACGTCGTACAGCGTCTTTGAGATCAATATTTAAAAAATCTGTCATGGCAATCATATTTCACCCACGGAGACTTGAGATCTCCTGTAGATCTCCTCTAAACTCTCCAACGGTTCAAGACCGCCATCTGGTGGCCGATCGGCGTATCGCCAAAACCGGAAGTGAGCGGCCGGAAGTGGTGCTCACCCATCTGGACACACTGGATATCGATCCGTTGCCAATAACTCGATAAACAACATGATTTGGACGTATATAGTATTATACAACCTGGAACTGGACCAACAAGATCGACATCCCATAATAGCGAACTTTCTGCTCCACGCTGATCGCCCAACGCTACGAGGAAGCTGCGGTGAGTTTCAGCGTGTTTGATTATTATTATACATACAAACTGCTCCGATCAACATATCACCCATACTACATAAATGATTCAACGTCGGCCACGGACTTATAAACCCCCCCCTCCCCCCCCTCCGGTCACCAGCAGATGAGGCATGACGTTTAGGACCTTGTACAATTGACATTTTTAATCTGACGTCAATCGGTATCAAACTACATTTGATGATCTAATACATGTATTTATGGCTATATCTCACGTTCTATGGAATGCTGCAGAAAACGATAAAAACATATTTATACTTTAGACCATATTTTAGTATGAATGAAAAAGTAGAACGTTGCTACATCATAAACGATAGATACTTGATGTTGAATGGGCCATAGTAATGTCAATTTAGCAATACAATTTAAAAAGTTATAGCCCTGCAAAGAAGGGGAACATCTCCATAGACTACAGTGGTGGCAGAGAGTGGATTAAGATCAGAATAATCTCTGGCAGATAAAGGGTTAAAATGTTACTGTTTGACAAAATAGCCTATTGAAAATGTTACCGTTTGTCCAAAATAGCCTATTGAAAACGGTACTGTCTAGAGCAGGGGTTCCCAACCTTTTTTCCCCCAGGGACCCCCAAACATCTGATGAAATTCCTGGACCCCCCTCCTAATAAAATACCATAAAATACTTTTTTTTGTCATTTTAATACTTTTTTTTGTCATTTTAATAAACTGCTTATACACAGGCATATGCATCATAATTAGACCCACTATGCTTCTTTGACTTGTGCCTTCAATCAACAAATCTTATCTTGCACCATATGTATTTCAAAATGTTGGCCAATATTCAAATCCTGTATTCATCCTCTCAAATCAGGCCCTAATGGTGAACGGTTTGCATTTATGTTGAATGAAGTAAGAATCCACTGCAGTAAAAATATCCTCACCTCGAGGAAGGTTGACTGACATGAGAATGTCCTGCTTCAGATCCTCATTTTCGATATACTGCACATAAACGATGAGCACAGCCTCGTCTGCGACAGTTGTAGTTTCATCAAGTTGTATGGCAAATGGACCCTTTCTAAGCTTTTCTGACAGCTGCTGCTCGCAATCACTTGACATCTTATCAATTTGGTCTTTCACTACATTGTTCGAGAGTGGTACTGATTTTAGTTTATCCGCCACCTGTGGGCCGCACAGTTTCTAAACCATTTTGATGCAGGCTGGTTTGATGAGCTGCACGCCAATATTGTGCGGTTTCTTTGCTTTTGCAATTAAAAGCGAACACTGAAAGGAGGCTTCGGTAGCCTTCTGTAAATCACTGCCACCCCTGCTCCACGCTACTCTAACATCAACAGGCTTGTTCGCCTTGAGAGACTGTTCTTTCCTCCGAAAAAAGTCTGGATCCTTCCCAACGGTTTCTGGGTGCTTAGACGCCTGATGTCTCTTCAGCTTGCTGGGCTTCAGGCTCGAGTTTGCCAACTTTTCTCCACAAATCACACACTCAGGTCGTTTGTCTGGTCCCTCAGTGAAGCCCATGGTGATGTAATTTTCGCGATTGCTGTAGGTCCTAACTTTTTTTGCAGATTAGCTGCCGTCATCTCCTTTTCGTTTGTCACACTGTTAACGTTCAAAAATCATGTCTAGATGTTTATTTATTTATCTTTATTTTTTATTGTAGTGGAGAGACTATTCATGCTTCTGATGATAAAAATATGCCAATTAAATATTTCTCTGAAAAAAAAAAAAAAAAATTGGGATGGGAATCACTGGTCTAGACTCTAGAGCATGGGTCTCTGGGGAAATAACCTTACATTGAGATACATGTTGTGGTGAATTAAGCCATATAACAGTGCTTTTTTTTTTAAAGTCAATAGGTCTACAGATGCTCTCGTTGTCTCTAGCTTTCTACTCCCATCTGATAGACATATCAGACCTCATCCGTAAAGCTAAATCCTCTACATGTCAGTTAGAGCCCCTTCCCACCCACCTAGTTAAAGCCTGCCTACCATCCTTGTCCTCTCTAATAACTGCCATCATACACTCCTCCCATACCTCTGGTCTTGTTATATTTCACATAGCTCTGCTCAGCGTCATAGTGGCAATACTCTTCACGTCAGTACTTGCACTGTATCACAATGTACCTTTATATACCATCATCTGTCTGGCCACACCCCCATCCGCTACCTACATAAGCAGGGGTGTGGCCAAACCATCATCACCTTCTTCAATTTTCACCACAAAGAAGTGAAGAAAGGAGAACAGAAGGAGATACGTTGACGTTATCTTTGTTTTCTCTCACTATTTTCGAAAAAAAAAGGCGATAATGTCTTTGTCACCGTCAAGTCAGTCAAGAGTCAAGTCAAGAGTTTTAATTGTCACGGCATACAGGTATACAATGAAATGCGGGTGGTCTTGCCCGCAACGATGTGCAATACAGTGGTACAACATATAATAGAATCAAAAAATGAAAAAACAACATTGTGCAGTAAACAGGTAACAGGTAACATGGAGTGACATCTCGGTATCTGTACATAGTTATTTACAGAGCATATGGGACATGCTAGTTAGCTTTGGTAGTGCAATACACTGTTCCTGTTATTCTAATTTAAAGTGTCCTTTCCTTTGGCCATAAGTGTGCGTGTGTGCGACATGAGTGTGTGCCCGCTCATGTTAAAGTGTTAAGTGGCTGCTCGTGTGTGAGCGTGCACAGCGTGCGTGTCGTGTGTGTGTTCATGTGTGCTTGTGTGTGGATAGTTCAATGTTCTGAGCACTCAATGTTCATTGTTCATGGCTCTGATGGCCTGGGGGAAGAAGCTGAGCCTAAGCCGCTCTGTCCTAGTAGCTGGGGTTCGCAGGCGTCTGCCTGACCTCAGCAGCTGAAACAGGCTGTTATTGGGGTGGTGAGGGTCTTTCATTATCCTGCAGGCTCTGGATTTGCACCTCTTGTTGTATAGAACCTGCAGGGGGGGTGGTGCAATACCCGTGGTGTGCTCGGCTGAGCGCACCACTCTCTGTAGGGCCTTCTTGTCCTGTGCCGTGCTGTTTCCATACCAGGCAGTGATGTTTCCGGTCAGGATGCTTTCTACAGCTCCTGAGTAGAAGGACTGGAGTATCTTCCCCGATACTCTGAACTTCCTTAACTGTCTCAGGTGGTAGAGGCGCTGTTTCGCCTTCTTTACTACTGTGTCTATGTGTGTTGACCATGTCAGGTCCTCTGAGATGTGGACCCCCAGGTACTTAAAGCTGCTCACCCTGTCCACAGTAGCCCCGTTAATCATCAGTGGTGTGTGCGTCTCCTGCTGTCCTCTCCTATAATCCACGATCAGCTCCTTGGTTTTACCAATGTTCAGGAGCAGGCTGTTGTCCTGGCACCAGCGTTCCAGTACCTCAACCTCCTCCCGGTAGGCCTTCTCGTCGTTGTCCGAGATCAGCCCCACCACCACCGTGTCGTCTGCGAACTTCACTATGGAGTTGGAGCTGAACTTGGCCACACAATCGTGTGTGTAGAGTGAGTACAGCAGGGGGCTCAGAACACAGCCCTGGGGGGACCCGATGCTCAGGGTGATGGTGTTGGAGGTCTGACCCCCCACCCTGACCGCCTGGGGTCTTTCGCTCAGAAAGTCCAGTACCCAGGCGCTCAGGGCGGAGCTCAGACCTAGCTCGATCAGCTTGTCCACCAGTCTGGTGGGGACTATGGTGTTGAACGCTGAGCTGTAGTCAATGAACAACAGTCTCACATAGCCCCCCTTCTGACGGGGTGTCTGGAAGATGATGATCATTCTGACCTCCACCGGCTTTTTCGTATTAGGGGCTCGTGTCGCTGGTCTAATCCCCACCTGCAGTCCTCCAAAGCTGCGGCTGGATAGGTATTGAACCTCCGGTTCTACAGCTGGACTGTGCAGGAGGCGTCGGCTGTTTGTGAGAAACTGGCTGCCTCTGGGGTGAGTGATATTTTGCTATGAGAGTGCCGGTTGTGTGCTAATGCTATGGGGGTTAGCTGCACAATTTTACGAAGGCCGGCCCCAGACTGGGGTCCTTTGTTCGGCCTCTTAGGCGACGGACGGAGGGTCCTGGTTTGAAGCCCATGATAGTCAAGCTAGTGGGCCGCGACCGAGATCTGGTTTAAACCCGGGGTCTCTGGACGAGCGGATTCTTCTCTGTCCCGTGTAGGCCCCATCTTTCAAATGAATGAAAGATTAAACCCTAAACACGAGGAAAAGTGGGTCTGGATCTTCGTTATCGGAAGCTCCATGCTCAAGTCGGCTGCAGCCCATAAGGGAATTGTGCCGACTCCGCTGTATGTCTGTTAAATCACTGTTTGAAAACTGTGTTGACATTTCTTTTTCTCTTCTCTCTTAGGATGAGGAGGGACTCAGACGGCGGCCTGTCTGAAGTGTGGCTTATTATGTTCTTATGTACAGTTCAGGTGATAGCTGCTTAGCTTGCGTGCTAGTTGTGTGGCCTACCTATTAGCCAGTTAGCTGTTAGCTGCGGCGCTAGCTCGTTGCGTTCACTAGGCTAGGAACGTTAGCTTGTTGGGAGTTGGTTGTTAGCTTAATGCTACACTGTTGAACGTTACGGTGAGAATAACAAGCCTTAACACTGACTACGACGTCATCTTTGACAGAGGATGTTAGTCGACCCTACACCAGGTGCCCTGCCAGCGAGGACAGATTTTGCCGGTCAAATACCGGTAATTACCGGCTAACGGAAACGCTGGTTGTACCTTGAGCTGCGCTAAGGGGGCCTGGTCCTTCTCCATTCTTTTCGCCCCTCTCTTCTCCTGCTTATGCATGGCTGAGAGGGGGCTGTTGAGGTGGTTCTTATGGAACTCCTCTGGCATCCCCGTGTACGTCCCGGTCCGCCGGGCCCGGTCCGAAGTTGTTTTCGTCGACCCGTAGGCCTGGGATAACCCCTTTTTGAAAACTGAAACACTTGTACTGCGGTATAGCCAGTGTATACCCGCAGGTGTGTTTGAGTTTTTTCCTGAGGGGTTATAGGAACAACCACCTCATGTTTAACCAAGAGGGTGGTTGGTTCCCTGGTGTGTTGGAGCGGAGTCAACTCCCGGGTTAACCGATTGAGTGTGCCCCCGCCCGTTTCATGACGTCTGCCAATCGTGTCAGCCTTCTCTGCCTCGGCCCCTCTAGAGAGTCGGGGGGTTTTGTGGAGGCTGTGACATGGTGCACAACAATGCCAGCATACGCCCCTTCCGCCGGGGTGCTGTTTTCAGTTGACCCCTTTGGCGCCTGTCTAGTCCGCAGTGCTCCAGGCTCAGGTCGAGTTCCTGTTGCCTGGATTGAGGGATCGACCTTTTCTGGGTCTTGGCCTTCCTGACGGGCAGACCCCAGGTGGTGAGAGCAGGCAACTGCACCTCCTCATCCATCACCCTCAACATAGGGGCCCCCCAGGGCTGTGTTCTGAGTCCCCTCCTCTACTCCCTGTACACACACGACTGTGTGGCTCAGCGGAGTAGCAACACAATCATCAAATTTGCTGACGACACAGTGGTGGTGGGCCTGATCTCTGCAAACGACGAGAGGGCCTACCTGGAAGAGGTCAAGGTCCTGGCGGGATGGTGCCAGGAAAACAGCCTCTCCCTGAACGTCAGCAAAACAAAGGAGATGATTGTGGACTTCAGGAGGTCGGGGGTCAAGGACTACAGCCCCCTCAGCATCGACGGGGCACCGGTTGAGAGAGTGAACAGCTTTAAGTACCTCGGAGCCTACATATCCGAGGACTTGACATGGACCACACACATTGACAGTGTTGTGAAGAAGGCACGACAACGCCTCTACTTCCTCAGGCGCCTAAGGAAGTTCCAAGTCAGTCAGAAGATCCTTAAGAACTTCTACTCATGTACAATAGAGAGCATCCTGACTGGCAACATCACCTCCTGGTTTGGGAATAGCACTGCACAAGACCGAAGCAGACTACAAAGAGTGACACGTTCAGCCGAACGCACAATTGGAGGGGGGCTCCCCACCCTCCAGAACATTTACAACAAGCGGTGCAGGGGCAAGGCTAAGAGAATCATTAAGGACTCCAGCCACCCGAACAACTGCCTCTTTGAACTGCTGCGGTCAGGCAAGCGATACCGGAGTCTCAAGGCGAGCACAGAAAGACTCAGAAGAAGCTTCTATCCCCAGGCCATCAGGCTGCTCAACGAACAATGAACACTACACAACAACCATCAAACGCACATAGCACACACATCCACACGCACACACTCACTTTAAACAAACACACTGTAGCACCCACTCCCCACACTTATAGCACACACTCACTTTAAACAAACACACTGTAGCACCCACTCCCCACACTTTATATTTATTGATAAAGGATTGCACTACAACTCGTACACCTTACTGTAAATTGTACCTAAATTGTACCTCATCCCATTTCTGCTTTGCACTATATAGTATTGTATATTAGTACACTGCATAGTATTGTATATTATATGGTAACTCAGTTACGTCTATTCTGCATCGAACATTGTACATATGTCTATACTGAACACTGTGACCTCATTTTCTACTTCTAATTTACATGCTATACTATGTTATTTGATACGTATCTTGTCTAGCACAGTCTCTGGAGCGTAACAGTAAGAAGCATTTTGTATAAAAGTATTCTGTACTTCTGTATGACAACTATTAAAGAAACTTGAACTTGAACTAGAGGTCGTCTCCCCGGTGCGCTGCCTGCTCCCGCTGAAGGTGTAGCCTCTTGAGTGCTTCGAGTTACAGCCATGCTGACTGCCTGAGTATGCCAGGGTCAGTGAGCCAGGCGGCGTGCTATTGGGGGGGAAGGGCCTGCGAAATGTGAAAAAAGCGCCCCCTATCGTCTCCAAGATGGTAATTCACCCTTTTGGATTGAAAAGGCATGAGAAAAAAAAACCCGGACTCCACATTTTACTTCTCACGCATGTGACCGGAGTCGATCAGCTTCATTCTGGACCCTCAGAGCAGCAGGGATTATCTGTTTTACAGTATACGCGGTGGATCAATAAAAGGATTGATTTTCGGAATGGCGATCAGGAATTGGAATAATCCATTTGGATACCATCTGATCTCAGGTAAGGAATCTATTTTACCAGTATTAGGATAATCAGACCTTTTTTCACAGAGATATAAGCTTTCCCCCTATAATGTGATATGGCTGTTTGACTGTAAAAGCGATCAGGAACTGAGATAATCGATTTTCAGCGCGCGGCACCAGCGTGCACACGTACACATATACTAAGGGCGTGTCCACACCTGAAAGTCTGTGGATAGTCCGGACTATCCGCGGATAGTTCGGACTTTCTGGTGGACCAAATGTGAAAATTATACATCGTTTGATTTTGGTCTGCGTTCACACTACTCTTTTTGGTGCGGATCTCATTTGTAAACAAAGGACATACTGTCGCCAAGTCGTTCATCTATTGGACTATAGCACTCACAAACGTAAACAGTTGCCGACAGCGCGAGCACGGCGCAAGTCGACGAGAGTAGAGAGAGCGAGTAGAGAGTGAGAGAGAGGGGAAGAGAGAGAGGGGAAGAGAGAGAATGTCCGCGCGCCTGTTATTCATTTGAGTTGGGTCGCGCGCAAGCTGTCACTAGGCGTCTGTCACTCATTTGCTCTAGATTAGGTACTATATAAAGTTCGATCGCGTTCACACCAACAGCAAACGCACCATGGTCCACTTTGAAACGAACCGAGTCCCAACTTTTCAAGAGGACCATGGTTCGGTTGTTTGGTCCTCAAAATAGTTCGGTTTGTGTTCACACCTGTACAAACGAAACGGACTATTGATCTAAAGGGACCATGGTCCACTTAAAGTGGACCAAACAGGGTAGGTGTGAACGCGCCCTAATAAGCATTGGAGGCTTTTAACCAGGGCCGGACTGGGGAAATTATTCAGGTCAGGAAATATAGTGCAAAATATAGCCCCAGTCAGGCCACTTTTTATCCCCCACCATGATTTTTTTTGTTACAAAGACTTAATTTCCTGCATTCTGGTGCAGGAATTTTTGTATTTGTACCCTTTAAATGCCAGTGTTGTATTGTTAAAAAACAGGCTAGCATATGTATGATTAGCAACAACACTGATGTCAGATTTAAAAAAAAAAATACAATATTTTATTCAACTTCAGCCCTGATCATAACACCACATATTCATTTTATAATTCTAACCCTTTAAATGCCAGTGTGTGTGATGGCATATATTTGCAATATATCAAATGCAAAGTAGATTTTTCTGGGGGGGATTATTACAGGCTAGCATGTGTCAATGATTAACAACAACAGTTTTTTGTAAGGGTCCCGCCGCCTCCTAGGCGGTCAGGTGGCGTAGCGGAGATTGCACTCGTCACCAATGCAAGAGGCTGCGGTCTCGACTCCCGGAGTCAGCATTGCCTTGGCTTGGGCTGATGATGATCGCTATACTAACTCGTTTGGCTGGGTTAGGGGGAGGGAAGCCGTGGGTGGGAAACTGGTGTTGTGGACAGCGACGCCTACAGGTCAGGTCTGGGCGCTTGCTCAGCGGAGGCAGGACTTGAGGAAGGCAGCGTGACCTCCCACGCATTACACTTCACCAATGAGAGCCCTCGCTACCAGGTGAGAAGAGAGCCACTGGCTGTCGCCGCACGTGTCGGAGGAAGCGTGCGGATACTTCAGGGTTCCCTTGTACCGACCAGTAGGAGAACATGCGCACAACAACCAGGTAGGGGAGGGGGGGGAATTGGCACAACGACTAAATTGGGACGGGGAGAAAACAGAGAAAAAAATCTGAGAAAGAGAGATACACAAAAAAAAAAAAAGGGTCCTGCCTCCACCAATCACATGCGGCTCCCTTTGTGTGTGTGTGAGAGCAAGAGAGAGAGAGAGAGAGAGATAGGTCTCCAACTTGTGTGAGTTGCAGTGATCTCCTGGTTGTTCCCCACCTAGGTTATCTAACTATTGCGCTGCTGCAACTAGAAACACTGGCCTGGCCGCGTCAATACTTTTACCAACGGATTTTTTTTATCATTCTTTCCAAAAGAAAAGAGGCCTAGAAGCGTGGCTAACGCTAATGGCACGCATACCATAAGCTAACTGCCTACGAAAACAGGCACAGAGGCACTGAAAGAGTCGACCATCCAAATCCTTAGTCGGGGACAGCCCTAATATATATATATATATATATATATATATTAAAAAAAGTACCTTTAGTATACGAGTGTAATATACTAAACAAGAGGGAGCCTTTTCCACAAATATATATATTACTGTCCCGTCTCTTGGGTTTTTGGAAAGACCAGTCGAGGTCAGAGGAGTTTGATAATATTTACTGAGGATGGCCAGATAATGTTAATATTTAAACATTTACATGATCGATTGAGCGATTTATATTGTGTGGTGTGTTACAACAATGAATAACAAAATGTTCTAAATAAATAATGTTGAAATTTTGTTCATGTTTGGACTTATTTTTTACAACTGAATTATAAACCGTAATTCCTCTAATAGTAACCTGTATTCTATTAAAATCCGGGTCTCTATTAATATCCGGGTGTGCTGTTGAGCTAAGCAATTATAAGCCGGCCTCCTAAAACAAACCGGGTTACTAATATACGCGCGATCGAACCTCTCCTTACTTCCGTATGAAACACGGGTCGCGCGCAGCACGTAACACAACAACAACAGAGCTGAAAGCAGCTGACGGTAAAAGAGCACGTTGCCACCCACAGCACCCGGAGCTGCTAACTGGCTAACGCTATGAGAGCCAACGTTGCTACCCACAGCACCCGGAGCTGCTAACGCTATGAGAGCTAATGTTGCTACCCACAGCACCTGGAGCTGCTAACTGGCTAACGTTATGAGAGCTAACGTTGCTACCTACAGTACCCGGAGCTGCTAACTGGCTAACGTTATGAGAGCTAACGTTGCTACCTACAGTACCCGGAGCTGCTAACTGGCTAACGTTCTGAGAGCTAACGTTGCTACCTACAGTACCCGGAGCTGCTAACTGGCTAACGTTATGAGAGCTAACGTTGCTACCTACAGTACCCGGAGCTGCTAACTGGCTAACGTTATGAGAGCTAACATTGCTACCTACAGTACCCGGAGCTGCTAACTGGCTAGCGTTATGAGAGCTAACGTTGCTACCTACAGTACCCGGAGCTGCTATCTGGCTAACGTTATGAGAGCTAACGTTGCTACCTACAGTACCCGTAGCTGCTAACTGGCTAACGTTATGAGAGCTAACGTTGCTGCCCACAGCACCCGGAGCTGCTAACTGGCTAACGTTATGAGAGCTAACGTTGCTACCTACTGTACCCGGAGCTGCTAAGGTAAAGTTACTTGATTTCACTTTGAAAACGTTGAAATGACCAGTGACCACCTGTAATTGCACTGTTTACTATTTCATACAGTACTTGGTTTCAATAAATGAACCCAGTACATTTTACTGGGTTCAAACTGACACAAAATGTTGATTTATTCATTATGATCCGTTTGAAAATTAGAAATATAGGCCTCTCTTATACATGCCTCCTCCTAATACAAGCCTGGTACCGGCTACAGTCGAAACAAATACAAGCTGGGGTTACTATTAGAGGAATTACGGTATATATTTCTTTATTACAGAGAATACCGATACCGAATTCCAGGAACTGGTACTGATATCAGTTCAAATGTGAACGGCACCAAACCTTACTGCCCACCAATCAGCACCCACCCCCTCGACAGAGTCCCTCGCATTGCACACAGACATATACACACTTACAAATACTTTCCTAAGCACTATTTTTAATTTTAAAAGGGCATTCAAAAGGATACAATTCACTTTTAAATGCAGTTTTTAATAGAAAGAAAATCTGGTCCAATATGTATGGCTTAAATCAAATTTGCGACAATTAGTTACACTTTAAATAAGAACAATTAAATGTCTTGATTCCGAACAATTTTATCATGGATGAACAAAACTTTCAATGCGAATGGTTGATTTGAATTTCAAGGACTTTTTAAGCACCTTGTTAAAAAATGAGCTGTTTAACACTTTCAGAGCCGGCCGTGTTTTCCTTTTTACCCCCTTGAATGCCCAGCAACCACTTCAATGTTAACGTTAATATCGCCTAATCTATGTTTTAAATTATGTGTCTAATTTGCCCGTCGCATTATCCATGACCCATTTCCAGTCAACATTGTCGAAGCGGATTGTTTTTTTATCGGTTCATTTCCGTTTTATAGCATTTTGAAAAGCCCTCGTTTAAGAAGAAAAAAAAAGAATCCCTGATAAACGCTGATGTACTGTAATATTCTAGAACGTTGTCATTGTTCTGCCTATTTATGAATCGTTTTCAAATAAACGCTAGATTATTGATAGTATATGTGTACGTATGCACGCTGGTGCCGCAAGCTGTAAATCGATTATCTTATTTCCTGATCACTCGCACAGTCAAAACAGCCATATCACATATAGGGGGAAAGCTTATATCTCTGTGAAAACAGGTCTGATTATCCTAAGACTGGTAAAATAGATTCCTTACCCGAGATCAGATGGTATCCAAATGGATTATTCCAATTCCTGATCGACCATTCCAAAAATCAATCCTTTTATTGATCCCACGCGTATACTGTAAAACAGGGTATACACGCTGTGCTGAGGGTCCATTATTATCGGTATCGGTTTTCAAAAAAAGAAAAAAAAATATTTTTTTTTACATTTGTTTAACCCTGAGGTCTAAAGTTTCTAGCTCCACCTTCTCAGAATATTCTCTTTTTTTTTGTTACATAATGTAAAATTACAGATTCATACCTTCAAAATAAGCCATCAATTGTCATATTTGAGACGATAGTTTTCAATCAATGTCCTATCAAACATTCTGGTAAAATCCTACCTACTTTTCAGGATAGGACTTGAACTTGATCCAAGTTCATTCAGCTATCTGATGAGAGAACTACACTCCCAGAATTCAATGTGATCATTGTCACTAGAACCATTTCACACCTGGAGCAAAGGCCCAGTCATTCCTTTGTTATTCCAGTGAATGGACCCAGCAGGAGGCCAAGCCTAGCGACAAGCGGCCACTACATAGTTGGGTATTGAAAAAATGCTCATATCCAAAAGTAGTAGATAGATATAGGTCATACATGTAGGTATGCACTTGTCCTAATATACTAACCTACACTGTAGCACTCAACACTTTGATGAACATTGTTACTCAGCTGATAGAGGTGTGCCCTTCCTCAATAAAGCCCGAGCGAGAGAGAGAGAGAGAGAGAGAGAGAGAGAGAGAGAGAGAGAGAGAGAGAGAGAGAGAATTTACAGTACTGTACCATATCAAAAAAAGAAGCAAACCAATAACAATTTGTGGTTGTATTTCTCTAGAATGACTAGAAGACCTTCTGGGGTGGACGCCAAGCCTGTTCACAGCTTGGCGTCAGGAACTTGCTGCACAGCCGCATGAATTTATTTTCATTGATGAGGCTGGATTCAACCTAAGCCAAACAACACACATTCAAATCCAACCCTAACTAACCTTACTGTCATGCACTTGTCCTAATATACTAACCTACACTGTAGCACTCAACACTTTAGTTAGTTAGTTAGTTACTCAGCTGATAGAGTTGTGCCCTTCCTGATGACTTGTCGTACAGAACTTGTAAGTCGCTTTGGATGAAAGCGTCAGCTAAATGACTAGATGTAAATGTAAATGTGTAAATGTGTAAATGTGTGTGTGTGTGTGTGTGTGTGTGTGTGTGTGTGTGTGTGTGTGTGTGTGTGTGTGTGTGTGTGTGTGTGTGTGTGTGTGTGTGAAAGTAAGACATCCTTGACTTAGTAAACTCACTGACAGCAGGTGTGGCAGATTTATATCCAGTTTTTAATTTGATCGTTCGTTTGTGTGTTTCTGTGTGTGTGTGTGTGTCTGTGAAACATGTCTTGTACTCATTTACCTCACTAAATACAGCAATGTGTAACTGTAGATTTGAAATGGCTGTGCAAATAGTGTATAGTGCTGTCTTGCGCATTTCCAGAAAGTGTCACCAAGATCAAATTGTTTTGTTTGGCTTTGACAATGTAAACGTATGTTTCCCATGTCAATAAAGCCCATTTGAATGAGAGAGAGATAGAGAGAGCGAGAGCGAGAGCGAGAGTGAGAGCGAGAGAGAGAGAGAGAGAGAGAGAGAGAGAGAGAGACGACGTCATCTTTCCTTCACAAAGCGCATCGATGCGCTGTCAACTAAAGCACCGTGTCTAGACAGCGCGGGTGACCAAAACACCAAACTCGTCACACAGCAGCCAGTGGCTGATACTGTAGTTCACGTAGTCCACTCCACTGTCCGCTTGAATGAACTGCAAGAGATAATTCATAACTCATATACACACACGCACTCTGCCATACAGTAGTTAATGTTTTAGCGCGACGTGGGTATACAGGACTGTCGAGGATGCTGCGGAGTTTCTGTTGCATATAGAAGCAGACTCGACACAAGTTTCGTCTCGACGCTGCGTCTCAGCGCACGCACACACATACCACATTATTCTGCGAAGCAGCTCAGTGTCCCGTGGATATTATTGCAAGAGATAATTCATACATATTATGAAAAGCCGATGCCGATCTGTTGTTTAGAATTTGGATGGGGGGTAGCGAGTCTCTGATACCTCTCACCTCTGCGCGGGGGTCTAACACCTATTCACAGCGCACACGCTTCTCTTGTGTGTGTGCGCGCGTGCGTGTATGTGCGTTTCGTGACGCGCTGTAGTTCTCTGGCAAACGGAAATAATTACAAGCATACCATCTAGCAAGAATTAAACGTATTTACAAGTCGTATTATGTTTAGCAAGTAAGGAGACATATATAGTACATCTCAAAGCACTCGAAATTGTCATTTTTATCGATTTCTGAAAATATGTACATTTAGAGCATTTAGAAGACATTCTAATTATTTTGTTCTCCGCCCACAGGAGCAATAAGCCCCGTTGACTCCTAAGGGTTCCTTTATTTACCCAGGCAAGCAAGTAAGAACTAATTCTGATTTTATTTATTGTCAAAAGTATGCATAATGTTGTGTTAATTCCACGACAAGAGATATGTAATGTTAATTACCTGAAATTATTCCGTTTTTTGGGGGGGGGGGGGGGAACCCTGCATCTATCGGTATCGGTTGATATCGGTATCGGAAATTAAGAGTTGGACAATATCGGTATATCGGTATCGGTAAAAAAGCCAATATCGAGCATCCCTACTTCTTTTGGTAAAAAATCAAGCACTTTAACAACACTTTGGGTGCCATGGGTTAAATTCATGATATACCATAGATTGCCAGCTCTATTTGTCTATGGAGAAGTACCCCTTCTTTGCATGGCTATAACTTTTAAATTATATTGCTACATTGCCATTATTAGGGCCCATTCAAAGTCCTATATGTATTGTTCATTGTGTAGCAACGTTAAACTTTTTCATTCACATATTCATAGTAAAGTATGGTCTAATGTATAAGTATGTTTTCATCTCTTTCTGCAGCTTTCTCCAGAATGTGATCTATAGCCCCAAATGCATTATATTGATGATGAAATACAGTTTGATGGCAATCGGGGCGATATAAAAAATTTCAATTGGACGTACTTCTAGAATGATCTACGTATGATCTGATGATGACCGGATGGGCGGGGGATCGTTTATAATTCCGTGGGCAGCGTTATATCATTCATCTAGTGTGGGTCATATGTTCATCATAACAGTTTATATGGAACACGTTCAAAAATAACGCTGAATCTTACCGGATCTTCCTCGCGCCGTTGGACGATCAGCGTGGTGTAGACCGTTTTCGATTATGGGATGTTTATCCTGATGAACCATTTCCAGCTTGTATAATACTATATACGTCCAAATCATGTTGTTTATCGAGTTATTGGCAATGGATCGCTATATATTGTGACGAGCCAGAGTGCCGGCAGCCAAACAGAGTGCCCGGAAGTAATATGGCCGACCAGCACAACCTCCACAGCACTTCCTGTTTGGCGATTGCGCCGATCGGCCACCAGATGGCGCTCCTGAACCGCCAGAGAGCTCAGTGGGTCCTCCTGGTGGATCTCAGGCCAGCGGAGGGGAAATATGAATCCGATCACAGATTTTTGAAATATTGATATTAAAGACGCTGTAAAGCGTCCTTCGGCAACTTGAGCATGGCCGGGAATGACGCTGTAAAGCGTTTCCCGGCACCCAAAGTGTTAAGCACTTCAAGAACCTTGTGCGAACACCGACACACACACACACACACTTACTCTTGCTCCTCTGCGTCAGCACCATCCTCCACACCGTGTCCAGCAGCATGTGCAGCTGCCTGTAGCTGAGCTTGGTTCCTTTGGCCAAGGTGTCCCTGACGAAGGACCTGAGGGGGACCAGCCAGTCAGCGTCAGACTCCTGCCCGGGGCCCTGCCTCTGGCTGAGGGACACCATCACCTGGCACAGGGTGATGTTCAGGGCCAGGGGCTCCACCGCCTGCCCCAGGACGGCTGGGGTCAGCTTGGACCTGGAGACACAACGGTCACAGTGAGCTGCCCGCTGGCGGGGTTAGGCACTCGTTTCCCAGCCATCCCAACAACAGCCTGTTCCAACTGCTGCCTTCCGGGAGGCGTTACAGCAGCCTCAGAGCCAGGTCCAGCAGGCTCAAGGACTCGTACTTTCATCAGGCCATCAGACTCATGAACACTATTTAGTCATTCAGATTGTATTATATATATATTTATGTATTTAGTATTTTAAGTACTTGATTTTATTATGTCACTTTAAATAATGGAAGTCACTTTAAAGGAAGGAGGTATTGTATAGTATAGATACATTAAGAGTTAGAATTGTAAATTGTATAGTAGTGTACATAGGAACCAGTTTCTCAGGAACTTAGCATGTCTTTTTTTATCATGCATATCTTGTCTTACCCATTTTCTTTTTTTTCTATGCCTATTTTTATTATTGTATTTTGCACAATCGATGCAGGCGTGACCACCCGCATTTCACTGTATGCATGTGACAAATAAACCTCTTGATTTTATTCTACTGTTGCACTTTTTATATTAACCACTCTCAGCACTGTCACCTTTTTCATACATCATTATTATGCTGGTTTTTATTGTGTTTTTGTGTATTGTATTGTTCTATTGTGTATTTTATTGACATGCTGTAGGTCGAGGGGGTAAGACCCAAGAATCTTGCTCTTTTTTGTATGGGACTATGACAAAGATGCAACAATAAAGCTATCTGAATCTGAATATACAGACATTGCTCGGGAGGTAGAGCAGTCGTCTGGTAATCCGGAGGTTCCCGGTTAGATTCCTGCTCCTCGTGGGCAGCGCGTTGAAGTCAAGACACTTTTAACCCCCAACTGCTACCATGAGCAGGTTGGCACCTTGCATGGTTGCCTCCACTGTCGGTGTGTTAATGTGTGAGTGAATGGTTAAAGCCCAACCTCCAGGTTAAACCCTACTGATCAATTATGGGTAGTTTACATCATTGGTATATAATTTCATTATTTATTTTTTTCCATTTGACACCGGAAATGCCACTCTGAAAGAGTTAAAAAGGTCCACGCACGAATAACATGCACGCGCGAATCAAAAAAGCTTATCAAACGCCGACGTCACAACAGGTGCATATTAATGAGCCGAATCTAAAAGCTTATCAGACTCTAGCACGGCCGTGACGTCACTTCAGGAAACGTATGCCTTATGTCCGTCCGGGTCATAGTACTAGATCAATGGTGGCCCACTCGGTGCATCACAGTTATAGCCTATAGCTCCGCCGTCCCTGCTACAGTCGGGACCACTACACTGACGTTAGCCTATAGCCCGCCGTCCCTGCGGGTGGTTCTCTCCTCTTTGTGTGCCCCCGTCCCCGCGGGTGTCCCGCGGAGGAGCTTGTGGACGCGACAACAGCGGCGGCCGCAGGGCGCCCGAGCCCGCAGCGCTAGTTAGCTCATAGCTATCGTGTACCACTAGCCTTTACGGGCTCGAGCACCCTACGGCTGCCGCCGCCGTCGCGTCTATGGGCCCCCCGGCAGGGCACCCGTGGGGACGGGGTGTACAGAGAGGGGAGAACCATTTTGGGTCGGCCGTTCATGCCGGCCAGCGAGCCGGATGTCGGGATATGTTGTTAGCACAATAGCTACCAAGCTAAGCTATGTTAGCTACTAACGTTATAAACACAATATGTGTACAACGACACAATGATTTACATTATTACAAATATGGTAACGTGGTTGTGACTTTTACAAATAGTGGTTAGCTTTAGAGATTGATGGCTATAATCACGGAGCAATAGTGTTAGGTGAAACAGATACATTTTCATTCGGCTAGTAGTAGCAAGCATATATCTATGGTAGCAAGGCTCTCTGCCTGCAGTGCCTGCCACTAGCTGTGTGTGACTCTCAGCGCCCACTGGTGAGCCCCCTGGTGCCCTGCACCTGTTGTGACGAGATTATTTCGATTACACACGCACGTTATGAACCATTGATTAAAATATCCACGTGCGTGGTGATTGTGTTGGGCAGACAAAATGTTTGATAAAAACGCTAAAACTGGGTCAATTTCAATACTTTTTTTTCCATTCTTCATGAAAGTCACCGTTGGCCTAGTCCACATTGTTTATTGAACAAAAATACAACGTGAAGGTTGGCCTTTAAATGTGAGGAACGAATTGTAAAGCAATTTGGATAAAAGCCGCTATATAAATGCACCATTTACCATTGTACACACCAACATGGGGACTATAATATATATACGTATATGGTAAACAAATATATGTATATGGTATATATACAGCATTATTGTACATGCCATCATATAGAGTTATATGGGTATATGCAGGTGTATAAATATGTATATAGAAGGGATTATATGCAGGTATATTCAGACAGATATATATATATATACGGTGTATACAGCATTATTGTGCATGCTATCTTACAGAGTTATATGGGTATGCAGGTGTATAAATAGGTATATAGAAGGGACAGATGTGAAAATAGATACAATAAATATATATACACTGTATCCAGCATTAATGCTATCATACAGAGTTATAGTTATGCAGGTGTATAAATGTATATAGAAGGGATTATATGCAGGTATATTCAGACAGATGTATATATGTATATAAATATTAGTGCTGTCAATCGATTAAAATATTTAATCGCATGATTGTCCATAGTTAACTCGCGATTAATCGCAAATTAATTGCATTCAAAAAATGTATCTACCTTAAACTGATCTTTTTCAAGTTTTAATACTCTTATCAACGAGAGTCAACAAATGCTTGCTTTATGCAGCCATTTAACACAAAAGGATGACCCTCATGCATTGCAAATTTGCTAATTCAAAACAGAGTGATGCACAAAATAACTTAAGAAAATAATAATTTAAAACAATGAATAAAGTATGCATGAAATAATAGGGGAAAGAAAACGTTAGGACCTTGTTACATCCACCCACACAAGGGCTGAGTAATCACACACCCCCCCTCTCTCTCTCTCTCTCTCTCTCTCACACACACACTCTCCCAGCTCTCTTTCTCTCTTGCCCCTTCCTCATCTCTCTCACCCCCCTCTCTCTTTCTCTCTATATATCACACACACACACACACCAGAAACAAACATAGTATCAATGAGAGCCTCAATAATACACCCGAGTGAAGTCTAGTAAAAAAAATAAAAATGTTAAGTTAAAAGATTTTTCTTCTTTTTTTTTCTTAAAAGTTAATCGTGAGTTAAAAGAAATAGTGGCGTTAATAGAATCGGGCGATAACGCGTTAATGCCGCGTTAACTTTGACAGCCTTAATAAATATATATACTGTATACAGCATTATTGCATGTTATCATACAAAGTTACATGGGTAGACTATAGTTTGAGGTAGGGCTGGGCGATATGACCAAAAACGTTATCGCGATAAAATTATAAAATTATTTTCATATAATTCGATATCGATAATTATCGTCGATATAATGTCTGTCAAGTTTAATTAACTTCTAATATGCTGCTGCGAATGTCTCAAGTCGAGTTGATGTCGTCATCAGTCCTCGCACGTTAGCAGTTAGCCGACAAGCGGAGTATCTCATGACAATAAATATGACACTAAAATACTCTCTTCCGCCACAATATATTGAAACGACGTCCACTCCCACACTATTATAAACGTGGCCTCAGAATTCAAAACACACACATACTCGGCACGTAAATATATAAAACAGTGCCGTGCAAGCTAGTTAACCTAGCCAGCCTGTTGCTTCTACGCGGTGTATTCCATGACAATGTGCTAAATATCACACTAAAATACTCTCTTCCGCCACAATATATTGAAACGACTACCACTGTATACCCCCACTACTATAAACGTGGCCTCAGAATTCAAAACACACACATACTCGGCACGTAAATATATAAAACAGTGCCGTGCAAGCTAGTTAACCTAGCCAGCCTGTTGCTTCTATGCGGTGTATTCCATGACAATGTGCTAAATATCACACTAAAATACTCTCTTCCGCCACAATATATTGAAACGACTACCACTGTATACCCCCACTACTATAAACGTGGCCTCAGAATTCACCACACACACATACTCGGCACGTAAATATATAAAACAACGCCGTGCAAGCTAATTAGCCTAGCAAGCGTTGTTGTTGAGTGAGTCCTACCGCTCTGGGTCTCCTTCCGGGTCTCCGTCGATCTCGGCCATCTCCTTCACTGATTGGTTGTTAGCTGTTGTGCGTAGCACGTCATCACGTAAGGTTGGTTGTTGTTAGTGTGTGCTGAGCCGAGGCTGAACGGAGCCAAGCTTGGAAAATCGATATATCGAAACTTTGCGACCACGTTTCATGTTTATTTCGAGGAAATAATTTATCGCGATAGTTATCGTTATCGTTTTATCGCCCAGCCCTAGTTTGAGGTAGGTAGTTAGGTATGATTACAGTGTGAAGCAGTGTGTAGACTAAGCAGTAGGCAGGTATAAATTCAGCCATATATATATAAAGGAAAGGAAGGAGGAAGGAAGGGGAAAGGAAGGAGGGAGGATTGCTCCCTTGACAATGTGAACTCACTTCTTCTGCTCCGGCCTCTTGTGTTTGGGTGTGTCCTGAGTGCCATAGGGGAAGTTCTTCATGAAGTGCTGCTTGAAGTCTCCGAGGTACTCCTTACGGAACCATGCATCCTGCACGAAAACAGTGTGGTTTGCATCGTAAATAATAACGTATTTATTCTCACCGCATATACATCTATCCACTGCAGTCTGTACTTACTACTTAGTCCTTTAGTATAGTCCTTTACTATATCTATATCTGTACATATCCTACTCTTACTGGTTATGCTGCTGGCCAGTATGACTACTAACATACCGTCTTTATATTAGGGCTGTCACTAACGATTATTTAGTTATCGATTAATGAGTTGATTATTTGTATCGATTAGTCAATTCATCTAAACCATTCATTTACCAGAAAAATCAACAATTGATTATATTTGCTATTTAATATTTCAAAATGTTTAATGAGTATCCTCATCCTTTTTAGCTTTAGATGTATGAGATTTTTACCGGCCATAAATAGCTTTTTAGTATATTTCCATGAATTATTATATTTATATGTATTGTGTGTTATCTCTCCACTCCATGCTGTGGTAGTGCTTGTGCCAGCACAGGAGATACGATTCAAATGTATTTACTATATATAGGCTATATACATATTTAAATCAATATCTTCCTTTTGAATAAAATAGGCTCAGGAATCAGGATTGTTAAAGCTAATTAGCCTATAGTAAATGTACACACACACACACAAGAGAGAGGGGGAATAGCTTATAGCAGAATGAATGATTTTACAATATTTTTGCTAATGAAGTGAAATATTTATTATCATCAACTATCCAGTTAGTTTTTATAGTGTAACGCTACTTCAAATCATTGGACATACAGGGAGAGAGAGACGGGCTCACCCCCCCCTCACCCCCCCCCCCCCTTTCCTCACTATTGGTGGGGGTGAGGGGGGATTTATGTTTTTATTGTTGGGTGTTAAAAAAAAAGAATTAATTTCAGGTAATGGTTGAAGAAGTGCGCCTTCAGTCGACGGCAAAAGATTGGACGGGTTTCGGCTGTCCTAACTGTGGTGGGCAGTTCGTTCCACCATTGTGGGGCAAGGACTGAGAATAGGCGGCTTCTCCTTGACCACCCTCAGGAGGTAGAGCAGTCGTCTGATAATCAGAATGTTTCCGGTTTGATTGCAGCTTCTCTCTGCTGCACGTCAAAGTGCCTTTGAGCAAGACACTTAACCCCTATGGTTGCCTTCGACGTCAGTGTGTGAATGTGTCCTATTTTTTTTTATTATTATTATATTATACTTTTATTTTAATTTAGTTTATATATTCCATTTTGTTTTATTCTGTGTGTATGCATGTGTATGTGTCACATGCATGTGTCTCCTCTCACCAGGGAGTCCTGGTGCTCCTTCTGTGGCGCCAGCTTCCTCAGCAGTTGCAGTATAGACAGCACCTGGTACATGAGCGACATGGCTTCCGGGGTGAGGAGGTGGGCGCCCTCGTTGCTGTTCCAGGGGCTGTCGTTGGTGCTGGCCTCCACCCACACCTCCAGCAGCAGGGGCACGAGGGTGGCAGCGAAGCCCTGGACGGCCTCGGCTGAGCCCAGACCCTCACCCATTCCGGCGCCAGGGTCCACCTCCGGCCTGCGCGACAAAAAGAAAAAAAAGGAAGGAGGTCGAAAGAGAAAAAGGATGAGTAAAAGCGGTGTACAATTTACAATACAGTCATTTAGCAGACACTTTAATCCAAAGTGATTTACAGAACACCATCAGAATCAGTCTTTATTGCCAAGTAGTTTTACACATACAAGGAATTTCATTTAGTCGTTTGGTGCGACATTAACAGACAAGACAATTATGGTAGAATAAGATCAAATGGAATATAAACTAAATTAAAATAGAAGCACAATAGAATTAAATTGGCCAGGGCTGTACAGTTGTGCACAATGTGGTCGAGTATATACACTAATTAGAATAAAAACAACAATACAGTAGGATGGAACATGTCACGAGGTGATTTGATTTGATTTTTATTTAGTACATACAATTTATACAAAAGTATAAAAACAAGGGGTACAAGGATAACATGTGAAAGTCTGTCGACTTGTTTCCAACATGGTGGGGAACATCTCTGGCAGCTGAGGGTCAGTGGCATTGTTCCTTAAATAACATTGTGCTTGAGTGCATAGTAGTATAGACATATTAACAAGATAGGTAGTGGTATGAGAATAGTAGCATAGTATTAGGGTACATAATAGTGAAAAGGGTTAGTATTTAGGCATAGGGCATACCTGAGTCTGTAGGTGGAGTGGGGAGTGGGCTTGGACCCAGAGTGCTCATACACCTTGACTCCAGCCTTGCTGTATGCAAGCTCCTCCCAGTTGAGATCCAGAGGCGTAAGCCCACCCTCTCCGCCGGAACCAAACTCCCCTTTGGTCTGGACGTCTCCGTCCCCCACTGGCCTCTCCTCCACCACCGCCTGGAGGAATCGTCCCAACCTGAAACACATGAGATATTGATTGATTGAAGTTTATTTCAAATATGCAACATAACAAACAAACATCAAGTACATATATAGCCAAGGCAGCTGGGTGGCGTAGCGGAGATTGCGCTCGTCACCAATGCAAGAGACTCCGGTCTCGACTCCCCGAGTCAGCATTGGCTGCGGCTTGGGCCAGTCGTCATACTATCTCAATTGGCAGAGGTAGCGGGTGGAAAGTCAATGGGTGGGGATTGGACGTTGTGGACAGCGACTCCTACAGGTCGGTCAGGTGACGCCTGTACAGCAGAGACAGGAAGTATCGGGGGCAGCGTGAGCCTCCCACGCGTTACTCCTCGCCACTGAGAGTCCGCACTGTCTGGTGAAAAGATGCGACAAGCTGCCTCCTCGTGTACCGGAGGGGACACGTGATGCAAGGCTTCTATCCTCACTACAGCCAACCAGTGGGAGGCATAGTCTAGCAACGTTCAAGACAGGGGAGGGGAGAATTGAAGGGGAGAATTGGCGATACGAAATTGGGATGAGAGAAAAAAATAGAAAAATAAGGAGAAAAAGTGGATAAAAAAAAGGTACATATATAGCTTTAGGGCTTGTGTCCATAACGGACGTTTATTTTCAAGGCGGACCGCTTTGAAAAGCAAAAGAAAAAAGCTCAGAACGTTTTCCTGAGTCTCGCGACTGCCGCAGCTCCGCCACTTCCTCGATGTTGATTGGTCGGTCGAAAAAAGTTACATTGATGAGCGCACTCCTTTCCAAAAGTTTAACTAGTTTCAACTTTAGGCGCTGGGAGCGCTCCGCCCAAAAACGCTGCCGCCGAGAGCGCATAAAATACGTGGCGCTGGGAAAAGGAACGCGCCTGTCACGCCTGTAGCATAGAAATGAATGACAGTCCGCTGTTAATAGTTCAGAAACTACAAGTCCCACATTACACAAGGCGCATAAACGTCCAATCACAGTAGAGTTTCCTGTGGTGACGCAGCTGGTTTCATGCGAGTGAAAGGAAATGAAAACACAGTACGCGCTGGAAAAGAAAGTCACGGTACCGGCATAGGCAAGTTATACATTAAATATCAGACAACGCAAAAAATTCAGCCAGCCATGAAGCCCATTCATTTTTATTTTGAGCAAAAGAGACGAGGAGAAAGAGGAATCCGGCGAGGCAGATAACGTTAGCGAAGTTAGCACACGCACATACACGCACACTGTGGGCCAGCCAGTGACTTTGGTGGTGTGTGCGCACAGATGTGTGTCCTGTTCCTGTTTGCACACGCACATTGTATGCCATCACTGGGAACACTCAAGAGGAAAGGGGGGCTGAGAATATCTGTGTCTATCTGTGTGTCTCGCTCTCTCTCCCTCTCCCGCTCTACATCTCTCTCTCCTGAACCTATTTCATTCAAAAGGAAGACATTGATGGACAGTAGCTATAGTATAAATTATAGCTCAGTTGTAGCTGTAACAGAATAATTGTTACAATTATTAGCATTTCAATTATAATGAATTAAATAATTGTATAAAGAATTTTCAATGTTTTGTTATCTAATAATATATTCCATTGCCTTTCCTATCTGTATCAAAGTCAAAATGTTGGTATCATAACAACACTACAAAAGCAGCTTGACAACCGATATCCTTTGCGTCTAGTAGGCATGGGCCAATTTGTGATTTTGGTGGTATGTGCTATTTGCACAGATGTTTAGCCCTTGAATTAATGAATTACTGAAAACTTTATTTAACAGATTGCAGAATGGGTACAATACAGTACAGCTCAATACACACAATTGTTAAGGGGATGCAGACCAGAGAAAGACGTTTGTCTTGTTTACATCAGGGTCCCCCATTTTCAATTCATAGTGTGCACACGCACAGTATAATATGCATGTGATAAATAGTTTGTTAATAAACTCTGTTACTTGAACAATTTTCACTGTGCTCCTAAATTTCTTTGTGTGCTCCTAAATTTTTATTTAGATTTTATTTATAGAAAATGTATTTAGGAGCACATGTGCTCCTTGGGAAAAAGGTTAGCGTAGAGCCCTATATATGGAGACATTAACATTACGTTATCAAACATAGGGACGAAGACTGTAAAAAAAGTGTCGACAATGTTTTATAATCTTTATGTTAATTTATCATAAAAATTCTGTGCCCCCGCAATACAAAAGAAAGCCCCCGAAAATCAATTAAGGGGGGCAAAAAAGGCCTGGAAAAAATGTTAATTTCTAACCCTGCTTTATACCTGTACACTGTATCAATATTAACACTTTAATAGCCGAAGACGCTGGGCAGCGTTTTTCCCCGCCATGCTCATTCTGCCGAAGACGCTGGACAGCATCTTTGATATCAATATTTCAAAAATCTGTGATCGAAATCATATTTCTCCCCCGGAGACATGATATGTACTGTTGAGCCCCTCTCAACTCTCCAACGGTTCAAGAGCGCCATCTGGTGGCCGATCGGCGGATCGCCCAAACAGGAAGTGATGAGGATGAAGTGGTGCTCACCCATATTTCGTCCGGGCACTCGCTATCGTTAGCGGGACTCCATCTTGACACACTGGACCTCGATCGGTTGCAAATAACTCGATAAACAACATGATTTGGATGTATATACTATTATACAACCTGGAAATGGATCAGATATTTCTACATCCCATAATAGGAATATTTCAGTTCCACGCTCATCGTCCAACGGCGCGAGGAAGATACGGTAAGATACAGCGTTATTTTTCAACGTGTTCGATAATAACTGCTCTAATGATCATATCACCCACACTAGATGAATGATATAACGTTGGCCACGGAATTATAAACGACCCCCCGCCCATCCGGTCAACATCAGATCATACTTAGTAACTCCTAGAAGCACGTCCAGTTGACATTTTTTATCTTGCACAGATTCCTATCAAACTGTATTTCATCATCAATATAATGCATTTGGGGCTATAAATCAAGTTCTGGAGAAAGCTGCAGAAAACGATAAAAACATACTTATACTTTAGACCGTATTTTAGTATGAATATGTGAATGAAAAAGTATAACGTTGCAATACCCTGAACAATAGATATAGGACGTTGAATGGGCCATAGTAATGTCAATTTAGCAATACAATTTAAAAAGTTATAGCCCTGCAAAGAAGGGGAACTTCTCCATGTTGAATAGGGCTGGCGAGGGATGGTAAATTATGAATTTAACCCTGGCGATCAAAGTGTTAAAGGGGACCTGCATTGCTATTCCTAGCACTATTTGGGCAACTTTACACAATTCCTGTGAGTCTATGGAACACCTCTGTAAGGTTTTATTAAAAAAAATTCATTGTTTTATATTTCTAATCAAGTACTCAAAAGGCAAATTTTTCTCACTTTGGTATTCAGGCTGTTGGCCTGGCTCCGCCTATAAGCACTTTGAGTGACAGTCATCCACACAGTCTGCGAGTGGCGCAGAGAGGGCGGGAGAGAAAGAGGGCGAGAGGGCGAGAGAGAGAGAGAGAGAGAGAGAGAGAGACAAACACTGCATAGACTACAAGATCCTCCTCCATACATTCAAGGCCATTCACAACCTCGCCCCTCCATACCTGTCCGACCTCCTTCACATCAACATTCCCACCCGGTCCCTCAGGTCTGCCTCCTCCATCAACCTGACCGTCCCCCCAGCCCGTCTGTCCACCATGGGGTCAAGAGCCTTCAGCTGCTCTGCCCCTCGCCTCTGGAACTCCCTCCCCCCCCCCCCGACATCAGGAACATTGACTCCATCATTCCATTTAAAACCCACCTCAAAACCCACCTGTTTAGGCAGGCGTATATATGATTTTATTTTGTCTGATTTTATATTTTTATTATATTTTAATGGATTGTGATTGTGAATTTAACTGTTTTTAAATTGTTGTACGGCGACCTTGAGTGGCGCCTTATAAATAGAATGCATTATTATTATTAGAGAGAGAGATGTAAACAGAGCTGCGTGGGAGATAACCAAGTCTCTCTCTCTCTCTCTCTCTCTCTCTCTCTCTCTCTCTCTCTCTCTCTCTCTGGCCATGGTTAGACTAGGTGTTTTTGTTTTCGTTTTGTTGCTGAATGAATACGTTTGCTGTCCCAGTTAAATAGAAATGCCGTTTTGGCAGGAAAACGCGTTGCCCTACTGACAACGCTGAAAAGGTGTTTTCGTTTTGGATACTCGCCAAAACTCTGCGCGGAGCCGTTGTTGCTCAACGCCCATGCGCAGTAGATACCGACATCTGCGTGCCCTCACCAACGTCCGGTGACGACAGAGCTGTCCCAGGGGCGTCTATACTTTCCGTAGCCGCATTTCTGCAGGACGCTCTCTGATTGGCCGACGCCAGTTTCTACACTGTTAGGTTAGGCTTAGGCACTCTTTCGAAGTAGGTTAAGGTTAGAGTTTGTCTTCGAGCGTGACGGCAAGTTCTTTCGACGGTTAAGCTTAGGCACTCTTTTGAAGTTGGTTAAGGTTAGAGTTTGTCTTAGAGCATGGCGATAGAACGCCAGGTAGTTTGCAGGCTGTTCGACGCGGAAATGGGCAAAGACACAGCTCGTCACGCGATTGGGCAAACATGTCAGTGGCCAATCAGAGAGCGTCAGTCAGTGGCCAATCAGAGAGCGTCCTGCAGAAATAATAATAATAATAATACTTCGTTTTATATAGCGCCTTTCAGAGGACCCAAGGTCGCTTTACATAAGGGGGGGGGGGGGTAACAAATTAACAAACATAGTGGACAGACACAACATATACATATACTACTAATACTAATAATGCGGCTACAGAAAGTATAGACACGTCCCAAATAGCTGCAGCTACTATGTGTTGTCAAGTTATTGTTATAAGGACCCCAGTCCAAGCTACAACAGTCTGCATTTCCTTAACAATTGTTTGTATTGAGCCGTATTGTGCCGTATTGTACCCATTCTGCAATATGTTAAATAAAGTTTACATTAATTCATTCTGCTAGCATTAACGATTGCATGAGCAGCTGGCTAACGTGAGCTAACGTTAGCTATCAGACCCTGTTAGCTCAGAGCTCCTCTTTCAATCTTAACAAGCATTAAACAAAATGGCCCAGTCATCTATTCACCTTTGTTTAATACATGAGGCGTTGTCTAATGTTATCTAGCTACTGATATCATCAGTTTGGTGCTGGCTGGCTAACTAACGTGAGCTAACGTTAGCTGCTAGCCACAATGCTATACTGTTATACTGGCATAATTATTCCATTCACGTTAGCATGTAGCTAACAACATCGGAGATCTTTTTGTGAGACTAAACTATCCGCTCTTGGTGGTCAATTGTGTTGATGTTAGTTTTGTTTCATCAACAAATGAGAGGCAGAACACACAGTGAATGTATCCGTTGTTTATTGCACTTTTATTGCACTTTCTTTGCTGAAAAATAAGTGCTACATTGGCTAAATAGCTAACGGAGGCATTTAAAGATGGCGGCTTGTTGATTTCTTTTTTTGCAGGAAGTGTATTGGCACATTCAAGTTCTGATTGGTTGAAAATTGCCTTCATGTTCGCCACCTACTGCCACCTACTGCTTTGGCATTGTACTACATCACTGTGCTCAGGAGGCAAAACGAAAGTGCTCAGGTTGCAAAACAAATGTCTAACTCGGCTGCCACTACGTTGCGACCTGGAAAGCGAAACTCATCTTGAAAATGAAACGAAAACACCCTGTGTGTAACCGACGCCTAAACAAACAAACAAACGCTGCTCTCTCTATCTCTCGCAGAGTGCAGTCGAGGTGTCGGGTTTCACTATCTGCCTCGCTGTTTGAGGAAGTTTTACACTCGCTCTGTGGGCTGCCTAGGTTGTGGGCGGGCATTGGCTCCAACCACAGAGCCAATCGGATCACTATCCGCTCCATCCTCGCAACCTGACGTCACGTTGCGAGTCAAATCAGAACGACCCGATTAAAATCGAGCAGGAAATGGTCGGACCTGAATGAAAGCAATCCGCCAATATGGTATTTAGAGACACAGACACATTGATACTAACTACTACTATTACTATAATACACATTGATACTAACTACCATTACTATAATACAATGCTAGACACTGAAAAAAGCCATTTATAATGCATGTCCCCTTTAATATTACAACTAAAACCTATTTTCGTTGTACTGTACTTGTGTTGTATAATGAAAATAAATTTTAATCGAATCCAATTGAATTAAATGGTAAATGGTGCATTTATATAGCCCTCTATCCAAAGCGCTTTAAAATTTGTTCCTCACATTCATCCATTCACTCATACACTGACGGCAGTGCCAACCTGCTCATCGGGAGCAGTTAGAGGATAAGTGTCTTGCTCAAGGACACTTCAACACACTGCAGATAGGAGCTGGAATCTAACCAGGAACATTCCGATTGCCAGACAATAAGGCTGAGCCCGAACGTTCGAACGTTCGAACGTTCGTTCGTTACGCTGACATTCGGACTTTAATTAATAGGTTCGAACGTTCGGTGAAAAAAAAATAAAGGATGCGCACGGGGTTGAGGTGATGTGAATGCGAGGCGCTCGGCTCAACCAGTATGGTCTGCCGGGCTGCAGCGGGATACTATTTCTCAACCAGAGCTCTATTTTGATTGACAGGCGATTCTGCCAATTACGTCACACCGCTTGCACCCGCCTCTGCTGTTACCACCAATCGGCAAGCCTCAACAGACTTACCGTAGCTACCGGGGAGCCGTAGTTAGCTCCCCGCCGAGGAAGTAATCGGTAACAAGGTTTCCGTAGGTGAACCTGCAGATTAGGATCATTAATGAATACCATCCTTTTTCGGCCACGGAGCGCGAGCTTCATGGCGGGAGGTGGTTGCATTGGAAACAACAGCAGGCGCACGGTGGACGGGTCTTACCTCGGAACGGTGGTAGGGCGGACGGGCGGCAGGCGTGTTGGGAGGACGGTGGACGGGTCTGTTGAGCCGAGGCGTGCGCCTCTCCTCCCGGCTCCCCTCCCCGTCGACCAAGAGTGAATACAGGTCTGTTATTGAACGTGTAACACTAACTATATAACGCTAATGCCACAAAACGAATGCATTTGTTTATCTAGCCCCTTACGTGACTGCAAGGGCTATTGTTTATCATACTTTGATTCAGTAGCTTGTTTATTTTCTTCTGAGTGCTTTGTTTAATTACATGTTTACATGAACAGCCTCCGTAGGATCTATAATAATACAATAAAAAAAAAATTATTACTAAAAAAATGAAAAAAAAATTTATTAAAAATTTTTTTTATTAAAAAATTTAAAAAAACGAACGTTCGAACGTTCGTTCGATAAACCTGGCGAACGTTCGAACCCTAAAAACAGGGTTCGGGCTCAGCCTTACCAGACAACCGCTCTACCTCCTGAGCCATTGTTGCCCCTAATTACAAAAAGTAGGACCTAACCTTGTTTAATTAATTAATTTAAACAGGTTTTTATCAGAGCTGCGTACAGTGGTGCATTGGTGATTTCATACCTGGTTGCACTGTGTTTTAACACATTGGATGCGACGGACGCTTTTTGTCGTTAGTTCATGCTGACCTTTGAGTGCCCCCGACGCTATATAGCGTCTGTTTTTTTTTATTGGTGATTTGAATTCATATTTCATCAATCGAGCCTCGGGTTAGTGCTGCAGAGTCTCTCTGAGCTCAATTGGGAAGATACCGCCCCCTATCGTCTCTCCCTGTGTAACTGCACCCCATTACTTTAGACTGATGCAGGGGGAGTGGTCAGTTTGCTCATTTTACTTTTCCGTCAAGGCCAACTGAAGAGACCAAGTGATCGCCGGCCATCAGAACAGCGTGGATTATGTATTTACAGTACCAACGCTGTAATCAATAAGCGTGATCGATATTTGGAATGGCGATCAGGAATTGGAATAATCTTTTTGGATAACATCTGATCTCAGGTAAGGAATTTATTTGACCAGTCTTAGGATAATCAGACCTGTTTTCATGGAGATATAAGCTTTTGCCCTATGCGTGTGTGTGTGTGCGCGGTGATTCCTGATGAGGAAATGACAGAATCGATTTTCAGCCCGCCTCTATAGCGTGCATAAGTACACATATACTATAGATCAGTGATTCCCAACCTGGGGTCCGCGGACCCCTGGGGGTCCGCCAGGGGGCGCAGGGGGTCCGCCAGACCACAGATGATTTGAGGTATTTTTTTTTTTTTTTTTTTTTTTTTCTTTTTTTATCATCAGAAGCATGAATAGTCTCTCCACTACAATAAAAAAATAAAGATAAATAAATAAACATCTAGACATGATTTTTGAATGTTAACAGTAGGCTAAAACGCGAATCAGTTGACTGTATCACTTTCTGTAGCTAGCCTAGCACGCTAGTTAACTTTCTCGGCTCGTCTGCAGTCAGCCGCCAGAGGCGAAAATGTGTGACAAACGAAAAGGAGATGATGGCAGCTCATCTGCAAAAAAAGTTAGGACCTACAGCAATCGCGAAAATTACATCACCATGGGCTTCACTGAGGGACACGACCTGAGTGTGTGATTTGTGGAGAAAAGTTGGCAAACTCGAGCCTGAAGCCCAGCAAGCTGAAGAGACATCAGGCGTCTAAGCACCCAGAAACCGTTGGGAAGGATCCAGACTTTTTTCGGAGGAAAGAACAGTCTCTCAAGGCGAACAAGCCTGTTGATGTTAGAGTAGCGTGGAGCAGGGGTGGCAGTGATTTACAGAAGGCTACCGAAGCCTCCTTTGAGTGTTCGCTTTTAATTGCAAAAGCAAAGAAACCGCACAATATTGGCGAGCAGCTCATCAAACCAGCCTGCATCAAAATGGTTTAGAAACTGTGCGGCCCACAGGTGGCGGATAAACTAAAATCAGTACCACTCTCGAACAATGTAGTGAAATACCGAATTGATAAGATGTCAAGTGATTGCGAGCAGCAGCTGTCAGAAAAGCTTAGAAAGGGTCCATTTGCCATACAACTTGATGAAACTACAACTGTCGCAGACGAGGCTGTGCTCGTCGTTTATGTGCAATATATTGAAAATGAGGATCTGAAGCAGGACATTCTCATGTCAGTCAACCTTACTACCACCACTCGAGGTGAGGATATTTTTACTGCAGTGGATTCTTACTTCATTCAACATAAATGCAAACCGTTCACCATTAGGGCCTGATTTGAGAGGATGAATACAGGATTTGAATATTGGCCAAAATTTTTAAATACATAAGGTGCAAGATTAGATTTGTTGATTGAAGGCACAAGTCAAAGAAGCATAGTGGGTCTAATTATGATGCATATGCCTGTGTATAAGCAGTTTGTTATTAAAATGACAAAAAAAAGGTATTAAACCCAGCTAGGACAGATTCTCTCTGCTACTGATTGGAATTTCCTGTCTCATATTTAGTTTAATTTGTTGCATTGATTTGTTCCATAAATGCAAACCGTTCACCATTAGGGACTGATTTGAGAGGATGAATACAGGATTTGAATATTGGCCAAACATTTTGAAATGCATATGGTGCAAGATGAGATTTGTTGATTGAAGGCACAAGTTAAAGAAGCATAGTGGGTCTAATTGTGATGCATATGCCTGTGTATAAGCAGTTTGTTATTAAAATGAAAAAAAAAAAAAATGTATGGTATCTTATTAGGAGGGGGTCCGCGAATTTCATCAGAGATGTTTGGGGGTCCCTGGGGGGAAAAAGGTTGGGAACCACTGCTATAGATAATCTAGCGTTTATTTGAAAACGATTCATAAATAGGCCGAAAAATTACAACGTTTTTGTGTATGCTAGAATATTGCAGTAAATGCCGTTTATCATGGAATCTATATATTTTCCTTGAAAACGAGGGCTTTTCAAAATGCTATAAAACGAAAATGAACCGATAAAAAAACAATCCGTTTCGACAATGTTGACTGCAAACAAGTCATTGATAAACGACAGGCAGATTAGACACATAGCCATAATTTAGGAGAGAGATTATGCGTTCACAACGCTATCATTGAAGTGGGTGCTGGCATTCAACGGGGTTTCCCATGTTAAATGGCTGGCACTCAAACTGTTAATGACGCCACGTGCACTCCCGGGCGCGTGCTCCCGCGCATGCGCATAAATGTTCCCTCGCCTGCGCACAGACTAAAGACAATGCCTAATTGCCTCTAGGAATGGAATGTAACACATTTCATTATCAAGTTTTGTGTGAATGTAAAGGAGGGCGTATTTGAACACACCTGACGACCTGAGCTATTGTTATGCAAAGTAGCCAGGTGGGTACTTGGCGAGTTGGCGCATCAGTCAAGTGCAGCGCATTCCTGTGTGCATGCGTGTGCACATCCGTGCATGTGCCTGCTTCTGCTCACAGAGCCGGTTGCTCGGCGTGCAACCCCGTCCCATGACCTGGCTGCGTATGTGTGTGTGTGTGTGTGTGTGCGTGCACATGGTGCTCGGTACCTCAGCAGGACGGTGAGCCTCCACTGCTGGCCAGTCACAGCTCTGTTGGGGTTGACTGACAGGGCCCAGCTCCTCCCCTTGGGGTCCTGAGCGTCCTTGGCCCCCCCGGTGTGTCTGTGGGAGATGAGCTCCAGGAAGTTGGTGAGGAGGAGCGCGGGCCGTGCGGCCAGCAGGGCGGGGTAGTGCTCCAGCAACACGTCCAGAACCTTCATGGCGTCCTCCTGGATGCCCGTCTCGATGTGAGTCATGGCGCAGGACAAGTGCGCACTGAGGAGGGGGAAGAACGGAGCCGCGCGGTCCGCCGGAACACACTGGGCTATGAACCTGGAGGCAACACAGTGGAGATTAGAGAACAGTAGCAGTGGCGACTTTGTTTTTGAATATTTCATTCTAAAATAAATGGTGCATTTATATAGCGGGAGACTGGTGTTCGGCTCTGGGAGAGGTCTCTGGGGGGGGGGGGGGGGGTTGGTTGAGGCAGTGGGTGCCGGCCGCTGCTGGGTCCCGGGGGTTCACATGCTTGTGCGCACAGAGATGTTTCATGTTTGTCATTGTATTTGGAGAATGGTCCGGGTGTATTCGGGCTGTTTGTGTTTTCCTTCGGTCATGACATGCTTAATCAGAGGGTGTCTTGTATGGGGATTAATGTGTGGGGTGTTTGGGGGACTGGATGTTCCGGGGGGGTTCATGTACTTATTTTATGCGTATTCTTATGTGACTGCACTTTATGCATTGCTTTTATTCTGTCAACTGTATGCTAATTGTAGGTCTATGTTCATTTTATGCTATTTGCTATGAAGCACTTTGAGCTGCAATCCATGTATGAAAGATGCTATATAAATAAAGTTATTATTATATAGCGCTTTTATCCAAAGCACTTTACAATTTTGTTCCTCACATTCACACATCGACGGCGGAGGCGACCATGCAAGGTGCTCATCGGGAGCAATTAGGGGTTAAATGTCTTGCTCAAGGACACTTCGACACGCTGCCCGGGAGGAGCGGGAATCGGACCGGGAACCTTCCGATTACCATACGACTGCTCTACCTCCTGAGCCACTGTCGCTGTTCATTTTAGACGGTTTATTTTTCAATAATGTGGAGGTAGCGTGAGTTAAGTTTAGGAGCATATTTTACTAAAACAGTAGCCCTGTCGAACCCTGTTATAGAATGGCGGCACGTGGTGTAGTGGTTAACACTGTCGCCTCACAGCTAGAAGGTCCAGGGTTCGATTCCTGCTTGGGGACCAGGTCGCCGCGTTGCCAGGTACCCAGGTGAGGTATCTCCCGGGCCTTTCTGTTTTGCATGTTCTCCTCGTGCTCGCAGGGGTTTCCCCTCCAGAATATAAACCCAATGGAAAGACATGCAGAACAGATCGCTAACACTGTCACGACACGTCCCTGACGAAGACGGACAGACAGGAGCACTTGGATTGGTCCCCGGGGCGCGTCCCCACTTCGCAGTCCATGTCTGCTCCCAGCTTCCCTTGGGGGAAGGACGACGGGATGGGTCAAGCGCAGAGACTAAATGTAATCGGCGGCCCAAAAATTGCATGAGTGTGTTCCTGTGTGTGCCGCCTAGCGCATTTGTGTGTCGCTGCATGACAACATTGTCAATGTGTGCAATGAATAAAGACTTCTTCAAAGTCCAGTTTAAAAAAAGAAATGGAATGTTTGTCATTTTGAGCTGAAAAAACAGTGAGCACATTTTACGATGCATGCGTGGCACGATGGTAACTGGGTCAAGTGTTCCTCTAACCTGAGCAGACGCGTGGCAGACACACGCACGTTGGCATCCTTATCTGTGAAGACAGCGGCCACTTCGGACAGCAGGCGAGAGATATGCTGCTCCAGCAAAGAGGGGTTCTTCGTCAACAACTCTCTTAGACCCGACAGAGCGCCCTGTTTTACGTTGCCACTGTAATGATGTAGCTGAGACAGCAGGTCCTGAGAGAGGGAGGAAGGCAATCTGTTAAAGAGAGTACCTAAACCCCGACAAATAGATAGTTAAATATGTTTAAGTGAGGACCTTTTGGCTGGCACTCATTTTAAGATAGGCCATTTTAGGTTTAGGGGTTAAGGTGAGTATTAGGCATGTAGTGATAAGGGTTATTTCGATAACAGTCAATCTATTATAATAGCAAAACTGTTTAGAGTTTTAGGATGTGTGTGTGAGATTATGCGCAGAGAGAGAGAGAGAGAGAGAGAGAGAGAGAGAGAGAGAGAGAGAGAGAGAGAGAGAGAGAGAGGAGTGTGTGCGTTTACATTAATGCCAAGCTGTCTGTGTGTGGTGGGGCCACTTTTGTCCTTCAGCTGTTCGGTCAGGTTGATCGCCTTGGTGCGGAAGTTGGTGTTAGTAGCATTATTAGCTTTGGGCTTCGTCTTCCCCACTTTCAGCTTGACTTTCTGGAAGTCATCCTGCCTCTTCTTCTTCTTGAACTTCATTTCTGTGTGCTACACGTAACACAGGTCCTCGTCTATGAGGAAGAACACAACAATGAATGGATTAAGGACACTCTGACTTGTATTTTAAGAAAACCATGTTGACCAGCATACTAGGACCGCTACTGTTCCTAATTTATGCAAATGACATGTCGAGAGCTTGTTGTGACTGCAACTTGTTCCTGTTCGCGGACGACTCAGCCCTGCTGGTCTCCGACAAGAACAAGTTACAGGTTAAAAAAACCCTCAGCTCGGAACTCCGCAGAATCTGCACCTGGCTCGCTGATAACAAACCATCATAACACCGGTTCCTGACAGGCAGCGAGCGAGCGAACTGGAGATGAAATCGCACGCGACACTGTCCTGATATGAGGCGGCGCGTGTCCGAGTGTGTGTGTTACCTGGAAGCACAGGGGCAAAGCAGCCTGCGATTCTCGACCAATAAAAAGTGTTTAGGGGCGGGACTCGGCTGCGTAATTGCTCAACTAGAGACACAGCGAGCGAATATTTGAGGGGTGAACCGTGAACGACATCGCTGCTCAGTTCGCTGTAGCTCGCGGCAGGTCAGGATAGTCTGATTGAAACGAATACATTTTACCGGTAATCACTTTTTCTCGCTCGCGTCGCTCTGTCAGGAAGGGGTGTTGTTACACCTGGGTAAAACAGAGTCCATTCTCTTCGATTCAAATAACAAACTCAGCAAGACCGACGGCTTCTCGGGGTGACAATATTGTCACAAGGAAAGATGAAATTACATACCTAGGTTCCATCCTAGAGGCAAATATTTCTTGTGACAAAATGGAATCCAATGTAATAAAAAAAAGTCAACCAACAAACTAGATTCTTGTACCGGATCTCCTCTCTGGTAAACAAGAATACCCTGAAGACTCTGGCAGGAGCACTCATTCAAGGGTACTACGACTATGCTTGCACCTCATGGTACCAAAGCACCTCAAAGGCGCTAAAAACAAAATTACAAACATCTCAAAACAAACTGGTCAGACTACTGCTTGACCTTACTCCTAGAACCCACCTCACCCCTGCCCACTTTGACAACCTAGGATGGCTTAGAGTAGACGACAGAGTCAGAGTACAGCAACTTGCAATGGGCCTGGTCTACAAGATACACTACACGACTAAGGTACCCATGTACATGTCAAAATACTTCCCAAAGGTCAGTGAATACCACAACCACAACACCAGAGGGAGCTCCACAAATCATGTTAAACCCAGATTCGGCTCAAACAAGGGACTAAATTTGCAATTATGTCACATCAATGTGGAACACCCTACCCACAGCTGTAAAGGAATGTGAATCACTACCCACTTTCAAAACCACTATCAAAGAGCACCTACGGGAGACTGCAATTCCCTAGATGTGACTGTTTTGTGACAGCCGGCCTTTTGTTTTAGCTTTTTGCGGGTACAGAAAATAATATAATGATCACTTAACCCGCATGCTATCACCCCTTTGTTGGAGATCATGGACTTGTCAGAGGTCAGAATGAGGTCAATGGTGGTTTGTGTTGAATCACATACCCTTGTGGGTTGGGTGATTAGCTGGCTGAAGCCGAGGACGGGTGCTGCTTACGTAGCATATCCGTGTTCCAGTCCCCAATAAGAATCTTTTCTATGCCCTCCACCCCAGCTAAACACCCATCAAGTGTGTCATAGAAGCCACTCTGTTCTGGCGGTCTATAGATTGTGCCTACTAGTACTGATTTCGCCCTTTCGAATAAGATTTCAATCCAAACAGTTTCAATTTCGTCATGGTTAAGGTCAGTACGGTTGATGAATTTGGTATCTTTATGAATATACACACAGACACCACCTCCAATAGCCCCTTTCGTGACTTTCGGTTTGCAAGCCTGGGGCTTTTGTGACCGCAGTCACTTATTTATCTGCCGCCACCACTTCAGAAAATACCAACCAAGCGTGAATGTGTGGATCACGTTGTGTCAAAAATATATCAGATATGAATTTCAAAGATACCCAGCGTACAATATGGGTTTAACACAGCTTTACGGTGGGGTCTGGAAGCTCGGAGTTGCTAATATACAGTTTAAAACATTGTTACTCAACGAGTGGTATTTACAGACCGAACGTCCATCTCCGCCGTTGGTGTCACAGCGCATGCGCACCAGGCAGCCTAATAGCGGCACCAGTTGCTGTTTGCTTTCCGTAGCTCAGGTTCTGGATTAGCCCCTTTCGTGACTTTCGGTTTGCGCATGCGCTGTGACACCAACAGCGGAGATGTACGTTCGGTCTGTAAATACCACTCGTTGAGTAACAATGTTTTAAACTGTTTATTAGCAACTCCGAGCTTCCAGACCCCACCGTAAGCTGTGTTAAACCCATATTGTATGCTGGGTATCTTTGAAATTCATATCTGATATATTTTTGACACGTGATCCACACATTCACGCTTGGTTGGTATTTTCTGAAGTGGTGGCGGCAGATAAATAAGTGACTGCGGCAGGGTTCGAAATTAACGGGGGCTTGGGGCAAAATGCCCTCGAAAATTGACCAAATGCCCTCGAAACTCAGTTAAGGGGGGCAAAAAAAGCCCCAGACAGTTTACTAATTATATATATAATTATATATATGCTCTACAGTGCGAGCATTTCCCTCGTATTGCCCCTAATAATATGTGTGTGTGCAAACCGGAAAAATCATTTACTTGCAGTGTGCGAGACAGACGAGTGATTGTGAAGATTACAAAACAGCTCCGCTGTTAATAGTTCAGATTGAAACTGGACTGAAATTCAGTTTTTGGGTGGAATGTTTGTTCCAAGGAGGAGGGAGGCGGGGCCCGCTGCGTGTTTACAGGCACTTGAGAGGAATCAGAGGATGCGAACACAGACAGAGCGCTCTGCTCTCATCAAGCATTACACTGCTATCTTAACGTTAGCAAGCTAAGCATCTGCATAGCGCGACCCGTGTAACGTTAAGTAACTTGTGTTCGGCGGGGAAAGACCATTCCATTTGTAACACAACTCCAAAAGAATAACATCCAAATCCGATCCCGATGCGCATTTCCTTCATTCCACAGCGCTGAGCGCGCAACGTATTTCATTGATCGATCTGGCCAGAGCCTATACTCACAAACGTTGCATGTGTGGGGTTTTTCATCAATTTGAAACAAGCCTCTTGACTGTTGGAATTAGGGATGTTAAAAATAAAATATCTAATAATATTATTCAATATTAGACATTCATTGATCCAGAGGCAACCGGTTATTATATCAAGACAACAACACAACTTGCCCTCACTCAGGGACAATAATATTTAATCTATTTAGATAGAGTATGTATGTATTATTTACAGATAATTGAAGGTACCTCAAAACATGAAACCAAGCCATGATGTCACACATCGTGTGCGTGTGTGTGTGTTACTTGAACAATTGTCACTGTGCTCCTAAATTTCTGTGTGCTCCTAAATTTGTATTTAGATTTGATTTATTAACATTTTATTTAGGAGCACATGTGCTCCTTGGGAAAAAGGTTAGCGTAGAGCCCTATATATGGAGACATTAACATTACGTTATCAAACATAGGGATGAAGACTGTAAAAAAAAGTGTCAAGAATGTTTTATAATCTTTGTTAATTTTCATTATAAAAATGTTGTGCCCCCGAAATACAAAAAAAAGCCCCCGAAAAGCAATTAAGGGGGGCAAAAAAAGCCCTTGAAAAAAAATGTTAATTTCTAACCCTGGACTGCGGTCACAAAAGCCCCAGGCTTGCAAACCGAAAGTCACGAGAGGGGCTAACCTCCATACTGATTCCTATCCCTCCAGACCAGGCCTGTACACTGCGATGATATGATCGCAAATTGCCCCCTAATTTGGTCCGTGCGAGTTTAAAATAATATCTGGGGGCAAGCTTGCGAGTGGTGATTTCAACCCTTCATTCGCATTTCACTCCTAAATTAATCCATACAAATTGTAGTAAAACATTAGCCTACAACCAGGGCTGTACAGTGCAATATAATGTTGTAATTTCATTAGACAGACCAGCGCGGACCTTTAATAACATGCAATTTAATTGACACGAGCAATGAGCTAACGGTAGCTGCTAACCAAGGTTACCATTAGGATTATGCTAAGCTAACTAGCGATCTCTGCTAACCCTGGAAAACGGTCAAAGCGGACTCCACAAGACTAGTTCCATTCGTGAGGAAAGGGGGTGGGTTATATTGACAACGCTTGACAACAGAAGTTTAAACATAACTTCATATTTATTGGTTATTCATTTCTGTATATCATTGAATTTCCATCTCCATGTGTCTCCATCTCTTCCTGTTTACATTCGAGTGTGACGTCATCACCTACGGCAGCTTAGACTATCAAAACGCGAAGGGGGGGGCTGGCTCTCTTGTTCGTTCTCGCCCCCTCTCTCTCTCTCTCTCTCTCTCTCTACATCCAATGATTTAAAGTAGCCAAATGTTACACACAGTATAAATACTAACTGGATAGTTGATGATATAAACATTTAATTTCATTATCTGAAATATTCTAAAATCATTAAGTCTGTGTGATTATTATTTTCTCACAGTAGTGTGTGTGTATATATATATGTGTGTGTGTGTGTGTGTGTGTGTGTGTTTGGCTAAAGTGGATAGAAAACACAGTACTGTGTAAAAGGCACCCAAGAGTTTTTATATAAATTGTCTTAGATGTAAATATTTTTTTTTATTAGTGTGTCAGTAGACTACTCTTAGTACATTTTCATTAAATTATTTTTTAAAGCATCTTCATGGTTTAATAATGCAAACATATGTTGCAGGGACTTATTATAATCATCATATTGGCGTGACTGTATGCATCAAAGGGTTAAATCAAGCATTTTTAAGTGCTTTAGAGGAAATGTCAAAATATCGCGATATCATTTAGAGGCCATATCGCCCAGCCCTACTATAATGGTAAAATAGTTATTTAAAAATGTGCCCCTAAAAAATATTCTTTGCCCCTAAATTTCTCATTTAGGGGCAAGTGTGCCCCTAGTGAAAAAGCTTAGCGTACAGCCCTGCAGACTATGAATAGTTTTCGATTTCAATCTCTGGATCCTGTACAGATGAATCTAGTTTAGTTTCTGTGAAACACAATATGTTTGCCTTACTGTTCATAAACAATTGTCTGATTTCAGCCAGTTTAGGTCTCAGGCTGTTAGTGTTAAGGTGGAATATGCGGAGTCCATTTGTGTTCGTTATTTGGTTTATGTCGTCGAGTTCAAGGTGTTGATTGTCTGTGTTCCGTTCTGTGGAACACAGACAATCGAGAAACATGCACATTAGTGATGCTCTGAGTGTACATGTCAAAATACTTCCCAAAGGTCAGTGAATACCACAACCACTACACCAGAGGAAGCTCAACAAATCATGTTAAACCCAGATTCGGCTCAAACAAGGGACTAAACACGTTTCGCAATTATGCCACAACAATGTGGAATGCCCTACCCAAAGCTGTAAAGGAATGTGAATCCCTGCCCACATTCAAAACCGCTCTTAAAGAGCACCTACGGGAGGCTGCAATTCGAAACTGGCCACCGTAAATGCCCAAAACCCCCACCACCTCCTAATAGACAGTCTCCTCCCCACCGCATGTATATATTCCCTCCCCGCCGTATGTATATTTCTCTCCCACCCACCCACCCCCTCCTAATGTACAGTCCCCTCCCCATCATATGTATACTCTGTCAGGATCTAGGGGTAACAGTACTGTATATTTGATTTTGAATACAGTTTATGTCACAAATGTATCAGTACTAAATACCTATATGTCCCTATGCCATAAATGTCATGCATGTTGTGTATGTCATAAATGTCTATATGAATTGAAAATGGGGGACCCTGATGGAAACAAGACAAACGTCTTTCTCAGGTCTGCATCCCCTTAACAATTGTATGTATTGAGCCGTACTGTATTGTACCCATTCTGCAATCTGTTAAATAAAGTTTTCATTCATTCGACAACACTAAAAGCCTTGGGAAGTATTTCCATAGGGAGTAGAACAAGCATCAAAAGCATGTGTGTGGGCATCACATGCCCAAGACTAGACGAGAACGTTAGACGTCCCCTTGCGAGTTCATCCTCTCACACGAAAGCACAAGGCATTATTTACTAGTAATTATAGTCAGTTTAATAGTTGGAAATGCGGTTACTCACGTGTGGAGAGGTTTAAGTGGTTTATTAACGTTACAGCGATAACTACTGAACTAACGCTAGCTTGTAAAAAGCATACAAATATACAAAACAAGCGAAGAACCTGCAACCAAGCTCGTGTTGTGTTATAGGGTCCTTTCATTGTAGGTGCGCATGTTTACTAATCCAGGTGTGTCCGAATGCGAGTACTTACTGAGCGTGCGGGGCCTAATTCGCTGTGGATACTAAATCTAAATGTATGGATGGAGTTCAGCCTCTGTGTTTAACTTGTAAACATATTTGTAATATTATATATTTCACTTTGCGCGTGAGTAAAAGCTTTTGTAGTGTAAACCACATATACAATGAACATTATTATATTTCTATGGTATCCGCTTAACTGAAATGTAGGCACACGCTGGTTGACAAAATGATCACACCACAAGGTTGTCTAAACATTTTGCCTTGAACTTTTCCCTTTGAATGCTAGCGATATTTTGTATGGTAAAACAAAATATTAATAACGTTAGTGCATATTTTATTTTACTTTACTTTGATAGCGTTGTTCAAATGATGTGTTAACCTAACCGTTGTATAACTGAAGACAACTGACAGTGACAGGCCATAGTAGACCACTGCACTTCCGCGTGCCATGGAGCTCGTGAGGGGGCGGGGGAAGGGGGAAGAGATCGCGATAGGCTCAAATTAATGACTGTAGCTCTCTCCCATGAGTTCAAAATACCGGAAGTGTTGCGGGGATTATCTAACAGGCGGTTAGCAGACACACAAAGGACCCGCCTGCCTGCGACACTCGTTTTCTTCCGACTGACCAGTGACCGCATCCAGGACAAGAACTAGGTACGTAGCAGCAGTTATACACCGTTTAACAATCTGTATAGCGAAATATAATCTTTTTCATTTGAGCTAACGTTAGTTAACGTACTCCGCCTAACGTTAGCGTCATTTGATGTTTGCATATCGCTAGTTCACTTGCGTTAATAACAGACGATGATCTAGCTAACGGACATACCAGGTGGCTAACACAAGCTAACCAACGTTATCTTAAATATTCAGTACAATGAACATGTCGTTTTTCAACCTCATTGCATTTTTGTACAGAATGTATGTTGATGTAACATTACCCAAACTGTTAGAACGTTTGTTGAAAATGTTGACTAAAGCCATTTGGTTTATATCCCGCTAGCCGAGGCTTGCATCGCAGTCACGAAAGGGGCTAAGATCCCCCTGGATATCAGGAGAGTCGAGCCATTTCAGATATGCCATCTGCTTCCCTGAAGAGATCGTATAATGTCTCAGGTTACTCTAATTGGATATTCGAGTGTGGATATTAAAAGTTGTTTATAACCCTATCACTAACCACCCCCACTACATTAAAAAAATAAGTGTCGGCATATTCTGGGTTTATATCCCTAACCTGATCCACTCATAACTATACCTAACCACTCCCACTACATAAAAAGTAAAAATAAATGTAAACATATACTGTGTTTGCAGGACCCATAAGGGCCCATCAGTCATTCTGCCAGTTTCCATAGTTGTAAAGGACATCAGCTAGCTAGTCCACAAACAAGTAATGGAACTAGTTTGTAGTTAATTTCAGTAGTTCAAAAACATCCACAGCAGCAACTATGGAATTTTTTTCTCAAACGTTCTTAAGTACACATGTTCATACAGACATGTAGACATTACAAAGAAAAAGAAGATACAAACAAACACAAAATATTTGGTGTACCATGCAGCATATTTATTCGCTTAATAATTTAATGATCTTCATTAGGTGTCGGCCAATATGGGTTTTTCAATGGCCGATGCGAGTGAACAATTTAAAACAAGTGCACTGCCGAGACAGAGTGCAGATATACTTGAGCAAAAAGACACAATGCAGACAGATAACAGATAATAACATTAGTTCAGAAATGTTCTCTCCCACTTTTTTATTTATTATTATAGAATTTTTTTTGGTTCAAAATTGGCCAAGCTGCAAAGCTCAAGTATATCTGCACTCTGTCTCTGCAGTGCACTTGTTTTAAATTGTTCACTCGCATCACACAGCCTGCTCATATCATCTACCAAGTGACTAATGTTAGAGGTGACAACAATGTGAGAGCGGAGATTCTGTCTCACGAATCCACTACCATCTCATTAAACACTGTCAACTTAGCTTGATGTATTCAAGCACAGTATACAATGAAAATAGGTTTGGCAAGTGCAATAGCAAATTTAGCAATATACAAAATGATTCAACTGGAGTGTATATGAATGAGTACTACTGAGTAATAATGTAGCCCCTTTCGTGACTGCGATGTGTAAGCCAGGGGCCTTTTGAATACGCAGTCACTTATAGCTCCCTAGTAGCCAGGTTAATTTGGACCACCAAGCACTGCTTAAAAGCTCGGGTGGGTCCGAAATACATCAGATATACATTTCAAATGTACCCAGCGTTCAATTAGGGTTTCACACACACAAGGCAGGGTTTGAAAGCTCGGCGTTGCTAATAAACATTTAAAAAAAAATTATAAACTGGTCAACACTCAACAGCATTATTTCCGGCGTTGGGTGCATGATGCGCATGCGCTGTGATCACAGCTCAGGCGCACCAGGCAGCCAAATACGGAAATACAGCAGTTTTGAGCAGTGTTGACCAGTTTATAAAAATGATTTAAAATGTTTATTAGCAACGGCGAGCTTTCAAACCCTGCCGTGTGTGTGTGAAACCCTAATTGAACGCTGGGTACCCTTTGAAATTTATGGCTTTAGCACCAGATTTGAGAAGGACGTGGACGCGCCGGACAAAAGCACAACATTTTTCCCACGTGTTCCTCATCATCATAGCTTTCATTTTGGGGTAGGGGCCATGTCATCATGATGGATTTCAAGATGGCTGCCATGTAAAATCAAGGTTCTGCCCATTAATAAATATCTTGGTCCATAGGACGCTCAATATTTGAGCGAACACAAAGGTATTGGTATCCCTGTAAACTAGAGAAGCTAAGCTTTCCATTGGTATCATTTTCATTAAGCCCAACTGTTGGGAAGGGGGTTTAACACTTTAATCGCCGGAGACGCCGAAACGCGTCTTTCCCCGCCATGCTCATTCTGCTGAAGACGCCGTAACACGTCTTTGATATCAATATTTCAAATCTGTGATCGAAATCATATTTCTCCCCCGGGGACCTGAGATATACTGCTGAGCTCCACTCAACTCTCTAACGGTTCAAGAGCGCCATCTGGTGGCCGATCGGGGGATCGCCCAGGGGAGAAACAGGATGTAGAAGCTGGTGCTCATTTCAATTCGGTCCGATCACTCGCTATAGGTCCCGGGACTCGAGCTCGACACAATACATAGCGATCCGTTGCCAATAACTCGATGAACAACATGATTTGGACGTATATACTATTATACAACCTGGAAATGGATCGGGTATTTCTCCATCCCATAATAGAAAAAAATCTGTTCCACGCTCATCTGCCAACGGCGTGAGGAAGCTACGGTGAGTTTCAGCGTTATTTTCTAATGTCCTCTATACTAACTGCTCTAATGATCATATCACCCACACTAGATGAATGATATAACGTTGCCCACGGAATTATAAACGACCCCCCCGTCCATCCGGTCAACATCAGATCATATGTAGTAACTTCTAGAACTACGTGCAGTTGACATTTTTTATCTGGCACCGATCTCTATCAAACTGTATTTGATCATCAATATAATGCATTTAGGGCTATAAATCAAGTTCTGGAGAAAGCTGCAGAAAACGATAAAAACATACTTATACTTTAGACCGTATTTTAGTATGAATATGTGAATGAAAAAGTATAACGTTGCTACACCCTGAACAATAGATATAGGACATTGAATGGGCCATAATAATGTCAATTTAGCAATACAATTTAAAAAGTTATAGCCCTGCAAAGAATGGGAACTTCTCCATAGACAAATAGAGCTGGCTAGGGATGGTAAATTATGAATTTAACCATGGCGATCAAAGTGTTAATAGGCAATGATTCAAAATTATGTAAAATTTTCGCCTAGAAAAAACTGCCATGCTCATCTTCCAAAAGATCCCTTGGCTGTTCACATGAATATATCAGAGTGAACATTGGTTTTATAGGTACCCACAAGCCTATTCTTTCCAGACATACCCACTTTGTCCAACTTGCATGCTATTTGGAGCAATAATCAAGCAGGTTTGTGCATGTGGTACAAATGTGTCGAACATTCTAACAACTGCCAAAAATGTGAATGTTGGGTTAGGGTTTGTTGTTAGAATGTTGAACATAGTTTTGGTGTCAAACTAGAGATGTTCCGATACCATTTTTCCCTTTCCGATTCCGATACCTAAGCTTTGGGTATCGGCCGATACCGATATTTATCCGATACCAGTGCATACAAAAAATAAATAAAAAATTATATAACTACTTTTTTTTTTTTTTTTTTTTACAGATACTGTTATACTGTTTTTTGGTAATAACTGGAAAGTAATGGTATTTATTCAACAACAGGTGATTGTATAGATTTGTATTAGTATCATTAATCATTAATCAATGAGTATGGGCTGCAGCACTGCAGATATACCCTACTCCAATGATCCACACGGACATTAAACGGTGTTGCACTCGCTACTCCGTGGCTCTGCAGATATACCCTATTCAGTCTGTAAGCTAGTGGCAGATAGAACGTTCATGTTGTGATTTTTGATGCAAAATAAATATTCAACATTCTCTTTTGAAACTCCGCCTCAGACTCTTATCCTTTGGCACTTGCTGTACTTTGCTTGCAGGTCTGCAGCCATTATTGCTGGATTATAAATAGCACCAACTTTAGACACGGTAACGTTATCAAGCTAAGCTAACTGACCTAGCTCGTCTTCCCGCATTGACATTTGATAACGTTAGTAATAGTCAGCTAACGCTAGTCAGTAGCTACTTAACTTAAATACAATTCACCGTGGGTGCATTATTGTTGATAGACGGTCACGGACAGTGTTAGGTCCTGGAGAAAGGACAGGCGATCATCTGATTTGATGTAACGTTAAAGCGGATGTTGTTCCAACTAGCTATCTTTCCAGCTAATGCTATCATAACACCAGCAAAACACATCCCGTCCGAGCTCCCCGTCACACCGCACTGTCGGGGACAATGGAATTTAAGAAAGTGTATCTGCTGTTAAAATGACACAGCATCACACTTTAAAACATGTTCATTTTATAATCCTCACTCTCCGCAGGACTCGGCAGGAGATAAATTACATCATGGGATCGGAGGCTAGAATTTACGTGTACTCGCCGATACCGATACCAGCATTTTAGGCAGTATCGGCGGCATTTCCGATACTGGTATCGGTATCGGAACAACTCTATGTCAAACTATACATTTTCTGGGTCAATAAATGTGTTAATGCTATGAATAATGTCACCAGATGAATATTTGTACCATTCTTTCTAACAACATATTTACATCATTTTTTACTTGTCAGACTTGCATGAATCGAATAGAAATTTTATTAGGATACAATTTACATTTATTATCATAACTCGTTAGGCGTATTTAACTGTTATGGAGATATTTTCGCAGGTCTTGTGCAGTGGTCTCGTGCCCGTGAAAATATCAGAATGTTTCATAAAAATTCCCGCGGTATACTGGCCAGCTCTCAGTGCGCGTCTCGTGACAGCTGTCGTGGCTTAGCGCAGCCAGAGGACAGCGCGATAAGGGACATGTTTAAAAAGGCAAAACATAATATAACAGGTAAGTCAAGTGTCATTACTTTAGTTATCAAAGGTGGAATCTCTGGACATAAGCAATAGGGATGGGTACCGTTAGGGCTGGGCGATATGACGATATTATATAAATATCGGGTACAGTTCATTAACGATACACTTTTTAAACGTATCGTGGATATCGTGATGTTTTGCCCAAGAGGCTTGTGTCGCGTCAATCTGGTCCACACGTTGACACTTTTGAACAGCGCCGCCCCACACACACACTACTGCATCAAAAGTGACTACTTATGATAACAAAGGCATTCGTTTTGTGGCATTAACGACACGTTATAATAATAATAATGCAGGACCTGTTCAGAGGTCTCTATATAGTTACACTTTCAATAACATCAGCGTATTTACATAGTGCCGACCGAGGTCGACCTAGATATAGCAAGCTCGTTCATATCTCAGCCCGTGCTGACTCAGTTGTGCCCATTCTGCGGTCTGTTAATAACGTTTTCAATCAGACAGATGTATGGAAAGGCTTTTATTATAACATCCGTTGAAGTAAAATCATTATGCCTCCAGTCGTTTAGTCCTTCTGCGGAGCTAAAAGCTAAACGTCGGCCGCGGCGAGCTGCCATTGTTATTGTCATTGAGCTCTCCAATGGCGGAAGTAAAAAATAAATACGCGCTTTCCGATTGGTGCTAAGAACAGCAGGGCGGGTGCAAGCGATGTGACGTAATTGGCAGACGCGACTGTCAATCAAAATGATTCTGTTTGCCGACTGAATGAATGAGAACGTTATTAAAAGATTGCAGCATGGGTACAAATAATACAGTACAGCTCAATACAACAACAGTCAACAGCGGACTGGAGGATGCAGACCAGAGAAAGACTTTCGTCTTGTTTACATCAGGGTCCCCCATTTTCAATTCATCATATTTCATATCTAAATCATATAATATCTCATTGCTAAATATATGCAATATATAATCTAATAATCCAATAATCTAAATCTAATATATAATATAAAAATGCTAAATGCATGGGTATTTTATTTTGTCTTTAATGTTAGCTTGCAAACTCAAATACTGTCTTGGTAAGCCTCATAATGAATTTTGGGGAAAAAAAGAAAAACATCGTGATGCGTATCGTGTATCGCCGAAAGGTCAGAAAATATCGTGATATCATATTTAGGCCATATCGCCCAGCCCTAGGTACCGTTCACATTTGAACCGATATGGTACCGGTACCTGTGAATCGATACCGGTACCTAACGGTACCCTTTTTCTGTACTTTAGTCTCTAAAAATGTAATCTACCTACCTCAGTCGTTAAAAAAAATATCCAAACTTCAAATAACTACACGTTCGACCGTTTTCGGCTTGCCATTGCCATTGCCCCGACTATTATCCCTGTACCCAAAAAATCCAAGCCTGCTTGCCTCAACGACTACCGCCCTGTAGCTCTCACCTCCATAGCCATGAAGTGCTTTGAGAAGCTAGTAAAGGGCTACATCTGCTCCTCCCTCCCCATCAACATGGACCGCCTGCAATTTGCATACCGCCCCAACAGGTCCACGGAGGACGCCATAGCCCAGGGCTGGGCGATATGGAAAAAAATCATATTGCGATAACGATATGATAATTTTATTTTATTTCTCGATATCGATAATTATCGAATTGTTAAGTATAAAAAAAAAAAAAAATTGTTATTTATTTTTATTTTTTTAACAACAGATGTATGTTTATTTTGCAGCAATTCTTTGTCATTGCCGCCATCTTTAGTGTTACATCCCCTCACACTCCAGTTCTCAGGCTGCAGCTGGTTTAAAAGCTAAAGTAAACCGGCTTCTCTGCTGGCTGTGGCTCCAGAGGAGTTGAACAGTTCTGGCTCTGCTAGTTTATTTTCGATCTTTTGGCGCTTTTTTGGTGGACAAACCACCGCACATGTGCACTGTGACTCGTGACTGGAGTCTAGTTCTGCTAGCACACATAGCCTACTGTGTACAGACGGTTTCAAAATGTATTTTAAATTAGAAAGCAAACAAAATAAATGGACAAGAGAAAAAGAAATCTGAATTTGGTCAGTATTGTCATTTGGACAAGCAAAGCCATTACTTTAAGTTGCAGGCAAGAAAGACAAGTCTGTCCACTGTCTCTGGTTTTAAAACTGCCCTGTTGCAGGTAAAAAAAAAGAAGAAAAAAAAACGATTTTTTATTTTATTTCGATATTCGATATTGATTATTAAAATATATCGCGATATTTATCGTTATCGTTATATCGCCCAGCCCTACCATAGCCCATGTGCTGCACACAGCAGCATCACACCTGGACAAGAGGCAGGGGAACTATGTGAGAGAGAATGCTATTCATCGACTACAGCTCTGCATTCAATACCATAGTCCCCTCCATACTCATAGCCAAGCTCAGGGACCTAGGCTTGAACTATGACCTCTGCCAGTGGGTCTTGGACTTCCTGACGGGCAGACCCCAGGTGGTGAGAGCAGGCAACTGCACCTCCTCATCCATCACCCTCAACATAGGGGCCCCCCAGGGCTGTGTTCTGAGTCCCCTCCTCTACTCCCTGTACACACACGACTGTGTGGCTCAGCGGAGTAGCAATACAATCATCAAATTTGCTGACGACACAGTGGTGGTGGGCCTGATCTCTGCCAACGACGAGAGGGCCTACCTGGAAGAGGTCAAGGTCCTGGCGGGATGGTGCCAGGAAAACAGCCTCTCTCTGAACGTCAGCAAAACAAAGGAGATGATTGTGGACTTCAGGAGGTCGGGGGTCAAGGACTACAGCCCCCTCAGCATCGACGGGGCACCGGTTGAGAGAGTCAACAGCTTTAAGTACCTCGGAGCCTACATATCCGAGGACTTGACATGGACCACACACATTGACAGTGTTGTGAAGAAGGCACGACAACGCCTCTACTTCCTCAGGCGCCTAAGGAAGTTCCAAGTCAGTCAGAAGATCCTTAAGAACTTCTACTCATGTACAATAGAGAGCATCTTGACTGGCAACATCACCTCCTGGTTTGGGAATAGCACTGCACAAGACCGAAGCAGACTACAAAGAGTGACACGTTCAGCCGAACGCACAATTGGAGGGGGGCTCCCCACCCTCCAGAACATTTACAACAAGCGTTGCAAGGGCAAGGCTAAGAGAATCATTAAAGACTCCAGTCACCCGAACAACTGCCTCTTTGAACTGCTGCGGTCAGGCAAGCGATACCGGAGTCTCAAGGCGAGCACAGAAAGACTCGGAAGAAGCTTCTATCCCCAGGCCATCAGGCTACTAAACGAACAATGAACACTACACAACAACAACCATCAAACGCACATAGCACACACATCCACACGCACACACTCACTTTAAACAAACACACTGTAGCACCCACTCCACACACTTTATAGCACACACCCACTTTAAACAAACACACTGTAGCACCCACTCCCCACACTTTATATTTATTGATGAAGGATTGCACTACAACTCGTACACCTTACTGTAAATTGTACCTAAATTGTACCTCATCCCATTTCTGCTTTGCACTATATAGTACTGTACATTAGTACACTGCATAGTATTGTATATTATATGGTAACTCAGTTACGTCTATTCTGCATCGAACATTGTACATATGTCTATACTGAACACTGTGACCTCATTTTCTACTTCTAAATTACATGCTATACTATGTTATTTGATACTATCTTGTCTAGCACAGTCTCTGGAGCGTAACAGTAAGAAGCATTTTGTATGAAAGTATTCTGTACTTCTGTATGACAACTATTAAAGAAACTTGAAACTTGACTGCTTTGTTGTTGAATCAGGTCAAATCCTAGGCAAGCGTATTGTAGAGGAGCCAAAGCTATATATTTAGGTTATTGTATTATATGAATGTGTATATGTTTATTTTTATAACCTTACATTGAAACGGCATTAGGAATATTGATTGGATTTAGATAAAGTCATTGAACCGTATTATTTGTCATAATAGAACCTTCTAGAAAATTCGTGATGTCACAGTATGTCATAGTCAAACATTCTAGAACGTTTGTGATGTCACAGTATGATGTCATAATGGAACATTCTAGAGCATTCGTGATGTCACAGTATGATGTCATAATCAAACATTCTAGAACATTTGTGTATCTATATATATTCAACAATTCTCTCCGAATGGAATTCTCTTTTGCTGTGGAAAGTGAGATGTTGTATGCGGAGGCAGCTAAGGTGCATCGGCCTAAGAAGAAGTCTTCAGTGGAGTCAGTCAGTGAAGGGATTGATCTGCAACGGTGACATGAAGGGGAGTGACATCAATTGGTGGGAATTGTTGAGCGTTGAGGAGTATAACTTGATCATGGCGAGAGCTCAAAAGGAGGCGCGAGCGCTCAGGGAGGGGAGGAACGACAGCGATAGGGGTGAGAATAGCCAGGGCAAAGGGAAGGAGTCGGGTGGTGACAGAATGGAGTATAGTGGGGAGGAGAGTGAGAAAGAAGGGTGGGAAAAGGTGGGGAAGAAGAGTAGGGAAAGGGGAGTAAGAGGAAGAAAGAGGAGGAGAGGAACGACAGCGATGGGGGTGAGAATAGCAAGGGTAAGGGGTCGGGTGGTGACGATATGGAGAGTGGGGGAGAAGGGTGGACGAAGGTGGAGAAGAAGAGTGAGGTAAGTGAGGGGAAGGGGAGTAAGAGGAAGAAAGTGAGGGAAGATAGCTCAAGTGGGTCAGAAGGCGAGGGTGGAGGAAATGATGTTGCAGAAGTGATTCATATAGTGGTTAGGCTTGAGGGGGAGGGGGGAGTGAGGAAATTAGGTATGTTCGAGTTGCCCAAACTCATTGACGAGCAATTAGGTGAGGTAAAGTACACGAGAGTTTTGGGGGATGGGAATCTGGCCGTATGGGTGTGTTAGTGAGGAGCAGGTGGAGAGGGCTAGGAAGATGAGGAGCATTGGTGGGGTGGGTATAAGTAAGGTAGTGAGAGTAGGGGAGAAGAGGGAGGGGGGATGTAAGGGGGTGATAGCTGGGGTACCGGTCGAGGTTAGCGTAGAGCAGCTGGTGGAAGAGTTAAGTGGGGACGTGCGTAATGGCATAGTTAAGAGTGCAGAAAGGATGAAGAGGGGAGCAGATAGGATAGTGACGGAGACGGTAGTGATTAAGTTTGAGGGTGGGGTTGTTCCTAGTGAGGTGTTTGTAGGGCATAGGGTGTTTAGGGTTAGGGAATTTGTTCAGAGTCCTCTTAGGTGTTATAGGTGCCAGGAGTTTGGCCATATAGCTATTACGTGTAGGAAGGGACAGAGGTGTGCTAGGCAGGGCTCGAGACATATATATATATGAATAATTCTACGTTAATAAAACATACCTGGTGATCAACTACAGTTTGCTGTAAACATTATGATCTGTGTGTAGTGTTCTGATAACGACGGCTGCACAGTGCAATACTCCAATTCAGCCATTGGCAATTCAGCCGTTGGGTGGGGGGCGCTGTTGAGCGGGCCTGTGACCGGACCTGAAAGCGCCCCTGGCTCTGCGGCTCTGCAGTTGCATACTATTGGGATTCGTTGGGAGCAGCATGGAGTCTCGACTCGGGACTTATTTTATTTTAGCAGCAGTTATCAATATCAACCAGGAGGACAGCGTGATCTAAGGGACATGTTTCATTACTAGTCAAGTGTCATTACTTTAGTTATCAAAGGTGGAATCTCTGGACGCAATGAAATGCGTGATGAGCGGATGAGCAGGCCCAGGGCTACTATGGCTGGCAACCCGAGCAATGGCGTACTCGGATTTTTGACCACATAGACTTTCTCCGTGGTATGTTTGGCTCCCTTTCTCAGCTGCAGTCTGGCGAAACCCGACACATCCAACGGAACCCGTCCTGGACCCAATAAGGGTCTCTCTGCTCTCTGGAGAAGAGGCTGCTGTGCATGGGAAAATATACTGTTAAACATTGTCTGTGACACAGCCGTAACATCCGCTCCGGTGTCCAATTTGAAAACGATGCTTTTCCCCATTATGCCTATCTCAGCAGTCCATGCCTCTTGCTCAGATGTCACAGAGCCAAGAAAATAGCCCCTTTTCTCTTCTTCCTCAATACCATGCACAGCCTTACCAGCACGGCACACACGCTGGTAGTGACCCATTTTCCCACAGGAATGGCACCTGACCTCATTTGCAGGGCACTCGTGTTTAGGATGGGGCCCGCCCCCACATTTGTAACACTGTGAGCTGTTTTGATTTTTACTCTGGCTGCTGTGTGCTCCATAACTCTTATTTTTGGTGAAACTAGGCTTGTCATACTGCTGCCTGCCTTTAAACACTCTGTCCATAGAGCTAACACTATCCATGAGTCTTACACAACCGGCATCGCTCCTCAGTGTGTGTTGCTGTTTTTTAATCTCTTCTGATTGTCTAGCCATGTTAATGGCTTTTTCCAGGTCTAGATTTTTCTCCATCTGCATGCGTTCTGAGAGATGTGTGTTAGCCAGTCCCACTACGATCCTGTCCCTAATTAGCTCATCATGCAACGTCCCATAATTGCAGTGCTCTGCTAATCCATACAGGGCAGTAATAAATGCATCCACAGTCTCGTTTGCTTCCTGCTTGCGCATGTTAAAACGTGCACGTTCATACACAATGTTCTTTTTCACAACAAAGAAAGACTGAAAGCCATCTCGCACTTTACCGTATTCCAGCTGGTCTGTAGCACTGAGATTCAAGCCTCTCAAAACATCATCAGCTTCATCTCCCATACAGTAAATCAACGTGTTTACCTGATTTTCTTCTGAGCTTGCAGTTAAATTGCTTGCCTGACGGAACCTCTCGAATCTCCTGATCCATTTAGTCCACTCGAGCGGCTTGGAGAAATCAAAGGGCTCAGGCGGTTGGATGTTGAAAGTAGCCGCAGGTACGTTAGCCATGATGCTACCTCCGCTTCTACCTGGCTGCTCTTTCTCCTCCTTGTCACTCATGAAGCCTCTTTATTCCACCTCTGAGGTAGACCGTTTGATCTGTTTCACAGCACTTCTGACTAGGGATGGGAATTGATAGGATTTTATCGATTCGATTCTTTATCGATTCTCTTATCGATACCTGATCAATTTATAATTTAAATAAATAAATTGGAAATGCAACAGAACTAAGCTGGTTAGAATAACAACATGCAACTTGACATTTCTGATTGTCATTTATTGTTGAGCCCCCATGTCAGGGGCGACAGTGGCTCGGGAGGTAGAGCAGTCGTCTGGCAATCCGGAGGTTCCCGGTTCGATTCCCGCTCCTCCCGGGCAGCGTGTCGATGTGTCCTTGAGCAAGACACTTAACCCCTAACTGCTCCCGATGAGCAGGTTGGCACCTTGCATGGTTGCCTGCGCCGTCGTTGTGTGAATGTGTGAGTGATTGGGTAAAATGTAAGGAACAAATTGTAAAGCGCTTTGGATAAAAGCGCTATATAAAAAAGCAGCCATTTACCATGTCAGACAAATACAAAAACTGTAAAAAATAAAACATTAACTATAGCCTACACTTAAATAAAATAATGTATTTGAGATTCTCTTAAAATGTATTTATTTGTTTATTCTTAAACTAATTTAATCTATTGAATAACAGTCGTTATTCCTCTGACTTCTGTCTCACACAGACACACAGAGCTCCCTCCCCGGGCCCCTGTCCTGTAGGTATTGGCTTGTGTTGCTACACGGACACATTTGTATGTTGCACCATGGTACTTCCTGTCTGACGGACTCAGAGTAGAGACTTAGTAAATAAACAATCCGGCTCTTATTATGTGAACTAAAGAGTACAAGGTTTACACAACAGTCCCCACTCGCTGTTTTATTGTATTTGTACCTGTACTATCCGCTGTCAGCTGTTTATCTCTCTTTGTGAGTTTGATTAAATATCGTTAGCTCACGTTAGCTAGCGATAGCTCCGCGGCTAATTTTAGCTCACCCTAAACTAAATCAATGACTATGTTCTAAAGCATTCAAGTAGTTTTCACTGCACATAGAAGTAGCCAAACAGCGGGAGCATATTACCAAAACCCAGGCAATTTCGAGCCCTTAATGAATCAAATAGAGTCTGCCATGGCTACATGCTAACGCTAACATTATTACGCAACTAGGAAAAACCTGGCAGCGATAAGGGAATCGAAAGTCACGGGACCCACACGGTTCCAGGCATCGGCCAATTAGGAACCGGTTCCCAACCGGAACCGGTTTTCGATTCCCATCCCTACTTCTGACACCATGTCGCGTATTCTTGGAATAACGTGAGACCACAACTGTGAGCTGATCTGGTCATTTATTTACCATCGCAATCACGTACGTTAACTCTCCCGTTACCTTGAACTCCCCTCCTATACATAGTCCCCAGCCCCATTCCTATTGGCCGGGCACTCACCTTACTTCCTGTTCGTCATACCAATAGACCCGGCCCACATAGATGGTCTAAACTATGATAACACCACAATATCAACAAATGCTCCAGCAATAGTCGACTCGAGTGCATAATACCTCCGTGCTCACTTTAGCTAGCTCACGTTAGCTAGCTCACGTTAGATCTATCTGTCCCAGTAAACTAAATTGTCTTAACGTTATCTACCGGGCTAGCAGTAGCTACAGATAGCTCCTGATATCAATGTCTTATAACATTGATTGAATGCGTATTCTAGCTGAGGGCATGTTGAATGTGATTTGACAAAAGAACCGTAACGTTATACCAATAGGGTCCAGCTGCATCGCCGGAGAATCCTTGCATGCTGAATGTAGGGTCTAGCTGAATATAGGGGGTCTAGCTGCAGGGCCGGAGAATCCTTGCTGGAGCTGGAGGCTACTCAAGTATACACACAGACAGTGGAGCTGTTTGCAGATAGCGAGCATTTTGACTTATTGCGTGGTGGCGATGTCTCGCAGATAATACAACTACAAGTATGATTATATAATATATATTTTATTTAAAAAAAATCTTTTTATATAAAATATATATATATTTTTTTTAATCAAAAAAAATTTGGCAGGTAAGAAATATGCTTGGCGGGTAGATTCTTCCCATCTACCCGCCACTGGCCGGTGAGTCAAAAAGTTAATTTCGCTCCCTGGTTAGCTGGCTCCACTATAGCAGCCTGTCGATGTACTAGCCTCAGCAAGCTAACGTTAGCTGGCTCCACTAGCAGCCTGTAGATGTACTAGCCTCAGCAAGCTAACGTTAACTCCACTCTAGCAGCCTCCCTCTCTCTCTGCTAACAATCCTGATTCGATTCTTGAACCTATTTAATTAAAAAGGAAGATATTGATGGACATTAGCTATAGTATAGCTCAGCAGCTGTAACAGAATAACACTGTTTTACCCCTTCAGAAGCATTTATATAGACATTTTAAGATAAGTTAATATACCGTGATATATACCGTTACCGTCTATGCTTCAAATTATACTGTGATATAAATTTTAGACCATACCGTCCAGCCCTAGTTTGACACCAAAATTGATCTATGTTCAACATTCTAACAACAAACCCTAACCCAATGTTCGACACATTTGTACCACATGCACAAACCTGCTTGATTATTGCCCCAAATAGCATGCAAGTTGGACAAAGTGGGTATGTCTGGAAAGAAGAGGCGTGTGGGTACCTATAAAACCAATGTTCACTCTGATATATTCATGTGAACAGCCATGGGACCTTTTGAAAGATGGCAGTTTTTTCTAGGTCGAAAATGTAACATAATTTTGAATCATTGCCTATTAAAACCCCCTTCCCAACAGTTGGGCTTAATGAAAATGGTACCAATGGAAAGCTTAGCTTCTCTAGTTTACAGGGATACCAATACCTTTGTGTTCGCTCAAATATTGAGCGCGCTATGGACCAAGATATTTATTAATGGGCAGAACCTTGATTTTACATGGTGGCCATCTTGAAATCCATCATGATGATGTGGCCCCTACCCCAAAATTAAAGCTATGGTGATGTCGAACACGTGGAAAAAATGTGGTGCTTTTGTCCGGCGCGTCCACATTTTTTTGCTAAGCCACCGCGCACTATAAGTGACTGCATATTCAAAAGCCCCTGGCTTGCACATAGCAGTTACTTCCTGTACCCCCCTTCCCCCATGCTGCTATGATGCCTGAATTTCCCCAAGGGGATCAATAAAGGAATCTTATCTTTGTAAATCTGGTTTTTAGTTTTTTACTGCAGCCTAGTTGGTTGTTGAGTCATTTCCAAGTTCACAGGGTTTGTTTTTGTTTTCCTCAGCTTTGTCATTGATGATTTTTTTTGTGTAGCTGTGTGCAGTTTTCACAGAGATATAAGCTTTTGCCCTATGCGTGTGTGTGTGTGTGCACGGTGATCGCTGATGAGGAAATGAGAGAATCGATTTTTCAGCCCGCCTCTATAGCGTGCATAAGTACACATATACTATCGATAATCTAGCGTTTATTTGAAAACTTAATAAATAGTTTTCTAGAATATTCCAGTAAATGCCTTTTATCACAGAATCTATATATTTTCCTGAAAAACGAGCGCTTTTCAAAATGCTATAAAACGAAAATGAACCGATTATTAAAAGAAAAAGAAATCAGTTTAGACAATGTTGACTGCAAACAAGTCATTGATAAGCGACAGGCAGATTAGACACACAGGCTTAGCCATAATGTAAAACAGAGATTATGCGTTCACACCGCTATGATTGAAGTGGGTGGTGGCATTTAACCATGTTAATGGCTGGCACTCAAACTGTTAAGAGTCACCTTTTATTTTACAAAAAGTGATGTTTGGTGAAAGTTAGATTTGCACTTTATTAATCCCAATACGGAAATTCATTCTTGTTTGATGATCAAGAGGCACCTTTTATTTGTTTTAAGTGAAGTTTGGTGAAAAAGCAAGTTATTGCACTTCAATAACTTGAATGATGAATTCAACATTCATCTTTGTTTGATCAAGAGTAACCTTTTATATATATATATATATATATATATATATATATATATATATATATATATTATTTTTTTTAGGCTGTTAATGTTCAGATGAAATATGTGCAGTCCATTTAAATGTATTATTTTGTTGTCTCCAGTTGAGAGGTATTCTTCGTCTGTGTGAAAGTCTGCGGGGAGGGGAGGGGGGCTGGTCATTGTTGATTCCAGGTGCGTCTGGCGGTCCGGGAGGGGGGGGTGATACTGCCTTGTATCCAATATCCATCTGCCTTTGTTTCATGTTCGTTGTGGGGGAGGGGGGTGGTTCTGTCCTTTGTTCTGGGCTGGTTAGCCTAGCTAGCCTAGCAATTCATGGTTGTGTTTGATGATGATCCTTTATGAAATGACAGTAGCTGTAGAGGCAAAAACTACAATATCTCAAAATCTGGCAAAATCACCATTTCCACCTGTGGTGTCTCCGAAGGTAGGGATGCACAGAATATTCGGCCACCGAAACATATTGGCAGAAAATTGTTAAAAAAGGCCCTTTCGGTCGAAATCAGGTAGCTGAACAACACTGGTAAAAAATAAATACATTATATATATATAATTTATATTAATCATATTCAGCCATTCGGTTTCAGCCAAGAATTTCCCATTCGGTGCATCCCTATCCAAAGGAATTCACTTTTGCCTGTCATGTTTCTGAAATGAGACCGCCCACCGGCTATGCAAGTCGACAGCCAAAAATATATACTTTGTACCGAGGGCATGAACAATTTTAACAAACCATAACCGATTTGAACCCGATGTGAGTTATTGGGCTGAGCTGACGTTTGTTCTTTACAGAGCTGTCTTCCTTCTTGTCCCCCACAGTTAAATTGAGTTTGACGCTTCTGCGCAACACCCTCCCAAAACATATATGCACGGTGGTGCACAACCACTTCAGAAAAGCATGAACTCCAACAAGGTAAGTCTTTTCAAAAAGCAGCCATGGAGCGGCACGCACCCCAAAGGAATGATCTAACACTGATATCTATCTATTGTCGGGGTAGTTCTTTCACATATGGGCCTCCTTTACTCTACACTTTACTCTACACTTTACTCCGCACTTTACTCTACACTTTCTCCACACTTTACTCTACACACTTTACTCTGCTCTTTACTCTACACTTTCTCCACACTTTTCTCCACACTTTACTCCATAGCACTGGGAAATGTTTTTGTTTTCCCCCTCCATGCCTAATGTTATCTTCCCTGAAGGCTACTGTGGTGCTTGAGGCAGTAGAGACTAATGGCAGGAGCTTCTGGCATGGGAACTGTCCAGCTTGCTGCTACAGTGGTAGCTGCTACAGTTAGCCCCCCAGTGCCTGTGGCTAAACCTGCATATTGGTTCAAGAAGACACTTCAGTGGCTTTGCCTCGTGAAAGTAGCCCGACGGCATGTGTTCCTGTGTTTGAGGAACCCTCCAGCGCCGGTGTTTGCTAATGCCATGCTGTTAAAAAATGTATATGCTCTTTCTTTTAAAAATGTTAAAACTAGGGGTGGAACGATACTCAATTCACGATATGATACACAATATGATAGTCACAATATAATTTTTTTTATTCTTGTCCACAGGCAAATGTAAAAAATAATTGGTGACACGGCTTGCCTAAATCATTTTAGATCAGTGATTAAACTAGAGGTGCGCCAATACACATTTTTCAGTAGGCCTACAATTACAATTGTATACTTGTATATTAATTGTTTCCTTATTACCAATCGGACTGCTTGAAAGCCGGCCACATCAACTACCAAAACGTGTATTTAATCGATTATAGCAACATGGGCAAATGAGAAGACACAGTCTACCCAGAAACACGCATGCAGACCAGAGCATGTGAGGGGAGTGGAGCGCCCGGTAATCTCACCTGAGCGAACAATGCATTTTAACATCTGCAGCTCAATCCACTCAAGGCCGCTCAAATGCACTCCGTTTCGGTCATGATGCTGCATCATTTAATGTACACATCACAAAGTTGCCAATCCTTTGCCTGCTGTTTACTTTCACTTTCGAGTTTCGAGGGACAGAGAGACCGGGCTTCACTCACTGCTCCCAGGGAAATGTGTGTGTGTCCGCTGCATTTTCCATTATCATTACATTCACTAATTCAGATGTATACCGTATTATTTAACTTGAATTGAGATAGAGAGCAGAGAAGGGACATGCCAGACTCTTAGTCCCGGCACCCAACCGCTGGCTGGGGGGAGCGTGCAGTTCCTGGAGATGGTACACTGGGCGGCAAGGTGGCTCTGGAGAGAGGGGCAAACACATGGCGCTAGCAGCTGGCCCCTAGTGGGTGCTAGCTTGGCCTGCACATGTGAGAGCGTGGGGGAAAGTGGATTATGAGAGAATGCAAACACATGCCACAGTGGGCAGCCGGCCTATACAGGTCCCCAGGATCCCTCGGCAAAACATCTCATTTCCTGGTGACCTTTTTAAAATCGGTGTACAATTTCAATCTCTGCAATGTAAAAAAATATATATAATAAAATTAATATATGTATATACACGTGTCTGTGTGTGTGTATATATATATATATATATATATATATATATATATATATATATATATAATACGATTTAAGAAAGTCATTTTAAGTTGCTATTGTAAAATTATGAACATTCTGCAAAATAAAAAACACATGTATTGTGTAACTGCTATGGTGCTGGTTAACCCTTTGTAGTGTGGTAGTGAAAGGGTTAAGTGCTTAAATTCAAAACATGTAGGCCTACTGGTAAAATCAAGTTGTCAATACTGACACAATGCACAATACAAGAGTTAAATGTGATAATTTACTGACACCTAGTGGCGGTGATATGCAACTGCAGAATGTGCCAACCATGTGGGCGATTGGCCGTAGGTGTGTTAAGCACATTGACAGCGTTGTATTTGTTGTTGACGTTGGCTACTCTGTAACTGTGCCGTTTAAGATACCAAATGAATAGAATTGCCAACAAAATGGACAAATGCAGCAGCAGTCTTACCTCTTATCTACATCTACAAGTAAACAAGTGACCACTGCTGTCCTCTGCGTCCGCTGTCAACACCACCGCCCAGGTGTCAGGCTCCTCATTCACTTCCGGTCACTTTGGGGACCTGGTGTGATGTTGATGAATGAGGTTTAAACACGACTCAATCTTAGGTATCAATGGTTCACTAAAACGTCTGCTCTATGCAGGACTACTGAGTTTACTCTGGAACACTGCCACTGAGACTTATTCATACCATTAGATAGCAGACATCTTGGTTGGCAAACGCAGATGATTGTAATTGAATAGCAGACGATCATCAGCAAATGACAACCTTGGCCAGCGGGCTGTGGCGTTGCGCCATATTGGTTGGTATGAAAAAGAAATACTATGAAAATGTTAAGTGTCTTTTTATTTGTCTCTTAACCGCCTTTCTCTGACATCACTAACTCAACAAGTAATTCACAGAAGTATATTCTCACCTAGTGAGAAATCGGTTCGACCGCTAGAGTGCATCATTCAGACCCCTCTATGTAGAGACTTGTCTGTGTGATGTGCCCCCTGTTTCTAACGCAGGCACCATGGAGGCCGAGCTAACATTCCTCTGTAGCCTGTCGTGGAGTGTGGAGGGAACCGGGGACAATGGGAGGTCACTCCTCTCCCAAAGCCTCATCCTGTCACTAATGGCTATGTGTGTCTCTCTCCTCCCCCCCCCCCCATTCGGGTTTATTCCCTTCCACTGAAGGGACAGAAAAGGCAGCGGCATTCTGCTGACATAGGTAAGTCCTGGCTCCACACAGTACCACGCTGCCGACGATTGGGGGAGTTTGGCGGCTGAGGCCTTGGGTCTCTCCTGCGTGGTGGTGGCGGCCGTGGCATGTTTCGCCGCCCTTGAGATTCACTCTCGAGACGTGTGGTTTGACGTCGGGCCGTCCGGGGGCCTCAGACTATTGGGCTCCGTGTTTTTCACGGCTGAAATTTACTCACTGTATTCTCCAAGGTCTTCAGCTAAAATATTTAGCGATGCCTGTTTTGAACTGAACAACGTTAGAAATGACAACGGATCCTTACAGAACGATGCTTCAGCAATGACTGGCATCTCTAGCTTCTTTTGTACCTGGCAGCTTTAGTGGCGAGAGCACTTGGACCAGGGTTTATAAGGACTAGACATCGTTGGTGTCTTCATGCATCTGTTGGAGTGCTGCTTGCTGAAGACCCTCTCACTGCAGGGCACTTTGTGCTGGGCGGTAGTTGTGTGAACATCTATCTATCTTTTTTCTGTTTCATAAACATTTTGAAAACACTGCTGAATGCAGTATTCTCTTTTCTCCACTCTTGAGGCCTGTGTTATACTGGCCTTACTTGAGTGAGTGGCTAATGATCCACTCCATGCTCCTAAATTGTAGTGAACTCTCCTCTCCCTGCTTATCAGATTACATTGAATCATGCAGGTGTTTCATCAGTCTTTGACAGCTGGGCTGCCTCATCGGTATCCACAGAGGTGGATGGGCATGGTGAGAAGCAGTGCCTCATGGGAGTTGTAGTCCTGCGGCCCAGCTCTGGGCTATGTGAAGGTTGGCAGAGAACTACTGCTGCCACTGTTCCCTCCAGGCGTAACGAGCACTCATGAGGAGGTTGTGTTTCTAACAGTTGTTCAGCGAATAAAGGACATCCAGGCCTGATTTAACTGGCCTTCTGACCTTCTAGTTTGTATAAAAGCACAGTCACATTTGTAATGACGCAATGCCTGCCTTTATAGAGAAGGCTCCTCAGCCATAGGCTGTGTGGAGGTTAGTTGGTTGGACGTGAACCTTGGTGTTTCACTTGTCCACTTGTAAGGCTTTAGTTTAGTCACTATTATTGTTTAGCTTTCTGCTAATTGCTGTTGTGTTTTCTCAGTCTACACTAAAGGGGCAACCGTCCAGACCGTTCCTTGTCTCACCAGTCTTCTGAAGGGGGTCACTGAGCCTGTTATTGGTAAGCAGCAAAGCCAGTTCCTCACATACACTCATCATCCGCGCTGAAGCACTCATCAGAATGTTCTGTGTCTCCCCACAGGCCTGCGCTATGTTTGGGAATACCGTAGCCCCAGCAAATCTGTTGCTCCTCACTACCAGTGTAAGCTCTGTGTCGTGTCCCAACTACAGCATGACATGCTGGCCCATGTCAAGGGCTGGAAACACAGCTTCAGATACTTGGTGAGTGTGATGGTTCCTCTGTTGACATTTGGTGAGTGTGATGGTTCCTCTGTTGTCATTTGGTGAGTGTGATGGTTCCTCTGTTGTCATCTGGTGAGTGCGTATGTATGTTTGTTTGTTAATGAACGCATAGAATGGTTCCTCATGTTGGTTTTGGTGTTCTGGTGTGTTTTACAGAAGCACGCCCATCCTGATATGGTGAGCTGTGTGGAGGAAGAGGCTACGAAGGACCCTGCCGTGAGGAAGAAGATTAAAGAGTCTGCAGTAGAGGTGGAGAAGCAGGAGCGGAGAGGTCAACTAAAGGTGAGGATTCCCAGGATGAAGGCAAGATACAGACCTGCCAAACTGCACGAGTTTTGTGTACCAACCACGCAATTCTTGGTCAAAATATGCAGGTACGAAATGCCAGCTGAAACTACGCGAATGTAAAAGAAAATATATATATATATATATATAATAATAATCCATGTGGTTATCCAAAATGGCCATCCACAACTAGACACTTAATCCATTCATTCAGACACACGAGTCAAAACAAAGAAATTGTTCGTCTTCTTCTGCCCCCTTCTCGTTGCAATCAGCGCTCATCTGGGATTGCTTTCGGAGCAGATGCTCCTTGGCTACAACGGTGGTCAATAATTTTCGCCATCAGTAGAGCTGCCGTGGTTACCGCATTACCGTTGTTACATCACGCCCACCGCAGAGTTAGGCTGAATACCGCACCACCGCTGTTTTTTATTATAATACTAAGAAGAAGAAGAAAGGGTCGGGGGGGGTAACCGCCGGGCGCTACCACCCCTGCCCGCGACACAGAGTGAACAGCACACGACCAGAGGGGAGACTTCGAATCCCCCCCGGCGCGAGGGGCCGGAGCCACACCGCGCACAGGTTTTATGGTTCTCGTTAAGTCGGGCTCGCCCGGTCTTCCCCGGCCGCGGCTCACCCATCCTTTCGGGGGGATCCGGACACCGGTCGGGACAGAGCCCTGGGGACTACAGGTATTCACTCTTGGGGAAGGGGAGAGAGGCGCGCGCCTCAGCTCCTCAACAGACCCGCCCACCGTCTACCTCGAGTGAGCCTCACGTTGTACCTCACTGCAAGCGTCAATAAACAGTGTTCACTGTTCAGTAGCCTATGTTGTCTTTGTTTCACTTTCAATAACGAATGCGTGCTTGCCGAATCCCAAACAATATTCATGCTGCAAAGTCATCCTCTAAAGATAGACATTTAGACTAGAGGCAGGCTATATGCTATAAAGAATAGACTACAAAAAAAAATTAAATAAAATGCATTCAAACTTTTTTTTTGCTGTAACCGCGGCGGTTTGAATAGCTTCGCAAATTTGTGCGGTAAGGAAAAAATCAATACCGCGGCAGCCCTAGCCATCAGTGGTGACTGGTCAGTTCAGGACCGTTTACAACCGGACGTGGTCACTCGTCGGAATGGCTTGCACAATCTCTGCGGAGCTCGCCAAGCGGTGACTGACTTCGGTCGCGCCATCTTAATTCTTAATGATCTGCGATCATTGAACGTTAAGCACACATCATATATTGAAATATTGGTTGTTTATAGAAAGGTTTATACACTTTGAAGTATTTTTAATCATGGGAAATTTTGTTTTTTGTTTTGACTGTTTTAAGCAAGTGTACTCAAACACTGCTTAAAGGCCAACTTGCAGGTTGTATTTTTGTTCAATAAACAATGTGGACTAGGCCAACGGTGACTTTCATGAAGAAGGAATTTTTTTTTATTGAAATTTACCCAGTTTTAGCGTTTTTATCAAACATTTTGTCTGCCCAATATTTTATATTATATTATTTTATATTATATATTATATATTATATATTTTAATCAATGGTTCATAACGTGCACGTGTAATTGAAATTATGTCGTCAGGTGCAGGGCACCAGGGGGCTCTGAGAGTCACACACAGCTAGTGGCAGGCAGAGAGCCTCGCTACTACTAGCCGAGGAGTAATGAATGAAAATGTATCTGTTTCACCTAACAACACTATTGCTCCGTGATCATAGCCATCCATCTCTAAAGCTAACCACTATTTGTAAAAGCCACAACCACGTTACCATATTTGTAATAATGAAAATCATTGTGTCGTACATATTGTGTATACACCGTTAGAAGCTAGCTTGGTAGCCAGAATTCTCGAAACTCATAACAATGCCCGATTTAAAATGGTTCTCTCCTCTTTGTATACCTTTGTCCTCACAAGTATTATGCCAGGGAACTTATGGACATGACAATAGTAGTAGTTATAAGGTGTTTGAGCTTGTAGCGTTAGTTAGCTCATAGCTATCGTCACTGATGCACCGAGTGGAGCTAAAGGGGCTACTATCGTATCAACATGCCGGGGCACATAGCTTGCTAGCCAGCATTCTCGAAACTCCTAACATCACCCGATTTTAAAATGGTGTGTGTTCAGTGCTTGCCCCACAGGTCTGAGAAGAGGACCTACACATTTTACTCGTTCCCAAAACTCTTTTACATGCACGACCGTAGACATAATGCTAACGTTAGCGGGGTAACGTTAGCCAGAGCGATATAGCCAGCTTGGTACTATGACCCGGGGATAAGGCGACAGCCCACAGACCAGTAGCGCTGCTGTACTGAACAACAGGCTGCCTAGTGGTAAATGTAGTTCTTTTTTTTACGACATTAAAACATTATAACTACCTTGTTTCAAGTCAACCAGTTGTAGCTGGTCCATCAAAGTCTCCGACGATTAAACCCATTTGCGTCTTGTAAGGCGTCCATTTGGATCAAGGAAATAGCTTTCTGCACTTGTCAAAACTCCTTGTAGTGGATCAGAAGTAGGGGAAAGATACCCGACATGCTCTGATAAGCTTTTTTGATTCGCGCGTGCATGTTATTCGTGCATGGACCTTTTTACCCCTTTCAGAGTGGCATTTCCGGCGTCAAATGGAATAAAATAAATAATGAAATTAGATACCAATTATGTAAACTACCCATAATTGAAGAGTAGGGTTTAACCTTGCAAGTTGGGCTTTAAGCAGTGTATTATGACTAGCACTGTATATCATAATATAGTCTAGTAGAGTGCAAGTGATTTAAGAATTGGGTCAAATTATACAATTGTGCCTGATCAACAGTCAAAAGTTTAATTATGAAGAAAGACATAGGTGTGTGTGCAGTCGGTGTCTTGCGTCTTGCAGACTGTCGACGCCACGTGGAGGGGAAAAAACATTTTAAAATGACGGCTGCTACAGATTCTACAAGCACACGATTTGAGACCAATTTGGGCAGAAACCCTTTACACCAGTGGTTCTCAACTGGTCTAGCCTCGGGACCCAACATTTTCCTTAGTCATTAAGTCGCGACCCAAATTTTTGAACCACTATGATTTATTTCACAATTCTTTTTTGTTGCAGTAATACACAATCTTTCATGCACCGTTAACAGTTTGAGTGCCAGCCTCTGTGTCCTATTTACCCCCTTGAGTGCCACCACCCACTTCAATGATAGCGCTCTCATATTTGCAAATGCATAAACTACATCTTAAATGTGTCTAATCTGTCCGTCGCTTATCAATGACTTGTTTGCAGTCAACATTGTCGAAACGGATTGTTTTTTAATCTGTTCATTTCCGTTTTATACCATTTTGAAAAACTTGTTTTTTGAAAGTTTCAGGAAAATATAAAGATTCTGTGATTAACGTCTTTTACTGGAATATTCTGGAATACACAAAACACTATTTATGCCTGAGAAGTAAAATGTGGATTCCGGATTGTTTTTTCCCCATGCGGTTATTCAATCCATTCCAAAGGGGTGCAGTACCATCTGGGAGACGATAGGGTCGGTATTTTCCCAATGGAGCTCAGAGAGTTTGCAGCACTAACGTGAGGCTAGATTGATGAAATATGAATGGAAATTGCTAATAAAAGAAATAACGATTCACTTTTGGGTCGTGACCCACCAGTTGAGAAGCACTGCTTTACACTACATTAATTGTAGAACACAACTTGCGTGTGCAAAGTGCGTGCGCATTACACTATTGTGGTACTCAAACTAATTCCCCACGGTTGACAGGTCTGAAGATATCCAGCAGCCACCGTCATAGCAGTCTTGAGGCCTCCTAAGGTCTGTTTTTATTTAGCCTCAAACCCCATTATATTTTCTCTATTTTACTCATTAGATTCAGTATTATTGTTGCATCTTGTCATATTCTCCTACCAAAAAGAGCAAAATTCTTGGGGCTTGCCCCCCTCGGCCTAGAGCATGTCAATAAAATATACATAGAACAATACATAATTATGCAAAAAGACAATAAAAACCAACATAATAGTGGCGGCTAGGTGGTGTAGTGGGCAAGGCACTCGCCACCAATGTGGAGACGCTGGGTTCGCGTGTTCGAATCCAGCTCTCCACATTGTTTTCAGTTTAGCTGGTCGTCCGCAGTAATACACATTGGCCGTATTACGGGGAGGGAAACTGAAGGGTGGGGATTGGGCGTTGTGGACCGCGTCTCCTACAGGTCGGTTGGTGCGCCTGCGCAGTAGAATCAGGAAGTGTCTGGGGCAGCGTGAGCCTCCCACGCGTTACTCCTCGCCACTGAGAGATCGAGCTGCGCAGGTGAAAAGATGCGACTGCTGTTACCTCAAGTACCGGAGGGGACTTGTGCTATGTATGACTTAGTCCACATTGCAGCCGGCTTGTGGGAGGCAAGAAACAGCGTTCATGACAGGGGAGGGTTGAATTGGATGATACGAAATTGGGATGGGAGAAAACATAGAAAATGGGAGAAAAAGTGGATAAAAAAAAAAACCAACATAATAGTGATGTAAGAAAAAAGTGACAGTGCTGAGAGTGGTGATATAAAAAGTGCAACAGTAGAATAAAATGTACATAAAGTACTTAAAAATACTTAAAATACATAAATACACACTAAAATCATAATTACTAGATAGTGTTCATGACTCTGATGGCTTGATGGTAGTATGAGTCCTTGAGCCTGCTCCACCTGGCTCTGAGGCTACGGTAACGCAGCAGTTGAAACAAGCTGTTGTTGGGATGGCTGGGGTCTTTTATAATCTTCCGGGCCTTGCTGATTCACCGGCTATCATCAATGTGTAGAAATGCGTTACAAACCGGATACCAGAGCTAATTAAGTGAGTGCCTGTGTTATAGGGCTGGGCGATATGGAAAAAAATCATATCGCGATAACGATATGATAATTTTATTTTATTTCTCGATATCGATAATTATCGAATTGTTATAAGTATAATTTTTTTTTTTTTTTTTTTTTTAACAACAGATGTATGTTTATTTTGCAGCAATTCTTTGTCATTGCCGCCATCTTTAGTGTTACATCCCCTCACACTCCAGTTCTCAGGCTGCAGCTGGTTTAAAAGCTAAAGTAAACCGGCTTCTCTGCTGGCTGTGGCTCCAGAGGAGTTGAACAGTTCTGGCTCTGCTAGTTTATTTTCGATCTTTTGGCGCTTTTTTGGTGGACAAACCACTGCACATGTGCACTGTGACTCGTGACTGGAGTCTAGTTCTGCTAGCACACATAGCCTACTGTGTACAGACGGTTTCAAAATGTATTTTAAATTAGAAAGCAAACAAAATAAATGGACAAGAGAAAAAGAAATCTGAATTTGGTCAGTATTGTCATTTGGACAAGCAAAGCCATTACTTTAAGTTGCAGGCAAGAAAGACAAGTCTGTCCACTGTCTCTGGTTTTAAAACTGCCCTGTTGCAGGTATAAAAAAAAAATTACGATTTTTCGATTTTTTTATTTCGATATTCGATATCGATTATTAAAATATATCGCGATATTTATCGTTATATCGCCCAGCCCTACTGTGTTAACATGTAATCTCTTTGCGTCTATACTACTGGCCATACGGTACGGTAGTCTAGGTTGCCCTCTTGAGGCTGTGAAACGCATGCGCAGTTTGTCTGTGTCGACCGGGAGCATGATGTCCACTGTTCGGTAATAGCTCTGTATTGGTGTTATGCACGTTGATTGAATAAACCAAGTTAACAGAAGATAAACGTTGTGTTTATTTATAGTAGACTAACAGCCTGTTCCCCTCAGTTCGCTACATATGTCTCTCTCTGTTCCCATCCTTCCGTTGACTTAGCTAAAAGAAAAAATGTCCACAATTTCAAACGGGGATGAGAGAGGAGTGATTTGACTTTTAACCTACTGTCTGGTGCTTGTCGTAGGTGATCTATAAGGAGCCGTCTGAAGTCCAAGCCTTCAAAGGACTCCGTAAGTCACTCTCAAGCTTCTCAAGTGTCGTCCGCCTGGACTGTTCTAGGTGTAACTGTGAACTCATCTCTCCGGTCTGTCCTCTTCTGCCACAGGCTCTACTATTCCCAAGGTGGCACCGCCAGTAGGTCCAGGGATGGGACCCCCGGGGCCACGGTTAGGTGAGACGTTTTCCGGCTGTGACGTATCTCTGTTCCCTGTAGAGATGTACTGGTATTGAGGTTGTACTGTGATGGGAAAGAAGAACAATAACTGTGGTCAAACAGTGAGATTTTCCTTTAAGACCGTGTCCGCGGTTTAAATGTGGCTGTTGCCGCCAGGTACACTGCTACTACGGCCTGTAGGTGCGCTCTCTGCAGAGGTTAGGGAGATGTGTGGGTGGGGCCGGGGGGCGTGAATATTAAAGGCAACCAACTTGTGTTCAGCTTTTCGTTCAGCGTTTCTCTGATTGGCCACACGGCCACGTGACCGCCCTAGCACACGCCCTTTTCTGCTGAGAGACGCGGCATTAGCGCTGGTCGAACCAACGCGCTGCTCGAACCAGTTCAGTGTGACTGTACTAAACTCTTCCACCACATGACCGACATTTGACATACAGTACACCTCCTATCTATGTTGGGATTATGTTTGGTCATGACAAAACAATAAAAATCGCTACTGTTAGTAATGCTGCCACCACCCACTTCAATGACAGAGCTCTCATATTTGCGAATGCATAAACTATATCTTAAATTATGGCGATGTGTCTAATATGGCTGTCGCGAAGTCATTGATAAGTGACAGCCATATTAGACACATAGCCATAATTTAAGATATAGTTTATGCATTCGCAAAATATGAGAGCTCTATCATTGAAGGGCTTCCTACAACAGAGCACCGCCGCTGCTGCTGCTGGAGCTGGATCAAGCCGGCGGCGGCGCACGGAAGCCGGGAAAAACCACCGCGTCGCCCCGCTGGCTGGCGCTTCAGCAGCCTCCACGGGCGAAATAACATATAACGTTACAGAGCGTACAGTTCCACACTGATGTACAGTGAATGTTTAATATGGCTGTCGTGAAGTCATTGATAAGCGACAGCCATATTAGACACATAGCCATAATTTAAGATATAGTTTATGCATTCGCAAAATATGAGAGCAGCTGTCATTGAAGGGCTTCAACGGAGCACCGCCGCTGCTGCTGCTGGAGCTGAAGTGATGTACAGTGACGAGTGAATCTGGTAGTTGGTTGTTAAAAACGCGAAACATAATAACGTTACGCTTTCTAGTTCAGCGCATTTCATAACTGTATGGGCTTTGTTTATACTTCAGAGCTCAGAGGTGATGTACAGTGACGAGTGAATCTGGTAGTTGGTTGTTAAAAACGCGAAACATAATAATCAGTCAGCAGCGCTCCACTGCTACCGCAGCTGAACACAAGTTGGTTGGTACAGCAGCTTAAGTTGGTTGGTAGTGGTACGCGCTGCCGCTAGCTCCTTGGGTTTCATTTGGGACGTGGGAGGGGCTGCCGCTTGCTTGCGCGTGGGGGCGGGGGGTCGCGGCCAATCAGAGAAAAGCCGAACACAAGTAGTTGCCTTTAATATTCACGCGGCCGGGGGTGTGTGAAAACACTGCTTGAGAACACGCACACGCATGCATTGGGTCGCCGATGAAATGGCTCTGCACTTGACTTAAAACCTACACAGAAGGTAAGCAGCAGACGATTTAATAGGGGGGGTGGGTATTTAACATTGGTTTGAACGAAAGGCCCTGTCCTACTTTGCATCACTGTCACAGAGACACATTTGTGTACATTCATTGTATTTGTCAGATCAAGTGTTTCTGAATCTAATCACCATGTCTCTCTGGCAGGCGGCAGGGAGATGTTTCCAGGAGAGTATCCCAGAGGTCCTCGCTCCGACTTCCCGATGGGTGGCATGAACCAGGGCTACTCCGGACCCGATATGGGTCCAAGGCGGTTCTCGGGGGGTAAAGGTCCTCGCCAGGGCGGAGGAGGGGGCGGCGGCGGCTTTGGGTCGAGTGGCGGAAGAGACGGCTTCGAGATGGACGGACTGTTGGGCGACAACCCCGAAAGACGTTACCCTGACGAGTTCCGGGGCGGCCTGATGGGGAACAGCCCGATGGACAGGCTGGCTGACAGACCCATCGACGGACCCATCGACAGGCCGGGCTTGATGGGAGCAGCTCCAGACAGCGGCAGCCTCCCCGCTACCTTGCTCAAGTACCTGGTGAGTGTCTCTTGATGGAACATGTATTTTGTGTTTGCTGCAGAGCGGAGGGACTGGGAGACCCATGTTACTGACCAGACACTCTATATCAGTGGTGGCTGTCGGATTGTAGAGCTATTGTTTTAACAAACATAAAATACCACGTACAGCACCTTTTAAATTGATAGAATGACTTCTTCAGGTCTACATGCTACAGCGGTCTTTGGGCTGGTACACCTGCTTTTTGCCTTTTTTTTGCTAGCCAGGTAGCACAACAGTCTGTTATCTCATTGACTGCCACACTGTTTTCCCGTCTTTACTCCCTGGTGCCAGTGTTATTGACCATTTTCACAATGTTTGCGGACCCATTGTATATTCTATGTTATAGCTATGGAGACAATAGTATGGCTCATTTGACAGGCACTATTTATAGTCCAACAGGGACGAAACGGTTCATTTTTACATACATGTACTTTCGTTTGTGCGCTATACCACGCTAAACATCGCTCCGTTTCAAAATAATCCAGGTTGGTTTTCTAGATCGTGAGATAAAGTGTGTTTTGTGCAGTGTATGCGCAAATCTCGCGGCTGCTTGCCTGAAACCAGACTATAGACTGAGCCGAATAGGTTTCCTCATCGGTCGGTTTGATTATAGTTTTTTTTATGTTTTACCAGTAGTGCTCAGTCCAACATAGTCCAACATAGTCTGGTGGAAACGCACCTTATCGTCCATAATCATCATCCATATGATCCATTTTGTCTTTTTCATAATATCCAATAGTTCGCTCTAGGCGATTGCGTCCTGCTCACAGCTGCTCACAACCTACTAGTCGAGTCTCTAGTTGTTCATAAGGTAGGCGATACTCCAACCTGGCGGGATTCAATCGTCATTGCAGGTCCAATCCACACTCGCAAGGCTCGCGTGAGTGCCTAGTATGATAAAATTGAGGAAAAGGAAACAAAAAATTAGATCTGCTCCTAAATACTTTTTCTAGTTCAGTACTGTCGAGTCTTGACTTCAGGCACATAGCGCACATTGCTGCGGTTGAGTAGTAGTACCTACTTACTGGTCACAGGAGGGTTTAATAACGTTTGGATGATAGTCGATTTTGTGAATACGTTTGTTGAAACAACATCTTTGTTGGCCGACGGCTCCTTTTATCTTAACGTTAGCAAGCTAAAGGGCTGAGCTCTGACTGAATAGCTTAATTAACGTGCATAACATACCTGTGTAACGTTAAGTAACTTGTGTTCCGCTGGGAAAGCATCACTGCATACACTTTGTTTAATCCAAACATCCATTCGGAAACGTTGTATTATGAAATAACTAAGACGGGTGAGCCTGTGAGTCACTCAACTCTTTTTTTCATGATTGATTCATTTCCTGATAGACTTGTGTTGTTGTGACCTGTGTTCGCGCGTGACTTTCGAATTATTGTAAACACAACATAGTACTGTGATATATGACATTCTGATATATATATTTTTCGTGTAAAATAAATACAAAAATAAAACTAAAATTAAAAAAAAATATTTTTTTTTGAGCGGAGCTTCGAACCCATTAGTAATTAAGAATCTAATGCCAACGTAACGAACAAAGGTCCAAACGTTTTGGCTCAGCCCTACTAGCTTGGTCCGTTAGCATTAGCTGTTAGCAATGACAGCAGCTAGCTTGCTTGTTTGATTATGTCATGTTCGCTATCTCGGGTTTTGGTCGTTTTTTCTTTTATTTGATATTTTTATTCATTATTCATCCACTGACCTCGGTGTTACCATTAGGGATGAGAGTGATTAATCGATTACTCGTAGCTATGAGAAAAATCAATCTTAAATTATTAATAATTTTTATGGAAAAAATTAATATATATATATATATATATATATATATATTTTTTTTTACATATGTTTCACATGTATGTGTAAGATTATAACTGTTTGTTGGTTTCCTTAAACATATACAGTACGTGAATGAACAAAATTAAGTTACAAAAATAATAATAATGATATTCAAATATATATATATATATTAGAGTCTTTTCCCCCTTTTCGAGTAATACACGATCACTCGAGTATAGCATGCGATCAATCGATCTGGATTCTTCTTAAAAAAGCCCATCCCTAGTTACCATAGGAAATTATTCTGAGATTGCCAAAGTGCAATACCGGCCGCATCCTGCTAGGTGGCAGTGTCGCCCACCCTTTGAAACCTTATATCTCACCGTGTGTTACACTTAGATCCCTCCGGGCGCTGAATTTAGACGGAGCCGAGTAAATCACTTCATCCGACCACTTCGAAACGCATCTAGCACACTCAATCCATAAGTTGTGCCAAATTATGTCCGGGACCAGATGGACACCAATACTGGAAATCGCGATCAGACAATTGGAATATTCTTTTTGGAATAACCCCTAACAAAGGTAAGGACTATCTGACATCAATTTCAGCTTGATCCAACAATGTTTTCATATCGATCCAGCTGATCAGCGTGTGTGGTTTTCAAAACGAATGCCGTTACTGGCCATCAAAGCATTAAACCCCCCCCCCTTTCATGCATTCATGATGAAACATAATACCCATTATATACATTTGATTTGGAAATAGTAGCATGTCCAAGCAAGAAACGCCAACGCTTATAGTAGAATTCACGTAGCGCCCTATAACTCAGCTTTTCAGGAATGATCCCGGATCACTCCTAAACTACAATATTCACCATGGGATAAAGCGCGAACGTATGCATGAAAAAATTATCTCTTTTGCATGTTCGACGGAAGAAAGTCACTGTCAAATGACCATAGTATTGTCTCCATAGCTATAATATAGAATATATATAGCTCTCCAAACATAGTGACGCACAGTGAAAGTAGGCTATGGAAACCTGGCAGGTTAGCTACAAGGCTAATGGCTGGCGCCCAATGTGTTAAGTAAAAACTAAATTGTATGTTAATGGGAGGTGGGGGACTTTGCAGTGAATATAAATTGTTAGTTTTGCCCTTCCCTAAAAATTACCATGATTCATTAAGAATCGTGATGCTTTCCATCTGATCACACCTGCTGTTGGTTTCCATTCTACAAAACATGCCGATAACTTTCCACAGGATTCCTTCCGCATCGAGAACGAGAACGATGCCCAGATCGTGCTGAAGGTGACTCAGAAGCTAACGGACGTGCTGATGGATTACAGGCTCCGGAGTGTTAACTCGGTATGAGACCCCTCGTGTTGTGTTCACACTACAGCTAAAACTAACTGTAAGCAGAATGGAGAGGGTTAAGTGGCTAGTTGTAGAAGTATGTTTAACCTTCCACTCTGCACTCAGCTTTGCGTTCAGACTACCAAGTGTACACAGTGGCATAGTTTAGTAGCGTTAAGCTACACTGTAGAGTCAGGGTTCTTATACTTTTCTAGCATTTGACCACAAGATACTCCTGCATATAACCCATATAACTCTGTATGATAGCATGTACATTGTACAATGAAATATTTATATATTTTATACCCAGTTTAATCACCTGGGCCCAGTAGTTCAAAACTTTGAATCTCAATCAGATCCGATCAGACTTTGAAATCCCATTTCTTGTGATCGAGGATCAGACAACTTGGCCAGATTCTGTCCCTGTATTTCAAAGCAATTCAGGATAGGATCACCCTGATCCAGATTCAGACTTGTCAAGATTACTAAACCTGAATATCGGTGCTTTAATCCCACCGATCTCCATCTAGTGGATATGAAAAATAATACAAGGAAGACAAGAGACCACATTGCAGAGACATCTATAATGTCTAATTATATTTTTAAATACATAAAGGACATAAAATCATAATGGAGGGTGGCCGGATGACGCAGCGGTCTAAGCGTCTGCCCACCACCACAGATACAGTGGGATCGAATCCAGCTGTGGTGCTTCCGGGTTGGCCGACCGTCCATACTAAACACAATTGACAGTGTTAGAGGGTGGGAAAACCCGGCGAGGGTGGGTCCTGGTCGTTGTAAAACAGCGACTCATACAGATCGGTCGGGGGGCACGGTAGGGGGGCAGAGCACGCAACAACCAGGTAGCGGATTGGGAATTGGCATAACGACTAACATTGGGATGGGAGAAAAACGGAAAAAGAAAGGTGCAAAAAGAGAAAGTAAAAAAAATAAAATTCATAATGGAATTGTAATTTTTTTTTAAATACTCCCACTAGGGTAACAAAAAAAACATGAATTCAAAGGCAGCTGGATCATCCAGGCGTGCTTTGGGGAGCTGGATTCGAAAGTGATGTTTCAGTTAGCTGAAAGCGATGACGGATGAACTTTTTTAGTTGGGAAATATTTTTTCTTTCATCTAAATTACATTTGTGATCGACAATCTTTGTTGTGATACTTTTATGAGCATAAACATTTACGTCATCAACATATGGTTGAAAACAAAATAGGCCACCACAAACGTGACCAAAAAAATTATAATTTAATTAATTTGCCATGAAGGCAATTTTTATTTATTTCAGTTAACAAACTTTGCCATCTTATTTATATTGAAACATATTTTTTTATAAATTGTATAGTGCATTTTGCTCTGGTAATCTACTGGATATCCACCCCTGTGGTGGGATCAAGATAATACATTTTTGATCCCAGCCAATCCTGTGTTGTCGGTTTGAACTACCCGTTTTGAAGATTTTATCCAGATTAAAGGGGAGATGAAGCATAGCGATATAAACAGTCATAGCATCAAATTAGTATTTATATAAACCACAGAAAAAATCATGTTATAAAAATAAGGCGTTTCTAAGAAAAAATTATTTGTAATGTCCATTTATGTAGAATTTATGAACATGTGTGCCGCCATTTTGTTGCTGACGTCACGGTGTTGGTTTGGTGTATACACTGCTGGTTAGCTGCCTATAGTAAACATGGATTGTCGGGTCAGTCAGTAAATAAAATGTTGCCTACCAAACAACGGGACCGCATGGTTCTTTTTGTATTGCTCCTGGCTGTTTAAACTAATTTTACCGTGTGAAAGAGAGGAAAGTTGGTTCATTTCCACAAACTACCAGTGAAAAAAACTGTGTTGTTGGCACGTTGGCTGGCTGCACTCAAGCGGCACGATCAGCCTGTTGGACAGGGAATGAAGATCTGCAGCGAACACTTCATTGCCTCGGATTATGTTGTTGGGGGTGGGAGGTTTGTCCAGAAGACTACTAATCAGCTGAAGCCCGATGCGGTTCCCTCGGTGTTCGACAGACAAACCGGCGCAGGCAGTTCAGCGTCGCAGAGCATTTAGCCTGCTGGCTACCTAGCTCCAGTTCAACCAGCGTTGCGGGGCATTTAGCGTTTTTCTTTACCATTTTCGATACAAACTGCTCTGATCTATATATCACCCATACTACATAAATTATTTAACGTTGGCCACGGAATTATAAACGACCCCCCCCCCCCCTCCGGTCAACATCAGATGATGAGTCATGACGTTTAGGACCTTGTACAATTGAAATTTTTAATCCGATGTCAATCGCTAGCAAACTGCATTTGATGATCTAATATATGCATAAATGGCTATAACTCACGTTCTATGAATTACTGCAGAAAACGATCTAAACAATCGATCCAAAGCCAGATATGTAAAAGGTGAAAGACTCACTCACAGCCATGCTGATTTGGCAAAATTACATCCAGACGTTTTCGTTTGAAACAACTTTTAGTCAGGGAAGTGTCTTGGTTTCTCCATAGAGCCCTGTCATACTTTTTTAGCGCAGCAGCTCATGCAAGTAGGAGGCAACTTAGTCACGTGACTCAGTTGGTATTGCTGATTGGCTCGAACAGGGTATGTTTGTATACAGCGAACAGGTCTATAACTAATAAACAAACTTGAAACAAACTTGAAACTTGAACTAGTTAAGAACTGACGCTTCCTGCCAGAGGAAGTGGTGTAGATAAACAATTATAAAAGATGTATTAAAAATATAGTATGCATTGCAAGTTCTATGGAGAACAGTGTTTGAATTTAAACTCTTTTCTATGTTTCTTCTAGGGCCCCAGTATGAGCAACAGTATGAACAGCAGCATGAATAACAACTCATCCATGAGTTCCATGAGCTACTCCTCCCCTCCTTCCAGAATGCCCAGCACCGGAAACCATTACTCAGGCAACCACTCAGGCAACCACTCAGGTACACAGTGTTGTCTTGAGGCTCCCCAAATCTCCTCGCATGAGATTTCATCTGAGCCGTGCCTTATTAAAAGTGATTTCTACTTTCTAAGGAATGTTCAGCAATGGAGATATCACTCACACAATCGCAGACTCTGTGCATAGGGTCTGTGCAGGGTCTGAACACTTCCCCAAAAGCTGTCCTTTCCATGAAATACAGCGAACAAACATTGAAACAAAGTATGAATCTGCTCTTATATTAATTAAATTGTAGATTATCATTTGGGCGTCACAGTGATTCAGTGGGCTAAGGCATTTTCATGGTGTGTCACGATGTTTGCAGAGCTATATCTATATTCTATATTATAGCTATGGAGACAATACTCATTTGACGGTCACTATCTCTCGTCCAACATGTAAAAAATAGTAAATATTTTCATGTATACGCTCGCGTGTTATCCTGTGGTGAATATTGTATCGTTTCAGAGTGATCCGGGCTAATTCCTGGAAGCTGAGTTATGGAGCGCTATGTGCATTTTGCTAAAGTCGTTTGCGTTGCTCGCCTGGACACGATACTATTTCCAAATCAAAGGTATATAATGGGTATTATGTTTCATCATGAAGGCATCAAAGGGGGGGGGGTCGTTTTGTGATGCTCTGATCGTCACCAACGGCATACGTTTTGGAGTATGTGACATATGATTGTTGCGATCGATGTGAAATCATTGTAGGATCAAAGTAGGATTGATGTCATATAGTCCTTACCTTTGCTAGGAGGTATTCCAAAATGAATATTCCAATGGTCTGATTGCGATTTCCAGTATTGATGTCCATGACATGAAATGGGACATCGAATGAAGCCTTTCACTTGCCCGGGTCCCATTTCTCCGCCCGGACCATATAAAATGTAACACACAGTGTGAAATAAGGTTTCAAAGGGTAGGCGATACTGCCACCTAGCAGGATTCGGCCGGCATTGCAATCTCGAGGTCTCAGAATGAGTCCCAATGATACACAGAGGTCCGTGAGACTGTATAGAATATTTATAGTCAAGTTAGACCGCGCTCTCAAGTTCTGACACTGGGTACTGTAATCCCATAAAGTTGAGTATAGTAAAAGCAGGGTAGCCGGACCAGCACTCTCAGGTTGCTTTCACATATAGTTTTGGTGGACTCGGTGCGGTTCTGGTGGTGAAGTTGCAACATTGTTGCATTCTTCATTTGGTTCGTCTGCATTCACAGCAATTTGTCAGGCGCACCAAAACTTTCTGAACAATGTCACGCGGTCGAAAATGCCGCTCGTCTATTGGACAATATAGAGTGGAAATGTGTGTGTGTGGCTGCGAGCCTGTGTGTGTGTGGACTGCGAGCCCCATAGATATGGCGAGCCCTGTCTGACTCCAGATCAGCGGAGGCAGAGTTTTTTTATTTTGACATGGCATTGTTCTATTGAAGCCCATTACCACCATCCTCTCGCTAAACAACTTGTATACCGCGTTGTTTTTATGAGTGCCCACAAGTAGCTGTTTTATTTGGTCTTCTGCCCATATGTGTACAGTGTGCTTGTTTTGCAGTGAATGCCGCGCGCCTTGGTAATAATAATAATAAGCCGCGTTTTTTCTTCCTTCTACCCAAGATGCACAGTTAGATAGATAGATAGATGCAGTGTGCTTGTTTTGCAGTGAATGCCACGCGCAGTGGTAATAATAATAAGCACTTCCTATATTTGGTCCGCGTTTGGTCCGATGAAGCGAACCGAGACCTATGTTTTTGGGCGGACCAGAGTTTGTGTGTTTGGTCCGCGGACCAAGTTCGACGCGCATTCACACAAACCCGAAAAACCGGACTATAGAATTCTGGTCCGATAGTCCGGACCAAACAGCCCCTGTGTGAAAGCGACCTCAGGTTCAATGTTTTTAATGGCAGCCTGAATTGGAAACGGACATGTTTCGGAACTATGTCCTTCTTCAGTGATATGGCTAGCAATGGAAATACATTCAAGATGGTAGTTATATACACCTGGCAGGTAATTACATGACACGGCAGGAAATGACATCACGACGCAGGTGTGCCTGTGCATTGTGACCAAAGGAATGACCTATCAAAGTAGAGTCCAATCATAAATCCACAAATTATACATGTATATAAATATATCTATATCAAAAACATAAACAAAATCTATATCATAAACAAAACAAAATTACCAGAAACTTGATATATAACATAACATGCCCTTAGTTTCTAGGGCTAATTGAGCCCCTTTACATATTTAATTAAATAGTTTCAAATTATACATTGAGCATCCTTGAGAAACATACCTCTGTTTAGAAACAACAAACAACAACTTTATTAAACCAGAAATAATAATGTAGGTATAAGGAGGTTAGAGGAAACAGGTTAAAACGTTCTCTTCATTCATTCCTCTAGGTTCGATGCAATTGAACAGGTGGATATAATAACATTCAAGTTGCAACAGCAACTTGTGTCTGTCTCCACCTCTCGCGGGCCTGAGTACTAACTCTAGTCCCATATATTTGAGATCGTTGACGGTATGTTTACACTTGAAGAAATGTCGAGCTACCGACGACTCTGAATTTCTCACAGCACATTTATGTTCACTGATTCTTGATTTAAAGGCTCTGGTTGTTTTGCCCACATAAGAAAAATTACAAGGACATTTTAGCAAATACACCAGATTAGACGAATTGCACGTAATTAGTCCTTTAACGGGTATATTTTCCCCGTTTTAGGGTGTGTGAAAAATTTACCTTTTTAATCATGCCTTGGCACTGTACACAGGCTTGACAGGGAAAATTACCATCTGGGATATTAGACATAAAATGAGAAGGTTTCTTTAAGGGCAAGTCAGTTTTGACTAGGAGATTATGTTTTGCCAGCGGGGGCCTGCATTTTAGGTCAACAACTATGGCAACCAGTCAGGGGCTCTGTTCCACTGGGGGGACAGAACAGCAGTTGGAACGCAGTCCCTGATTGGCTCTGATTGCATGGCAATTCCTGGAAATCGATGGATATGATGAAGACCAGTCTGTATGGCAAAAGTATAAAAACATTTGCGAGAAAGACCGTCTTCCAGGCTATGATGTTCAGTATTTTACCCTTCTGTGTGTTGATCATCTCTCCTCTCTCTGCAGGTCCATCCAGGTATTCTGACGGCCCATCCAGGTTCTACAACTGACCCTAGTTCTTCTCACACCTACCGGTCCCACGCTGATGTCTTATTTTCCCAGATAGGGATCAAACTTGTCTGTTCAGAGGGGGGATGAAAAACTTCGGATTCAAATCAAAGTTGTATAAATTATGTTCTTTAACTAGAAACGTGGTTTGTATTTTTTATTTTTTATTTTTTTTAGTGTTCGACATCCATTACTAGGTTGGACCAAGTTTATTTTTTTTTTATTTTTGAAATGTTGTTACGTAGCTTTTAATGGGGACTTTTAGATATGTTTAAAATAAAGACAAAAAAAATAATTTTTACTCTTACCTTTCTTCACACAGTGTGGTGATGATGATGATGCACATCTCCCCAATTTTGACATTATCTCAAATAAAGCTACGCCCATCACTGGTTTTCAATTTGTGATTATACATTTGTTCTCCTGTTATATAACGGACTATAGAAAATCACCCGTGTCCTCACTTTCCAATAAGGGGAACATGATTGCTATACCTTCAACATACCAACGAATCATGTGTGCCCCTGCTGGCCTGGGATCAGGTCCTGTCGGGGCTTTCTCTCCTGTGTTTAAACTTGGGTCCTTTTAGAATGTTTGTTGTCAAGTTGAAACCGTCTATTAAATGAATACAACACTCTTCTACACATGGTTGTACTTGTTAATTTTTACAATGTATTTACATTTTTTAACTTTTATATGTATAAAAGCACATTATTTTATATTCTTCTTATAAACGCACATTGTAGTTCCGTTTCATAGTAGGCTATATAATTAGTTATTTTTTATTTATTTTTATTGATCTTTTTCCCCCTCCTTTTTCCTCTGATTTTTCTCCCATCCCAATGTTAGTCGTTATGCCAATTCCCAATCCCCTTCCTGGTCGCTGCGCACTTACCACAGTCAGTCTGGGAGAGTGGAGGCTATCTCGTGCTATATAATTAGGTTTTAAACAAACGGGTACATATCCATCTTAAAAGCAAAATGAGAACTGTTGCTCATAATATAGCCTACACGCAGTCTTGTCGTAAATTAATCCTAATTGTCAACATGATTGCCCCTTTTTAAATGTTATCTTTAGACCAAATGGGTCATTCCACCAGAAATGTACATTACCAGTTACCACTTCTAAAAATCCTGACACTTTTTTTCTTATTCTTTAATCTGAACATTGAGTCTTATGGAGGACATGTTAAACTATAAGAAACTCCTATCATTGGCCTAACAACGTTCGAGACAGGGGAGGGTAGAATTGGACAATGCGAAATTGGGGAGAAAAAGTATCATGTCACCTCAGCATGTTTTTATACTTTAATAAAAAGTATTTTTTACACATAATTTCACCCATAAATGGCAGGCCCTGTCACAGACATTTGTATATGTTTGAATGGTTTCCTAATAAATGTATTTGATACAAATAGCATTTTCTTATTCATCACATGTCCCTGATTGTATCTAACATGGTTTTGTAATTCCTATAAGAAATATAAGCAACTTTTCTGTCATCTGTAGTGGATGGTAAGCACAGAATAACCGCCAGGCACTCGTATAGTTACAAAAAACTACCTTTACATAGATTTTTACAAAAAACGTAATGGTGGATATACCACCACTTTCATTTACACTTTTTTTTTATTATACTTTTTTGAGGACATACAGATCAAAGTATATGCAGTACTCAAGTTGTGGGGGGGGGGGGGGGTGGTCAGAGCTGCAGATCTCATGACAAGTTTGGGGGGGACGCAGAGTATGAGGGTCAGGGGGCATCGTCCCCTGGTAGAAAATCTTTATGATTTTAATACGCAAATTAAGCTTTTAGGAGTATTTCGAAACTAGAATTACAGAGTGGGAGTAGATGCACTACTTTTGATGGCACATATTATTGAGGGGGACAATTCATATTTTTCCAAATTTGGGGGGCACATGCCCCCCTCCCTGGGATCTGCAGCCATGGGTCAAGTTCAAGTTCTTTAATAGTTGTCATACAGAAGTACAGAATACTTTCATACAAAATGCTTCTTACTGTTACGCTCCAGAGACTGTGCTAGACAAGATAGTATCAAATAACATAATAACATAATATAGCATGAATTTAGAAGAAGAAAATGAGGTCACAGTGTTCGGTATAGACATATGTACAATGTTCTGAGTTACCATATAATATACAATACACAATACTATGCAGTGTACTAATGTACAGTACTATCTAGTGCAGAGCAGAAATGGGATGAGGTACAATTTTAGGTACAATTTACAGTAAGGTGTACGAGTTGTAGTGCAATCCTTCATCCATAAATATAAAGTGTGGGGAGTGGGTGCTACAGTGTGTTTGTTTAAAGTGGGTGTGTGCTATAAGTGTGTGGAGTGGGTGCTACAGTGTGTTTGTTTAAAGTGAGTGTGTGCGTGTGGATGTGTGTGCTATGTGCGTTTGGTGGTTGTTGTTGTGTAGTGTTCATTCATTGTTCGTTTAGCAGCCTGATGGCCTGGGGATAGAAGCTTCTTCTGAGTCTTTCTGTGCTCGCCTTGAGACTCCTGTATCGCTTGCCTGACCGCAGCAGTTCAAAGAGGCAGTTGTTCGGGTGACTGGAGTCTTTAATGATTCTCTTAGCCTTGCCCTTGCAACGCTTGTAGTAAATGTTCTGGAGGGTGGGGAGCCCCCCTCCAATTGTGCGTTCGGCTGAACGTGTCACTCTTTGTAGTCTGCTTTGGTCTTGTGCAGTGCTATTCCCAAACCAGGAGGTGATGTTGCCGGTCAAGATGCTCTCTATTGTACATGAGTAGAAGTTCTTAAGGATCTTCTGGCTGACTTGGAACTTCCTTAGGCGCCTGAGGAAGTAGAGGCGTTGTCGTGCCTTCTTCACAACACTGTTAATGTGTGTGGTCCATGTCAAGTCCTCGGATATGTAGGCTCCGAGGTACTTAAAGCTGTTGACTCTCTCAACCGGTGCCCCGTCGATGCTGAGGGGACTGTAGTCCTTGACCCCCGACCTCCTGAAGTCCACAATCATCTCCTTTGTTTTGCTGACGTTCAGGGAGAGGCTGTTTTCCTGGCACCATCCCGCCAGGACCTGGGGATGGTGGATTTGATCATATGGGGACATATATTGTGCTGATAAGACCAACTGTGTACCGTACCTTTTCATTACTGTAAGCACAAAGATAATATACTTCTAAAACAACATGCATGATGTTATCATGGATGTTTGGCACCTCAGAATTGGAGTCAGTCCCCGCCCGGGCTGCCAAGGCACCACTGCTCTTACAGTTAGGGTAAAAAGTGGTTGTAATGGAAGTCTATGGGTTAACAGTCCCAATTTACCATTTTGTTCAATCCAACAAAGTCAAATGTGTTTCTAGAATATTGAATTATAGTGTATTTAAAAAAGCAGTTACTGGTATATGATCAACACTGGTATCTAAAGGGTTGATTTTCAATTGTGATTAATTAAATCATTATGTAAATTAAACAATAACCTGTTCTGAAAAAAGGAGGAAAAGAATAAGAATATTGATACATCATCATTTTATTGCAGTTAAATTTCTTGTTTTTTAACAGGGCATCAAATGCTAATTGAAACTGCTTAGAAAAACAAGTAGCACTTACGTATACAGATATTAACAAATTAGAAACTATGTCACTAAACACACAGATTGCGATACGGTAACTCAACGATTTACTCCCAAAGCAGTCACCAGACTTTGAGACTATCACGTTCAGCACATAATTTAGCTACTAACGTTCATGCAAATGCCTGTGTGCTCTGATTATTAGCTGACACAAATGCTAGCCTGGTTAAAGACATCCAAGTCCTCATGGTTTAGCTAGCTACGTTAGTCAACTATCTATTGATAGATAACTTATTACATATTAATATGATATTGTAAGGAAGGGGCAGGACCAGATAAGCTTTGCTTCTTTCTGTCCCTTCTCGAACTAAACCAATTGTCTTGAGCTATGTTGATTATTCCTTCCATAGGAAGATATATTTAAATTAATTTGTATTTTATTTCGTATTCGTTTTTTTTGTTATTACAAATGTGTGTGTTTATGGTTGAAAATGTTCAAGATAAATAAAGATCAAATCTAACTGAAGATGTTGTCCCTCTTCAACAAGAGAGAAAAACATAGTTTAGCTTTAAACTATAACGTCATTGCTTATGTCCAGAGATTCCACCTTTGATAACTAAAGTAATGACACTTGACTTACCTGTTATATTATTTTTTGCCTTTTTAAACATGTCCCTTAGATCGCGCTGTCCTCCTGGTCGTTTGGCCATTACGATATTGATGACCGGTAACTGGCTGCGCTAAGCCACCGACAGCTGTCACGAGACGCGCACTGAGAGTATGGCCAGTACCGCGGGAATTTTTATGAAACATTCTGATACTTTTTTTTTTTTTATCCACTTTTTCTCCCATTTTCTATATTTTCTCCCATCCCAATTTCGTAACATCCAATTCAACCCTCCCCTGTCACGAACGCTGTTTCTTGCCTCCCACAAGCCGGCTGCAATGTGGACTAAGTCATACATAGCACAAGTCCCCTCCGGTACTTGAGGTAACAGCAGTCGCATCTTTTCACCTGCGCAGCTCGATCTCTCAGTGGCGAGGAGTAACGCGTGGGAGGCTCACGCTGCCCCCGACACTTCCTGATTCTACTGCGCAGGCGCACCAACCGACCTGTAGGAGTCGCTGTCCACAACGCCCGATCCCCACCCATCAGTTTCCCACCCCCTAATACGGCCAATGTGTATTAGTACGGACGACCAGCTAAACTGAAAGCAAATGTGGAGCGCTGGGCTCGAACAGGCAAGCCCAGCGTCTCCAGATTTCGTGGTGAGCGCCTTGCCCACTACGCCACGTAGCCGCCCAACATTCTGATACTTTGATGGATGGGCCATCACCCCAGTCATCACACACATAATAAACCTCTCCATAAAACAGGGACACGTCCCCAAGGACTTCAAAATTGCGAGAGTAACACCCCTGCACAAAAAGGGCAGTAAATTAGACCCAGGCAACTACCGCCCTGTTTCTATCCTTACCTCCATCTCGAAAGTCATGGAAAAAATTGTATACGAACAGGTCGAAAAGTACCTCTCGAAAAAAAATCTAATCTACGAATTCCAATCTGGCTTCAGAACATCCCACTCCACTGACACATGCCTTCTCTATTTAAACGACCACATCAAACAAGAGGTGGACGCGGGCAAATACTGCGGCATGGTCATGCTGGACCTACAAAAGGCCTTCGACACTCAATCACACCATTCTGTTTGACAAGCTAAAAGCAATTGGTTTTGATAGCCTATCAGTGAGCTCGATGCAATCCTACCTGGAGGGGAGAGAACAGATGGTGGAGGTAAACGGTACCCTATCCCCCCCCCCCCTCACAGTGAGCTGTGGTGTTCCACAAGGAAGCATACTAGGTCCGCTACTGTTCCTAATTTATGCAAATGACATGTCGTCAGCTTGTGACTGCAACTTGTTCCTGTTTGCGGACGACTCAGCCCTGCTGGTCTCTGACAGGAACAAGTTACAGGTTGAAAAAACCTTCAGCTAGGAACTAGGCAAAATCTGCATATGGCTCGCTGATAACAAATTATCATTACACATGGGCAAAACAGAGTCCATTCTCTTCGGTTCAAATAACAAACTCAGCAAGACCGACGGCTTCTCAGTTACAGTGGGTGACAATATTGTCACAAGGAAAGAAGAAATTACCTACCTGGGCTCCATCCTAGAGGAAAATCTTTCCTGTGACAAAATGGCATCCAATGTAATAAAAAAAGTCAACCAACGAACTCGATTCTTGTACCGGATCTCCTCACTGGTAAACAAGAATACCCTGAAGACTCTGGCAGGAGCACTCATTCAAGGGTACTACGACTATGCTTGCACCTCATGGTATCAACGCACCTCAAAGGCGCTAAAAACTAAATTACAAACATCTCAAAACAAACTGGTCAGACTACTGCTTGACCTTACTCCTAGAACCCACCTCACCCCTGCCCACTTTGACAACCTAGGATGTCTTAGAGTAGACGACAGAGTACAGCAACTTGCAATGGGCCTGGTCTACAAGATACACTACACGACCAAGGTACATGTCAAAATACTTCCCAAAGGTCAGTGAATACCACGATCACAACACCAGAGGGAGCTCCACAAATCATGTTAAACCCAGATTCAGCTCAAACAAGGGACTAAACACGTTTCACAATTATGCCACATCAATGTGGAATGCCCTACCCAAAGCTGTAAAGGAATGTGAATCACTACCCACTTTCAAAAAGTCACTATCCCACCCTTGCGAGGACTTTTCCCTGTCTCCTACTCTTCACCAGCCCCCACCCTTGCGAGGACTTTTCCCTGTCTCCTACTCTTCACCAGCCCCCACCTTTGAACATTCTTGTTCCCCTACCTTCACGCACCTGTTGGGAGTTTGCGATCAGCTCGGGAGAGTACTTAGGTTGCAGACTCCCCTCCAGTCCTTGTCGGGTCGTTCTGTGTTCTTTACGTCGGTTCTGTACGCTGTGCGCGTCTGTACGCTGTACGCTTCTGTATGCTGGTTCTGTGTTCTGTACGCGGGTTCTGTACGTTACCATCTACTGCCGTTTCCTGGAATGGGACATCGTCTTCGCTCTCTAGACTTCCACGGGAGGATCCCTTTGTTCTCACTCCAGACGTCGTGCCATCTTGTTGCTACCATCACCTGCCGCGTCTCCGGTCTCGGACCCCGGCTCGCCATCGCTCCCTATTCTACGGGGGGATGGCGTGTTCTCCCTCGGACCCCGGCTCGCCATCGCTCCCTATTCCACGAGGGGATGGCGTGTTCTCCCTCGGACCCCAGCTCGCCATCGCTCCCTATTCTACGGGGGGATGGCGTGTTCTCCCTCGGACCCCGGCTCGCCATCGCTCCCTATTCCACGAGGGGATGGCGTGTTCTCCCTCGGACCCTGGCTCGCCATCGCTCCCTATTCCACGGGGGGATGGCATGTTCTCCCTCGGACCCCGGCTCGCCATCGCTCCCTATTCCACGGGGGGATGGCATGTTCTCCCTCGGACCCCGGCTCGCCATCGCTCCCTATTTCCACGGGAGGATGGCGTGTTCTCGCCCCAGTCCCCTGGGACCCCCTTTGTTCTGCGCTGCCCGTCTGCAGCATCCGAGGAGGAGGAGGAGGATTCCTTCTGAGCAGCAGAGCGCTACTCGGTGTAGGGACGGAAGAGGATCTCCGTGCCTGGCCTCCGCCGTCGGACCCCTGTCCCCGTGCCCGGCCTCCGCCGTCGGGTCCCTGTGCCCGGCCTCCGCCGTTGGATCCCTGTCCCCGTCCCCAGCCGCTCTCTCCGGGCCTCTGTCCCTGTCTCTAGCCCGCCTCTCCGGGCCTCTGTCCCTGTCCCCCTCTCCTGTGCCCCTAGTCCCTTAGCCTGTTCGCCTGTTAAAGGCACAGTGCCGCAGTTTCATATTTCATGGACTCTAGTGTTTTTTGTGTTCTCCCTTAAAGGGACTGTGCCGCTTTTTGTTATATAATAAATATTGCCCTGTTTTGGCTTACTCTCATACCTGTCTTGTGTTGTGCTATTGGGGTCGGTTTCAAACCATAACAGTACGACCCGACCAGTCGACGACCCCAGCCAGCACAGACAGTGTATGTGAGACAGCCCTTGTTAGCTCACCTGTTAGCTCCCCTGTTAGCCTCATTAGCTCCCCCGTTAGCTCCCCTGTTAGCTCCCCTGTTAGCTCCCCTGTTAGCCTCATTAGCTCCCCTGATAGCTACCCTGTTCCCCACAGCTAGGACTGTCCTTTCAGCTAGCTTGTTCTCCTCTGCTAGTCCAGCCGTCTGCTAGCTTAGCCCCTGCAGCTAACCGGCTTCCTCAGCTAGTCCAGCCGTCTGCTAACTTAGCCCCTGCAGCTAACCGGCTTCCTCAGCTAGTCCAGCCGTCTGCTAGCTTAGCCCCTGCAGCTAACCCCATGTGTTCTCATGCTAGTCCAGCCCTGTCTGCTAGCCTAGCTCCGGCAGCTAGCGCAGCCTCTATGCTAATGTAGCAGTACAGCTAGCATAGGCCCTGTAGCTAGCAATGCCCTGGCAGCTACCCTGTCCCTCTGCTAGCCCCACTTTAGGTGTAGCTTCCCCTGCTAGCATGGCCCATTTTATTTTGTTGTTTGGTTGCTCTGTCATGTCCCCTGCCCCGCTGTCTGATTTTTGGGTCGCCCGGTGGCTCCCGTGGAGGGGGAGGTACTGTGAGGATTCGCCTGTCCCTGGACCTTTTTTCCCTGTCTACTCTCCTCAACAGCCCCCACCCTTGCGAGGACATTTCCCTGTCTCCTACTCTTCACCAGCCCCCACCCTTGCGAGGACTTTTCCCTGTCTCCTACTCTTCACCAGCCCCCACCTTTGGACATTCTTGTTCCCCTACCTTCACGCACCTGTTGGGAGTTTGCGATCAGCTCGGGAGAGTACTTAGGTTGCAGACTCCCCTCCAGTCCTTGTCGGGTCGTTCTGTGTTCTTTACATCGGTTCTGTACGCTGTGCGCGTCTGTACGCTGTACGCTTCTGTATGCTGGTTCTGTGTTCTGTACGCGGGTTCTGTACGTTACCATCTACTGCCGTTTCCTGGAGTGGGACATCGTCTTCGCTCTCTAGACTTCCACGGGAGGATCCCTTTGTTCTCACTCCAGACGTCGTGCCATCTTGTTGCTACCATCACCTGCCGCGTCTCCGGTCTCGGACCCCGGCTCGCCATCACTCCCTATTCTACGGGGGGATGGCGTGTTCTCCCTCGGACCCCGGCTCGCCATCGCTCCCTATTCCACGAGGGGATGGCGTGTTCTCCCTCGGACCCCGGCTCGCCATCGCTCCCTATTCTACGGGGGGATGGCGTGTTCTCCCTCGGACCCCGGCTCGCCATCGCTCCCTATTCCACGAGGGGATGGCGTGTTCTCCCTCGGACCCCGGCTCGCCATCGCTCCCTATTCCACGGGGGGATGGCGTGTTCTCCCTCGGACCCCGGCTCGCCATCGCTCCCTATTCCACGGGGGGATGGCGTGTTCTCCCTCGGACCCCGGCTCGCCATCGCTCCATATTTCCACGGGAGGATGGCGTGTTCTCGCCCCGGTCACCTGGGACCCCCTTTGTTCTGCGCTGCCCGTCTGCAGCATCCGAGGAGGAGGAGGAGGATTCCTTCTGAGCAGCAGAGCCCTACTCGGTGTAGGGACGGAAGAGGATCTCCGTGCCCGGCCTCCGCCGTCGGACCCCTGTCCCCGTGCCCGGCCTCCGCCGTCGGGTCCCTGTGCCCGGCCTCCGCCGTTGGATTCCTGTCCCCGTCCCCTCTCTCCGGGCCTCTGTCCCTGTCTCTAGCCCGCCTCTCCGGGCCTCTGTCCCTGTCCCCCTCTCCTGTGCCCCTAGTCCCTTAGCCTGTTCGCCTGTTAAAGGCACAGTGCCGCAGTTTCATATTTCATGGACTCTAGTGTTTTTTGTGTTCTCCCTTAAAGGGACTGTGCCGCTTTTTGTTATATAATAAATATTGCCCTGTTTTGGCTTACTCTCATACCTGTCTTGTGTTGTGCTATTGGGGTCGGTTTCAAACCATAACACTATCAAAACCAATTGCTTTTAGCTTGTCAACAATCTGAGATCTCCTCCTCTAAATCCTCCCATTTACTTTTAATATTGTGTATTGGGGTGGGACATAAGGAGATAATGAGATTATACATAGTCGATATCATGTCCTTGGTGGAAGACATCAGGGTTAAAAAGGAGTCGATGGGTGTTACCTCTGGAAGGTTAAGGTTGGGAAATATAGGGTTAATGCTACAGACATAGCTACGAATCTGTAGATACCGAAAGAAATGTCGGCTATGGATTGAATATTTCTCTGATAATTGCTGAAAAGAGGCAAAAACATTATCTATATGTAGCAGGGTGGATTATCCCTGCTTTATGGAAGTGGATGTATACTGTCACCTGGTAGTGGGAACGCAGCAGATCTGGGTCCGGCTGAGTCCACGACTGTAGGGCAGGAGTATTGGAGTGGAGGTTTAGCAGAGGGAGTGGATGGGGCCTAGGATTCACTAACCTAGGGGTGGTGCGCTGATCCTTCTTGCCCTCCAGGGCGACTCGCAGTAGTTCCCCACACTTCCCTCAATACTTCCTGCGCCCTCCCACACCCGATGACAGTAATGATGGATGATATACTTTCTCCCCAAAGCAGTACCCTTCCTGATTGGCGAGCAGAGACCTGTCCCAATGATGCATAGGCAGGGGGTAGGGAAAGGGTTAAACAATAAAGTGCATTACCCGGACAGGAAGGGGTTAAGACAACAGACACGCACACAGTGCTCCCATTTAGCTCTCTTTACTGAAACCTTTAACCTGCAATTAACACAAGGCACAATGAATAAAGCTCTTCCCACACTGGTCACTATACAGTAATGGAACCCGTCCCTTTAAGGGTTGAAATACTGGGCACCTAGTGCTCTCACTTTACGGTAATGAATGAAGCTCTTCCCACACTGGTCACTATACAGTAATGGAACCCGTCCCTTTAAGGGTCACACTACCTGTTCATTCACCCGTAGGTGGGGAGAGGGGGGAAAGAGGGAGAGGGGTACTACAGCTACTCAATGGGATTTTATAAGGGAACACACGTTATCACACAACACACTTAACCAAAAGACAGTGGGCCCACATTGAAAACAAAAGTCCTATCTATAGCCGGCATTCCCCAAAATAATAAATGTCGGGGCGCCCCTAATCACTGCTACCAGTGTCGGTTCAAAGTACTTATTCTCTTCGCCCTTAAAGGGCACGCTCTGAACAAAGAGAATGTTTACCGATAAAGTTCCAGCACTCGGAGCGCTCACTGTAACTGGCTTGAGTGTACTTAACCAAGGGCTGGCCTGCTCTCACCACCGAACGTCCGTGTGGTGAGATGGCCGTCGAAAAGTCCTGTGATTGTCACCTGTGATAGCAGGAGGCGGGCTGGGTTGACGTTAGGCAGGTGACTGCTGGAGGTCGTCGGCTAGGATAAGGCTGGAGGTGGGTGCAGTCCGGCGACGTCCGTTGCGGTGTCCGCTGTTTGGCTGGGAGAGGGTGGAACGACGCGCAAGCTAATTGTGCTCCTAGGCCTATACTTGAAGCTAAGCTGTGGGTCAGGGCGACCCCCTTGCCTTCCGCCTATACTTTAGCTAAAACGCAGCGCGTGCAATATCCACAGCGCTCTCCGGCTGTAAGACATCTTCTTCTTGGTGAAAACGTATCTTTAGCATTAACTGGAAAGCTAAGCTATCGCATACTACATTACTAACCCGCCTCGTGACGGGAGTCATATTCCGCCTGTCTTTAGGGTCGAGAGCTCCTGCTCTACACGTCTGCTTCCTTCAGTGGAAAACGATGAAGAGGTAGTTCCGCTACAGCAGCCCCACCTTCAGCCAGTCCTTCTTCACCTGTTGTCACCCCTTGCCCAATGTCGCACCAGCTCCTCCTGGCGGCAGTCCAGTATTATGTCCCACTATTAAGTGTCAATGTTAGGATATGGAGGATCAAGAGGGGTCAACAAGTTACACAACGTTATCATGAACACAGTAGAGTACAAGGAATTAGAGTTAGACACATTGAATTATTGTTAGACATATTCAGGTGTCTACATATATACAGGTCACCTAGTGTGTTAATTGTGTGTTGATTGGATTGGATTGGATTGAATACCGAGTGAGGCCCATAAGGAGAATGCTCCATCCATCAATGAGGGGTGAAATAAAGGATTAGCTGTTATCGGGGCCAAGTGGGATTGAGTTTTTAACCCAAAGTGGCGTCTGAATTTATTCCAAATTCTGATAGTTTTAACGATAATATTTTTGAAGTAGGGGGCCATTGGAAAACCACTGGGGACATGTATAAGACCAGTTAGTGAGGCAGGTTTGACGGATGAGGCTTCGATGTCAACCCACATAGGGCACACCAGAGGTTTGTCTGACTAGCCATTGCTGTATGATTCTGAGATTGGCTGCCCAATAGTAGGCTCTGAAGTTAGGTAAAGCCATGCCACCCAGAGGTCTAGGCCTTTGTAATAGAGCTTTACTAATTCTGGGAACTTTGTTATTCCAAATGAATTTGGACACTAGGCTGTACATTTTTTGAAAGAATAAGTGGGGAAGAAAGATAGGCAGGCACTGGACAAGATAAGAGAACCTTGGGAGAGAGTTCATCTTAACACAATTGATATGTGCAGCAAGAGAGAGAGAGGTAATAATGACCAACGATCAAAATCTTCCTGAAATCGAGTCATTAGAGAGCCAAAATTAAATTTGAATAGGTCCCCAAATGTATCCCTAATTTGGATACCGAGATATTTGAAGCCATGGGGGAGATTTTCAATGGAAAGTTATGCAGTGGATAACTTCGAGCTTCTGCATTCAATGGAAGAAGTTCGCTTTTGTCTAAATTTAGTTTATACCCTGAAATATGGCCAAATCGGGTGAATATGTCAAGTGCAGCTGGAATAGATGTGGAGATGTCAGAAACGTATAGAAGCAGGTAATCTGCATACAGGGAGGTCCTCTGTTCAACACCCCCTCTGATTATACCTTTTATACGAAGGTCTGATCGAAGTGCGATGGCCAACGGTTCAATGGCGACATCAAACAGGAGTGGACTCAAATTGCAACCCTGTCTCGTGGAGCGGTGTAGATGGAACTGTGCTGAACGTGTGTTGTTAGTCCTTACTGAGGCAGTGGGAGAGGTGTAAAGTAATTTCACCCAGGCTACAAAGTTATCCCCCAGTCCAAACTATTTCAACGTATCGAAAAGATAGCCCCACTCCACACGGTCAAAAGCTTTGGCCACATCCAGTGAGATGACAGCCTCCGGGCTAGTTGTAGAGGAAGGGCTATATAGAACATTAAAGAGACGCCTAATGTTGGAAAATAAATATCTATTCTGGATAAAAACCTGTTTGGTTCATTTACACAGTTAAAGAGATTATTTCATCAATATTTTCTCAAATAGTCAATTTTTATATCATAATGTCCTGTGTGACAGGGCTGACTATGGATTTAGTTGATGCAGGTAAGGTTATGTTTTGTGTTCTTTAATTAAGTTTTGGTAATCATTCCTATTTAAAATTATGATTTTAATGTTATATTAGATAATAATGTAATATTAGACGGATATTGTCAAATCCAGCCAATTCCATATAATAAGGACCTAATTCATTAGGATATTGTCCAAACATCTTTTTAATTCAATAAACTAATTTCATAATAATTCAATATAAACACATTTAATTTAACAATAACATGGCTACAGATACAATAACAATGAACAAACACAGACAGGAGTGAAAACAAAACCCTGCTTGTGCTACGCACGTGCATGTGTAGTAACCAGGGTCCTCATTTAAAAAGTGCTTAGATTTCATACTAAACTTCGTACTCTCAAATCTAAAAATTAATTATGCACAATTTATAAAACGTTTGCATACATGAATACAGATTTGTACATCAGGCATACATTTGTTTCAATCTGTGATAGATGTGTGACTTCTGACTTGGCCATAATAAGGTCATTTATATGGCCTGATATTCTATCAATCAATCAAATGTATTTGTATAGCACATTTAAACATGACACTTGTCAACCATATTTATGTGTCTGACGGCAAAATTCAGTACTGTATCTACAAAAACATACAGTGTACTGTCTCTTTATTCAAATAATGTTTTACTATGGCATGTGTTAAATACATATTATATGCAATAAAAGTAATAAAAAGGAACAATGCCATTCAAAGGCCCTGTCACACAAGGCTGTGACAGGGCCTGATGGTTGGCCATTTTAACTGCCATTGCTTAGCCTGTAGTCGACCACATGACAAAACTTAGCGTGCAAGAAAGGAATTTCAGTAACCTTTTTAGACATGTTTTGGATTTACAACAATTTCATTGTTTTCTGGGATATTTTAGCGTGACAGGGCCTGACGCTTTAGCTTGTCCTCCTCAGAAAAACATGCAAAAAGAAGATCATTCAACAATTCAATGACAGAACTACCCTTGATCAGCGTCCTGACGTCTCCTCTGTCAAATTATGTCACTTCCTCTGAGTCACAACCTTAAAGGAGTATTGCACACTTTTTATGTAGTATTTTATGTAAACGTACAGGACTGACCGAAAACATGGGAACAGTTGTAAAATACAATTTATTTGTAGAATTTATGTATAATTTCATGTTTTTAATCAATTAATGTGAATGATAACAACTTACATTTGTTATTAATGGTGTTTTCTTTTTTAAATGACAGCTTTTAGCTTAACAAAACTGAAAGATACGTAACTCCAATTTGGCTGAGGACAGGCCATTTTTCAGGATTTGTAATTTTCAAGTGTTTTTAATAAAGAAAAAAACACCCGAGAACCTAAGGAAGGACATATTTCTTTACAGAACAACTCCCAGAAATCAACCATCTAGTCAGTTTTATAAATTTTTGGATTATACAAGTTTTATTCACTAACAATCCCAGGACAGATAATGTACGTTTCTGGTAGAATGACCCAAATAACGATGGCTTTAGACAATTGTTTACCTAGCAACATGTCCTGTTATTTTAGTCCATATCGTTCCTCGCATTTATAGCGTTATTTTGTATTAAAATATTTTATTTTAAATATTTTCTGTGCTGGTACAGAAGCGTGGTCTGTTGAGCTAAGTTATTGAGCAAATTATATTTGTTGATGTTTTCTGCTATATGAATACGGTTGAAGTAACCGTCAGCCACGATATTCAGACATGGCATGAGATTATGGGTCATTGTAATTACGAGGATTTACTGAAACTGCAAGCAGTGACAGAGGGCATGCACATTGAAGGCGAAAAGTGTAGACCTGATAAAGAATGTGTCGTGTGCATAAAGGGGAAGTTTGCTCAATCGAGAAACAGAAATCCCACAGAAAAAGTAAAAGTACCACTTGCGTTGGTTAACACAGATCTTGCCGGTCCAGTAAGGAACGAGTCCATAGGAGGCTTTAGATATGTACAGTCTTTTACAGACGTGTGCACAGGGGCAGTGTTTGTTTACTTTCTTAAAGCAAATAGTGACACACTCCAGGCCACGGAAAAATTCCTGGCGGACATAGCCCCTTATGGTACAGTAAGATGTTTGAGGTCCGACAACGGGACCGAATTCAGAAACAGAGAGTTCCAATCACTGTTGAGGAAGAACAGGATAAGACACGAGACGTCATGTCCATATTCCCCACACCAGAACGGAGTGGCAGAGAGAGAATGGCGTACTCTTTTCGAGATGGCTAGGTGTAAGCTAGTAGGTAGTCACTTACCTAAGAGCCTATGGCACTATGCGGTGCAAGAAGCCGCTTACACCAGAAACAGGTGCTTCAATAAGCACACGGGCACCACCCCGTATACAGCACTGACAGGAAAGAAGTGTAATCTAGCCAGAATGCACCGATTTGGATCAGTGTGTTATGCGTACCTGCAGGACAGAGGAAAGCTCGAGTCCAGATGTGAAAAAGGACTCTTTGTAGGGCATGACAAGGGAAGCCCCACTTTCCTGGTTTATTATCCCGGTAAAGGGGTAGTGCAGAAACACAGGCTAGTCAAGTTTGTCACAAAGACAACATGTGAGGGCGAGACACAGACAGAGGAGCCAGAGCTGGACTCCAGAGTAAGGTGTGTAGAAACAGAGACACATCAGCCCAGTGTACTTAGCACAGTCGTGCAGGCAGACAGTCAGCCACCCCCAGAGGGCGATGACGAGGAGCACCCGAGGGTGACGTCAAGTGCCCCAAGCAGTGGGAGGTACCCCTCAAGGGAACACAGACCCCCAAAGTATCTGACAGACTATGCTCGGAAAGGGAGGGACGAGGAGGACAGTACACCCATCACCGTTGATTACTGCTACAGGGTAGTTAGTGGGGTACCTCAGACCTTTAAAGAGGCCATAGTGTCCCCTGAATCAAGTAAATGGGAGAGAGCGATGGATGAGGAGATGAGGTCCCTAGAGGACAACCACACCTTCACTCTAACCAAGTTACCAGAGGGCAGACAGACAGTGGGAGGAAAATGGGTGTATTCAATCAAGGAGGGTATTGAAGGCCACGATAAAGTACAAAGCAAGGTTTGTAGCTAAGGGTTACAGTCAGAGGGAGGGGATAGACTATGGTGAAACATTCTCCCCCACAGCCAATCTGACCAGTATAAGGGTAGTGGTGCAGAAAGCGGCTGAGGACAACCTAATTTTACATCAGATGGATGTGAAAACAGCCTATCTGCACGCACCCATAGATAGGGATATATACATGGAACAACCTGAGGGTTACGAAAGGAAAGGATAGAAGCTAGTGTGTAAGCTGGAAAAATCCATTTACGGCCTGAAACAGTCTGGGCGAAATTGGAACGAGATGCTTCATACATGCCTTATCAAAGATCACTTCCTACAGAACCCAGTAGACCTCTGTGTTTACTCGAGGGAGTCAAAGGAGTCGGGAAAAGTGATCATCGTCATTTGGGTAGATGATTTGATCATAGCAGCTGACAACACCAGGAGCCTAGCACAGGTGAAAGAGATGCTCTCCACCAGATTCAAAATGAAAGACCTTGGGAGGTTAAAGCATTTTCTAGGTATGGATTTTGAACAGTCTGAAAATTGTGTAAAAATATCCCAGAAGAGATATGTGGAAAAGATCCTGAAACGTTTCGACATGCAAGAATGTAGATCAAGGGAAATTAGATTTTTTTCCGCTAGGTACTTTTCGACCTGTTTGTAGACAATTTTTTCCATGACTTTCGAGATGGAGGTGAGAATAGAAACAGGGCGGTAGTTGCCTGGGTCTAATTTGCTGCCCTTTTTGTGCAGAGGGGTCACCCTCGCAATTTTGAAGTCCTTGGGGACGTGTCCCTGTTTTATGGAGAGGTTTATTATGTGTGTGATGACTGGGGTGATGGCGGCTGCTGAGTCTCTGAGGAATTTGGAGGGGATGTTGTCATGGCCAGTGGCCTTGTTAGGTTGGAGGGCGCTCAGTTTTTTGAGTACCTCATCTGTTGTTACCATTTCCAGCTTGAAGTCATCCTTGTGGACCCCTAGGTTTTTGTAGTAAGCTACTATGTGTTCTACCCCATAATGCCCTGAGTGGGAGGGTAGTTTGTTTACCAGTGTTGTGGCTATGTTTGTGAAGAAAGTGTTTAAGTAATTGGCTACATCCAGCTTGTCTGTGATGAGCGTGTTGTCCGTTTTTATGTTTATGTTTGAGAATCTGGTTTTAAGTTTTTTACTGCAGCCTAGTTGATTATTGAGTAATTTCCAAAGTTCACATGGTTTGTTTTTGTTTTTGTGGTAATATTGACGTTGAATTTCATAATTAATAGGTGTGAATAATTAGGAAACCATAACATTATGCCTTGTATACTGTTTAGCAGAAGTGGCTGCAGGGCTAAATGAGGAACGAGACGCAGGGACAGTTGAACAGACAAAGGTCACACCTACTGTGACCAGATTAGTACTGTATGGTAATATGGCCCAAAGGGTCAAAGCGTATTCACACCACCCCACCAGATGACATCATGCCAGCCCCCACCCGTGAGACAAGACCCAACAGGAACACACAGGGGATCAAGCAGGTGGGGGCAGCCGGCCCCCCCACAGAGAAACCCAGAGGTGGGGGCTGCCAGCCCCCACAGGAGATCGCCCTCAGAAGACGCCTGATTGGATCAACTGTATTAGTAAAATGTACCATTATTGGCTAGAATTTATAGTATATAAGGGGATACAAAATGGTAGTTCAGGAGCCCAGACCAAACCAACCCCAGGGGTCTGTGGCTCCACCGCTCCACCACCGAGAGACTGCTGCTGTGCTGTTTGCATTTTATGTGAGTAAATACATGGGAAACACCATTTGTTGTTTAAGTTTAGTGTAATCCTTAATATCTGAAACCAGATTTACTCATGTATAATGTGTGCAGTATGGTCAATGTATGTTCAAATTATGTTACCAAGTGACTGTTTATGTACATATTGAGGTTTGAGAATGCAAACCTGATTGTGATTTCTGTACACAGACAGCCCTGTTAATGTTTTCTGATAATCTTTTGTCCTATTCACCTTGGCCTCTGACTCTGATCAAATAAATGTTGAATTGGACTATAGTTCATGGTTTGCCTGGCTACACGTTTAATTCTTCATCTGCTTTAAGTCAGATGAAGAGATCAACAATTCTATCGATATGATCCCTTTCTCCTCCTTCCAGATAAGCAATCTCATTTGTACTGTACTACAATAACCTCAGATTATTGTAGGGTTCTGTGGGAATTTACTACAGAAATGGTGCCGTTCTTCCCACCCTGGTGTGCCCCCCCCTGAAGAGGTGCGGTGAGGTCTCTGGACCTTGCTGTGTGTTGGGGACATACGGGGAAAAGAGCTGGGGGTTGCTGCGTTTGAAGTTATAGACGAGGGGCTTGTTGTCTGAAATGGAGGAGAGGGACAGGATGAAGGTTGGTTGTGTACGCCACTTGTTGGGACCCACGGTGAATATGGCTTTTGCATGCAGGGATGGGGGAGCGGTGACTTAGGTTAGGATGTCCGGAGGTATGAGGATCGCGCTTGTTGTGCTGTGAACATGCAAACGTGGGCTTTTTATGTTTGTGTGTTTGTTCAGACACAGGAGGCTGGTCGCGGCCTATGCGGGCCACGGGGGTTGAGCCTCGTATGGAATATACTTTATGAACTATACGAGGGGGGTTGCACCAAGAAGCCTCATGGAGACATGAAGAGAAATTGGGGATTCACAGCCTATCTGTTTACGGGACAGGTTATAAGCGTCGTATGGCGACTGACTACAGGTTTTTCTGGCCAGGGAACCACGGTGGTCTTTGGCGTACGATAGGGTGGCGCTTCCTGAGTAAATACTAGAACCCTAGAAGGTATTCTCGGGAAATGGAGCGCGGTAATGAATGATAGTTTGGGTGTTCTGAATGGAAGGAGAGCTGTGTATAGAATGAGCTCTGTTGCTATTGAGAACATGCAAATCAGGTGTGGTAAGCATGAGTGGGAACCTTCGTAAAATCGGGGAAATTGCGTGTGAAGTTACAGAGGAATACGTGGTTTTTTGATATAAGCTGGGTCTAGAATAAGTTGGTTGTGAATGATATTGCAGCTATGGTTAGGCATTTATTCGTGTTCGTGCTTGAGGGGCCCAATAGGGATGGTTTACTGTCTAATCGCGTGATAGTCTGGACGTGTCCTGCAGGAACCATCCGGCCGAATTAAACGAAGGTGCGTGTTCGTGGTTAGAGCCGTGCCAAGCAGATCGTTGGGTCTTGTTTGACTTCAAGCAGAACAGGCGTGTTAGTTAACTACGTTACGCTGTGACAATAAATAGGTACTTAATAAAACAATTCGGTCGAGATGACTGATAAGTACTTAGTGGGAATTCAACGGAGCTATGGTAAGCTTAAACATTCAGTAATGATTGTATGGGGGGCTATGGCTATGGTTAGGAATGATTGGCGAAGCGTAGGAGCTTATTGTTGTATTGTTATGATATTTTAATGACCAACGAACATAGGTCTGGGGCGAGTCATACTGGTGATGGGGGCTAGCTAGCTTAGCTCTGTGGAAAAGTCTGCGGTGAAACTGGGGACGTTACGATGGCGTTATGAGAGAATTGATTAAACACTGTGGCGGCGATTGCAGGTAAGAGGCGAATCGAGGCGTAGGGTGGAGAGATTGTGGCCGTTTTGAGGGTTATTATTGATGCGGTAGCGATTGTGTATGATATTAAGAAGTCGCTGCTTGATGACGTCATGGTGTTGAAGAGAGTGTGTAACGTTCGCGGTACTATGGAGTGAGGTGGAGAGAAGGGTAGGAGAGAGGATTCGTGTTGGACTATGTGTGCGGCGTTGGTTGGTGTGAATGTTTTAAAAATTATTTTCTATAAAAGTGGTTGGTTATTTTAAGCATGTGTGAGTTGTTTAAGGTTGGATTGGTACTGAGCGGATTGCGTGGATGAACGGATCTTGAAAGGCACGGCTCCCGTGAGGGCATAGAACGTCGCATTAGAGCTGGCTAAGCTAGTTAGCTTGTGTGCCGTTGTTTTGTGGAGTTTGCGAGCGACATATGTTACATTTCGAGTTTTGAGAATGATGTTTGGGAAGGGTTAGAGAACGTGGTTGATGTCGTGGTGGTGTGTTATGTTGGAACAAGGCGTTTATGATATTAGTTATGCTTTGCCGTAATACATCGTCCGGGGAGCAACGTTGGCCACTGCGCATGCGCGGTACAACGTGGATTGGGTCTAATTCATTCGTGGTAGTTCGCTCAGGGGCCAGGGGTAACGGGTAAGGGTATATTCTGCATTTTGTAAAATGGTTGTGTTTGTATATTGTGCATTCTAGTGGACATTCTGCATTTTGTAAGTGGTTGTGCTTGTATGTTGTGTATTGTGCATTCTGTGTAATTGTAGACAATGTTCTGGGAGTGGGTATTACTGCAAATTGTGTGGGGGTAACATGTGATAGGGACAGGCGGTTAAAATAGGATTAGATGGATTTAAAATACATGCCCCTTAACTTACACTGGGATTCATGAACCAGATACACATTGGACTTGTAAACTAGGCAATATTATGTTACACAAGTGTATAGTCTTGACATAGTGGGGTTTGAGAGAAGCTACAGGCTGAGTTGGGAAAGCGCTCTACACTGAAAAAGACATATTGTTTGCATTATATTTAATTAATACATCTACATTAGAATCATATGTCACATATGTACGGAGTTAACGTTCCCGGAAAATCCTGTATACAATTTTTTAGTCTTAGCATGTTGGAACTAACCACTAATGATGTTTTATTGCTAAAGGGTGGCTTTTGGTAAAAATGCTTATATTTATAATATGCATGAATATTGTTTTGTAAAGGATGTGATTTTTAGATTTGTTTAGAGTGCAATTGTTCTGAGATAAATGAGGTTGTGTTTATGCTTGTTTTAGATTGTTAAATCTTTAATACACTGTTAATATGGTTAGGACATTTAATGCTTGATACAAGCCTCTGAATCATAGGGAATTATAATTTATTGATGGAGGCTTGCTGTGTTGGAATACACTTTTATTGCTGCAATGACAAATTTTGATATGATTGTGTTTACAGTGATTGAAATGATTGTTTTTATTCCGTGGTTATCTGTACTTAGGACACTGTCTGTGACTAGGTGAAATTGCAAATATGTGCTACTTAACCTCTGGGGGGAAGGGATTTAGCCTCCCCTGGTGGCAGTAGGAATGTGTGTTTTGTTCAAACCTGGGGGGGCGGCTTGCCCCCAGGGTGAGGTGTATGAAATGATTAACCTTTTGATGAAGTTGCAGGGGGCCTGCATATGGTGGTAGCGCCTGTTATTAGATGCAACAGGAAAGAGGTCACAGGTGGAGATAAGAGAGAACAGTCAAAGTGAGATAACAGATGGAGTTATTTTAGAGCAGAGGACAGGAAGTGGGGGTAATGGGCCAGGGGGCCAGGAAGTGACAGGAAGGTGAGACAGGGGAAGGTTTGTCAGGGAACAGCTGGGTGAGTGAGTGAGACAATCAGGAAAGTAGGCATTCATTTGGGGTTATGACTTATGAATGTTAACTGTTTTGATAAGGGAATATTTGGGTCTGTCTGTGCACTGGAAGGCATGGATAGGTCTGAATTAAAGATGGATTCCAGTCCGTCTTTGAAGTGAGAGTAGAGGAGCTGATGTGAGGAGAGGCTGTAGTAGCCTGAGGTTGAGAGCAGAAAGGTTGAGAGCAGAAAAGTTAAGAGCAGGAAAGGGAGAAACAAACTAACATTGTTTGTCTGTCTGTGGTTGATTAAAGAGTGTATGAGAGAGAGTTTAAAAGTATTTGTTTATGATATGTGTAGTCTGTTTTTGTCTATGTCCTTTTGATTTCAGTGAATGATTGAGCTGTTGATGACATCGTAAACCGATTCTGTTATCTAGTTAAGGCCTAACAATAGACAGGATGTTAGATCTTGTGTCGGGATCAGATGTCAGCTGGGTGAGCCAGCAGACCACTTTTAGTATAAGTCATATCTAGGTAAAATAAAACAATAATGACGTTAATGAGTAGTAGGGCTGTTATCCTGTCTATCAGAATAAGAAGCGTATCAAACCACTTGGGTTATACCACAAATAGACCTGGGAATTATTGTCGCTTATCATTTGTTTCATATCATTTGTTTTACTGAAGGAGTTTATTTTATTACTTTCATTTTGATTTGATTTCTTTTGAATGTTTTGTATGGATGAGGTATTGAATTTAAATTTTTAGATTTCTTTTCTATTTTTAATCTATGATTGTGTGGCCTGAATGGGTGTGAATGGAGCCTGTAGGGGGTGACTGTGCTGGCTTGAAAGGTGTCAAAATCACAATGATAGGTGTGATGAGGTTTAGATGTAGGGTTTTAGGTTTCTTTTCTTTTCTTTTTAGATAACCATTGAGGTGGTCTACATGTGAGGTCTGTTGGAATGTTTTTTTTTGATTATTTGCCTTTTGTTTCTTATTTCTCTGTCATGGTCTGAGTGAGTGGAGAAAGCTGGAGGAAGTGGCGTCGAAACGTCAACAGAGTGTCGACAAGAGCTAAGTATCACGTTTGCATAATGATTAACATTTGGCTTCTCTTGAGAATATTTGACATATTATGTAAAGAAAATTTGTTTTGTGTTTTGTTCCCTCGCAGTTTCAGTCGAGGGGGGAGGGCGGACCGTCACAGGTAGAGGGATCATGGAAGATGTGTAGGAATACATTTCATTAGATTATGACACAATGGTGTGAACCCGTTCAGTCATTTCCTGTGGGAGATTGTTGGATTGTGAAGAGAGGTCGCTTGTGGACGCTGGCCCCTCCTTCAAAATAGCCCCGAGAACAGCGGCCGGAGGTTTGGGACAAACCGCCAGGCTGACAGAGTCGTCTGTAGATCCAAGGAAATACAGTCATGGGTCAAAATATGACGAGGTCGCAGGCCTACGAACAGTGGCCAGCATGGGGTGGAGGGGGGCGAAAACGGTCAGAGACTGTGCAAGGAGTTGAGCAAGGGCCTCTGTGGGAAAGCGTGATTGATTGGTATGTTGAACGGGAGGTGACTGAACGGTAACAACTGGTATAGATTATGACACAACGCAGGAGTACTAAACACATGCACATAGGTAGAATATTAGGTGTAGATTATGGCCAAAATGAGGTGGTGAAATTTTTTTTTTCCTTGTGTGATGCTCCGCCTTCCCTGCCCGACTCTGCGCCGAGGTGGTAGGTATTGTGTCCATGGTATGTTCATAAAGGGGGGAGAGGTGAGAAGACCAACTGAGTTGATTATGCAGATGTGATTGTGCTGTCTTGGAAAAGGAATTAACAAGAGAAAAAAGCAAAATGTATGTAAAAATGAATACTAATTTCTGTGTCATCCTCAGATCTTATGAAAGAATGTGGAATCAAAAGTGCTGTAACTTAAGAAAAATGGGTTTTTAAAAATTGTGTTTTATTTATAGGTATAATGATTAGATTAAATTGTTTTATTGTTTTCAACAAGCCCAAAAGTTGTTGTTTAAAAAGTAGGCCTCTGGCTAGGAGCCTTGAGGAGCAAAAGCTAATTGATGATATGTACCAAAGAAAAAAGGAAAAAGAAAAAATAGCGAAAATTTGAAAAAATGAATTTTAATTTTGGAAAAAATGAATTTTATTATTTAAATGTATGGTTAGTATGTATAGAAAATCAAGTCAATATATCATATGTGACGATAAGAATCGTCAAAGTAGGGAATGTGGTAATATTGACGTTGAATTTCATAATTAATAGGTGTGAATAATTAGGAAACCATAACATTATGCCTTGTATACTGTTTAGCAGAAGTGGCTGCAGGGCTAAATGAGGAACGAGACGCAGGGACAGTTGAACAGACAAAGGTCACACCTACTGTGACCAGATTAGTACTGTATGGTAATATGGCCCAAAGGGTCAAAGCGTATTCACACCACCCCACCAGATGACATCATGCCAGCCCCCACCCGTGAGACAAGACCCAACAGGAACACACAGGGGATCAAGCAGGTGGGGGCAGCCGGCCCCCCCACAGAGAAACCCAGAGGTGGGGGCTGCCAGCCCCCACAGGAGATCGCCCTCAGAAGACGCCTGATTGGATCAACTGTATTAGGAAAATGTACCATTATTGGCTAGAATTTATAGTATATAAGGGGATACAAAATGGTAGTTCAGGAGCCCAGACCAAACCAACCCCAGGGGTCTGTGGCTCCACCGCTCCACCACCGAGAGACTGCTGCTGTGCTGTTTGCATTTTATGTGAGTAAATACATGGGAAACACCATTTGTTGTTTAAGTTTAGTGTAATCCTTAATATCTGAAACCAGATTTACTCATGTATAATGTGTGCAGTATGGTCAATGTATGTTCAAATTATGTTACCAAGTGACTGTTTATGTACATATTGAGGTTTGAGAATGCAAACCTGATTGTGATTTCTGTACACAGACAGCCCTGTTAATGTTTTCTGATAATCTTTTGTCCTATTCACCTTGGCCTCTGACTCTGATCAAATAAATGTTGAATTGGACTATAGTTCATGGTTTGCCTGGCTACACGTTTAATTCTTCATCTGCTTTAAGTCAGATGAAGAGATCAACAATTCTATCGATATGATCCCTTTCTCCTCCTTCCAGATAAGCAATCTCATTTGTACTGTACTACAATAACCTCAGATTATTGTAGGGTTCTGTGGGAATTTACTACATTTTCCTCAGTTTTGTCATTGATGAAATTCTTTTTTGCAGTTTTGATCATGGAGTTTATGTCGTTTCTTAGTCTGTTTCTTTCCAGTTTCAGTTCAGTCACGTGGGCTTGGAGTTCACTGCTTGTGCTTTTGGTAAGCTTTGACCTTAACCAACTTCGAAAGAGCGCCTAAGCTTAACCAGTGTAGAAACTTGCGGTCCCACGATTGGCGCACATGTCACATGACCAGAAATGTGCGTGGCCAATCAAAGACGCGGAAACAAACATTTGTTGTCGAAAGTATTCAGGCGTCCCAGCCTCACACAGAGTACAAGCCCTGAAGCCCCGCACGCGTGAACACTTTCGGCAACCAACATGTACTTCCGCGTTTCTCTGATTGGCCAGCGATCGGCCAGCCCTCTACGCCCTACGCCGGTAACGCGTGCATGCGCATTTCGTAATTGTCTCCCTGTGTACAGCTGAGAGCTCCAGCATAGCTTTGTACGTGAGCTAGGCACAAGCCAGAGTAAACACAGTTTTCATTCAATCAATAATAACATTAACAAGACTCTCATTGTGTCTATTCTGCTAACACTACCTCTCATTGCTTTAACGTTACCTAGGCTCTCGTGTCTATCTGCTAACGTTAGCATTAAGCTAACAAGCTGGGGCCGCTGGTGTACAGCTGAGAGCTCCAGCATAGCTAACTTATGTCCGCGAGCTAGGCGCAAGCCAGAGTAAAACAGTTTTCATTCAATCAATCAATCAATCAATCAATAATAACATTAACGAGACTCTCGTTGTGTCTATTCTGCTAACACTACCTCTCATTGCTTTAACGTTACCTAGGCTCTCGTGTCTATCTGCTAACGTTAACGTTAGCATTAAGCTAACAAGCTGGGGCCGCTGGTGTACAGCTGAGAGCTCCAGCATAGCTAACTTATGTCCGTGAGCTAGGCGCAAGCCAGAGTAAAACACAGTTTTCATTCAATCAATAATAACATTAACGAGACTCTCGTTGTGTCTATTCTGCTAACGCTACCTCTCATTGCTTTAACGTTACCTAGGCTCTCGTGTCTATCTGCTAACGTTAGCATTAAGCTAACAAGCTGTAACGGCACCAGTCTAGCACAACATTAGCACCTAACCTAACAACAACAACAACAAGCTTAACAAGTCAGCGATCTTTTTGTGAAACTAAACTCTCCGCTCGGTGGCAAATTGTGTTGATGTCGGTTTTGTTTCATCAATAAATGAGGCAGAATACACAGTGACTGTATCCTTTTTTGTTTATTGCACTTGTTCCTGCTGCAAATGAAATCCTACTATGCAAGATTAAAGATGGCGGCTTTCTGTTTTTCTGGAGAGCCTCCAATGAGTGACGCGTCTCTTTTCTGACCAATCAGTGGTCTGCAGTGTTTCACGTGACTCATGAGTGGGTAAACGAGTGTAGAGTGGCTGGTATTCACGAAGGAGAGCGCTGGCCAACGCTGGCCAATCAGAGAAACGTGGAAGTACATGTTGGTTGCCCAAAGTGTTCACGCGTGTAACGGATGTTCTGTGTGTAGGTCTGGCTAACACACGTGCTGTCTGCGTTGTGTTCTGGGGACTTCAAACGCCACAGGAAAGGAGGAGACGATTCTACTGTTGGCACATTTATTGCTGCTTCACCTGTACACAATGAATAGCAAAAGTACCACAAAAGAAGGCATTATATTTGTTTCCAGTCCCGACAGTCAATCTCTCAGATTGAGCGCCTCGCGCGAAGTGACTAGTGACGTCACTACATGAACGTGGCCTAGCCACGTTTCAACACAGTACTTTGCATAGCATGAATTGCATTGAATATAAATGTATAAAGTGTGCAAAGTGAATACATAAACATAAAAGAAACAATTGAGAATACACATACCTGTACACAATGAATAGCAAAAGTACCACAAAAGAAGGCATTATATTCGTTTCCAGTCCCGACAGTCAATCTGTCGACAAAGAATCATAATGACTAACTGCATTTGACGGCAAATTTCACCGACCAACCATTCAATTGTGCATAGAATTGACCCAAACATTTGTAACAACAATACTGAGTCAACATTACTCAATTACTAACATAGAATTCGTTATCTGAATATTTACAACATGGGAGTCAATAACGTATACCTCTCAGATTGAGCGCCTCGCGCGAAGTGACTAGAACCGGAAAAGTACTCGCTAGACAATGAACTGGCTTACTGAACCGGAAGCACAGCTCTTGACCGTGAACTCTTAAAGTGACGATTCATATAAAAGTGTCTTTGGTATACAGAAATAATAAACAATTGTAAACATAGGATTTTGGTGACATTTCAATCCTTAATAATAATAATAAAACAATGTTCATTTGACACTTGTTACATTCACCCCTCCTGAAATTTCACCAACATCCTGTGTCAGCAGAGCAAGAGAGAAATAAAAAGAGAAAAAAATAAAAATAGATAGTCTACCACTAACCTAGACCTGGCACAAGAGAAAAGGACCTAGTCCCCCAGTCGACTCAAAAGTCACCCCCCATAAGAGGTTCAGGGAATAAAAAAGATTGATCAAGCCTCAGAATTCCCTTAGACCAGCACGACGCCTGATACGCCACACCATTCTTGGCACTTATTAAAGAAATGATAGACACCCACTAACAAAAAAAATCTAACCGGGTCTCTAGTGCTCCAGGCTCTAGCTCCATCCCTCACACTCGTTCCTGAGCTATCACTCCTGTAATAGGAGGTATCTAGCATCTGAGTGTATCGAGAAGAAACAGAAATCCCCCACTAACACCCACTGGCTTCAAAAAAAATTTACTGGGTCTCTAGTGCTCCAGGCTCTAGCTCCATCCCTCACACTCGTTCCTGAGCTATCACTCCTGTAATAGAAGGTCTCTAGCATCTGAGTGTATCGAGAAGAAACAGAAATCCCCCACTAACACCCACTGGCTTAAAAAAAATAAAAAATAATCCTGCATCACGAATGTAGAGTGCGGTACAAATTGAATCCATTATTATATTATTATCACAAAGTAACCTGCATCCTCACCGTCACCTAAGTATGTCCCCCCCTCTGCCATGCTCCTAACCCTCAAGAGACCTAATACTGTCTGTGCTCCTGCTAGACTGCAGCTTAGCTGTGATGGACCCACCAATCTTTTTTGCCAGCTGTGATGAGTGCACTTAACTCTGGCTGTTCACCTGTTAGCCGCTCATTAACTGGTGGTAGACTTGGCCTGGCACGATCTACATACCTTGTGGAGGTAAGCTGTGGAGTGTCAAATGTGACTGGATCTGGTCCTGGTGCTTCTGTCTCTGAGAGCCGATTGTAAAATCCCCCTCCCACACCCAATTCTATATCCACAACCACATCTGTATTACCCCTCTCCCCTAAGTATGTCCCACCCTCTGCCATGGTCCTACTTTCACACAGGCTTAATAGAAAAAAAAATAACCTGTTCACTAAATACTGTAGAAAAAAATGAAAATAAAAAATGAATAGGAATGAAATAATTACATAAGAAATTGACCAATCAGATCAATGAATGAATGAATGAATGAATGAATGAATGAATGAATGAATGAAAACTTTATTTAACAGATTGCAGAATGGGTACAATACAGTACGGCTAAATACACACAATTGTTAAGGGGATGCAGACCAGAGAAAGACGTTTGTCTTGTTTACATCTGGGTCCCCCATTTTCAATTCATATTGACATTTATGACATACTCAACATACATGACATTTATGGGACATACAGTTATTTAGTACTGATACATTTGTGACATATACGGTATTCAAATATACAGTACTGTTACCCATAGATCCTGACAGAGTATATACATATGATGGGGAGGGGACTGTACATTAGGAGGGGGTGGGCGGGAGAGAAATATACATACGGTGGTGAGGGGACTGTACATTAGGAGGGGGTGGGTGGGCGGGAGAGAAATATACATACGGTGGGGAGGGGACTGTCTATTAGGTGGGGGTGGGGGGGGTTTGGACATTTATGGTGGCCAGTTTCGAATTGCAGCCTCCCGTAGGTGCTCTGGTGTTGTGGTCGTGGTATTCACTGACCTTTGGGAAGTATTTTGACATGTACATGGGTACCCCCCAATAACCCCCTATATATTATATATACAATCAATACCTAAATGTCTTCTGCACATTCACTGGCAACATCATCATGACTTTTTTTTTTCCACAATTTCATTGTCCTTGTTCACAATTTAATTGTCCTTGTTCACAATTTAATTGTCCTTGTTCACAATTTACTTGTCCTTGTTCACAATTGAATTGTCCTTGTTCACAATTGAATTGTCCTTGTTCACAATTTAATTGTCCTTGTTCACAATTTACTTGTCCTTGTTCACAATTTAATTGTCCTTGTTCACAATTTACAAAACAGCGGACTGTCCACCGAATTCCAGGGTCATTCACTGTCTATTGACATACCTGAATCCAGTCCATGGGGACACCTGTGTGAAGAGTTTATCACCGGCCACTAGAGGGCAGCGTCTCACCAATGATGAGGGCAATTGTTGACTGTGGACCTGCGCAGCTCCCCTGGCGAACAATCTGTTGTCGTTTTTTCTTCTTCTTTTCTTTATGAATGAAATGTGGATGAGAGCCTTGACATTAAGTGATGCAGATACGGCTGTGGGGGTGCTAGAGACATGATCGAATAAACTTGTATGCGCCTGAGTCTCCTGAACACGGCGCAAGACATTCCTAATCGATCAGAACTAAATTGACAGCGAAAAATACAGTTTTTAAGCATCGATTCCCCATGCACATGCGCAGATTGGCCACGGAGTGTGACGCAACGCACATCCACCCTGGAATGTTCCATTAGAGGGGGTGTTGTGTTGTGAGAATGTGAGCGGCAATCGGAGCATCAACTACTAACAACAGAACAACAAGCAGCCATGCCTAAAAGTTGCTGTGTTGTTAATTGTTCTGCCAACATTCATTCATTGTTGTTCTGTTGTTAGTAGTTGATGCTCCGATTGCCGCTCACATTCTCACAACACAACACCCCCTCTAATGGAACATTCCAGGGTGGATGTGCGTTGCGTCACACTCCGTGGCCAATCTGCCAATTGATGCTTACAAACGGTCTTTTTCGCTGCCAATTTAGTTCTGATCGATTAGGAATGTCTCGCGCCGTGTTCAGGAGATTCAGGCGCATACAAGTCTATTCGATCATGTCTCTAGCACCCCCACAGCCGTATCTGCAATCACTTAATGTCAAGGCTCTCATCCACATTAATTTGGCCAATGTGTCTTACTAATAATAACTAATTCCTTGGTCAATAGAAGTCTCTGTGATACTTTCTGAATATGATTTGGGAACATCAAATGGGCAGGCCGCGAAATAACAATGTTACAATGTACAGTTTCTGACAGCTGGCTGTGTTGTGAAATGTGCATAACGTTATGAATAAACCGCGAAGTCACGCGAAATAACGTTATAAGCGAATCTGGTAGTACATTTCCAATCAGAGAGGGGCTTCGCTCAACCAATCAGAGAGGGGTCTGCAGAAATGGAGATTGATTGATTGATTGATTGATTGAAAAGTTTATTAACAGATTGCAGAATGGGTACAGTACAGTACAGCTCAATACATACAATTGTTAAGAGGATGCAGACCTGAGAAAGACTTTCGTCTTGTTTCCATCAGGGTCCCCCATTTTCAATTCATCATATGACACACATGACATACAGATAGACAGTACTGCTACATCTATACATTTATGACATACCAGATTTTCAAATACAGTACTGTTTGTGATACTAAAAAAATCCAGAAGAAGAGTATATACATTTGACATAGAAACTGTGCATTGGGGGAGGTTGGGTAGGTGGGGTGGGGCTGTACATTGGAGTGGGGGGGGGGGGGAGGGGGGGGTTGAGTAGGTGGGGGGTAGCTCAACCAATCAGAGAGGGGTCTGCAGAAATGCGGCTACGAATTGTAGAGACGCGGTCTATGCACGGCGTTACGGTTTCACATCCGGGTGAAACGAGGTCAAGCAATGTTTAGAATCATAGATATATATAGAACACTAGATAGCTTGCCCGCGCTGCCGGCCAATGGAGAGCGACATCACTGAACCGCCGCCATCTTGGGAGAGTCAGCCTTGAGTGAGAGTGAGTGAGCTGCACAGACAAAAATACTCATAACTCGCTGAAATATTGACGGATTTACAAACGGTTTGGTTTGCTATAAACATCAAATATGTAGTTATGATACTGCATACTTATATATATATATATATTTTTTTTTTTAAAGATGTTTTTTTTTTTTACAAACTGCTTGAATCATAGCCACGTTAATAATGCTTGTAATAAACCAAACCGTTTGTAAATCTGTCAATATTTCAGCGAGTTATGAGTATTTTTGTCTGTGCAGCTCACTAACTCTCACTCAAGGCTGACTCTCCCAAGATGGCGGCGGTTCGGTGACGCTGGTGACTCCGCCTTAAGCTATCTAGTGTTCTATAGATATCTATGTTTAGAATCGCTGTCGCGGAAGGTAACTTTCCATGCTAAGAACAACCGGTGTTTTGAGTAGTTTTCTACGGTTTTTACAACAAATGGCATCTCAGATTCCCGTTCCTGGTGCACCCACCGGGACAGGTTCCGTGACGGCCCAGACAACAGCTAGAACAGGAGCAACTACCGTTACTAACGTTAGCGCCGCAGCGCTGCAGGGGAAGAAGCGCCCGGTTAGTCCAGCAGGCTCTGCCGTACAGCCAGTCGGTGGCTGCAACAAAAACATCACTATCATCAACAACAACAACAAAAAGAAGAAAGGACAGGTTGTTGCTGCAACTCCAATACAAGCACCGGTAATTATAGCACACGTTAGCTAACACCTAGCCCCTCACGAAAGGGGCTATGTATCCCATGTGTTTGGCTTATTATTTTGGTCTCTTTCTGTCATGAAAAAAAAAAGTCATAATGTAACTGTAGACACCCAAAGGGCTTTATGCATGGCAAACTAACTTCATTTAAGTTACTTTATATTGTCAATTTACACTAGGCAATTGAAATGTAATCGCGACAACCCACGCATTCGATTCGGTGTAGATACGTTGAAATATCCGCAAATTGCAAGAATATTCGAGCCAAACATTGGTGACAAGGCGACATCAATTCTCGTGACAGTCAACGTTGAGGAAATGCTTGTTGTGGAATCACCTTCTGAGGAGGTGCTTGGGAAGGACAAAGAAAAACAAACCATGGGTCACTGATGACATCCTTGATGCCTTATGTTGACCCAGACGCAGCAAAGCAGTATATCTGAATAAAACATGAAAGTGTAACAGTAGTACAGTATCTGTATGTCGTGTCATGTCATAAATGTTATGATGAATAGAAAATGGGGGTCCCTGATGTAAACAAGACGAAAGTCTTTCTCTGGTCTGCATCCCCTTAACAATTTTGTGTATTGAGCCGTACTGTTAGTGTATTGTACCCGTTCTGCAATCTTTTAATAAAAATGTCAATCAATCAAAAAGATGAAGAAAACTACAGAGCAGTGTGAAAATGTAGATGCAGGGATGTGAAAGGGCAACAGCAAAGGCTGCAAAGCAGCTTATGCCACACCGAAAAAGCCGGGATTGTGCCTGTTCCCACAGCCCTATGGTCCCACATTTCCTTTTTGCATACATTTTTCTCTGATTTGACCCCCCTTTCTCTTAATTTGGTAGCCAATTACACCCAGCCTATTATCCAATTGTCCTCTGGTAGTAGAGGGTTCGTCCAGGAACATAGGTCTGTGGGACCATTGGGCTGTGGGAACATAGGGCCTAATTTTAAGAATAATCTATTCTTAGAAACGTGGGAACATAGGGCCTAATTTTGAGTGGAAGAAAATCTTAGAAATGTGGGAACAAAGGGCTGTGGGACCATTGGGAACATAGGGCTGACCCCAAAAAGCCAACAAGAATGCAGCTACAATAATTGGAAGTCAAGGAAAACTCTACTAACTGAAAAGACAGCAGTAATCAGAAGATGGACCGAATACTGCCAAGAAATACTGCCTAAAAAGGTCCTCTTGAATGGTGTACTGTGAACCTTTCAAGACAACCATCTTGGTTCATCAAAGGTGTCTTGTCTTGTCTCCCCGGTTCTATTCAATATCTTAGTTCCTAGAAAACATCACGCAGGAGACACTACAATACATCCATACCTCTATATCCATTGGAGGAAGACCCATATGCAACCACCATTTCACTGACGACATTGACCTTGTGGGAAACTGCTAAATAGAACTCCAGGAACTTCACCAGGCTGGAGAAGGCAGCTGGAGCGTATGGAGTGAAAATGAGCGCAGGGGGAAAAAGAAGCAAGATTCTAGTCAACAGCCACAGCCAACAAACTGGAGAAGAGGAACCACTTGCGCAGCAAATGTACCTGGTACAGAGACGTCTCACAAAACTAGGGCTGCAACAACTAATCGATAATTTTTTTTTTTATAAATGTTGCCTATTTTTTATACACTTTCACTTACATGCAGTCATTTAGCTGATGCTTTTATCCGAAGCGACTTACAAGTTCTGTACAAGTTATAATGGATTAGTTGAGTCTATGTTATGATGCACCTCCATGGCCTGTTGTTGAAGCCATTTAATGTAGGCTTTATGTTTTTCTTTATTATTATTTATACCATTCAGCTCCTTTAAAACTGAAACTCGATGTATAGCATACATTTATGCTATAAAAAAACCTGTCCTTTTGTTTGAAATCGAACAAAATGAGGAATAACGTTTGTTTTTTACCTACAATGTATTTATATGCGATTAATCGAAGTGATAATCGACAGATTAATCGACTATGAAAATAGTTGCTGCCCTACACAACACACCGCCCTGTCAAAGACCATCCTACAGGGGGCAGTAGAAGGAGCAGACAGAAAAGATCCTGGCTAGACAACATCAAGAAGTAGCTTCTCAGCCCTAATACATACAGCAGAAGATGGACAGCTGTGGAGATCCCGGGCTGCCCAGCATCCATCAGGACACGTGTCACGGACAAGAAAGTGTCATTTGTATTTCTGTATATCCCTCCCAGATACACTTCGTCCCCCACATATGAATTCCTTGAGAATGGTAAATGGCTGCTTTTTTATATAGCGCTTTTATCCAAAGCGCTTTACAATTTGTTACTCACATTTGACCCATTCATTCACACATTCACTCACACATTCACACACAGACGGCGGAGGCAACCATGCAAGATGCCAACCTGCTCATCGGGAGCAATTAGGGGTTAAGTGTCTTGCTCAAGGACACATCGACACACTGCCCGGGAGGAGCGGGAATCGAACCGGGAACCTCCGGATTGCCAGACGACTGCTCTACCTCCTGAGCCACTACCTCCTGAGCCACTACCTCCTGAGCCACTACCTCCTGAGCCACTACCTCCTGAGCCACTGACGCCCCCATGAGAAAGGTCGGAGCGCAGGGTCACCCGCAGTGCAGAACCCCCAGACCAGTGTGGTGTTCACTGCCTTGCTCGAGGGCACTTTGTATTATGTATTATATTTGAGCACTTTGAGATTTTCACAAATATAAAGTGCGGTACAAATTGAATTTATTATTATTATTATTACAAGCCCACTCTCCAGATGCCAACTCACAGCTGGAATAGGCTTGAACCGGCAGCCCTCTGGTTACTGGTCGGCCTCTTAACCTCTAGGCCAGTAGGGTTGGGCATCGTTTGGATTTGAACGATTCCGGTGCCGATTCTCCATTTCGATTCCTGTTCTAACCGATTCCGATTCTTTGAGGTGCAGGTCAAAACAGGTCACAGCTTATTTCGCAGGAGATTTTTTTTTTGTTGAAAAATCTTAAATTTTTTTCATACTATTCACATGTCAGTTGACTTGATACAGTTTAATTTGGTTGCTGTACTGTAACTAGGGTATTAATTAACAAAGTTAAAAAATCCAGAACCGGAAGTTAGGAACCGGTTCCTATTAGAACCGGTTTTCGGTGCCCAACCCTATAGGCCAGGGGTTCTCAAACGTTTTTATACCACAACCCCATAAAAAAAAATTGGCGACCCCACACTTAACTCATTCAGCGCCAGTCACGATGATAGTCGGGTTAACTCGCCATCGCTTGAGCACCAGACCCGAGTATAGTCGGGTTTTAATCGTTATTTCTTTTATTAGCGATATCTATTCATTTTCATCCATCCAGCCTGATGTTATCGTTGGGAATGGGTCTGAGCTCGCAAAAGGGCAAATACCGCCGCCTACGCCTTCCAGTTGGTATTGCACCCCATTGGGAATGGTCTAGTTTATTTTCTGGGACGATTCAAGCCGTGCGGGCGGGGTTTAAATACTCAGGCGAGGTAACCTGTTTCATACATACATCTGCGAGGCTGCCCCCCCTCCCCCCTCAATATGCAATGCTGTTGCCCTGCGGTCCAATGCTCTTTTCATGTATGCACGAGGAAGGATAATAATGATAATCTACACACAGCACACATGCACACAGCAGCATCACACCTGGACAAGAGGAAGGGGAACTATGTGAGAATGCTATTCATCGACTACAGCTCGGCATTCAATACCATAGTCCCCTCCAAACTCATAGCCAAGCTCAGGGACCTGGGCTTGAACTATGACCTCTGCCATTGGGTCTTGGACTTCCTGACGGGCAGACCCCAGGTGGTGAGAGCAGGCAACTGCACCTCCTCATCCATCACCCTCAACATAGGGGCCCCCCAGGGCTGTGTTCTGAGTCCCCTCCTCTACTCCCTGTACACACACGACTGTGTGGCTCAGCGGAGTAGCAACACAATCATCAAATTTGCTGACGACACAGTAGTGGTGGGCCTGATCTCTGCAAACGACGAGAGGGCCTACCTGGAAGAGGTCAAGGTCCTGGCGGGATGGTGCCAGGAAAACAGCCTCTCCCTGAACGTCAGCAAAACAAAGGAGATGATTGTGGACTTCAGGAGGACGGGGGTCAAGGACTACAGCCCCCTCAGCATCGACGGGGCACCGGTTGAGAGAGTGAACAGCTTTAAGTACCTCGGAGCCCACATATCCGAGGACTTGACATGGACCACACACATTGACAGTGTTGTGAAGAAGGCATGACAATGCCTCTACTTCCTCAGGCGCCTAAGGAAGTTCCAAGTCAGTCAGAAGATCCTTAAGAACTTCTACTCATGTACAATAGAGAGCATCCTGACTGGCAACATCACCTCCTGGTTTGGGAATAGCACTGCACAAGACCGAAGCAGACTACAAAGAGTGACACGTTCAGCCGAACGCACAATTGGAGGGGGGCTCCCCACCCTCCAGAACATTTACAACAAGCGGTGCAGGGGCAAGGCTAAGAGAATCATTAAGGACTCCAGCCACCCGAACAACTGCCTCTTTGAACTGCTGCGGTCAGGCAAGCGATACCGGAGTCTCAAGGCGAGCACAGAAAGACTCAGAAGAAGCTTCTATCCCCAGGCCATCAGGCTGCTCAACGAAAAATGAACACTACACAACAACCATCAAACGCACATAGCACACACATCTACACGCACACACTCACTTTAAACAAACACACTGTAGCACCCACTCCCCACACTTTATATTTATTGATAAAGGATTTGCACTACAACTCGTACACCTTACTGTGAATTGTACCTAAATTGTACCTCATCCCATTTCTGCTTTGCACTATATAATATTGTATATTAGTACACTGCATACTATATTGTATATTATATGGTAACTCAGTTACGTCTATTCTGCATCGAACATTGTACATATGTCTATACTGAACATTGTGACCTCATTTTCTACTTCTAATTTACATGCTATACTATGTTATTTGATACTTATCTTGTCTAGCACAGTCTCTGGAGCGTAACAGTAAGAAGCATTTTGTATAAATTATTCTGTATGACAACTGTTAAAGAAACTTGAAACTACCGTTGATTTCAGGAAGATACGATAATCAGGTGAAAAATTACAACGTGTTTAGTGTGTTCCACTAAAACGCTACTATCCGTCTTTATCTGGAATTACTCTGAGGCACCCAAAGTTATACTCATATTCTAGGGATGTTCGATATTGGCTTTTTTACCTATACCGATATTGTCCAACTCTTAATTTCCGATACCGATATCAACCGATACCGATATATGCAGGGTTTCCCCCTCCAAAAAATGGAATAATTTCAGGTAATTAATATTGCATATCTCTTGTCGTGGAATTAACACAACATTATGCATACTTTTGACAATAAATAAAATCAGAATTTGTTCTTACTTGCTTGCCTGGGTAAATAAAGGTTAAATAAATGTAAAAAAAAGAAATAATAATAAAATCTTGTTTGTTTTGAAAACCGATAATTTCCGATATCAAATTTTAACCCTTTAATCGCCAAGGACGCCGTTACACGTCATTGCTCGCCTTGCTTAATCTGTCAATGACGCCGTAACACGTCATTGAGATCAATATTTCAAAAATCTGTGATGGCAATCATATTTCTCCCGCGGAGACTTGAGATCTACTGTTGATCCCCTTTCAACTCTCCAACGGTTCAAGAGCGTCATCTGGTGGCCGATCGGCGGATCGCCCAAACGGCAAACCGGAAACGGAAATTGGTGCTCATCCAAATTCGGTCCGACCACTCGCTATAGCTCCCGGGACTCGAGCTCGACACAATGGATAACGATCCGTTACCAATAACTTGATAAACAACATGATTTGGACATATATACTATTATACAACCTGGAGATGGATCGCATATTTCAACATCCCATAATAGCAATCTTTTTGCTCCACACTCATCGCCCAACGGCCCGATGAGACTGGGGTAAGTTTCAGCGTTTATTATTACCGTGTTCGATACAAACTGATCTGATGATCATATCACCCACACTACATGAATCATCTAACGTTGGCCACGGAATTATAAACGACCCCCCCCCCCCCCCCATCCGGTCAACATCAGATGATCAGTAGTAACTTCTAGAAGCACGTACATTTGAAATTTATCTGGTGCCGATCGCTATCAAACTGTATTTGATCATCAATATAATGCATTTAGGGCTATAAATCACGTTCTGCAGAATGCTGCAGAAAACGACAAAAACATACTTATACTTTAGACCGTATTTTAGTATGAATATGTGAATGAAAAAGTAGAACGTTGCTACATCCTAAACGATAGATAATTGACGTTGAATGGGCCATAGTAATAATAATAATAATAATAGATTTCATTTGTAATGCGCTTTACAGTCAATTTAGCAATACAATTTAAAAAGTTATAGCCCTGCAAAGAAGGGGAACTTCTCCATAGACAAATAGAGCTGGCAGAGGATGGTATAAGGATGTACATAATCGTGGCAGAGAAAGGGTTAATGCCAATATCGGTAGGCCGATAATATCGGACATCCCCATCATATTCAAAAGGCTATAAAACGGAAATGTACAGATGAAAAAAAACAATCCGTTTTGTACATGTTGACTGGATGCAACTAACTGATAATCGACGGGTGTATTAGACCCATAGCTATACTTTAAGATATATTTTAAGGACTCGCAAATCTCGCAGTCCCCCCATTGACTTACAGCGGTGGCGCACTAGCGCCATCTCGTGGAATAACCGGTGGTGCTGAATGAGTTAATATATTGCGTAATTTTTTTTAAATCTTTTTCTCCGCCTGATTTTTCTATGCTTTTCTCCCCATCCCAATTGAGTCGTTATGCCGATTCCCCCCCTCCCCTACCTGGCCGTTGTGCGCATGTTCCCCCTACTGGTCGGTACAAGGGAACCCTGAAGTCTACCACATGCTTCCTCCGAGACATGCGGAGACAGCCAGCGGCTCTCTTTTCACCTGGCAGCGAGGACTCTCATTGGTGAAGTGTTAACGCGTGGGAGGTCACGCTGCCTTCACCACTTCCTGCCTTTTGCTAAGCAGGCGCCCAGACCTGACCTGTAGGCGTCGCTGTTCACAACGCCAGATTACCACCCACGAGTTCCCTCCCGCTAACTCAGCCAAACGAGTTAGTACGACGATCGGCCCAAGCCGCAGGCAATGCTGACTCCGGGAGTTGAGACCGCAGCCTCTTGCATTGGTCGAGCGCAATCTCCGCTACGCCACCGCCCCATGTATTGCGTAATTTCAACGTGGAATTAAGGAATATCAAAATAAAACCACACGTTGTTGAACTTGATCATGCATATTTATTAGAACATTTAATTACAGCACTATTATCAATGCACATTTATAAAACTAGGCACATTTAACCAAAATATGTTGCCAAAAAAAAGAAATATTGATTTTTAAATGTTTTACTTGTCAATGCACGACCCCACCTGTCACCTACCCACGACCCCACTTTGGGTCGCGACCCGTAGTTTGAGAACTGCTGCTCTAGGCCATCCCGCCGCCAGACAAACAAAACCGACAGTGGGTGTTTCCAAGTCTCATTTGGAGAGATGTGTTCCATGTACCTCCAGATGGTGGCAGTAGAGAGCGTGGCTGAGGTGAAGGCCGTGGGAACAGCGGACATTGGCCTGACCGCTGTAGAATCCACAGCAAAGCCTTTACCCTTTAAAGATCCCAAATTCACGGTGAGTGTGTCCTTTTTAGTCAATTAGTGCAGTGGTTCCCAAAGTGGGGGAAAAAAGAGACGCCGCGCGGGGGTCGCCAGATGAGTTAAAAAAATCAAAAAAAAAACGTTTCCAAAAAATAACATTTAAAAAAAGATTTTATTTTTTTATGCAGTCAGGCCACTGAACTTAGAAGCAGGCCAGGCCAGTGTTTCTAGTTGCAGCGGCGCAATAGTTAGATAACCTAGGTGGGGAACAACCAGGAGATCACTGCAACTCACACAAGTTGGAGAACTATCTCTCTCTCTCTCTCTTGCTCACATACAGAGGTGCGTTCCTCATATCAACTCTGATTGCATGCACGCTAATGACGCCACGTGCACGCGTGCTCCCGGCACGCGCTCCCACGCATGCGCATAAATGTTCCCTCGCTTAAGCACAGACTAAAGACAATGCCTAATTGCCTCTACGAATGGAATGTAACTCATTTCATTCACAAGTTAGGTGTGAATGTATCTGAGAATGTATTTAACACACCTGACGACCGGCGCTATTGATATGCAAAGTAGGCCAGGTGGGTACTTATAGCGAGTTGGCGAGTGCAGCGCATTCCTGTGTGCACGCGCTTCTGCTCAAATCTTTGGGTGCACGGAGTGCAACCCCGTCCCCGTCCCATGAAGAACGCATCCCTGCTCACACACACACAAAGGGAGCCGCATGTGATTGGTGGAGGCGGGACCCTTACAAAAAACAAAAAATCCATCAAAATCAGTGTTGTTGCTAACCGCACACACATACTATCGATCATCTAGCGTTTATTTGAAAACGATTCATAAATAGGCCGACAAATGACAACGTTCTGGAATATTCCAGTAAAAGGCGATTATCATAGAATGTGTTTTTCCCGGGAAAACGGGTGATTTTCAAAATGCTATCAAACGGAAATGAAGCGATAAAAATACAATCTGCCTTGCCAATGTTGACTGGAAAATGAGTCTTTGATAAGCGACGGGCAGATTAGACACATAGCCATAATATAAAACATAGATTAGGCGATATTAATGTTAACATTGGGAGTGGATGGTGGCATCAAGGGGGTAAAAAGGAAAACCCGGCGTGGCACTCAAAGTGTTAAAGGAAAACGCCAACATTTTGGGAAATTAGGAGTTAGACAAGAAGATACATACCTTTGTTGTCTCTGTGCGTGCGTTAGGCTTAGGGAACGCCCGCTCCGTTAGCTTAGCTCAGCTTCATCACTGGAAGTGGGTCAGACTTGTACCCTCAAGTTCCCTACAGTCACGAAAGGATCCGAACCGATTGAAGTTTATGGATACCATGACTTAGAATCCTCTTACCTTGACGATTAAACTAACATTACAACTAACCTAAAGTTAGTTTAGGTTTGTGTTAACGTTAGATAATGTACAAAATAAACGTATTTCCGCTGCTATATACATTGCTCTTTTATTTTGGAACCCCCCCGACCGGAAGTTATTACCCTCGTTATCTGCTTGAGTGTCCGGTTGTTGGTTTTCGTTAGCTACAGTAGCAGCATATCAACACCAGCCATGGGAATACTGTTTTCTAAATTGGGGAGGCTTTTAATCGTCAAGGTACGAGGATTTTACGTCATAGTATCCATAAACTTCAATCTGTTCGGATCCTTCCGTGACTGTAGGGAACTGTAGGGAACTTGAGGGTACAAGTCTGACCCACTTCCAGTGATGAAGCTAAGCTAACGGAGCGGGCGTTCCCTAAGCCTAACGCACGCACAGAGACAACAAAGTTATGTATCTTCTTGTCTAACTCCAGGGAAGATGGCAAATAAGCTAATTTCCTAAAATGTTGGCGTTTTCCTTTAACACTTTCAGTGCCAGCAGGGGGCGCACGATTTAGTGCTTGAGTGCCACCACCCACTTCAATGATAGCGCTCTCATATTTGCGAACGCATAAACTACATCTTAAATTATGGCTATGTGTCTAATCTGGCCGTCACTTATCAATGACTTGTTTGCAGTCAACATTGTCGAAACGGATTGTTTTTTAATCGGTTCATTTCCGTTTTATACCATTTTGAAAAACTCCTTTTTTTCTTTTAAAGTTTAAGGAAAATAAAAAGATTCTGTGATAAACGCCCTTTACTGGAATATTCTGGAATACACAAAACGTTGTAATTTTGCCTATTTATGAATAGTTTTCAAATAAATGCTAGATTATCAATAGTATATGTGTACTTATGCACGCTATAGAAGTGGGCTGAAAAATCGATTATCTCATTTCCTGATCAGCACACACATGCACACACACACATAGGGTAGGGTGACCAAACGTCCTCTTTTGCCCGGACATGTCCTCTTTTCACGCCCTGTCCGGGCCGTCCGGGGGGGGGTTTATAAATTCATGAAAATGTCCGGCTTTTACGGACCGTTTGCATATACTTAAATTGACTGGCGCATTGCACAGAATACTACGGTACTCTGTTGTGTGTGTGACGTAATCCCTGAGAAGCTTTGTGGGCGGCTCTACAACTACACTCTCAGTCTCACACAAACAGGAAGGGGACAGAGCGCACCCCAGCTCACATTCACAATGCCAAAGAATTTACTTTTACAGATGAACTGCAGAAGAAATTCCAAATGTACCGACCTGTCTGAACAAATGGGAGGCGGAGTGCACCGTGTGCAAAGCTTGCACATGCACGTGTGTCCAATAAAGGTGCAGGCGATCTTAAAGCGCACATGGACATGTGCAAGTTGAGAGTTTGTCTGCAAAGTTGACAGACTTCTTTGTTAAACCCGGGAAAACAGAGGATGCTGTAAAGTAAATGCAGCGAGGGTGCGTTTGCATTTCATACTGTGAAATACTGTGCCTTGCTAAAAAAGGCATTTCCAGACTCTGACACTGCCAAAAAGTTCAGTAGTGCGTGCACTAAATCCGAAGCCAATGTGTTATAGCGCCCCACTCGACTCGATTGGTGTCTCACATGAAGCACTCAAATCAAATCCAGTACTGTGATGTTTCTACAGACAGGAGTAACCACGGAGCAGTGAAAATATTCCCAATCATAATACAGTACTTTGACTGGAAGAGGGGTGGCATGCAAACAAAAGGAATCGAGGTTAAATACACCAAATGAGACGGCAGAAACTATTGCACAATATCTCATTGAAACATGGCACAAAAAAACGATTTGCCTGAAAAAGATATTTGTTAACTGGATTTTCTATTTTCTATTTTTTCATATATTTTGTCCAGTAAGACTTGAAAAGAGAGCTATTATTTTGTTACAGGTTGATTTTTAAGTTATTATTGTGCCATTGAGATTTGTCAGATAATTCTAGGCATAATCAAGCATTCTGATTGTTGAGTAACTTTGGTTTGGTGTGTCTTTGGTTATAGAGAGATATTGTTGTGTTATATACAGTCAAATAATATAAATAATAATTGTATATCCATAGAGAGGAGGCATACTTTAAATATATTAAAACAATAATGCATCTTTGAGTAAACGTTGAGTATCATCAGGCATGCGTTGCTCATGGGACGGGGTTGCACGCCGTGCAACCAGTCTGTGAGCAGAAGCACGCACATGCACGGATGTGCACACAGGAATGCGCTGCACTCGACTGATGCGCCAACTCGCTATGTACTACTTTGCATAACAATATGGCCGGTCGTCAGGTGTGTTCAAATACATTCTCAGATACATTCACACAAAACTTGTGAATGAAATGTGTTACATTCCATTCATAGAGGCAATTAGGCACCGTCTTTAGTCTGTGCTATGCAAGGGAACATCTATGCGCATGCGCGGGAGCGCGCGCACACAGCGCCATTAAAACATAGTGCAACCAGTCGTCCCATGAGCAACGCATGCCTGAGTATCATTAAGTATCTCGAGGCTGGGGGGGCATGTCCTCTTTTTTTGGAAATCAAAATATGGTCATCCTAACATAGGGCACACTATATCTCTGTGAAAAAAGCACTGATTATCCTAAGACTGGTAAAATAGATTCCTTACCTCAGATCAGATGTTCTCCAAAAAGATTATTCCAATTCCTGATCGTCATTCCAAATATCGATCGCGTTTATTGATCCAACGCTGGGTACTGGAAATATGTATTCCACGCTGTACTGGGGCTCGGCAATGAATCCGATCGTCTCGGGTGACTTGTCTGAGAAGTAAAATGAGGAAGCAGGATTTTATTTTTTCATGCGTTTCATTCAATCCATTCCAAAGGGGTGCAGTACCACAGGGAGAGACGATAGGGGGCGGTATTTTCCCAATGGAGCTCAGAGAGAGTTTGCAGCACTAACGTGAGGCTAGATTGACGAAATATGAATTAAAATCACTAATAAAAAAAAAAACAAGATCTATCGTCGTTGGCACTGAGCGGTCGGCATGAACAAACGAGATATCTCGTCGTTGGCACTCAAAGTGTTAAGCACATTTCTGGCATCGAAATAATATTCACAAATGTGGTTTGGTCTTTCTTAAGCACTGTGGGATATTTGTGGATATCCTGATGAAGAATGTCTCAGTCAACCGAGGCTTGGATAATAACAAGGTTTATTAACCAAACAGATAGAATACATAGAGAGAATGGCTGAGGCTCTCGCCCCAGGTGATCAGCTGAAATTACCCAGGTAAGAACCTGGATAGATCTCAAGAGGAGATCTATATAGTTAACAGGAGGGGGTGTGGTCCCATTTGATAGGTCAGATGGGGGGGGGGGGTACAGGTAATGGGGACACAGGGGAGGGGAGTGTCTTATTCCACAGAGGGGGGGGGGGGGGCACAGGTAAAGGGAACACAGGGGAGGGGGATATATTTACATGAGGACATAATTATACCACAATACTCACTTTTCTTTCTTATAATGTGGGTGAGATTAATGTATAATATACCAGGATTGTTTGGAACAGGTAAAAGTGGGGATAATAGTTTAAAATAGAATTATTTACATACATGATTAATAGAATTATTTACATACATGATTCATGACATGATCGACTGGACTGCGGTCTGTGTTATTTTGATATCAGAGATGTGGGAATAGATATCACCCTTTTCTTTTATTAATCGCTCAAAATACCTATATCAATGAGTGGTCCTCATCTCTGATATCAAACAACAATTAACATAATCATTTGAAGCTATCGCTGTGCAAATATCTTGGCATACCTTCAGTCGTTCATGTCGTGACTCTGGGGAGCTAATGTGATCGTTGTGCATACAGGCATCGTAATAAACCAATTAAATACATGCACTGTCTGTGTGGTCAGATTGCACAGGGTGAAAAAACAAAATTGTGTGCATAATTAGGCTAATGTGTACAAAAACATTTTAACAACCGTTAACCTGGTGGTTAATAAAACTAACATGATTGATTATGGGAAACTGTTCAAAAATATATATATATATTTTTGCACGTTTTATGATGATTCTTGATGAAATTACTTAGGATCCAGTTGTATTTACCCTGAGTTTGAGTGTCACTTTCATCTGTGATTGCCTCAGTTTTGTTGGTCTTTACTTAGAATCAGGCAATTTTCTCCATTTCTTCTCTATAAATGAGGAGATAAAACGTCTTATGCATCGCTTCTGTATGTAATTCTAGTGCATATACTATCAATGGTTCACCATATAGGTGCAAAACAACGTTACATGTCCTCTTCTATGAGAGAATAAAACAACTGATTCTTTCTTGTCTGACAATACAATTTTGTAACCTAAGTAATTCAAATGTGATGTAATGTGATCATGTGGTCACTTCTTCCTTCAGCAATACATTTTAGCTCATTATTACTAACCATTGTTAATGCTTTCTCATTGATTTCTTTTCATCACATCCCTAGTTCATCGTTTTGCAGATACATACAATTGTGTGAAAAGTTTCCTTCTTGTGAAGGTATTAATCTGAATGATGTTGCGTCGTTGTTGACAAGGTGTTCTCTGTCGGTCGTGTGGCAGGGCCAAACAGTAACACATAAAAATGAAATAAATACATACAATAGACATTACCTTAGTGGCTAATGTGTCAAAATAAAATTGAAAACCGTTAACCTAGTGGTTAATATAAAAGGTGATTATGATAATCGTTATGCATTGTTCTGTGGTCAAAACAAACTTGGTGTCTTGGAACAATCCAACTGGTTCTGCCCTGTTTAACAATACCATTTTGCAATGTGACTCTGTGATCATTTCTCATTGTCATTATAAAATTGGTTAATGCAATCTTACTGATTGTATTTCATCATATTCCTAGTCAATAATTTTCCAGATACATATGAACTCTGTGAAACAGTTCTTGTTTGTGAATCTGACAGTTGCTGTGAAGTGTTGATCATCTGTTCTCGGTCTGTCGTGTGGCAGGGCCAATACATACATAACAATGTGGACAATGTGTGTTCAGAAGTATCTTGTTCCACAGGTCTCTGATGATGTCTCTTCTTGACGATGCAGTCGGGAACATTCACTGGTCGTCGTTCATTCAGAGGGGGCCTACAGGAGGTCGCCGTCCGCTCCCTGTGTACCTTGTCAAGGGTCACCGGTAGCAGTCAACTGTTCCTCGTCATCGCGGTACTAGAGGGGCGAGGGGGCGGGCGTTTTTGAATGTGTTGTGCTGGTTTCGCTGTCCTCTCCTCGTCATTGCGGTACCACTTGATGGAGGGCGAGGGCCCGCCGGTGTAGTGGCTAGTCAGTAGGACGATCTCTCTCACACGGATGACAATCTTGTCATGGGAATCCACCTTGATGGTCGGGGCTTTGGTTCCCATCTGCAGGTGATGGGTTTGGTCTGCAGTGCCGGGGTGGAGGCCGTCAAAGGTTGATCTCCTCTTCGTCAGTGTCTCCTTGGTCAGTCTCCTTCGTGGTCCTCTGCTCCACTTTCTTGGGGATGTCTGTGGGCTGGGTTGGATGGTTCTCCCACGGTTGTTGTCGTCGCCTCTGGTTGTCAATTTTCTTTATGTGTCCCGCTGTGATTAGCTTGTTAATCTCAGCGCGGTACATAGTCTCTTGATCGGGGTCTCTGGCTAGGCGCCGCTCTGTGTTCAATAGATACCGCTCCGTCGCTTCTTTTGGGGCGTGGAAGGTGGGCATACCCTCTCGCCTCAAGAGTGGAGTTGCGTATCTCATCACTCCGTTGACTTTGACTCTCTTTGTCCCTTGCTCGAGGAGTGCTATGGCGTAAATGTCTTCCTTGGAACGAATGTCTTTCTTTTCGTTCTTAAAGGGCATTGTCTCTAGTGTCCATAGCCTCTCGACATGCTGTAGGAGGGTGGTGTCTTCTTCTGTCACTCTGGAGTGGAGGCAGCTAGTGGCTGCTGTTCGGTTAAGAGACTTAGCGAGGGGGCCTTGTAATGTCCATCCTAGGCGGGTCTCGACTGCTGCAGGACAGCCTCTGGGCCCTGTGTGGACCCGGTCTATCGGGACTATGAGGTCTGCATGGTCGGAGCCTATCAGCAGGGTCGGGGTGGCACCGTCTATGAGCGGGATAGGTAGTTGACGCAGGTGCACATATTTATCCATCAGCTTGGCGATGGGGTAGGTGTACTGCGACAGGCCTATTTCTTGGCTGGTGAAAGCATTAGTAATCCTATACCGTCTCTCTGGCTGCCCGCTTGCTGCGATAGTGAAGGAGACATTCTCGCCCTTTATCGTCTTTAGATCTCTTCTTATTGTCCGAATCGTCATTGGTTGTGTCCGCAGCTTCGTGGTTCAGGTCGCGCATCGTCTCACTCGTCCTGTCCTCTCACCAATTCGTGATCTGAGGGTGATAAACACTGCCTTAGAAAACTCCTCACATAAATGATTCAACGCCTTTCTGCTAAAGTGGAAAATCATTTTGGGATTAATTCATTTCATTTTAAATACAATCACTTAATTGACAATAGGAAATGCAAGCCAATTGCATTAGCAGTGATTCCTTACGTCAAGAAGGTCACATTCACTACAATTTTATCAGATCTTGTATCTAACTAGATCTTCCAGCATTACACTTTAAATAAAATTTGTAAATGAATGGCCAAAGTCTTGAATCAGATAAAATAGCTCCTTGTCTTCATATTCTGATGGTCTTAAATTGAAGTTGATCTTACCTCAGGCCGCGTACGATGGTGTGCTTCTTCAAGATACTTACCTCGCCATGACTTCTCGGTTGTTCTTCACATCTCAGTATGGCTCATCATAGCATAGCATGGGGAAAAAACATAAAATCTAGGTAGCCAGTTAATTTTTGCATGAAAAACAATCATTTGTTTTGTCATCTACGTTTTAACTAACCTTACTGTCATGCATTTGTCCTAATAAACTAATCTACACTGTAGCACTCAACACTTTGATGACCATTGTTACTCAGCTGATAGAGGTGTGCCTTGCCTGATGTCCTGTCGTACAGAACCTGTGAGTCGCTTTGGATAAAAGTGTCAGCTAAATGATCAATGTTGTTGATATCTTGTACATTTAGATAATTGTGCTGCAATTTTGGTGGTTGATAATTTTGCAATCATGGAAAGTATTAGTTGTTAAAAGAATAGTCTAAGGAAAGTCATGCATGTTATTGGTTATAAACAGAGAATAGAAGGAGGGGATTGTAAGTAGTTGTTTTCATCATTAATCTTTCATCTCGGGCACTTCTCTAATTCATGTGTCTTTTGAAAAGAGATGATGAAAACGACTGGTTAGTTATTGTTAGTATGGGAGTTAGGTAGATTTTCATAACTGCAAATTCATCACCGGTGTCTAATTCATGTTAATTAAGTGGTTCTCTGTTGCCATCCACCGCTAGGTGAGTTCATCAAGTCTGTGGTCACGAGTGCAGGCATTTGCATTGCTTTGTCTCCCAAGTGCCCACTCTGAAGAAATTTACATGTGGGTGTTTTGGATGTAGATTTGTTCCAAATGGTCAATCGATTGTCTCTCAGCTCTGCACTGTCTCTCGGTTGACATGCAAATTGTTGGATTTTCTGTCTTTTGTGATACAATTTGGGTGTAGTCATTCACTGTTTTGCATCTCGCCTCAGAGCCAGATCTGTAAATACAAACACATGTTAATTTTCCACTCTTTTCTAAAACCTGGGTGAATCCTCTTTGACTGTCTGTGTGCTCAACAAACATTAGCTAGATCTCATCCATCCCGTTCTTGGATGTAATGATAGTGTTATCATTTATCAATCATATCGCATATGTACACAAGCATATGAATGTGGACCCACACATTTTGAATCATGTTTAAAATGTCTTACAATGGAAAGGGCTAGTTATCTTTCATTGGTTCTTTAGATAAACACATTAACTCAAGTGAATATAACCTAAACATCTTACTTTTAAACATGATCTATGTTGTTTGTGTTCCAAGTTTTCAACATTGAAAGCTTATAAAGTCTAATCTAACGCTGTTTATGTGGACTACAATTCCTGTACTGCCATATATTGGGAACCGGAAGTGTTTGTTTAGCTCCCATGGTCAGTATGACCGGTACGCCCACAGATGTATTATAATTCTGAAACAGACATTGTAATTAGCTTTATGTGACTTATAATGTGTAAATTAAAGCACATAAACACTCAAGTGATCTGAGATAGTTGTAATTTGCTTTAACTGATAGTTGTGTATATGTACAGTTTCTACGTCAAATGACTCCCTTTTCTTGACTCCTTTTGTATCACAAAAAGTACTGAATTTGCAAATCTGGTATGTCATAAATGTACAGATGTAGCAGTACTGACTATCTGTCTGTCATGTATGTCATAATATGTTCTGATAAATTGAAAATGGGGGACCCTGATGTAAACAAATCTGGTATTGAAAATGGGGGACCCTGATGTAAACAAGACTAAAGTCTCTCTCTGGTCTGCATCCCCTTAACAATTGTGTATTGAGCTGTGCTGTATTGTACCCATTCTGCAATCTGTTAATAAAATTTTCAATCAATCAATGCATCTATATTTATGATTGTCATACTCACCGGGGACAGCTGTTGTGTTGGGTTGGATCCGTTACGTGTCGTCAGCAACCCGCATCTCGCCACCTCAACTCAACATTTTCCAATAGCAGCGCGCACATACATATACAAATAAAACATATACTACACGTGGATTTCACGCACCCTTGGCCTTGGGTACATTACACTTTACGTTCGCTTATGGATAGTTTAATATAAAATAATAACTTCACGGCGCGCATAGCGTCACGTCATTGCTCCATGCGACGTTCGTGTGTTCTCATTCGCCTCGGAAATAACGCTTTGTAATTCATACAGTATTTTTCCCACGAGCTCTCAATAGCCTGGAATTCCTATACCAGCGTTTTGTTACCGAATGAACGCGCCTGTGCATATGTGAAACGTAAACAAACTGAAACGATAAAACTATACTTCCCCAAATGGCCGTTCCCGCGGGCCGGTGTTCTGCGGAATCCGGAAATTACTATCCTAGTTTGTTCCCGTGAACTGCACTTCAATGTTATTCTTTGTATAACGGTAACTCGTTTCTCAATGCTCGTCGCGCTATCCGCAGCCGGTTCTTGACTCAATAAAGCAACGCGACGGGTCCTATAATACTTGTGCACATACAAACGAGACTTAAACAGACAAACAAACAATAATACATATAAGTTAACGTGTGTGTATATCTGACTGTATTGGATCGCTTTACGTTTAGTCGGCCAACATCTGTTGCGACAAGGCATTAATACCCTTGATATATAACTACACATCGTTATTAAAATCATAACGACCGAACCTGACTTCGAAATTTACCAGCGATATATTAGATTATATATACCTTTTAATCATACTCTCGGCCTCTTAACCCGCGACTAACGTCCTGTTTAATGTACTTTCCGCGACTGATGTCCCGTTTAATGTACATTTACGTACTCCCGGGACATCGCGTAATCATGTACTAACTAGGACATCGCGTGATCATCTTCCCGCTATCTGTATTGATCAATTGGTTAATTTAATCCAAAATACATCGTTTTCAGGAATGAGATTGTGGGCTTAGTTTGAGGTTGAAACAATGAATATTATGACGCTACTCTGGTAATTTCTAATTATGATTCCATCAGCTTCTCGGTCCTAACTTCCCGCCTCTTTGCAAAGGAATCACAGAACGTTTTTAACAGAGTAGCGTTTTCCAAGGATATCACATCATAATAAGCTCACGTATCTATTTTGTTGCCTATATTTTTAGTCTGCATCAGCTAGACTAGGGGTAGCAATCCAACAACCTGTGTGTGCCTTAGCTTTCGGTCGGCTCCGACTCGACCAGGAATAGCACCTCAACCTTTGTGCCTAAACTTTTGGGAATAGCACTATAACCCATCCTCTCAGAACCGCCTGATAAAGGACCCAGGTGCACGCGCGCCCTGGTAACGATTCTCAATACAGATCAGATATATTAATGCACATTATTCTACTCAGCCATGATCTCAATATTAGACAACATTCTGTAATATTCACCTGGCACAGAGAAAAGCGGGAAGATTTTAATTCCTTCCATACATTTTTGGTCGACCATCCTATTATACTCACTTTTCTCTGTATAGTTGAATGATACAGCACGCCGGGAGGACGCAAAAAGTCCGTCACAAGTTCGTAGACGCCAATTGTGGGATATTTGTGGATATCCTGATGAAGAATGTCTCAGTCAACCGAGGCTTGGATAATAACAAGGTTTATTAACCAAACAGATAGAATACATAGAGAGAATGGCTGAGGCTCTCGCCCCAGGTGATCAGCTGAAATTACCCAGGTAAGAACCTGGATAGATCTCAAGAGGAGATCTATATAGTTAACAGGAGGGGGTGTGGTCCCATTTGATAGGTCAGATGGGGGGGGGGTACAGGTAATGGGGACACAGGGGAGGGGAGTGTCTTATTCCACAGAGGGGGGGGGGGGGGGGCACAGGTAAAGGGAACACAGGGGAGGGGGATATATTTACATGAGGACATAATTATACCACAGCACTATATTTGATTAATTCGCAGAGGGTCAATAATGTGGGGTATTTTTTATATTTTTTTTTTATTATAATTTTTTAGCATTTTTACAGCTTTATTGGTCACGCAGGACCGACAGAGGAGAGGGCGAACGGGAGGAGAGGTGGGGAAGACATGCAACCAATAACGACGGGAGCTGGGATCGAACCTGGGTCGGCCGCGTAGGTGCGCGAGGCACTATGGTATGCGCCACGAGGGCGCCCCGTGGGGGAAAACTTTACGCAGACGATACTACTCAATTAGTCGACAAAGAATGTCTAGTCGAGGAGAGAGCCGGATGGTGTCTGATCTCCGTTTTGAGTCTTGATTCCTCTGCTTGTGCCGTTTCTCTCTCTTTGTACCTCGTCTACTTTCTCGATCTCTGCAGCATTCTGGGATCGGAGGAGCAGCAGCGGGAAAAAAGAACAGAACGTGGAAGAACCTCAAACAGATCCTGGCTTTGGAACGGTCTTTACCGTGGAAAGTCAACGACCCCAACTGTAAGTGTTAATGTGGCTTGCCTGTCCGTACTACTAGGGATGGGCAAAATTCACACAATTACTATTTGATAGTCACTGGGAACTATTTGAGTACTAATCGATTTTTCTTTTTTAAATATAATTGAACAACTATTTGAATATTCATAATTCAATGCCCATCCCTAGTCTGTGCGTTTTGACATTTATTTTTGTGAGGGATACAGCTAAACATAATTTATTATAGATAACGATAACTGAACAGGATGAACAAAGTTACAAGGGTGTGTGCCTGTCTGTAAAGGTCAGTTGTGTAGGTGAGTGGATGTGTGTAAGATGAGGTGTCGGATGGAAAACTAAAGGCCAAACAAAATGTGTTCAGGGAGAGAGTGAGTGAGAGAGAGAGAGATCTGCTTGGAGTAGGGGGTGTTCCCCTCTACTAAGCCCCGAGAGCCCGTGCCCAGGTCAACACTCCCAACTCCACCCACCAGGCACCTGCAGGAAACCAGAACAAGCACTGGCAGACAGAGTGCTGTCATCCCATTCTCCAACCTAACCTGCATACATGTTCATGTGTATGATGATCCCCAGGGGTGCAGTGGTAATTTCAGAAGTGCCTGTACTCTGTTTATAATGACGTCACGTGCGTGCACGCGCGCATGCGCATACATGTTCCCTCGCGTGCGCACAGAACAGATGGTTATTATGCATAAATAGTAGGAAACATGTTTGTATAGGAAATTACTAGTTTTAGTTTAGTTTTTGTAAATATTGCCTTGAAATAGAGAAGCTGAAAAAGGTAGCAGGATTTAGCATTCAATATATAAAGAAATTATATTGTCAACAGATATGGTTGAAAAACAAACAATGTTTTAAATGTAATTGTAGATACAATATTGTAGTTACAATTTCTTTAATTTAACACTTTGGTTGCCTAAGGTTAAATTCATGATATACCATAGATTGCCAGCGCTATTTGTCTATGGAGAAAGTCCCCTTCTTTGCAGGGCTATAACTTTTTAAATTATATTGCTACATTGCCATTATTAGGGCCCATTCAAAGTCCTATATGTATTGTTCATTGTGTAGCAACGTTAAACTTTTTCATTCACATATTCATAGTAAAGTATGGTCTAATGTATAAGTATGTTTTCATCTCTTTCTGCAGCTTTCTCCAGAACGTGATCTATAGCCCCAAATACATTATATTGATGATGCAATACAGTTTTATGGCAATCAGCGCGATATAAAAAATTACAACTAGACGTACTTCTAGAAGTTACTACACGTCATCTGATGTTGACCGGATGGGCTAGGGGCCGTTTATAATTCCGTGGGCAGCGTTATACCAATCATCTAATGTGGGTCAAATGTTGATAATAGCAGTTAGTATCGAAGACGGTAACGTTACACGCTGAAACTCACCCCAGTCTCCGCGCGCCGTTGGGCGATCATCGTAGAGTTGAAATCTTATCATTATGGGATGTAAATTTACCCGGTCCATCTCCAGCTTGTATAATGGTATATACGTCCAAATCATGTTGTTTATCGAGTTATTGGCAATCGATCACTGTGTAGCGTGACGAGCCAGAGTCGCGGGACCTATAGCGAGCACCCGGAAGTACTACGGACGTAGCACAACCTCTATGCCACTTCCTGTTAAAGCGATTGCGCCGATCGGCCACCAGATGGCACTCCTGAACCGCCAGAGAGCTCAGTGGGTCCTGCTGGTGGATCTCAGGCCAGCGGAGGGGACATATGAATCCGATCGCAGATTTTTTAAATATTGATATAAGGACGCTGTACAGCGTCCCCCGGCAACTTGAGCATGGCCAGCAATGACGTCAAAACACGTTTCATGGCAGTCAAAGTGTTAATTAACTTAAACTAGAAAAGTAAATACAAACTAAATTAACAATGTAACTTATAGTTTACAGAAGGACAGTTTCCTTCTGAAGCACAACTTAACCCTTGTGCATCCCTGGTCCCGATTCTGTCTTTCTTGAATTTTTTTTGTGTGTATGTGTGAGCACAGCGGTGTCTGTGTTGATTATTGAAATTGGGCCCATATCTTCATTTTATATATATTTTCATTATGTCAAAATATTATGATTTGAAACGCTCTAAAAAACAAGTTATTAGTATAGCGTACCTCTAGAGGTCCTGGTGTCCAGTTTCATCCCATCCACTTCCATGTTAAAACGCATTTTTTAATCTGCACTCATTCATTCAATTCTAGATAGAATTATCAAATGCATTCTTTTTTCACAATGTGATGGATCAAGCTTTTGTGCTCTGATGCTGTTAACGAATTACAACACACGGTGGCGCAATTGTTCTATGGCCCACTTTGCCGGCTACTAAGCCAGCAGGAGGCGGAGACTATGCTGTTATGCTGGCTGCAGAGCTCCGCAGACTGCTGCCGTGGGGGGGGGGGGGGGGGGTGCGAGAGAGAGATCAGCCCGCAACAACAACAATTACACTCCTCCTCCGCTCCTATCCCCTTTATCGCGTGTCACACGCTGAATCACGAGCCCCTGATGGGTGGTGTGCAGCCCGGCCCCGGCTCTACGCTGAGCTCCCTGTATGCGGAAGTGCGCTGGTCTTCAGAATCTACCGGGAGATCGAGTAGTGGTCGCCCGCGGAGATATAATAGTAATAATAATCAGTGCTTACTAACGTTAGCGTCTCCGCTATTTCTGACCGAATTAGTAAACTTTTTTTTTATAAGGAACTTTGTGCAGTTTTCACACGCTGCAATATGGGGTCTAAAACATATAGAGATATGATAAATATGCGCTTTTCTGCTTTTTTCCCCCATAAAAACGGACTTACTATCAAACAAACACGAATATAAGTGGTTAAAATTCGGAACTATTTGTAATCTGTCATCGATATGAGGTTAGGCTCTTAACACTTTCAGTGCCCAGCAGGGGGTGCACATTTAGTGCTTGAATGCCCACCATCCACTGCAATGTTAGCATTAATATCGCCTAATCTATGTTTTAAATTATGGCTATGTATCTAATCTGCCCGTCGCATTATCAATGACTCATTTCCAGTCAACATTGTCGAAGCGGATTGTTTTATCGGTTCATTTCCGTTTTATAGCATTTTGAAAAGCCCTCGTTTTCACGGAAAAATAAAAGATTCCATGATAATCGCCTTGTACTGTAATATTCTAGAACGTTGTCATTTTTCGGCCTATTTATGAATCGTTTTCAAATAAACGCTAGATTATCGATAGTATATGTGTACGTGTGCACGCTGGTACCGCACGCTGAAAATAGATTCTCTCAGTTCCTGATTGATCCCAGCCATATCACATTATAGGGGAAAAGCTTATATCTCTGTGAAAACGAGTCTGATTATCCTAAGACTGGTAAAATAGATTCCTTACCTGAGATCAGATAGTATCCAAATGGATTATTCCAATTCCTGATCGCCATTCCAAAAATCGATCCTTTTATTGATCCACCGCTACATACTGTAAAACACATATTACACGCTGTGCTGAGGGTCCAGCATGAATCTGATCGGCTCCGGTTACATGCGTGAGAAGTAAAATGTGGATTCCTGAGTTTTTTTTTTTCTCATCCATTTTCATCGAGTCCAATCCAAAATGGTGCATTACCATCTGGGGGACGATAGGGGGCGCTTTTTTCACATCTGAGCGCCTGGCGGGGCAGGATTACCAACGGTAGACTCGGTTGATGAAATATGAATTCAGATTGCTAATAAAAAAAAATCAGAGGATTCTCGTGATGGGCATTCAATGTGTTAATGTTAATCGTGGGGAATTTTTTTTTAAATATAAAAAATAATATGGTTTTGAATAGGGATGTCCCGATCACATTTTTTTGCTCCCGATCATGTGATTTTGAGTATCTACCGATACCGATCTTTCCCGATCCGATCAAAAAAATAATAATACATTTTCTTTTTTATATATATATTATTTTTTAATCCCAATTTCTCACATTACATTCATCCTAAATGTTGAAGTTATCCAGGTGAAAAGTTAACTTCATTCAAGCGAGGCATTGCAATCCTTGACATAAATCATTTGATGTATAATTAAATCAAAGGAAATGCGTTTGGGTCTGAGAGTGTGGCTGGTCTGCCGTTCTGCAGCTGGATACTATTGGTTTGTTTTGGCAAAATTCTTCTGCTCTGTGTGACAATAAATAAGTGAATGATGATATCGCTGCTGGCGGGACAAAACCTCATAACTCCATTTAAATTTTATATATTTTTTTTATTTAAATCAACTCCGTAGAGATCATCCTCTATGTGTGTGTGGGTTTTACAAAGTTTAAACAATGGGAAAGCATTAAACCGATCATCTGTCTAAACCTCCTAACTCTATTCGCCCTCAAATCTGTGTTCGTTTTTTTCATCTGCTGAAAAGTTGGGTTTTTGGAGTTATGAGGTTTTGTCCCGCCAGCAGCGATATGCAATTTAAAACCAAAACTAAGGCCTCAGTATGAGTTTAAGACATGAACATGGTCATGTTTGTTGAATAAAAAAAAAAAAAAAAAAAATTTGTCAATCCCGATCTTCGGAAAATCGGATCGGGACATCCCTAGTTTTGAACTTGATCCATACTTTCATCATCTAAGCCTAATGCGCTCCACCAGCGCAAGGGATGCACAAGGGAAATGTCTCATCTTTCCAGTCAGGACCATTGTCACATAGTGAGAGCTCCACAGCTCAAGAAAACCCCCACAGGGCTTGTATTTTGGTTCTTCTCGTTCTTTGTTATGCTATTGGTATCCTATTGTTATGCAAAGACAAGTAGCTAGATAAGTACCGGTACTTGGCGCACGACGAGTCGAGTGAAAGTTGTGAACGCATTTTTGTGCGCATTCGCACGTGCTTCTACTCAGAAAAGTGGTGGAACGGCGTGGTACCGTGTGGCATGAGCACTGCACCTCTGATGATCCCTGTGCTCTTACTGCGATAGATTCAATACGTTAGATTTTTATTGTTTGTATTTTTCATGATATAAGATGATACGTTGCGAAAATCTAAATGCATTGTATGAACAAAAATGTTAACTGGGGCGAGGTAGAGTGGTCTTTTGGTAATCAGAAGGTTCCCGGTTAAATTCCGACTCCTACCGGCAGCGTGTCGAAGTGTCGTTGAGCAAGACACTTAACCCTTAGGGGTCACGCTGGAGCTTTGAACCCGTCGGCGGACAACAAAAGAAATTAGAATCCCTCTTAAATGCTTAAAAAGGACATCTTTTCAGAAATCGATAAAAATAGAAAAATGGCCATTTCTAGTGCTTTGACATGTAAGGTATAAGTCCCCCAACTTGCTAAACCTAATACGACTTGTAAATACGTTTAATTCTTGCTAGATGGCATGATTGTAATAATCTCCATTTGCGATAAAAACTACATCGCGTCACGAAACGCACATACATGGACGCGCGTACACACACAATAGCGGCGTGTGCGCTGTGAATAGGTGTTACACCCCCGCAGAGGCGTGAGACTGGTATCAGAGCCTACCCCCCCCATCCAAATTCTAAACATAATAATGTATGAATTATCTGTTGCAATAATATCCACGGGACTCGACTTTTTGCAGTCGTTTCTCCTCTCCTGCGTGAGGAGTCTGAGGACATTCGCGGACATTCTCTCAGATAAAAAAAAAAAGCTTACACACACACACTCTCGCTCTCTCTCAATTCAAATGGGCTTTATTTAACATTAACTACTGTATGGCAGAGTGCGTCTGTGTATACGAGGTATGAATGATCACTGGCTGCTGTGTGACGAGTTTGCTCACCCGCGCTGTCGCGCTATATAAATCCAAGTCATTATTATTATTATTATTAAACACGGACCGCTTTAGTTGACAAGCTTACATGAATTTCGGGTCATTTCATAATAGCAGTGTGGACCAGCTCTGTAACCAGCTCTGTAACAACGCATCTCGCTAGTTGACAGCTTACGCATGATGTAAAAATTGCAACGTTTCAACTAGAAAGGTAGGCTCAGTAGAGCCCAAATCTCTACCAGACGGGAGCTTTCTCTCTCTCTCTCTCTCTCTCTCTCTCTCTCTCTCTCTCTCTCTCTCTCTGTCTGAGAACCCAGGTTGCTTTCTAACCTATACTAAAGACATGCCTGTGAAGTGTCATCAATCACTATGGCAAGCGCACATCCGTGGACATGTACACACACTTTCTTTCTTTCTTTCTTTCTTTCTTTCTTTCTTTCTTTCTTTCTTTCTTTCTTTCTTTCTTTCTTTCTTTCTTTCTTTCTTTCTTTCTTTCTTTCTTTCTCTCTCTCTCTCTCTCTCTCTCTCTCTCTCTATCTCTCTCTCTCTCTCATTTCTCTCTCTCTCATTCTAGAGAAATACAACCACAAATGCAAATGGCAAGAATATCCTCTTTTGTGGTGTATGTGTTCAGATAGAAATGAACCTCTTGATCTCTGCTGTACTGGACCACAGAGACGAGGTCTTTGTTTTCTCCCACATTGAGTTTCTCCACCACTCTCTCAACAAAATTACGCATAGCTGGGAATCCATTCCTTGTGCCGTCAGAACCATCTAGAAGGAATACTACATCCTTTCTGGCAGTGTCATGATCAACTATAACGGTGGTTGGTACAGTACTGTAAATACCATCTGAGTAGAGTAGAAAGTAGAGAGGTGAAGACCTGTTTCTCTCTCTCTCTCTCTCTCTCTCTCTCTCTCTCTCTCTCTCTCTCTCTCTCTCTCTCTCTCTCTCGTGCATATTATAATGTCCCGCATGGGGCGGTAGGATAACACAGTATCAGTGTAAAGTCATTGACACACTTATATCTGTGGGATAGTTATGACAAGGGATTGACGTTCTATACATACAGGCGTACACATCCGCCGTATACAGCACCATGGGTAATGGCGGTATCAATGCACCTATCGGCTCTAACTGTAAACCTATGATCAATAGGGGGGGGAAATGGAAGTTGGATAAAAGGACGGAAGGTCAGAGGGCAATGGACGCCATGGCTTTCACAATCTGCCCACTCCGAGGAAGAGGAACAGAACGAATATTCCTTCTGCCCTGGGCTTGGCGAAGTTACGGCCGACACATCTTCCGAAGACGATAACCCGGACCTGACGGCTCTAATACACGGGAGTAATGGACTAACGTTACCTGGTTATAATTACCTGTGACCAGGTAACTCTATGCCTAATGGGGAACCCACTAATCCCGTGGACGAGGCTGCTATGGAGCATGATATAACCTATAGTAAGTACCTCGACCATGGCATTATACCCTATATATCAATAAATAAGGCCGATAGTATATTTACCGATAGATTACGTGGGCTATCAGAGGACAATACAGGAATAGCGGGTAACCTAGCCAGAGGCATATTCCATATAAAGGAAAAGCTAGGGGAGGTGGGGATACTCCCTAAAGTGTCCGGGATCTTAGAAGACATGATACATTCCACCAACCGTCCCACTGTAGAGGATAGGCCAATTGGAGGAGGAGACCATATAAGGCTAGGGGAGGCGGGGATACTCCCTACAGTGGCAGGGAGTTTAGAAGACACGATACATTCCACCGGCCGTCCCCTGGTACATGATAGGCCATTCGGAGGAGGGGAGAAGAGGAGGATCCCGCCAGACACACCCGGACATCCTACGAAACGGATACGCGATGAGACGGTAGGCCAGGAGGAAACGGCAATATCTCAGACCCTTCAGTCGAACGATGGTGTAATCGAAATGGATATTACTCAGGTCGATACCGGGCCTGAGGGTACGGATGTTGTTGATGTTGCCCCATATCCAGCAGGGGGACCGGTAGGTGAACCGGCAGGAGGTGGAGGCGCGATACCACCTCCGGTCCTGATTGTAAATCGGGCTATATGGAATGAGAGAGACGGACATGTGATCACAACATCCACAAGGAGGTTCGTCTTCCACAATGAAAGGAGTGTAATGGAAGGCACGATGAGGTCATGGAAATCGAACACCGACCCCACACAGCCCAATGGAGCCGTACATACACAGGGATCTGTGAAGTATGACTGGTACTATGCAGACTATAACAACATGAAGGGACAATGGCAGCCCAATGATATACAAAAGCTATTAATGGACTATGACTGTTACAAGCCTATGATGGTGGAAGCAGAGTATGCAAACTTCCAGTGCGTGACGGAGACCGAAATAGGTGGGACCAAGGTTACAAACCCTATGCCTACGGGTCTCATCGCCGTTGCCAGGAGAACTAATGACGAATTCCCCTTTGTCATGACAGGGTACCAGATGGAATATAATGTGCATACCAGGGAATGGGAAAAGAAAAAGAACTGGCCCGATAACATCACAGAAAACCTACCCCAAAGGATGTTCAACGTGTGGTGGAATTCACCCATAACATCTGTGAAGGCCAGACAGATGGACTGTAGCGTGCCAGTGATAGAGGCAGGTGTAGTGGAAGCTATCAACCAGCAGGGGAACATCAAGGTGCGGTACGATTTGGACTGTGAATGGGTACAGAATAATATGTACACCATGCCACCATGGCAGCCCGATCACACCTACAGATGTAGTGATGACGACCTCAATAAAATCATGACAGAGGACCAGCAGAAGCTCTGCTCTTTTCTACCGGGAAGGGCTAATCCCTCAGAGTGCATTGGCATGATGGGCACAGGGACCGCTGTCGTCGGAGAGTTAGAAGCAGAGAACACGTTCCCCATGCTATTCGAGAACAGCACGCTTCTGATGAATGCACGTAACAACAACAGTACGAGCGCACTATACAAATTAGATCCAACATTCTCGGGACGTATCTCACATCATGCAGGGCTCACCCAAGCAATTAGGGTACAAAAGGTAGCCGGTAAGGATGAGGTAAAGACGTATGGGTCAGCGGATAGCGACGGTGCAAGAGGTAGAGTGGGCAATACCGATACCAGAGAGATAGACCTGAACAGACCTATATTCAAACCGGCCCCTGCCAACAGTGACGTAACATGTTCCAATCTGGGGGTTCCAGTATGTAGACGCCCGCCTCCACAGGTATTCTTTCGGGTTCTCCCCACCTTAGGTGTTGATGGTATGTCTGAGATGAAACAAACTGTCAGCTGCACAGTAAAGGTATCCATATTATGGAAGATTAAGAAGACGCCTCACACAAGACAGAACTGGGCAGGGTACATTTCCAATGCCCCGGGCCCGGGGGGTCTGAACCTAGTTGCAGGCGGTATCTCCCCCTCTGTCGTCTCCCAGAACACACAATACTGGAAGAGGGATCAAATCACAGGACCCAAGATGGCAACATATTAATGTAACATCACACAATGTAATGGGATGCATAAATATGTCATTGTCCTTCAATAAAGAATAAGTAAACGCAAAGGTATTCGTCTGTATCTTATTCACAATAAGAGTCATTTAATAAGACATGTCAGCATGTCAAAGAGGGCCATATCAGATTACAGGACCCAAGATGGCAATATAATAATGTAACATCACACACCGTAATGGGATGCATAAATATGTCATTGTCCTTCAATAAAGAATAATTAAACGCAAAGGTATTCGTCTGTATCCTATTCACAATAACAGTCATTTAATAAGACACTCAGCATGTCAAAGAGGTCATATTAGAAGACATCTGCCATCTTCCATAAACTAACCATAGACTGTATTCAGTAGTGGTGCAATGTTCCCATCTGCATGAGCCTTATATAGATGGAAGGCAGTGATCCACAACCACTAATCACACACACACACATGCAGAGAGAGAGAGAGAGAGGACCTGCGTCAGAGGCATACACCCCTCATAACTCAACTTCACAATTTTATCCGAGTAATAAAGCCTTAACTAGCCTCATGCAGAAGTCCTGTCCCTCACCCTTTGCAAATCCCTCCCCTGTCCTCTCGTCCAATGTCCTGTCTCCTGCTGTGCCACATGTCCTTCCCCCCTCCTTCCCCCTCCCTGTGCGCGCAAGAGAGAGAGAGCGCGAGAGAGAGAGAGAGAGAGGCGGGGCCGGCCCATAGATTGATGGGGGGGGCAAGGCCAGGGCCTGGCCCTGGCCCTGCCCCCCCTAATCAACCTATGGGCCGGCCCCGCCTCTCTCTCTCTCTCTCTCTGTCTGAGAACCCAGGGCCCTCATTCATCAATGTGTGCGTAGAACATGTTCTATTTCCACACGTAAGCACAGAATGTAGAACCAGTGTACGCACAGGGAAGTCGGGATTCATCACACGTGCGTACGCAGGCTCTACGCACACCTGTCATGATGAATATGACTTTGATCCTACGTTTGAGCTCGTGCACTGTTTTACGTATTTGCATACCAGAAACGCCCCGATTAACCATATACGGTAATGGAATACACCCATGAAATGTGGAAAAATGGACTAAGCCGAGGGAAGCGTGTCATGAGACAGGCTGACAGACATGTACACTTACGGTGATGTCGGATATGATATCTATTAACCATTGCTGCCTGGGCAGCGCAAACACTAATAAATACCGCGCTGGAATATGACTGCCTTTTCCCGTGTTGTTTGATTAATACCCAGGGATTAAAGTTCTCCTCAATATTATTCCAAATCGCGATGGATCTCCCGTCAATTTTCTACCTGCTGCATATGATTTCTAGAGGCATACTACAATCTATTTTGATGTCAGTATTGGGTAGCCTATATAAACAATAATACGAGAGCATATACAAGAACAATGAATCTCACTGCATGTATGATGTAGCCTGCCTTTCAATACATGAACTTGAATTCCATCATGTTTGTGTGCGGGACTCACAAGGCTGTTGTCACAATGGGTGGTACTGGTACAGTAATAATAACAGTCCACACAATATCACGATCCATGCCATAGCCTATGTTCTATTAGGACATGATCTGTGACGACAAATGTTCTAGAATGTTTGATTAAGATATCATACTCTGACAGCATGCCTATGATCAACAAAAACGCGAACTTGAATCCCATCATATACATAGTCTGTCCACTATCTGGTGTCATTGCAATGCGTTTTCTATTCTTTCTTATAAAGTAAAAACTATATTCATATGACTTGTATTCTGCTTACAGCTTCGAAATTCCACTTGTTTCGTTTAACGTAAAGCCTTTTAAATATAATCAAAACGTTCCCGTGTTTCTGCGGTCTGCGCAAAATAATAACGAGTTGAGCTTTATGATTTATGATGAATTGAAAATGGGGGACCCTGATGTAAACAAGACGAAAGTCTTTCTCTGGTCTGCATCCCCAATTAACAATTGTATGTACTGAGCTGTACTGTACTGTACCCATTCTGCAATCTGTTAATAAACTTTTCAATCAATCAATCAATCAAGCTACGCGGAGCGCAGTCAGTCAGTAGCCTACACCCCGTATATTCCGATAACGCTATATAAACCATGCTGCATTCATTCTGAGAGAAAGATCTATTATTCCAAATGCTATTTATAGGGTTTTGACCATAATTACACTACTGTTGCTATTTTACAATGAACTATAATGAACTACGGTTCGTACAGAACATGCCAGTGTTATTATGCACAGAAGCTCATTTCCTTGTTGTAATAATATATTCTACCACTGGGCGTCAGGTAAGTGTGCTCTGACCTGTGCGTAGACGTAAGCACGGAGTCAAGTTCAAATCGAAATTGATGAATCCCACTATTTGCTTAGAAATGATCGTACGCACAGGGTAAGCACAGATCTGTGCGTAGAACACGTTGATGAATGAGGGCCCAGGTTGCTTTCTAACCTATACTAAAGACATGCCTGTGAAGTGTCATCAATCACTATGGCAAGCGCACATCCGTGGACATGTACACTTTCTTTCTTTCTTTCTTTCTTTCTTTCTTTCTTTCTTTCTTTCTTTCTTTCTTTCTTTCTTTCTTTCTTTCTTTCTTTCTTTCTTTCTTTCTTTCTTTCTTTCTTTCTTTCTTTCTTTCTTTCTTTCTTTCTTTCTTTCTTTCTTTCTCTCTCTCTCTCTCTCTCTCTCTCTCTCTCTCTCTCTCTCTCTCTCTCTCTCTCTCTCTCTCTCTCTCTCTCTCTCTCTCTCCCTCTCTCTCTCTCTCTCTCTCTCTCATTTCTCTCTCTCTCATTCTAGAGAAATACAACCACAAATGCAAATGGCAAGAATATCCTCTTTTGTGGTGTATGTGTTCAGATTGAAATGAACCTCTTGATCTCTGCTGTACTGGACCACAGAGACGAGGTCTTTGTTTTCTCCCACATTGAGTTTCTCCACCACTCTCTCAACAAAATTACGCATAGCTGGGAATCCATTCCTTGTGCCGTCAGAACCATCTAGAAGGAATACTACATCCTTTCTGGCAGTGTCATGATCAACTATAACGGTGGTTGGTACAGTACTGTAAATACCATCTGAGTAGAGTAGAAAGTAGAGAGGTGAAGACCTGTTCTCTCTCTCTCTCTCTCTCTCTCTCTCTCTCTGCCACACGTGCTGCCACACGTGCTGTCAGGGTCAAACCAGTCTGGATTGATGTTGTAGTCTGAAAAAATGCCAGGAAATGCTCAGAGAATTGTTGCATATATAGAACACAAATGTTCTAGAATGTTCGATTATGACATCATACTGTGACATACTCCTCCTGTAGTGTGAAAAAACATGCATTCTCATAAATATTACGATCAAATCTATTTTGTACTTGATGATACATTTGAAATTGGTTTGGTTATGATCATGTTATTAGTGTGTGTGTGTAAAAAAACGAATTAATAATATAATTATTATAAATGTCTCTCTCTCTCTCTCTCTCTCTCTCTCTCTCTTGAAATCTACAGTTACACATTGCTGTATTTAGTGAGGTAAATGAGTACAAGACATGTTTCACAGACACACACACACACATACACAGACAGACAGACACACACACACATTTACATTTACACATTTGCACATTACATTTACATCTAGTCATTTACAGACACAGACACACACACACAGAAACACACAAACAAACGATCAAATTAAAAGCTGGATATAAATCTGCCACACGTGCTGTCAGTGAGTTTACTAAGTCAAGGATGTCTTACTTTCACACACGCGCGCACGCACGCACACACACACACACACACACACACACATTTACACATTTACACATTTACACATTACATTTACATCTAGTCATTTAGCTGACGCTTTTATCCAAAGCGACTTACAAGTTCTGTACGACAAGTCATCAGGAAGGGCACAACTCTATCAGCTGAGTAACTAACAATGTTCATCAAAGTGTTGAGTGCTACAGTGTAGGTTAGTATATTAGGACAAGTGCATGACAGTAAGGTTAGTTGGGGTTGGATTTGAATGTGTGTTGTTTGGCTTAGGTTGAATCCAGCCTCAATGAAAATAAATTCATGCGGCTGTGCAGCAAGTTCCTGCTGTTGTGTGAACAGGCTTGGCGTCCACCCCAGAAGGTCTTCTAGTCATTCTAGAGAAATACAACCACAAATTGTTATTGGCTTGCTTATTTTTTTTGATATGGTACAGTACTGTAAATACCATCTCTCTCTCTCTCTATCTCACTCTCTCTCTCTACTACTTTTGGATATGAGCATTTTTTCAATACCCAACTATGTAGTGGCCGCTTGTCGCTAGGCTAGGCCTCCTGCTGGGTCCATTCACTGGAATAACAAAGGAATGACTGGGCCTTTGCTCCAGGTGTGAAATGGTTCTAGTGACAATGATCACATTGAATTCTGGGAGTGTAGTTCTCATCAGATAGCTGAATGAACTTGGATCAAGTTCTAGTCCTATCCAGAAAAGTAGTTAGGATTTTACCAGAATGTTTGATAGGACATTGATTGAAAACTATCGTCTCAAATTTGACAATTGATGGCTTATTTTGAAGGTATGAATCTGTAATTTTACATTATGTAACAAACAAAAAAGAGAATATTCTGAGAAGGTGGAGCTACAAACTCTAGACCTCAGGGGGTTAACCTTGCACCTCTGCCGTCGGTGTGTGAATGTGAGGCATAAGTTGTAAAGCGCTTTGGATAAAAGCTGTTATAGAAATGCAGTCCATTTACCATATATGATTTAACTGCACAAATCAGAAATGCTAATAATTGATCAGTGTTGTTATTTATTAATGCCTTCTAAATAATAGGCAAGTCGTTATCATCTTTTACTTCCTGTAATTCCTGTAGATTATTTGCCATCTGTAAAACAAAAGAAAGTAAATGTCCACAGGCCCATATTGTCATAATACCATTTACTACAGATGATCCAAATGTAACTCGCCCTTGTGCTGATAAAGTGACCTGGCATAAGCCATGACTAGGAATCCCTAACGCTTTGAGTAAACAAATCCATGGCACCCAATAGAGCTGTCCCAAATCCCGCCCTCTTTTCTTGATCCTCCAATCGCAACTGTTGCTTTCCTCTGAAGATGTCTGCTAAAAATACCACTCTGGTTATGCATTCTAGCAGCCTCTAATACCCTCTGTTTCAGTCCTGTTCTCATTCTAGCAGCCTCTATACACCTCTGTTTCAGTCCTGTTCTCATTCTAGCAGTCTCTATACCCCTCTGTTTCAGTCCTGTTCTCATTCTAGCAGCCTCTATATATATACCCCTGTTTCAGTCCTGTTCTCATTCTAGCAGCCTCTATCTATACCCCTCTGTTTCAGTCCTGTTCTCATTCTAGCAGCCTCTATCTATACCCCTCTGTTTCAGTCCTGTTCTCATTCTAGCAGCCTCTATACCCCTCTGTTTCAGTCCTGTTCTCATTCTAGCAGCCTCTATACCCCTCTGTTTCAGTCCTGTTCTCATTCTAGCAGCCTCTATACCTCTCTGTTTCAGTCCTGTTCTCATTCTAGCAGCCTCTACCCCTTTGTTTCAGTCCTGTTCTCATTCTAGCACCCTCTATACCCCTCTGTTTCAGTCCTGTTCTCATTCTAGCAGCCTCTATACCCCTCTGTTTCAGTCCTGTTCTCATTCTAGCATCCTCTATACCCCTCTGTTTCAGTCCTGTTCTCATTCTAGCATCCTCTATACCCCTCTGTTTCAGTCCTGTTCCCCTTCCTCTCCAGCCTTTCCCAGAGACAGTCGCATTTCTATTCCCTCTCCCACCCTCCACAAGACCAGCTCAAGGCCTTTCTCTTGTCCACCCGGAGACGTCCGTACCAGCCTTCTACAGCTCCCTTTCCTCCCTGGAGCCTGGATCTGCCCCTACCTGGAACCGCTTGGCCGTGCTGATCTTTTTTCTTTTTCTTTTTACAGCAGAATCAACTCTACTTTAAACCGTAATATGGATCTAATAAGCTGGGCTTTTACAGCGATTGATCGCATATTCTCGACGAGGAGGCAAAATGCGGAGGATCCACTCTGCCCACTCGGGAGCTATCAAGCGGGATACACCATAAATTCATACGGGCAATGGCTTGCGATATGCTTTTTCCCATTGGAGATAAACGATGTTGAAGACGTATATCTTCTAATTGTCATGCTGCTCGGCTTGGGCTCCATCAGCTGTTGGATCTGGTACTGCCTGAATCTAATTCGGAAGAAGTTGAATCCTATGGCCAAGGACATGGCCGGGATCAAAGACAACCAAATGGAACTGTATAAAAAGATCGCTGACCTTAACACTCTGCGGGGTGATGAACAATTGAGTTCTAAGACCATGTTGGATCGGAGCGAAATCTATCATACAGATGAACAATTGTGCCTGAAGACTATTCTTGAGATACTTGTTACCAACCACGCAGAGGAACTGTCGCGGTCTCAGGCCATTCTGGACATCACGACGGAAATTAGGGACGTGAGAATAGATATGCCACCATACCGTGCTAGTAGGGGGTATGATGATTAATCTAAATTAACCCAATTTTAATCATATGGCAGCAATTTGCCTCAAGCTGCATGTATCACCCCCCCCCCCCTATCCCATTCTGCTGTGAAACCAACCAAGGTCGAGGTCATTGCGGGGGGATGATTTCGGATAGGCGGTGCCAGGATCGAGCTGAGGAACGAGCTGTGCTGTCTGGGGGAGATAAGATTGATGAGGCCCCCGTCCCCCCTCCCTCCACCCCCATTCTCTACCCAATCCCCCCTCCTGCGTGTACGCCTGGCGCCTATGACGGCAGCCTACTAGTACGCGCGCTGGAGGGGGGGCCCTAAGACTGTTTCATTACCCAAGTCCTATCCCCCAGCCTCCCCCGATCCCGCCCCTCCCTCCATCCCTCCCTTCCTCCCGCCACCTGGCACGACGACACTTTCATGTACTACATTAGTTGTTGTTGCAGCCTGACTATCACATATGGCGTCTCAGGCATTCTGTAGATGACATGTGTCAACAAATGTACATGTCTGTGTGAATTTATGCTGTGCCGTTGTTACTGTAAGAATTTAATGATTGTGATGTTGTTATTATTAATGAGACGTTGAGCTGTATGTGTGTCGCTGGTATTTGTCGCTGGAATTTCCCCAAGGGGATTAATAAAGGAATATCTTATCTTATCTTTTATTCTAGCAGCCTCTATACCCCTCTGTTTCAGTCCTGTTCTCATTCTAGCAGCCTCTATCTATACCCCTCTGTTTCAGTCCTGTTCTCATTCTAGCAGCCTCTATCTATACCCCTCTGTTTCAGTCTTGTTCTCATTCTAGCAGCCTCTATACCCCTCTGTTTCAGTCCTGTTCTCATTCTAGCAGCCTCTATACCCCTCTGTTTCAGTCCTGTTCTCATTCTAGCAGCCTCTATACCCCTCTGTTTAAGTCCTGTTCTCATTCTAGCAGCCTCTATACCCCTCTGTTTAAGTCCTGTTCTCATTCTAGCAGCCTCTATACCCCTCTGTTTCAGTCCTGTTCTCATTCTAGCAGCCTCTATACCCCTCTGTTTCAGTCCTGTTTTCATTCTAGCAGCCTCTATACCTAGGGCTGGGCGATATGGCCTAAATATGATATCACGATATTTTCTGACCTTTCGGCGATACACGATACGCATCACGATGTTTTTCTTTTTTTCCCCAAAATTCATTATGAGGCTTACCAAGACAGTATTTGAGTTTGCAAGCTAACATTAAAGACAAAATAAAATACCCATGCATTTAGCATTTTTATATTATATATTAGATTTAGATTATTGGATTATTAGATTATATATTGCATATACTTAGCAATGAGATATTATATGATTTAGATATGAAATATGATGAATTGAAAATGGGGGACCCTGACAAGACGAAAGTCTTTCTCTGGTCTGCATCCTCCAGTCCGCTGTTGACTGTTGTTGTATTGAGCTGTACTGTATTGTACCCATGCTGCAATCTGTTAATAACGTTCTCATTCATTCATCGGCAAACAGAATCATTTTGATTGACAGTCGCGTCTGCCAATTACGTCACATCGCTTGCACCCGCCCTGCTGTTCTTAGCACCAATCGGCAAGCGAGTATTCATTTTTTACTTCCGCCATTGGAGAGCTCAATGACAATAACAATGGCAGCGGTAGCTCGCCGCGGCTGACGTTTAGCTTTTAGCTCCGCAGAAGGATTAAACGACTGGAGGCATAATGATTTTACTGCAACGGATGTTATAATAAAAGCCTTTCCATACATCTGTCTGATTGAAAACTTTATTAACAGACCGCAGAATGGGCACAACTGAGTCAGCACGGGCTGAGATATGAACGACTAATGCTTGCTATATCTAGGTCGACCTCGGTCGTTGCTATGTAAATACGCTGATGTTATTGAAAGTGTAACTATATAACGTTAATGCCACAAAACGAATGCCTTTGTTATCATAAGTAGTAACTTTTGATGCAGTAGTGTGTGTGTGGGGCGGCGCTGTTCAAAAGTGTCAACGTGTGGACCAGATTGACGCGACACAAGCCTCTTGGGCAAAACATCACGATATCCACGATACGTTTAAAAAGTGTATCGATAATGAACTGTACCCGATATTTATATAATATAGTCATATCGCCCAGCCCTATCTATACCCCTCTGTTTCAGTCCTGTTCTATTTGAAATACTACTGATAACAACTTACTGTGGATCAGGTGTATTCTGGGGAGGGCATTGCCATATGATCTGGTCTGGAACTTGCCTGGATTTTCTCTCTGAAATGATGATTATTCAGTTTACATTTACATTTTAGTCATTTAGCTGATGCTTTTATCCAAAGCGACTTACAAGTTCTGTACAACAGGTCAGCAGGAAGGGTACAACTCTGTACTCTGAACTAAGTAACATTGTTCATCAAACAGTGTTGAACTTGAGTGCTACAGTCAGAATCCTCCTTGAGCTCCACGCGGCAGAAGTAACTCTCCTCGTCGCTAAAATCCAGCCTTCGGATCTGAAGGGAGAAGTTGCCGTCGCTGGGGTCGTGGGCCAGGGAGTACCACCCTGTTTGCCCAGAGCAGTTCTGACTCGGGCCAGACGGTAGAATGGACAGTAGAATGAGATCCATGTTGAGTCTTCAGAATACCCTGAAGACTCTGGCAGGAGCACTCATTCAGGGGTACTACGACTATGCTTGCACCTCATGGTACCAAAGCACCTCAAAGGCGCTAAAAACAAAATTACAAACATCTCAAAACAAACTGGTCAGACTACTGCTTGACCTTACTCCTAGAACCCACCTCACCCCTGCCCACTTTGACAACCTAGGATGGCTTAGAGTAGACGACAGAGTACAGCAACTTGCAATGGGCCTGGTCTACAAGATACACTACACTACACGACCAAGGTACCCATGTACATGTCAAAATACTTCCCAAAGGTCAGTGAATACCACGATCACAACACCAGAGGGAGCTCCACAAATCATGTTAAACCCAGATTCGGCTCAAATAAGGGACTAAACACGTTTCGCAATTATGCCACATCAATGTGGAACGCCCTACCCAAAGCTGTAAAGGAATGTGGATCACTACCCACTTTCAAAACCTCTCAAGGGACACCTACGGGAGACTGCAATTCAACACTGGCCCCTGTAAATATCCTAACCCAACCCCCTCCAATGTACAGTCATTTACCTAGTATGGTTTTGTCAATAGTCCAATGTACAATTTTGTTTGTTTGTACAGTGTCTCCTCCCCCCCCCTCAATGTACAGTTTTGCTTGTTTATACAGTGTGCCCCCCCCCCCCCCAACCACCTCCAATGTAAATTACCCAGTATGGTTGTCAATATCCCAATGTACCCAACCCCCCCCACCCAACCTCCTCCAATGTACAGTTTCTACGTCAAATGTATATACTCCCTTTTCTTGACTCCTTCTGTATCACAAACAGTACTGTATTTGCAAATCTGGTATGTCATAAATGTATAGATGTAGCAGTACTGACTATCTGTATGTCATGTATGTCATATATGTCCTGATGAATTGAAAATGGGGGACCCTGATGTAAACAAGACTAAAGTCTTTCTCTGGTCTGCATCCCCTTAACAATTGTGTGTATTGAGCTGTACTGTATTGTACCCATTCTACAATCTGTTAATAAAGTTTTCAATCAATCAATCAATCAATCAGATTTCTGTGGCTCATGAGGAAAAGGTGGAGGGTTGTGTCGCTTAAAAAGGTGTGTTGTTCAATATGATGATCTCTTAGGACAGCCCCTACAACAGCCCTTCCTTTGGTTTGCTTGTCAGAGAAGTTACCTTCAAAACCAGCACTTCCTCAATATTATTTTCAGATTGTTAGTTTGCAATTTCTTTATTTTATGTACCGGTAATTTTTTCTTTTATTTACGTTATTTTATTCGTGCATCACATGGACTTGTTTCTAATACTTCGAAAATATGTCATGTTGAAAGTGTTCTTAACCCTTTCACTGCCACACTACAAAGGGTTAACTCTTTTACTACCACACTATAGAAGGTTAACCTTTCACTACCACACTACAGACGGTTAACTGTTTGTAGTGTGGTAGTGAAAGGGTTAACCTTCTATAGTGTGGTAGTGAAAGGGTTATGGCTGTTTTTATAAAATTACAGGTATTATATATTAGTATTTCCTTTTTTAAGCAGCCATAAACCTCCCCTCCTGGTAAACCTGGTCCCTTGTGGTGCCCTTCTGTTAAGCAGATTTACCTAGATCGACTTATGTGTATTCACAGACTATAACATTGATGCTCCTCCCTCTCTGAAACCAGCCAAGAAGTACTCCGACATCTCTGGACTTCCTGTGAGTAACTACCTCGTACAAATACACATTGTACAGCCAAAAAACTAATCTGTTGACATTCTATTTACATTTAAACGTCTTTTATGTGTGTTCAGGCAAACTACACAGACCCTCAGACCAAGCTGCGTTTCACATCGACGGAGGAGTTCTCCTACATCCGCCTGCTCCCGACAGACGTCGTCATTGGTTACCTGGCGCTCCGGAAGGCCACGTGCATCGTCCCTTGACGACCCTGCGGATCCCCCAATAGGTCGATGATACGATGCCGAACTGACTTTCATGTCGGTTAGCCACGGGTTAAAGGTTTCGAAGGTTAGCCATTCTTTATGAATTTAGTTTTGCCTTTCTATAATTTTCCCCCATCCCCCAATTTAGTCGTTATGCCAATTATGCCCTTCCTGATCGTCCTACTGTCGGTCTGGGGAGGGTGTAGACTGCCTCCTCCGATAGATGTGGAGTCGCCAGGTGCTTCTTTTCACCTGACAGCGAGGAGTTTCACTGGGGGAACTTAACACGTGCAGAGGTTCACAGCGCTTCCCCCAGATCCCCTCCCTGCTGAACAGGCGTCCCGACCGACGAAGAGTCGCTATTGCAACGACCAGGACTCATACCCCACCAGCTTCCCCCCTGCGAACACTGACAATTGTGTTGGTAGGGACGACTGACCAAGCCGGAGGTACTGCTGACAGCTGGATTCGAACCCAGAGTCTCTGCGGTGGTAGGCGAGTGCTACGCTACCCAGCACAGTAAGATATTCTGATACGTTTGGAATGAGAACCATTAAGACTCAAGCCAAGTTCAATTGAATGGAATAAGCGCATAATTTTAATGGTCGAAATTAAACGGTCGTCGCATCATAGTCGGTAATAGTGAGGTGTGTTTTGACTTAAAGGGGACCTGCATTGCTATTCCTAGCACTATTTGGGCAACTTTACACAATTCCTGTGAGTCTATGGAAGACATCTGTAAGGCATCATTTTCCAGCCTCAAGATTTCAGCCTGTTGGAGAGAGAGCGAGAGAGCTGTGTAAACAGCTGCGAGCGAGATACGCAGGTCCCCTTCTCTTTCTCTCTCTCCCTCTCCCGTTTGAGGAAGTCTTCCACTGTGCCGCGTGCTATGCTCCCGAATCGGGAGAGATAGAGAGGGGGAGAGAGAGAGACAGACCGAGAAACGACAGCGCGACGCGCGTGTCTGCTCTGTCGCGAGGGTCTATCTGATTCTCCCTCTCTCGCTCGCTCGCTCTGTCAAACCCTGTTTGGTGCGCTACAACCACAGAGCCAATCGGATCACTATCCGCTCCATCCTCGCCACGTGACCTCACCATGCGAGTCAAATCAGAACGACCTGATTAAAATGGACCAGGAAATGCATGACCTGAATGACGGCAATCCGCCAATATGGTATTTAGAGACACAAACACATTGATACTAACTCCTATTACTATAATACAATGCTAGACACTGAAAAAAGACATTTATAATGCATGTCACCTTTAAAGCTGAGTTTATGTTACCCCTCCCCCAGCATACAGCAGTGAGGAAGACGCTGGCTACGACAGACTGGTAAAACAACTGCAGCAGCCTTTTACAGATTCAGATTTCTTTATTCACCATATTGTATATACAAATGGAACGTGATTCGACATTACAGTGCATGATTTTTTTCACACAAAAGAAAATGTACACACGTCCCTTCCTGTAGAGGGCCTCGGTGTTGTCCGACCAGTCCAGTTTATTGTTCAAGTGAACTCCCAGGAACATGTAGGTCTCCACCGTCTCTACCTCCTCCCCTCGGGTAGTGATGGGAGTTACAATATCGAATTACAAATGCTTGAATGTTGTTTATAATCACGACACAAATCCTAGTATACTTAGTATATGGCTGGACCGTGCCGAGCAATTGTAACTTCAGTGACGTGGTTTGTCACCTGATCCAGCAGCCCAATCGTGTAACTACATCACTTAGTGACAGACATTCGTGGTTATATTGAAATTGGTTTGAGTCTACTCTACATGGTTCTCATTCCAAACAATCAAATATCTTACTGATATGACCTTTAACCCTTGTGTGGTGTTCATGTTTTTGTTACTCATCAATGTTTGTGGGTCTGGTGGATTTTAAAACAATAAAGCCATACTAATTCATGTAGAAATACTTAGCAGATGTTAACTTTATCTCAATTACAAGCAATCTAGACAGCATATGTTCAATATTTGCCTTTTACCTCTGCTATATAACATCAATAAAAGTGCTATTTGTTTTTTTGTGATAAAATGTGATATGTAAAAAAAAAAATCGATACATTAACACATTGGGCGCCAAACCCGAGAAAAGTCGGGTTTTCATCGTTATTTCTTTTATTCAATATTTCCATTCATAATCCATCGAGGCAGCCTGATTTTATCATTGGGAATGGGTCTGAACGTGCAATACCGCCCCTAACGCCTTGTGGCCGGTATTGCACATCCTTGGAAACCCTCTGTCTTAGCCTGTACGTCGGTCTAAAAAGTCCGGTCCGGGTTTTCCTTGTCGGGCATGAGTAACGTTTATAACACATGGATTGGGGAGACTCGCGCACTGCCGGGTCATGTGCTTTGGTGGATTATCTTGGCAACACGATCAACATCAATACTTGGATCAGATAATTGGAATATTCTTTTTGCAGTACATCCTAGTCAAGGTAAGGGCTATATGCTATCAATCTCGCATTGATCCAATAATTCCTTCCCTGCGATCGGAGCGTGTGTCTAATGTACTGTATAACGTATTCCGTTGGTGACGATCGAAGCATAGAACCCCCCCCACCCACCCTTTCATGCATGCATGATGAAACATAATACCGATAATCTAGCGTTGATTTCAGATTGATTGTTGATCCAAGCGAGGAATGGCACGGTTCCTAGTGAAATGCACTAAACGCTGTTTAGCGGCGTTTCCTGGGATTACACAGAATTACTCTAAAACTTTTTTTTTTGATCCACTTTTTCTCCCATTTTTCTATATTTTCTCCCATCCCAATTTCGTATCATCCAATTCAACCCTCCCCTGTCACGAACGCTGTTTCTTGCCTCCCACAAGCCGGCTGCAATGTGGACTAAGTCATACATAGCACAAGTCCCCTCCGGTACTTGAGGTAACAGCAGTCGCATCTTTTCACCTGCGCAGCTCGATCTCTCAGTGTCGAGGAGTAACGCGTGGGAGGCTCACGCTGCCCCCGACACTTCCTGATTCTACTGCGCAGGCGCACCAACCGACTTGTAGGAGTCGCTTGTTCACAACGTTCGATCCCCACCCTTCAGTTTTCCCTCCCCGTAATACGGCCAATGTGTATTACTGCGGACGACCAGCTAAACTGAAAACAATGTGGAGAGCTGGATTCGAACACGCGAATCCTAGCGTCTCCACACTGGTGGCGAGTGCCTTGCCCACTACACCACCTAGCCGCCAGAATTACTCTAAAACTATACTCGTATTCACCACAGTATAAAACGGGAATGTATGGATGAACATTTTTTCAGTTTTTTGCATCTTGACCGGAAGAAACTCAATGACAATCGACTATATTATTAGATCCATAGCTATAATATTTAATATAGTTTTAGCACTGCAAACACCGGCATGTATCCCCATTCATTACAGCGCTGGCACACACGGCCGTACGCCCACAGCGACCTCTGGTGCTGAACTAGTTAACTCATCTGCACTGGCTAGCTTTTCTTGACCATTTTCACGATATTTCATATCTTTGCGGAGCTATTGTATATTCTATATTATAGCTATGGAGAAAACAGTGGCTCATTTGACGGACACTATTTCTAGTCCAACATGTAAAAAAGGGTTTGTTTCTACACACTGTAGTTTGTAGTTTATTACATGCTAAACATCGCCCATTTCCAAAATAATCCAGTATTTTTCCATAGATCGCGAGATAAGACGCATTATATGCAATAAGCCCTAATCGTTCTGGTTGATCCCCTGAAACTCCAAATACTCCCAAATCAAAGGTATAGGTCCGGTTTAGGTCCGGTAAAATAAGAAACTGTGATCGTTACAGAAACATGTTTCAGGTTCTGTAAAATAGACATAGAATATACCTTACCTTAGCTAGAAGGTACTCCAAAAAGAATAATTCCATTGATCCCATCGGCTCGTGTTTACCGGAAACTAGGTTTTGAGGCGAGCAGATCTCCTAGCGATTGCTCTGCAAAAGCTCCTCCCCCTCAGAGCGAGTCTTGACAGTCCAGTTTAGACATAGTCTCTACTGATCCCTTTCTATCAGAGTTCAAAAGGTAGGCGATACTGCCACCTGGTGAGATTTGATCGGCATTGCAATTCCAATGTAGGCAAATGAGCCAGGGACACCTAGAGTGATACGGATGACCATATAGAACAGGGATCAAAGGAAAAATATCAAAGGATCCAAAAACGAGTTTACTTGTCAAGCGTTGGCGGCGAAACATGAGTTTACTCGTTATTGGCCACCAATGAATTAATGCAGTGTTTCTCAAAGTGGGGGGCGCGCCCCCCAGGGGGGGCGCAGAGGCATGACAGGGGGGGCCTTGAGATTTATAAAAAAAAAAAAAGTTTTTTGGATTACAGAAAATTATCACTAAAGTGCTATCTGTTGCAGCTGCACTGTTCTCCATGAAAATACCATATTTGGATACGTTTGACCATTTCTCAAAATCTGAAAATCATTATTTAATAAAACACAGAAAAGGATCACCAAGTTACTCTCGATAAAAAAAAACTTTACAGACAACATTGACACAAAGCTTCCTGACATCTCCATCCAAACTCTTGGAAGAACTCATTGAAATCTCATCTGATACCACCTGGAGAGCTAGTTTCAGAGTGTGGTGCTGAGTACCAAGTATCTCATGATGCAGCAGTTAAGGTGTTGATACCATTCAGCACCACATATCTGTGTGAAGCTGGCTTTTCATCCATGACCGGTCTGAAAACAATATATAGGGCCAAGTTGAGCCTTGAGGATGACATGCGTGTTGCCTTGTCAAAGACTGACAGCAATAAAGACTGTTTGCTTATTTCCTATGTTCGCTTTGTAAATTCCCAGTCACTGAGTGAAGATCTGCTGTTTTGCAAATATGTCAAAAACAGAGCGACAGTTACAGTTACCTGACAGTTATCTGACAGTTACCTGACAGAACATGGACTGAAATGGGAGAACTGTGTGGGCTTTTGCTCTGACGGTGCGCAGGCCATGGCAGGGAAAAGGAGGGGGCTACAGGCGCTCATCAAGGGGGTCTTGCCAAACGCCCAATGGACGCACTGTAAATTCACAGAGAGGCGCCAGCGTCAAGACAGCTTAGCCCTGAGCTGAATGAGGTTTTGACAGAAGTTATAAACGTGGTAAATTTCATCAAAACCCGACCCCTGAAAGCGCGCCTGTTCTCTGCGCTGTGTGAGGAGATGGGAGCTGACCATTCTGCAGTGCTGTTTCACAGCGAGGCAAGGTGGCTCTCGCGAGGGAAGGTGTTGTCAATTTGAAAGGTCACGATATTGGTGTTATTTCAATCAATTTAAACATGGCCCATTTCATGACTATTTTGAGGGGGGGGGGGGGGCCCAAGATATTTTGGTCCGCCAAAGGGGGGCCTGACAGAAAAAGTTTGAGAAGCACTGAGTTAATGGAATAAATTGTGTTTATCTTGAAAAATACATGTTAAACAAAGTGGAAGCAGATAGTGAATCAATTCAAATCAAATGTATTTGTAAAGCCAGAAATCACAAGTTAATGTCCCCATGGCCCCGACAAGTCTTCTTTAACTCATTCTGTGCCATCGGGTAACACTTTGAGTGCCACAGACGTGTTATGTCGTCATTTCTTGCCCCCCGTTGAGTGCCACCGACGCGAATTGTCGTTTGATTTTTTTTATTAGCGATCTGAATTCATATTTCATCAACCGAGTCTCCCGTTGGTACAGCAGCCCCTCTAGGAGCTCCGATGGGAAAATACCGCCCCCTATCGTCTATCCCTGTGTAACTGCAGGCCATTCGATTAGACTGGTGGATCTGTGTGGGGGAGCCTACTGGCTCCACTATGCTGGCGAGGGATCTGATGACGAGGGAAGTGATCGCGAGATGGAAAGCAGCCTGGAATATATATTTACAGCAGCCAATAATCAATCAATAAACGCGATCGATATTTGGAATGGCGATCAGGAATTGGAATAATCTTTTTGGAGAACATCTGATCTAAGGTAAGGAGTCTGTTACCAGTTTTAGGATAATCAGTGCTGTCTTCACTGAGATAACAGTGTGTCCTGTATGTGTGTGTGTGTGTGTGCTGTTGAGGAAATAAGAGAATCGATTTCTCAGCTCGCTTCTATAACGTGCATAAGTACACATATACTATCGATAATCTAGCGTTTATTTGAAAACGATTCATAAATAGGCCGACAAATGACAACGTGTCTAGTGTATTCGAGAATATTCCAATATATGCCGTTTATGACGGAATCTTTCTATTTTCCGGAAATTTTCGAGAAAACAATAGCTTTTCGAAATGCTATAAAAAGGATATGAACCGATTAAAAAATAAAATAATAATAAAAAAAAATTTGTTTCGACAATGTTGACTGCAAACAAGTCATTGATAAGCGACGGGCAGATTAGACACATAGCCATAATTTAAAACATAGATTATGCGTTTTTAACGCTATCATTGAAGTGGATGATGGCACTCAAGGACATTAATCAACGTTATGGCTGGCACTGAAAGTGTTAATGCGCCAGAGGGCGCTATTACGCCAGTGCTGTAAGTCAATGGGGCGCTTTGTTAACTTGTGAGTGCTTAAAATATATCTTATATTATATCTATGGGTCTAATACACCCGTCGACTGTCAATGAGTTGCTTCCAGTCAACATCCACGAAACAGATTGTTTTTTCATCGGTACATTTCCGTTTTGAATATGAATATAGTATAGAATATAGTGAACACGTTGTCATTTTTCGCCTGATTATTGAATCTTCCTGAAATCAGCGCTAGGTTATCATTATTATCCTTTCCCATGCAAGAATGAAAAGACCCTTGTAGTGCGGGCTCCCCCGCCGCCTCCTCCCACCCAACGGCACACAGCCACACACACACACACACACAGACAGCTTCGATCGGGGTAGAAAGAAATATCAGATCAACGATCAAATTTGTATATAGTGTTCTTACTTTGTATCTGATGTAATGCAAAAGAAATAATCCAATTATCTGATCGCCATTCCAAATACTGCTCGTGGAGGTCCACACTGTGGACACACTGTGCACTCAATGACAATGTTATTTTATATTTTCTTCACCAAAAATTAACCACGGCCAATGAGTCAAGTTAAACAAATAATTCACTATTATTTCTCTTTTACAAAACATTGAAAACGGGTCCCACAGACCAGGACACCACACAAGATGGTATTGGGGCAGGGGGTGCGTTGATATTCCACACATGGAACAACTAACATTCCGGTTCTTCATTAGGAAAAACTGAACTGAAGTGGATAGAATGTAACATTCTTGGAGAGAAAGGATGAGATTCAAAGAGATTTTAAATGTTAAAAAAAAATGTAATAGTCGACAAGTATTTGCTTATGCATTCCTGTGCCATTTTTCATAATGTTATATTTCTCTGCCCCTCCGTTTAAAGTTTTACAGATGGATCTGATAGATTATTCATACACATTGTAATTCCATGTGTAGTCAATAAAGATTTTACATTAGGTAAGAATTGCCTGTACAAAGTTGTTGTTTTTGTCAGACATCCATTAATTATTAACACAACCGTTGGTGACGTTTAATATTGAGAGCAACTGCAGTCAAGGAACTATTAATGAAGGAAGAGTCATTACACCAGCGTTCTAAACTGCTTGGTGCCAGTTCTAGATGGAGTTGCATGGAGGAGAAGCAAAATAATTATACATCAACCTATCAAACGTTAGCTAGTTAACAATGCAACACATTGGCGATGATTCTGACAGGTAATAACACGTTTAAATGACATAAACGAGGAGCCTGCGATATCAAATTTAACTGAAAGTTTCCACACTTTGCATAAATGTGCATTCACAGTGACGTAACGAGCCTTCCTCCTTTTATAGTTTCCTTGGACTGCAGTAAGGCTGACCGCTGGTATCATTCATTGATGTCACAGCGGCGCCGTCAACACGGTCGCAAACAAATACGCTAAAGACAAAGATTTCAGGCCCCAGCGAGAATTGAACTCGCGACCCCTGGTTTACAAGACCAGTGCTCTAACCACTGAGCTATGGAGCCTTGCCTGTAATCGGCATTCACACACAAATACCACACCTTGGTCGTACGCCACAAGACACGCCTTGGTCACATATACTGTGCCCTTGTGAAGGATCCTTCAGTCTTCATAGCTGGATTCGATTCCACACAGATAAAGCTGCTTACAAATCTATTCTTGATTCTTTGCCGGATTTTTAGCAGGACTTAGTAGGACATTTTTGCTCTATAATAAAATAGGTATAATGTATATTATAATATTAATTATTAATAGTATCATTATACTTAATTATCATAAGGTATAATAAAATATTATTATATATATGTGTTATTTCTGTTCCATCTACCCCTGGTTTATGTTCTAGTAGTTGATTAATGTCACCAGTATTGCTGAGCCACTGGTATGTATGTCTTTGTGTTTATTTTAAGTTATTATATAAAAAAAAAATTTAAGTGAAATAATTACAGCTCAATGAAATGATAAGGTAGCAGTCCCTATAACTAAGACAACTATCGTTAGTTCTTCCTCTACATCATCAGGATTACATAGTACGCTGCTTAAGGTGGTGAGCCACCACCACTGTCAATCACACCATTCTGATTGACAAGCTAAAAGCAATTGGTTTTGATAGTCTATTAGTGAGCTGGATGCAATCCTACCTGGAGGGGAGAGAACAGATGGTGGAGGTAAACGGTACCCTATCCACCCCCCTCCCAGTGAGCTGTGGTGTTCCACAAGGAAGCATACTAGGACCGCTACTGTTCCTAATTTATGCAAATGACATGTCATCAGCTTGTGACTGCAACTTGTTCCTGTTTGCGGACGACTCAGCCCTGCTGGTCTCTGACAGGAACAAGTTACAGGTTGAAAAAACCCTCAGCTCGGAACTAGGCAAAATCTGCATATGGCTCGCCGATAACAAACTATCATTACACATGGGCAAAACAGAGTCCATTCTCTTCGGTTCAAATAACAAACTCAGCAAGACCGACGGCTTCTTAGTTACAGTGGGTGACAATATTGTCACAAGGAAAGATGAAATTACCTACCTGGGTTCCATCCTAGAGGCTAATCTTTCCTGTGACATCCAATGTATGGCATCCAATGTAATAAAAAAAGTCAACCAACAAACTCGATTCTTGTACCGGATCTCCTCTCTGGTAAACAAGAATACCCTGAAGACTCTGGCAGGAGCACTCATTCAAGGGTACTACGACTATGCTTGCACCTCATGGTACCAAAGCACCTCAAAGGCACTAAAAACAAAATTACAAACATCTCAAAACAAACTGGTCGGACTACTGCTTGACCTGACTCCTAGAACCCACCTCACCCCTGCCCACTTTGACAACCTAGGATGGCTTAGAGTAGACGACAGAGTACAGCAACTTGCAATGGGCCTGGTCTACAAGATACACTACACGACCAAGGTACCCATGTACATGTCAAAATACTTCCCAAAGGTCGGTGAATACCACGATCACAACACCAGAGGGAGCTCCACAAATCATGTTAAACCCAGATTCGGCTCAAACAAGGGACTAAACACGTTTCGCAATTATGCCACATCAATGTGGAACGCCCTACCCAAAGCTGTAAAGTAATGTGAATCACTACCCACTTTCAAAACCACTCAAAGAACATCTACGGGAGACTGCAATTCGAAACTGGCCCCTGCAAATGTCCTAACCCAACCCCCTCCAATGTACAGTAAATGACCAAGTATGGCTTTGTTAATATTCCAATGTACAGTGTACAGTGTCCCCCACCCACCCCCTACCCAACCACCTCCAATGTACAGTCCCCCCCCCCCCCCCACCTACCCAACCTCCTCCAATGTACAGTTTCTACGTCAAATGTATATACTCTCTTTTCTGGACTCTTTCTGTATCACAAACAGTACTGTATTTGCAAATCTGGTATGTCATAAATGTATAGATGTAGCAGTACTGTCTATCTGTGTGTTGTGTGTGTCATATGTTATGATGAATTGAAAATGGGGGACCCTGATGTAAACAAGACGAAAGTCTTTCTCTGGTCTGCATCCCCTTAACAATTGTATGTATTGAGCAGCTGTACTGTACTGTACCCATTCTGCAATCTGTTAAATAAAGTTTTCAATCAATCAATCAATGGTGGGAAATGGGTTTCTAAAAATGTACACTCCAGTCCAGTAGGTGGCGGTAATGCACCTAAAATATATTTGCAAAACACCGCCTTAAAGAAGAGCACCAGTACTTCCGCATTACATGGAGCTCGTGAGTGGGAGGCAATAGTATCTAGCTGCAGAACGACAGCACCGACACTGAGTCCCTCACCGCCCATTAGGCACCTTGCCCCCTGCCCTCCCCGCCACCGCAAGGCCCCAGGCGGTCCCAAGGTAGCTCATATGCCGGCTCCAGTTGTTCGGAGCCGTTATGGTCGGGAGGTCCGTCTACCGACCCGTTTTGTGAGTTAGTAGGGTGAATTCTGGGGGGACATATGTAGTGGGCACTTACATGGGCACTTACCTGGACGGGACATAATCCACCTACACTGTCACTTTAAGGACACGGGGCATCCGGGGTATCTAGAGCGGCCATATTAACGCTTGACTTTGTTTGTTGTGGTAGCCATGGCTATGCTATTAAATGATGCACACTGATGTGTGGTCAAAGAAACTTCACTCTCTTTGATCGTGATTTCCCGTCCCCTACAATAGTATATATTTTGGTGTTTATTTGATTATTGTTTCACTGCCTTTTTATTTATTACGTTTCCAGTTTTTTCCTCACACTTTATTAACATTTTGTACCACGGCGCAAGGTACATTAATAATACATGTACATGTTAAAAGGATGACACAAAAAGCCAGACAGAGGGCTTATTTCCAGTTTCAGTTTGTTTTATAACAATCAAACTGAGCATTTTTTTATTTATGATATTTAAAATGTCTTCCAATGTTAAATAAAAGTTTATTGCACTTTGAAACGGTGTCCTTGCATTATTATGCTATTATCATTATATTAGTGAATTTTTAAAAGAAAATTGAGAACTTTTGGGAAATAAATGTCTTCAAAAAAAAATTCTCTAACCGGTCGCAATAATATCGCTTATCGCGATATTTTCGGGGGCAATTAATCTCCCAGCAAAATGTGTTATCGTGGCAGGCCTAGTTGTAACTAACTGTAACTGTCCTCTACTGCTCCCATGACTGCATATATATCTGTGTCCACTGAAGGGCGCTATAGGCGGAGCTTCTACTGTCTACGCCAGGTTGGGAATATTTAAGCCTTGGTCCCCTCCCTCTCTATCTTCTTCCCACATCTGCCTCTCCCGGAGTGGAGACCACATGAGCTGCTGTGTTATGAATCATGTGAATGAATAAACCGCTGCCAGCAGAGCAAGGCCAAAGATAGAAACCATGCCTCTTGTACATATTATTGTCGCCCCATAGCCAATGGACCTATCTCAAACCCTGCCCTCTTTTCTTGATCCTCCAATCACAGCTGTCGCTTACCTCGGACTTCCTCGGTAAGCGACAGCTGTGATTGGAGGATCAAGAAAAGGGGCAGGGTTTGAGATAGGTCTATTCTGTCAACAGGTTATGGGCCCAGATCTCGCAGGGGCGAAATAATAAGGGTAGCTAGCTTAGCTGAAGTGTAGGCCAGAGTAGCACCGGGAGTACCGCGTGGCTAGATACTAGGCCAACGGAGCTTAAGCTACACCTACCACCTACCACCAAGAAGGAGGATGGCGACCAAGGGAAGGAGCAAATGGCCCTCATTTAATGGAAAGGCGGAGGGATATGAGCTCTGGGAAGAGCGCATGCTATGTTGCATGCACAGCGCAGGACTCAAGGCGGTGATCTTGGCGGCCCCCGCGGGACCACTGACGGCGGAGGACCAAGGCCAAGACGACAAGCTTATGCAGACGCATACTGTGAGTTGGCGCCGCTGCTCGACGATACGAGCTTGGGGCTAATATTCCGCGACACGAAGGACAAAGGCAGAGAAAGCCTGGGAGTGTTGAGGGAGCATTACATCGGACAGGGAAGGCCCCGAGTAGTGTCCCTCTACGTAACGTTAACGGCTCTGAAGAAGGGGCACACAGAGACGATGACAGAATACATCATCCGAGCTGAGCAGATCATGACGGCGCTCAAGAGTGCAGGAGAGGCACCAGGTGAGGGGCTAATGATGGTGATGGTAATGAGAGGACTACCGGAGTTGTACAGTCCGTTCGTGCTACTGGTTACCCACAGTTCAACGGACATGACATTGGGGCAGTTCAAAGCCAAGCTGCAGAACTTTGAGGCCTCCGAGGATATCCACCCAGACGCCGCGGAAGCGGGGGGGATAGCACTGAAAACCAGAGCGACACCGAGGGAGAAGGCCAGGCCCACGACGGAGCTGACGTGTTGGCGATGCGGAGAGAATGGGCATCGGAGGGATAACTGCAACAAGACGGTCTGGTGCAACTTCTGCAGATCATCGGGGCACACAGACAAAGAGTGCCGAAAGAAACGAGACCAGAGCGCCCGATACGCACATGGGCAAGATGTCGGCCATAGACGACATCGCCAGTGAAGCCTCCCGCCTGGCTCTCTACAACATGCGTAGGACCATCACTTCCAGGGAGATCCAGACCGCCGTCCGCCTGCTGCTCCCCGGTGAACTGTCCAAGCACGCAGTCTCTGAGGGAACCAAGGCTGTGACCAAGTACACCAGCTCCAAGTAAACTTCCCTGTCCATCTAACCCGTATTCACCCAAAGGCTCTTTTCAGAGCCACCCACTTTATTTTGAGAGAGTTCCCAATGATTTGTCAAGGTCGGGTGACAAATGAATAAACGCATGTCCCTATATGCATTTGTTTTTCCTGGATCATGTCTAGGATGCTGCCTGTCATATTCACGAAGGGGGTGGGGTGTAAGTAGTAGTCTGACCAGTTTGTTTTGTGATGTAATCTTGTTTTTAGCGCCTTTGAGGTGCTTTGGTACCATGAGGTGCAAGTATAGTCGTAGTACCCTTGAATGAGTGGTCCTGCCAGAGTCTTCAGGGTATTCTTGTTTACCAGAGAGGACAATATAACATGTAGCAGACAGACTACCATACTTCACAACAGTGCAAAATACCCTTTGCAACAACCAACTGAGTCCTATCAATTGGAAACATATTGAAATGTATGTCATAATGTGCATGCGTAATTACGCGCAATGACTGCATTAGCACCGTTGGGATGACTATGATCAGAGTGTGACATGTTTTATTCCCCCTGTTGTGCCAGCTGTTATTATTATGACTCGTATGCTTTATTACTAACTAACTTGTGCCTATTATTACAATTGACATGTAATTGAAACAGATTTTTTTAATTGTTAAGCTTTCCGTCTGGGCTTTAATCGACAGCATGCAGCAGTTTGACAATATAGGCAAGTCTCTCCCAAAAGGAAAGTTACATTGTACCTTCCTTGTGTATTTTTTTTTAATCTTCATAAAAGTAATTGTAGATTTAATTCATCATGAGCTACATAAAGCCTTCCACAGAAGTGGTAATCTTCCACAGAAGACAAAGTAACACATATCATGCAGACGCCAGCAATGACTGTGTTTACCAGCACTGAGAAAGTACAAGTTTATAACCAAAAGCATGACACCAGATGCCTTGTTTTACTGCCAGTCCCTCACCAGGCAGCTCAACTCACAGGGGAACGAGTACTGACTGGATTATAATGACATTTGAACCATTTTAAAAGCAAAATACTGAGACAAGTTGCTGCTCACTGCACCATGTGATAAGATACTGTTTGTCTAAAACACACAAAAGGCTCTTTTTAGAGCCAACCACTACTATCCCTGAAATGACACATTCTCTCCTAATGCATTGTTTAATAGTGGATAGAAGCAAATCTACTATGGTTCTTGTTTTGTGTCCTGGATAAATTGCAGCAGCACCAGTAGAGCGGTTCCATTCCTGAAATCATTAGATTATCGATGAATCGATTCCAGCATTTAGATACACTTAATTATTCTAAATATTTTGTTTTAAGTTTAATATCAGTCTGGAAGATACTGCTATACATATATTCCCAGAAAATATTAATTAAGAGGCACTTAACCAAAATAAAATCGGATGTATTGTGCACATAATTAATGAAACCTTGTTTTATAGGGACTGCTGCCTTTTAATTTCATTGAGCTGTAATTAACAACACAAGGATTCAATGTCCCCAATGGTATTCAAACTAATTGACTCCCAATATCTCAAACTATAAATGGATGTGTGCAAAGCAGTTTTGGGACGTTAGTGAGATAATGTGCAAAATACATTCTTCACACATTTCTTTGTTTCCCCTGTTTTCCAGTGAAAAACAACCCATTCTATGATAATCACCTTTTACTGGAATATTCCAGAACGTTGATATTTGTCGGCCTATTTATGAATCGTTTTCAAATAAACGCTAGATGATCGATAGTATATGTGCACGCACGCACGTTCGTGCCGCACGCTGGTAACCGCTGGTCTTATTTCCTCATGGCTTTTACAGTGAAAACAGCTATATCACATATCACATAAACGCTTATATCTCTGTGAAAACAAGTCTGATTATCCTAACACTGATAACATAGATTCCTTACCTGACATCAGATGGTATCCAAATGGTATATTCCAATTCCTGATCACCATTCGAAAAAATCGATAAGTGTATAGATCTAACATGTATACAGTAGAACTCATGATCCGCGCGGCTCAGAGGCTCCAGAATGAACTCTGGTAGACCCCGGCTGCATCAGTGAGAAGTAAAATGTGGAGTCAGAAATCCGTTCTCACATTCACTTTCATTGAGTCCATTCCAAAAGGGTGATTTACCACCTGGGATCTGAGCGGCGGCGGTCTAGGATATCCAACGGTAGGCTCGCGTGATGCAATATGATTTCAGATCGCTAATAAAAAAATAAAAAAAAATACCCGAGAATAGCCGGGGCGTGGCACTCAGCGGTCGGGGCGTAAACCCGAATAATCTTGGGCGTGGCACTCAAAGTGCAGCATTGCTGCATTATTTTGAATAACTGATTTAGTCCAGAATTCCATTGCTGTCTGTTCTGTTAGAATTCCATAGCTGTAGTTTGGGGCAATAACAATGGTGAAAGTAAGTCATTCTTATACATAAGGTACTTCATATTGGCTAACTTCTAGTCAGTTAAATTAATACTCTAGGATAAGTTATCCATACTGTTTGAACTCTGTTGCCTACTGCCTTACACTGTAATCACTACAGGGTAGAATATAGTTTGAGGCTCAAACTATATTCTACCCATGTAACTCTTGCGTGCATGTATAGTATATATAAATCCACTTATGTCTGAATACACCTGCTGCATATCATCTTTTTTATATACCTTACCTTATACCACTGGTCAGTATGACTTACTACCATAGTGTATTTATACCTATAACACTGTACACACATCTGATCAGCATTATTACAATACTCGGTATAGTACTCATTTATTATACTTCAGTTTAATCCTATTGCACTTTACTTTTACATTTGTACTCTAGAAAGACGCCAATTTATTTTCGTTGTACTATATAATGACAATTCATTGTAATCTAATCTGATCTAAAATAGTGAAATTAAAAACTAATTTGGCTGGAACGCTCTCGACGAATGTAAATATAAGGAGTCAAACAAGGCACTTATTGTAGAAGCAAACATTTTCTCCACAAATATTCTATATGGAATTCCGATTAAACTTATTCCTTAAGAGGTGATGTCATTATTAGTTGCTCCCAGGTCGAAACTGTATGTGGAGAGGACAGTATACATTTAACTTATAAAAGGCATGGCTATAGAAGAAGTATTGCTTTCTCGGTAATAGAAAGACATTTTGTTGGCGGTTTTCCAAAAGACCAGTCCTCCAATAACCTCGTTCCCAGTTGTATCTCCGTGAAGTCCTCCAATAACCCTGTGAGGTGTAGGCGGAGTAACGACCTTACAGAGAGGAGACCAATCAGAAACGACTGCGCCTCCGCGTTAGTAATAAAGGCCAGAGTTTCTACACAGCAGCGTATTATTATTGTTGAAGTGAAGACTGAAACATAGTTTCTCATAATGGCCAGAACTAAGCAGACGGCTCGTAAGTCCACCGGTGGCAAAGCGCCAAGGAAGCAGCTCGCCACCAAGGCTGCCCGTAAGAGCGCACCGGCTACCGGCGGCGTGAAGAAACCTCATCGTTACAGGCCCGGTACCGTGGCGCTGAGGGAGATCCGTCGTTACCAGAAGTCCACCGAGTTGCTGATCCGCAAGCTGCCTTTCCAGCGCCTGGTCAGAGAAATCGCCCAGGACTTCAAGACCGACCTGCGCTTCCAGAGCTCTGCTATCATGGCTCTTCAGGAGGCCAGCGAGGCTTATCTGGTCGGTCTGTTTGAGGACACCAACCTGTGCGCCATCCACGCCAAGAGGGTGACCATCATGCCCAAAGACATCCAGCTGGCCCGCCGCATCCGTGGAGAGCGAGCTTAAATCGACCTGTTGACTAGTTGTTCCCCTAAAGGCTCTTTTAAGAGCCACCTCAATAATCATGAATGAGCCCAGTTTCCTTATTCTAACTATGTTCTGATTCCACGTGGATGAAGTTGGTGATGTGTAATACGTTCGTTTGATGACTATCGTAGCTCAATACCGGGTAACCAGAATGATTCATAACTCGACTACGCAAAACGTAATATTGAAGTCCTATGTTCATATTCAGTTAGTCTTTCTCGGATCCATTAGTTCATCGAATACACTGCTGACTAGTAATAAATATGACTCGTATAGTTGAAAATAAATACAATCCGGATTCTCAGTGTTTGCTCCAGAGCCTTGTCTGGAGTTCATTTTGGTTGAGCCTGCATGCTTTCCCCATTTCCAAAATGGTCAGCGTGGTCCGGTACTGTCCATGGTGCTGAAATAGTGACTACAAGTAGCGAATACACACTTCCAAACAATCTCGAGATAACGAAATAAATTAATCCGTTATCACAAATAAACTATTTGTTATGTCGAGTAAATGATGAAAATGAATAGTAAATCAAATGTGTGCATGGCCTCCTAGGGCTACCGTAGAATATGCCTGCATATAATCTTTTTTATATACTTGTGACTATATATAATAACCCTCACTGGCCAGTATGACTTACTACCATAGTGTCTTTATACCTGTAACACCTGATCAGCATTATTAGTAGTAGTACTCATAGACAGGGGCTTAGCTGGGGGGGGTAGCTTAGGATGATTCCAAGGGCCCAGCACTGAGGGGGGCCCCAACATTTTTTTTTTTTTTTTTTCTTACTAGACATCACTCAGGTGTATTATTGATGCTCTCATTGATACTATGTTTGTTTCTGAAGTGTGTGTGTGAGATATATATAGAGAGAGAGGGGGGGCTTTGGTAGACTATTGCATTGGTCCATTCATTGAAGATGAACGCAATGCGACATCCTTTACTAGGATCACCCACCAACAGTGCAGGTGCTGAACTGCTGATCCGAATGTATAGGTAAAAACCATATTATGCGTTTTCATCAATAAAAAAATGGCACAAAAAAAATTCTCTCGCGCGCTCACGCGCGCTCGCATTCACTGGGGGCCTACAAATACATTCTTTCATGGGGCCCAGAATCTGGAGCTACACCCCTGCTCATAGATAATCGTTTAATTTAAGAGAGTAAAGCAGAACAAACTCATGGCTGAAACTCTTCTGCCCTCTACTGGCTAAATGAGAACTTAACTTCTATTAGCTTGACACACGTGCGCCACGCCCGACCAATCGTATCGTAGGAGCCACGCAGTACTATTTGCATCGACCTCCTACAAATAAGGCAGGAAACCGTAAGCGACCGTCACCATTCGATTCTGATAAGCCGTCGAATATGCCTGAACCAGCCAAGCCAGCGCCCAAGAAGGGCTCCAAGAAAGCCGTCACCAAGATCGCTGCCAAGGGAGGCAAGAAGCGCAGAAAGTCCAGGAAGGAGAGTTATGCCATCTACATTTACAAAGTCCTGAAGCAGGTTCATCCCGACACCGGTGTTTCCTCCAAGGCCATGGGGATCATGAACTCCTTCGTTAACGACATCTTCGAGCGCATCGCTGGAGAAGCCTCGCGCCTGGCTCTCTACAACAAGCGTCGCACCATCACCTCCAGGGAGATCCAGACCGCTGTGCGTCTGCTGCTGCCCGGTGAGCTGGCGAAGCACGCTGTGTCTGAGGGAACCAAGGCTGTGACCAAGTACACTAGCTCCAAGTAAACCACCCTGTTCACTGAAGATTAACCCAAAGGCTCTTTTAAGAGCCACCCACTCTGTCCTGAGACTGAGAGAGTTATTCCTATTATTCTCATGAGTGGTATTGCCTTTAGTTTGAACAGTTATTATCATGGTAGGTTTGTCTGTCGGGAGATGAAGTTGTATAATGTTACTTATTGTTTAATAAATTACTGTAAATCATAGTTTGGATGGCTATTAAGTTGCAAATTATATTTACTAGTCAAAATCCAGTGATTTTAGGTTGTTGACAAGTAGCTAGATTGGATAGACTAGCTTGTACATCGCATTTATACAGTAAATTAATATATCTTCACCTGCCGTATTAGAACCCTGACCAATGATACATTATTGGACTTTATAATACACATGGATAATGTTGATTTGATCATTTTCAAAGTGGAAATGCTATTCCAAAAATAATACATTCCAGGCTCATTTAATTATAATGAAAAAGATGAACTACCCCATAGCCACACGTCCTATGATTTCCAACAGTCAAGTGCAAATAGTATTCATTATTTGATCATATGAGCTCTGTATATTTCTGTACAATGTACAACCTTGCGTTGTATGTTAAATGTATTATTACAACAACAATAACCTTTTATAACGTTATTGTTGACATCAAACTCCAGCAATCAGAAGTAACCCTCAGCAATACTGATCATCTCCGGCCCCCTCTCCCTCCATGTTTAGCAGGATACACAGCCTCCACATCTGGCTGAAAGGTTACTCTGCTCAACAGGCATCCCCTGATAAACCACACCATGCTCTCTCCACTCGTAATGTTAATGCTTCAAATCTAGTCACAATTTCTCTAGATGTGTTTCTGTCGTACAACATAAAATCACAGATTAGGGCCTAACTTTTCTGAACAGTATTTACTAATAAGGACACTTTTGATCAAACTGATCAGCAGCTCAATAGTTGCTTTTATGTTTCACAAGGTGCTCTGAATCTGCCCTTACAAAAAAATATTTTCTGTTTTACCATGGTACCAGTCATACAAATTATTTACCATGGTACAGCCATATAGTAAATGTAATGGAACCATTAATAACATGGTATAGTCCATTTTAAACCATGATATCAATGGTACGTATCATTATTTTTTATCATAGGAATGCCAGGATACATTTTTGTAAGAGATGTTTTCTGATGATGCTGAGTTGAGCCGATGGTTTACTCTTGTTTGGGTTACTAAACAGATGACACAGGACTGGGTCTCACCATGGGCCATGTTTATAAACCAAACCAATGCCCCACTATGGTACAGGTAGTAGAAACATAGTATGTTTCATTCCTTGAACCATTTCTTCAGAATGTATCAACATGTACTACACCAATAGACACTAACAATAGAGGCCTTGCATGGACTGTTTGTGTACTTCTTTCTTACAGTATGATTTGATTATGATCCCCATTAGCTGATGCAATCTTCCTGGGGTGACAATATACTTTCTATCAAACATATTACATGATACTGCATTCCTAAACATAATGGAATCATACACACACAAATAAGCTTTGTTCTGGTCAAATTACAGCATAGCATACTGTAAGGACAACAACAACAAGGTAGTCGGTCATGGCAGATACATGAGACTATCTCAGTGTAGCAACGCACAAGCATGCATTTATATCACATAAAAACAATATATTTCACTAGCAAGGCACAAGCATCCATTTATATCACATATACAATAAGTCAAGATAGACTGCGCTCACAAAATATAACACTGGGTGCTGAAATCCTGTGGAGTATAATAGAAAAAGAAAGCAATACGCTTGGACCAGCACTCACAGATTTTGGTTATTTAATGGCAGCCTGAAACAAACATGTTTCGGAACATAATTGTTCCGAAACATGTTTGTTTCAGGCTGCCATTAAATGCATAATAATTGTTCCGAAACATGTTTGTTTCAGGCTGCCATTAAATAACCAAAATCTGTGAGTGCTGGTCCAAGCGTATTGCTTTCTTTTTCTATCACATATACAAACAATATATCTCAGTAGCAATGCACTGAGCCACATGAAGTTGATAAAGACGGCTTCATGGGCCAAAACCAAATGTAGGGATCTGAGGTTTTTAATCAGAGCAAACATGGAAGAATGACACAGATTAACAGATGAGAATAGGTGGTAATTCAGTCATGTACTTGACTGACACGGTTCCCAGAGGAACACTGGTCTACTTCAGAAAAGGGGCCTGTCTGCTACAGGAACAATTCAGAAGAATCTTCTTCTTCTTCTTCTTCTTCTTCTTCCATGAGTTAATGGCAGATCGCGACCACTGAAGGCGCATACCGCCACATACTGTACAATCCATTAAACCCCATAATACCCAAAACAAAAACCCCTTCCCTAACATCACCACCCTATCCAATCCTAATCTACGAGTCATTCATTGCCTCCTGTGGGCTGACTCTGGCTTTTTCTACACTCACCACCACCTTCCCTAACTCTCTTACTTGATCACTCACAACCACCTTCTTCCCTAACTTCCCTAACTCCTTTGTTACTTGCCCCATTGTCAACCCCTTCATACCCATGTCTAGTACTGCTGCTTCAACTACTAACTTTAACCTCTCTGTCCTACTGCTAACCATCACTATTGTATTCACTACTCTTGTCACAAATGCCACTATCTCCAACTTCTCCCCCCACACCCTCTCTTTCTCCTCCTGTACTTCCTCTACTGACAAATGCCCTTTTCTAAACCCCTGATCCTCACCTTGCTTCCCCTGATCCTCCTGCACTACCCTTACTGCCAAATGCCCTTCTCCTTCCTTACCTTGCTTTCCCTGTCCTACCTTCCTAACTGCCTCTGCATACGAAATCCTATCATCCCTTCTCACCTGCTGGACCACTACCTCTCGCTTCATCGCCTCACAACCCCAATACCCTACACTATGCTTCCCACCACAACTACAACACCTCGGCTCCACTCCCATGTCACACTCCCCATACTCATGCTCCCCACTACATCTACCACATCTCTGCCCCTTCCTACATGACCTAGCTATATGACCAAACTCCTGGCACCTGTAACATCTCAACGGTTTTGGCACAAACTCCCTAACCCTATATGCCAAAAACCCTAAAAATACTCTCTGACTAACCTCACCCTCAAACTGAATAACTATCGTCCCTGTCTCCTCCTTCTCTACACCTCTCTTCATCCTAACTACACTCTTAACTTTCCCATTACGTTTGTCACTCCTCAACTCTTCTAACAGCTGCTCCATACTGACCTTAATTGGAATTCCACTAATCACCCCCTTGCACCCACCATCCCTTTTCTCCCCTACTATCCCTACTCCACAGACCTTCACTTTGCCAATGCTCTTCATTTCCCTTGCCTTCTCTACCTGCACTACACTTACACACCCTATAAATAAGTTCCCATCATCTAACACCTTTCCGTACCTTACCTCTCCTAACTGTGCTCTAATGAGGTTTGACAGCTGACTCGGCTCTATGTTCCTAACTCCGTCTACTCCCTCGAATCGCACCACTACATTCAAACCTACAAACTCTTTCTCTCTACCCTCATCCTCTGACCCACTCAAGCTATCTCCCCCCTCTTTCTTCCTCTTACTCCCCTTCCCCCCACTTTCCCTGCTCTTTTTCCCCACCTTTTCCCACCCCTCTCCCCCGTTTTCCTCACCTACTCTACACTCCATATCCCTATCCACACCCTCTCCTTCATCACGTCCACCACTTGCTCCACCGCCCCTGGCTCCCGACGACGAACCCTGGGGGGAACTAGGGCCCGAAACCGGCGACATGCTTCGTTCACTCCTACTCCTACTCCTACTTCTAGCTCCCGACCTCAAACCCTTGGGGGAAACAGGGCTCGGATACGGCAAATCCCATACCATCAACTCGTCAACATGTGAACACAAGTCGCAAATCTCACAACCATCATCGCCCAAACTCCAATCGTCAACACTACCACCACAACACATCCGATATTTCGGCATTCCCAACCTCCTCCTTCCCTTCTTCCCCATCCGACAGGTTCCTAGCTCCTTCCTCAGAAGAATCAAATTAGAAGTTTTCTTTTCTTCATTGTCACACACACTTTTGGCCAGTGAAAAGACAATGTGAATGTGGATGCAATTTTCATAATTTAAAAATAATCCTATGATTCTTATTGTTCTACGATCAATGAAGTCCGGTGGTGCACTACAGTGCACATTTTGTAAAATATGAATAGAGTTAAGTAAAACAAAATATATATATATATGTTAAATGTTTAAAAAAAATAATACAAGTGACAACACTTCCCCCCCTGGGTCTCAGGATGATGCATTGTATTGGGAAAACAACACTTCCTCAAACCCTCCCTCCACATTTGTCCCTGCGCGCTTCTTGGTCTCAACCACGTCCTCAGAGAGGGTTCAAAGAAGCAGGCGGTTGGCCAACTGCTACATTCGTTTGTTTCCTAACATACGTTACAATGAGTGGAAGAGGAAAGGGAGGTAAGGGACTTGGTAAAGGAGGTGCTAAGCGTCACCGCAAAGTGCTTCGTGACAACATCCAGGGAATCACCAAACCCGCCATCCGTCGTCTGGCTCGTCGTGGCGGAGTGAAGCGTATCTCCGGTCTAATATACGAGGAGACTCGTGGTGTTCTCAAGGTCTTCCTGGAGAACGTGATCCGTGATGCCGTCACCTACACCGAACACGCCAAGAGGAAGACCGTCACAGCCATGGATGTGGTCTATGCTCTGAAGAGACAGGGACGCACTCTGTACGGCTTCGGCGGCTAGACTTCTATTCAAGCCTAACTATCCAAAACCCAAAGGCTCTTTTCAGAGCCACCCACATTGTCACTGAATGAGCACACTCTACATACGTTTATTTGTGCAAAGTATTAAACTGAGTTGTCTCGGGCATAGCACCATTTAATTTAATCCAGTCACTGATTCAATTCCTACGGTTCCTGGCGTTGCTAGGTAATTACTGCATTGGAATTGCCATGTAACTATACAGCGTGTACATATATGTAGAAATTAATAACTATGTGGTGATTTCAATGGTGAAGACTAACGTGAAAGACGTTTCAGTGACTAGTACAATAGTCTCATCTCACGGCGGGGCTTCCTGAACATGTGAACAATTAAAATTAAATTGATATGCCTCAAGATTATTCGTACAACACATCTATTGACATACAATGCAATTACAGTACAATGTGTAAAGAAGGCATCAAACTAGTGCAAATATAACAGTTAAATGCAATAGTAGTATGCTGTATACAGGTGAATAAACTCGCTATAAAATATATAAATGAGTACAACTGAGTAATAGTGCTAAGCAGATGTATGTACTGTACAGAGTTGTACTTGTAGTATTAATATGTACAGTGATACAGCTATAAAGACACTATAGTACATACTGGCAAGCAGGGTAACCAGTAGGAATATACAGGTATGTAAATCCCTAAAGGAACAAATAAAATAAACATTTTTGTTTGGAAGCGTGGATTCGCTACTTGTAGGCACTGGCAATCTAAAGGGCGCTAACCTATTTCAGGACCACACTGAGAAACCATTTTGGAAATGGGGAAACCATGCAGGCTTAACCCAAATGGGCTCCAGACAAGGAGCAAACATGATAGTTCGGATTGTATTTATATTTAACCATATAGGGTCATATGTATTACTTGTCAGCAGTGTAATCGATAACTATTAGATCAGTTCTGTTAGTTAGTTCTGGCCATTATGATAAACTACGTTTTAGTCTTCACTTCAACAAGAATAATACGCTGGTGTGACGAAACTCTGGCCTTATAATATTATTACTAACGCGGAGGCTCAGTAGTTTCTGATTGGTCTCCTCTCTGTGAGCTCGTTACTCCGCCTACACCTCACAGGGTTATTGGATGACTTCACGGAGATACAACTGGCAACGAGGTTATTGGAGGACTGGTCTTTTGAAAACACCGCCAACAAAACGTCTTTCCTGATTGGGTGAGAAAACACAAGCTTGACTATAAAAGGTTACTCTCCAACTCACTTCATTCAATTTCTAACTCGTTTAACGTGAGAGAATAATAAACATGTCTGGAAGAGGCAAGACCGGAGGAAAGGCCAGAGCTAAGGCCAAGACTCGCTCCTCTCGTGCCGGGCTTCAGTTCCTTCCCCGTGGGTCGTGTCCACAGACTGCTGCGTAAAGGCAACTATGCTCATCGTGTTGGAGCCGGTGCTCCGGTTTATCTGGCCGCTGTGCTGGTTTATCTGACCGCTGAGATCCTGCAGTTGGCTGGAAACGCTGCCCGTGACAACAAGAAGAGCCGTATCATCCCCCGCCATCTGCAGCTGGCCGTTCGTAACGACGAGGAGCTCAACAAACTCCTGGGAGGAGTGACCATCGCTCAGGGTGGTGTGCTGCCCAACATCCAGGCTGTCCTTCTGCCCAAGAAGACAGAGAAGGCTGCCAAGAAGTAAATTATTTAGCCTCTTCGACAAACCCCACAAAGGCTCTTTTCAGAGCCACCCACCTATTACCGAGAAAGCAATACTTCTGCAACATCTATAACCATGCCTATTATAAGTTAAATGTATACTGTCCTCTCCACATAGAGTCGACCTGGGAGCAACTAATAATGACACCACCTCTTAAGGAATAAATGTAATCGGAATTCCATATAGAATATTTGCGGAGAAAATGTTTGCTTCTACGATAAGTGCCTTGTTTGACTCCTTATATTTACATTCGTCGAGAGCGTTCCAGCCAATTCGTTTTAATTTCACCATTTTAGATTAAAATGAATTGTCTTTATATAGTACAACGAAAATAAATTGGCGTCTTTCTAGAGTACAAATGTAACAGTAAAGTGCAATAGGATTAAACTGAAGTATAATAAATGAGTACTATACAGAGTATTGTAATAATGCTGATCAGATGTATGTACAGTGTTATAGGTATAAATACACTATGGTAGTAAGTCATACTGACCAGTGGTATAAGGTAAGGTATATAAAAAAGATGATATGTAGGTGTATTCAGACATAAGTGGATTTATATATATAATACATGCACACAAGAGTTACATGGGTAGAATATAGGTCAAATTGAGCAAGTATAGCTGCGTGGCTTCTTGTATACGATTGGTTGAGAGGCTTTGTCGCACATTTCCCGCGCACAGGAAACTATTTGCGCGCAAAGCCATAATAACCCAACTATATATTCTCTTAGCAAAACTCCATAGCCACACTTGATATTAATTAAGCCAAGCAATAATCGACATGAAACTGCATTTTTCCAAGACAATTATTTTGTGCACCTTGATAGCGCAATGTACAGTTTCTACGTCAAATGTATATACTCTCGTTTCTAGACTATTTTTGTATCACAAACAGTACTGTATTTGCAAATCTGGTATGTCATAAATGTATAGATGTAGCAGTACTGTCTATCTGTAAGTCGTGTATTATATGTTATGATGAATTGAAAATGGGGGACCCTGATGTAAACAAGACAAAAGTCTTTCTCTGGTCTGCATCCCCTTAACAATTGTATGTATTGAGCTGTACTGTACCCATTCTGCAATCTGTTAATAAAGTTTTCAATCAATCAATAGCTCTCTTGGTGACATCTGTCACTGCTTTGACTTACAATATATATATATATATATACACACACATTCATATACACATCTGTCTGTACATACAGCTGCATAATCCTTTTTGCATGCATTTGGCATAACTTTTAATCATGGAAATGCCAGTATACATTTATAAGGTGAGAGATGTTTTCTGATGGTGCTGAGTCATCTCCATGAGCAGGTGTCCTCTTGTTTGGGTTATTTATTACTGATCATAAACAGATGACACAGACCGACATGGTCTCACCATGAGCTACATGTATCAGTACCTCACTGTGGTACAAGATAATAATACAAGTATGACTCTGACAACATAGTATGTTTCATTCCTGGCTTGAGCTATTTCTTCTGAATGTAACAAAAATGTAGCTGGCAGCCTACTGCACCACATTCTAATATCCTGTACTTCACAATGAGTTGAGCCCTAACAATAGAGGCCTGTATATCTGACCTATAGGCTAAACACAAACTGTAATGTTTGTGTTGTTCTGTTTCTTCCAGCATGGCTGCCTGTAACCGTTGGTAACCACTTTGTAGTGAAGCTCTTGGTGGTTAGGAAATGTAGTCAACAACACGGGGTGTCTAGTCAGGACACGGGAGGCAGGAACGTTCTTTGATGAGTTTTATTATTAATGGTCAGACAGATGCACAGGTGGTCTACTTCTATTTCCCATTAACACGGTGGGAGTATGTGTGTGTGTGTGTGTGGTTTTGTGATCAGGGACGCACACATGAACTGAAGGAATCTCTAAGCCCACTAGTATATATGGATGCTGGCTATCGACAGACATGTCTAGACATGTCTGAGGCATCCTGCTGCAGAACAGCAGAGCAGCCCCCCACAGCCTTTATGTCTGACTGAGAGGCGTCCCGCTGCAGAACAGCAGAACAGCAGCACAGCACCCCACAGTCCTTATGTCTGCCCAGTCCTTGGGCCTTTTGTACAGCCGCCCCCTAATCCACGGTGTGGATTAGTTCATGGAAAGGCTCAACTGTCGTCCGGAGTCGTTGTCGGGGCGTCCTCTGGGATGGCTGGTAACTCAATAAGCTTGGCCACTGGTCTGGTGTAGGTCCTATCGTCCACCTGCACCTCTGCAGACCGCACCTTCCCGTCGGCGCTCCTGATGGTCTTCGTGTAGGTAGCTCCTGATGGTCTAGGTAGCCTCTGGTCAATCACCATCACCACCGTGCCGACAGTGAGGTTCTCTGTGTCCTTCACCCATTTCTGCCTGGACTGCAAGGAGGGTAAGTAGTTATGCAGGAAGTGGGTCCAGAACTGGTCGGCTAACACCTGACTGTGTCGCCATCTTCTCCGGCTGAGGATTTCGGATTCAGGGTACACCACTGGAGGGAGTGAGGAGTCGGGCCGCCCCATGAGGAGGTAGTTGGGGGTCACCGCGTCCACGTCGGCTACATCTGTCGACACATATCCCAGCGGCTTGGAGTTGAGGATTCCTTCTACCTCAGTCAGTACTGTCCGCAGGACTTCTTCGGTCACTGTCTGTGCTCCAAGAGAAACGTAGAGTGCAGCCTTGATGGACTTGACTTCCCGCTCCCAGGCCCCGCCAAAGTGGGGTGCATTTGGGGGGTTGAACTGGAAGCGGATCTGGCGCTTTGCCAGTTGGGTCTGCAGCTCTTTACCCATGTTCTGGAAACTTGTTCTGAGCTCCGATTCTCCTCCACGGAAGTTGGTCCCACGGTCGGAGAGGAGTTCGAAGGGGTTTCCTCGTCGTGCCACAAACCTTCTGAGCGACATAAGGAATGAGTCGGTATCCATGTTGTGTAGCACGTCTAGGTGGACACACCTAGTGGTCATACACTTGAAAACTATTCCCCATCTTTTCTCAGTACCCCGACCTCGCTTGACCTGAAACGGGCCGAAGCAATCCACTCCTGTTGAGTAGAATGGAGGCTTCATGAGGCGGAGACGGCATGGGGGCAGATCTGCCATCTTGGGAATAGACGGCTTTGCCCTCCACTTTTGGCACTCCGGGCAGAATCGCTGATGGCGGCGCACTGCTTCACGCCCTCTGAGGATCCAGAACTTGCGCCGGAGTTCAGCAAAGACCCTCTCGGCTCCAGGATGGAGTAGCTTGTTGTCGTACTGTCGTATGATGAGCTTAGTGACAGGATGCTTGGGTTCTAGCAGGATCGGGTGCACAGTGTCTTCCTCCAGGCTGGTGGAACGGCGCAACCTACCGCCTACGCGGATAAGGCCTTTAGGTACGTCGTACTCTGGGGCAAGTGCCAGGAGCCTACTGTTTGGTGGAATCACTTTCCCGGTTTGTAGGCACTTGATTTCTTCTGAGAAGCTATCACCTTGTGCTCTCTGAAGGATTCTGAGTTCTGCCTCGGCATAGTCGTCCGCACTGGGGGCACTTGACGGAGACGCCGCCCCGTGCAGTGATCTACTTGTGGCCTCAAGGAGGTCTTCGAAGGTGGAATGGTCTTCTGTGGTTGGGGTCTTTGGAGCCGAAAGGGTTGAAGTGAGGCCACAGAACACAGGCTTCCTTGTCTCCGTCTCATCCAGAACTTCTGTGACCGAGGGTCTGAGTGGCCAACCTGTGCGTGGTTGTTGGAGGAAGGCGGGACCATGACTAAACTGATTTGGCTTGGCTAGGTCAGACACTGTCATTCCTCTGGTGATAGTGTCTGCTGGGTTATTCTTTGTGTCCACGTACCTCCATGACCGGTGGTCGGTCAGTTCTTGTATCTCAGATACGCGGGTCCCGACGAACACCTTGTATCGGCATGAGTCGGACTGTATCCAGGTAAGCACTGTGGTGGAGTCGGACCACAACACCGCCTCTTTCAACTTAAGAGTGAGCTCTCTCTGGATCAGTTGGGCAAGTTGGGCTCCTGTCAGAGCGGCACAAAGCTCGAGGCGGGGTATTGACTGTTGTTTTTTCGGTGCTACTCTAGAGCGAGCTAGCATGAAGGATACGTGGACCTGGCCTTGGAGGTCTTCGCCACGCAGGTAGGCGACTGACCCATAGGCGGACTCGGAAGCATCACAGAAGACGTGGAGCTAGAGGGTGAGCACACTTACGTCGACGTCTGGTGGGAAGTAGCACCGGGAGAGGCTGACTGTTGGGAGCTGTGGGAGCTCTTCTTCCCATGTGGTCCAGGCTTGCAGGATATCGGCCGGTAAGTGTGGGTCATCCCAGTCGCGGTCTTTGGCCCATAGTCTCTGGACCAAGACTTTGGCCCTTGTGGTGAAGGGCAGGATGCGACCTAGGGGGTCATACTGGCTTGCTAGTATCTTGTAGATATTTCTCATAGTCGTCTGGCTTGGGGAGACCGGGCGATGTTTGTAGTGGAGCGTGTCCTCCATGAAGTGCCAACTGAGTCCTAGTGTCATTTCTTGAGCTTCCCCGTGGGTCTGGGAGACCCATCTCTCACTGCTATCTGCCTTGGCCTCTTTGGGCAGGTTGCCGATCACCTCTGGCTGGTTGCTGGCCCACTGGCGGATCTCGAAGCCGCCTGTGGCTAGGAGGGCTCTCAGCTTGTTCACGAGGCTGCTTGCCTCTTCTTTGGTGGGCAGACTCTGCAGACAGTTATCCACATAGAAACACTGTTCTACACTGTGGCGAACATCCTCTTGGCTAGACTCGATGACATGTTTCTGGAGGGCAAAGGTTGCACAGCAGGGGCTGCATGTTGTCCCGAAGGGCAGGACCTCCCACTGGTACACTGATGGAGGTTCGTCTGTCTTTAGGTTCCTCCAGAGGAACCTCAGTAGGGGCTTGTCTCTGTCCAACAGGCGAACCTGATGGAACATTCCCTTGATGTCCCCACTTATGGCGACTCGATGCTCTCTGAATCGCAGGAGGACTCCAAGGAGTGAGGGTCCCAGTGTTGGGCCTGGAAGGAGGTAGTTGTTCAGGTTCTGCCCGCCGTACTGGAAACTGCAGTTGAAGACAATCCGGTCTTTGCCGTTGTGCCTGACCATGTGATGGGGCAGGAACCATGACTCTTCAGATGCGTCGGCCTGGCTGGGGTTAATCTTGGTGATGTACCCAGCTATCTCTAGCTTATTGATCTCCTCTTGGTAGGTAGATGCACGCTGTGGATCTTGAGTTAGCCTCTTCTCTGTGTTCCGCAGGTTCTTCATTACAACTTCCTTTGAAACTTGCAGCTTGGGCATGGTTTGGACTCGCAGGAGGGGGGTGGCATACCGCTGCACTCCGTTGACCTCTACACGGGTGGTCTCGGCCTCCAACAGCTCCGCTGAGTACTTGTCCTGTTTGGATCTGTTCACTAATCTCTCGCTCTTGAAAGGCAGTGTATCCAGCTGCCACAGCCGTTCGACCTGGCTGAATAGCTCGGCAGCCGGGGAGGAAGCAGCAGTGAAGAAGCACTGTGTGGTCTGAAGCTGTTGCTGCATGTACTTTGCTGGGCCTTGGAGTGTCCAGCCGAGGTTAGTCTTGACTGCCGCAGGGCCACCGTGGGGCCCCAGATGCACCGGCTCGATCGGTACGATCAGGTTGGCGTGATCAGATCCAATCAGGAGGGTTGGCTGAGCTCCGTTGATTGGTGGAATCACCAAGCCTCGCAGATGGCGATACTTCTCCTGGAGCTGGGTGACTGGGTAGCTGTACTGAGACAGACCTAGCTGTTCACCGGTGAAGGCACCTTGAATAGGGAACCTTTTCCTTGGTTCGGATACTGGGGCGATGGCGAAGGAGACACGTGAGCCTGACAGGGTCTTGACGTCTTGGCGGATAGTGCAAAGGGTCAAGTCTTCCGCTTGACCCTGTATTCCCAGGTGGCGTGCTGCTGAAGCGAGCAGGATGGTTCTCTCTGAGCCATCATCCAGCACTGCGTAGGTGTTGAAGACTCTGTCCATGTAGTGCAGGTTGACTCTGACGATCTTCAGGAGCACTCGGTTGTATCCGTTTGGCTGATCCAGATAGTGAGTCTCTGCTGTTGAGGTGATGGTGGGCTCGTTCCCACTTCTCTGGTTAACCTCATGCAGGACGGAGAGGTGTTTGGACTTACAGAGTCGACACGGCTTCTTCAGGTCGCAGGCAGAGGCTAGGTGAGGACGACCGCATCTCCAACACCTTCTCTTGGCTTTGATCCAGTCCACTATCTCCCCTCTGGTCAGCTTAGCGAAGCGTTCGCATTGGCTGAGGTAGTGTTCTGACTCGCAGTAGGGGCAGTATATCCTTCCCTTCCCTTGGGTCTGGACAGGTTGATATACCTTGGAGGGCCTTTCGGGTGGAGGATCTTGGGGGTTGTCTGTACCATGCATCACCGTAGTGACCTTTATCTTGGGCTGATACTTGGGGTCTCTCCTGTCATTCTCACTGTGAGCATGAAGGGAGGGCTCAATGTCCAGGCATCTGACTTCTACCCTCAGCCACTCTGCGAAGTCAGTGAGGGACAGCTTCGTCTTGTCTGGGTTCTCCCTGTACTGTTGACGACGGAACCTCTCTTGTTGGTGTTTGGGAAGCCTGTTGAGGAGGCGCTTCACGTTTGAGCCACAATGGAGTTCCTCGTGACCTTCGCCTTGAAGGGACCTCAGCATCCCGACTAGCGACTGCACTCTGATGGCGAATTCGTCGAGGGCTCTATCGTCTCGAATGGGTGGTAAGCGTTCCATGTCCTCTATCTCCTTCAGAGCAAACTGGTATGGGCGTCCGTATCGCTCGTCCAGTGCCCTCAGAGCTTCCGAGTAGGGCATACTTGACTCTGCGTAAGCCAGCACCAGGCGGTGGGCACGCGGCACCTTTATATGCTTCAGCAGAATGGCATACTTGTAGTGCTCGGAATGAGAAGGATTGAGGAGTGTACTGAGGGAAAGGCGTAGTTCCACGTATTGGGCTCTATCCTCCTTGTTAAAGTCCGGGAATGTTGGACCTTCTATATTGGGGGGTGCATGCTGGTATACTGTGGAGGGATACGGTCTCGCTATGACTGGGTTCCCTTGGTAGGCAAGGTAGGGCACATACGGAGCTTGGTGTGCTGACTGGTGTGCAGGCTGAGGCAGGTGCTGGTGCATGGGCTGCTGCATGACCTGAGGTGTCGCCCAGGTTGGTGGCGGGTAACTCTGCTGAGGCTCGTTCCTTTCCTCATACTTGCGGCTAGGCGGAGCCACATTGGATGTGCTTCGTGGGTTCGGGTAGGAGGTCGGTGGCCAGTATGAGGGTCCGCTTCTTGCCAGGCCCTCTGATTGCGGCAGGTTCTGGGTTGGCCTATTGGGCTGGCTGGGCTGACGAGAGGAGCCTTGGTTCTGTTGGTTCTCCTGCTTGCAAGCCTGAAAGCCGTGGGGTACTTCAATTGCGCGTTGGAGGGGGTGAGTGGCTCGGCTGAGAGGTGGGGGAAGTGTCAACTCTGGCTCGTGGATACTCAAATCTTCTAGCTGGTCGGTTAGTTCTGCAGCCATACTTAGGTGATCCTCGGCTGGGGAGTAGTGAGGTGCACGGGCAGGGGAGAACTGCGGTTCGCCTACTCTTTCTGGGTGGAGTTGGCGGACTGGAGTCTGTTGCCGTGATGACCTCCTTGACGACTGAGCTGAGGTTCGGGGGGAATGGAGCTGCAGAACAAGCTCCACTGCAGCTATACCTGGGTGATCCTCGGCTGGGGAGTAGTGAGGTGCACGGGCAGGGGAGACCTGCGTTTCGCCTACTCTTTCTGGGTGGAGTTGGCAAACTGGAGTCTGATGCCGTGATGACCTCCTTGATGACTGAGCTGAGGATCGGGAGGAATGGTGCTGCAGAACAAGCTCCAAAAGCTCGGTTTGCTTCTGAGCCGTCTCACTCTGTTGCCGCGCAGTCTCCAGAACTTGGTGCATTATTGCTTCGTGCACATTCTGCATTGGTGGCATGGGGGATGTGCTTCTAGCGGGACTGGGCTGTGCTTTATCCTCTTCATGCCTGCGCAGCTGCTCTATGTCACGCTGGCGTGTACTGTCCACTAGGTAGTCGTCTAGCCATCTCGGGCGCTGCACGGTGCGTCTGGGGCGCACGGATGGTGAAGCGGGGAGGCTCATCCCTCCTTGACTGGTTGCCATATCGTTGACTCTATCCGGTTCGAAGGACCATTTTGTAGTGAAGCTCTTGGTGGTTAGGAAATGTAGTCAACAACACGGGGTGTCTAGTCAGGACACGGGAGGCAGGAACGTTCTTTGATGAGTTTTATTATTAATGGTCAGACAGATGCACAGGTGGTCTACTTCTATTTCCCATTAACACGGTGGGAGTATGTGTGTGTGTGTGTGTGGTTTTGTGATCAGGGACGCACACATGAACTGAAGGAATCTCTAAGCCCACTAGTATATATGGATGCTGGCTATCATCCTGCTGCAGAACAGCAGAGCAGCCCCCCACAGCCTTTATGTCTGACTGAGAGGCGTCCCGCTGCAGAACAGCAGAACAGCAGCACAGCACCCCACAGTCCTTGGGCCTTTTGTACACACTTTCAAAAGAAAATGCCTAATTTATGTGCAGTGGTAGTCGGTAAAACACTGCTGAAAAGCATGATATTACTGTTCCGTTGTGACTTCTTTATAACATTCAGTAATAAGACACAACACTATGTGTTGATATGATAATCTATACATATAATTTATACATATAGCAACCATTCCATTGCCTTTACTACACAAACATTCCGTGCAAGGCCTCTTTTGTGGTAATGCAGAACATGTTATGGTGCGTTTATGTTTGGTGATATGATCATGATTCATTATGAATCTACTATGTCTATTTAAACTATTGAAATACAATTAAAATAGACCAATGCAGTTATTATTTATTGTGTTCAGTGTAGCAGATTTAAATCAGAAAACACAGCAGATCAGCAATGCCCAAAAAGCATGTATTGTCAACAAGCATGCAGCAGTCTAAAGTACACAGCAAACTAGTCCCCCACCCCCAAAAGGAAAATGTAGCTACGCTTCTTGTGTGAGTTATGAAATGTTTTGCAACATTAATTAATTAAATGTTAGTTGTAATTAATATATGCCATGTGAAACCTTCCACTAATCTAAGGTAGTGATCATCCCTCATACGAAGTCGAGGTGACCCACGCTACAGGCCACCAGCAACAGTGTGTTTACCAACACCGGAAAAGCATCCATTTAAAACAAAACGCATCACCCCAGATTACTATTCTTGCTCCCAGTCTCTAGTCAGGTAGCTCGGCTCGCTGGAAAACGAGATTATGTCGGATTATAATGCAATCTAAAGAATTGTGAGACATAAATAACAGCAAAAGGTATAGCTGCGCACCATGGTGAAGGCGCAAATTGGTGGTTTGAAGCGTCCACAAACACACCAGGGGTCTCCAAATGGTTTAATTCTGACATATTTCTGCTTGCTGACCCATTTGGCGTTAAATTCCTGCAATATTCATAGTTGTGTATTTGAGCTCTTTTTTGGCGAGGAGAAAACACAAGCGGCAGAGCATTTTGGCAGCACAGAGGAGGACATGGTGGGTTGAGTCTACATGGCTCTCATGTAGTGTTTAAGACCAGCCCTCTGACTGAGCTTCAATATCATAATTCTAGTTGTGTTGAATCTGAGACCGAACGAGAGAAGATGGCAGAAGTCGCTCCAGCTCCAGCTCCCGCTGCTCCGGCTAAGGCCGCTAAGAAGAAGGCAGCTCCCAAACCCAAGAAGGCAGGTCCCAGCGTCAGTGACCTGGTCGTCGAGGCAGTGTCTGCTTCTAAAGAGAGGAGCGGTGTGTCTCTGGCTGCCGTAAAGAAGGCTCTGGCTGCCGGTGGCTATGACGTGGACAAGAACAAGGCCCGCGTTAAGACTGCTGTCAAGAGTCTGGTGACAAAAGGAACCCTGGTCCAGGTCAAGGGTACCGGAGCCTCCGGCTCTTTCAAGATCAACAAGGCTGAGGTTAAAGCCAAAAAGCCTGCAAAGAAAGCCGCTCCGAAAGCCAAGAAGCCAGCAGCCAAGAAACCTGTCGTGGCCAAAAAGCCCACGAAGGCGGCAACGAATAAGCCTGCTGCCGCCAAGAAGTCTCCTAAGAAAGTCAAGAAGGTACACTCTTAATTTTTTTTTTATTTTTACGGGACTTTCAATGTATTATTTTACAGATTACTTTTGTTTTTCTACTTTAAGTGTAAATCCCATAAAAATACAGGAAATTCCATAAAAATACAGTAAATAACCTTTAATACAAATATTAACCATTAAATAAAGGTTGTAATCTGTAGATTGATTTAATAAGAAATTATCTTTTTTTTACAGGATTATTCCATTGCTTAATTGTCTTGAATGTTAAATTACATGTAAAACACCTAGAATATACATCATTTTACTGTATGTGAAAATAAGGCAACTTTCTGTTTTTTTGCTGTTAAACTTTAAATGTAATGTTAAATAATGTTAAAAAAGAGAATAATATAATTAAAAAACAGTAAAAACCTTCAGTTATTCTACAGGTAATTCTTTTTAAATACATGTATTTGCTTAATTGTGTTGAATGTTAAATTACATTGAATTGTATGTAAAAACACATAAGATACTCATCATTTTACTGAATGTGAAAATAAGGCAACTTTCAGTATTTAAAAAAAATACGATCAAACTCCTTCAATAAAGTGACAGAACTTAAAGTTCAGCAGTGAAACACTGTTATTTCACAGGTTTTTCCTACATTTATGATGAAACACCTTCAATTAAGTGACATAACTTAAGTTCAGCAGTGAAACACTGTTATTTTACAGGTTTCCCCATAATTATTACAATCAAACTCCTTCAATTAAGTGACAGAACTTCGTTCAGCAGTGAAACGCTGTTATTTGGCAGGTTTTTCCTACATTTATGATGAAACACCTTCAATTAAGTGACATAACTAAAAGTTCAGCAGTGAAATACTGTCATTTGACAGTATTTTCCTAAATTATTACGATCAAACTCCTTCAATTAAGTGACAGAACTTAAAGTTCAGCAGTGAAACACTGTTATTTCACAGGTTTTTCCTACATTTACGATGAAACACCTTCAATTAAGTGACATAACTTAAGTTCAGCAGTGAAACACTGTTATTTTACAGGTTTCCCCATAATTATTACAATCAAACTCCTTCAATTAAGTGACAGAACTTCGTTCAGCAGTGAAACGCTGTTATTTGGCAGGTTTTTCCTACATTTATGATGAAACACCTTCAATTAAGTGACATAACTAAAAGTTCAGCAGTGAAATACTGTCATTTGACAGTATTTTCCTAAATTATTACGATCAAACTCCTTCAATTAAGTGACAGAACTTAAAGTTCAGCAGTGAAACACTGTTATTTCACAGGTTTTTCCTACATTTACGATGAAACACCTTCAATTAAGTGACATAACTTAAGTTCAGCAGTGAAACACTGTTATTTTACAGGTTTCCCCATAATTATTACAATCAAACTCCTTCAATTAAGTGACAGAACTTCGTTCAGCAGTGAAACGCTGTTATTTGGCAGGTTTTTCCTACATTTATGATGAAACACCTTCAATTAAGTGACATAACTAAAAGTTCAGCAGTGAAATACTGTCATTTGACAGTATTTTCCTAAATTATTACGATCAAACTCCTTCAATTAAGTGACAGAACTTAAAGTTCAGCAGTGAAACACTGTTATTTCACAGGTTTTTCCTACATTTACGATGAAACACCTTCAATTAAGTGACATAACTTAAGTTCAGCAGTGAAACACTGTTATTCTACAGGTTTTTCCAAAATGATTACAATCAAACTCCTTCAATTAAGTGACAGAACTTCGTTCAGCAGTGAAACGCTGTTATTTGGCAGGTTTTTCCTACATTTATGATGAAACACCTTCAATTAAGTGACATAACTAAAAGTTCAGCAGTGAAATACTGTCATTTGACAGTATTTTCCTAAATTATTACGATCAAACACCTTCAATTAAGTGACATAACTTAAGTTCAGCAGTGAAACACTGTTATTTTACAGGTTTCCCCATAATTATTACAATCAAACTCATTCAATTAAGTGACAGAACTTCGTTCAGCAGTGAAACACTGTTATTCTACAGGTTTTTCCAAAATGATTACAATCAAACTCCTTCAATTAAGTGACAGAACTTAAAGTTCAGCAGTGAAACACTGTTATTTCACAGGTTTTTCCTACATTTACGATGAAACACCTTCAATTAAGTGACATAACTTAAGTTCAGCAGTGAAACACTGTTATTTTACAGGTTTCCCCATAATTATTACAATCAAACTCCTTCAATTAAGTGACAGAACTTCGTTCAGCAGTGAAACGCTGTTATTTGGCAGGTTTTTCCTACATTTATGATGAAACACCTTCAATTAAGTGACATAACTAAAAGTTCAGCAGTGAAATACTGTCATTTGACAGTATTTTCCTAAATTATTACGATCAAACACCTTCAATTAAGTGACATAACTTAAGTTCAGCAGTGAAACACTGTTATTTTACAGGTTTCCCCATAATTATTACAATCAAACTCATTCAATTAAGTGACAGAACTTCGTTCAGCAGTGAAACACTGTTATTCTACAGGTTTTTCCAAAATGATTACAATCAAACTCCTTCAATTAAGTGACAGAACTTAAAGTTCAGCAGTGAAACACTGTTATTTCACAGGTTTTTCCTACATTTACGATGAAACACCTTCAATTAAGTGACATAACTTAAGTTCAGCAGTGAAACACTGTTATTTTACAGGTTTCCCCATAATTATTACAATCAAACTCCTTCAATTAAGTGACATAACTTCGTTCAGCAGTGAAACACTGTTATTCTACAGGTTTTTCCAAAATGATTACAATCAAACTCCTTCAATTAAGTGACAGAACACAAAGTTCAGCAGTGAATTTTTTTTTACAGATATTTGCTATATATTCTCTGTATTTTTACAGCCCAACTGCTGTATACAAATTCAAATTACCTATTATTTGAAATCCCTTTAAAAGTATCTGGACAAGACATTTTTCTTTTTTAAATGTCAATGCACATTAGGGAAAATGAATGATGTTCAAATAAAAGCCCAAGTTCTAATCTATCGGTTTTCATTTCATGTTTCAATCTGCTCCAGAGGCTGATATAAAAGGTTTTATTAACTGACAATTCTGAAAATCTTTCCAAAAAACCCTAATTGCATAGGTTTTAATAGGAGTTTTTAGCAGGCGTTTTATGTCTAAATGGGTTAAGTATTCATTTTGCATGGTCTCAGCTGCACTCCAGTTCAACAACCCACAAGCAAGCACTCTTCTCAGTATATTTGGAGTACATACAGTTGATATATACAGTTGATATACCTTGTAAAAGTCAGTACAGTTAATGTGTCAAAAGTAGAAATAAGCATTTAAAAGCTCTATTCTCCAATGTGGATGATAATCTGCCAATGGTGAAAAGGAAACGACTATATCTAGCATACTATTGTATAGTGCTGAGAGATGAGTCGGCGGTGGTGTCTCGAAGGAGAGCGGTATTTATTAGCACAACATTTTATATGGAAATCACAACATTTATATGGAATGTCACTGTAAACCAGTGTTCATTTTGGCAGCTATTTTCATTTTAGTTTTAGTCTTAGTAATGTGTCAAGTGCTCCTTTTTCGTTTATCATATTTAGTCATTTTCATTTATTTTTTTCGTTTAGTCAGTTTTAGTCAACTAAAATGTCTGAGCATTTTAGTAAACGGATGACATTTTTGTCTATTTTTAGTCAATGGAAAAAAACTTGGCAGAAGTCAGAAATAGTCAACATGGAACATATTCTGATTTAAATTGCGTATTTATTTTTTAACCTATAGGGGAATCTGAGTCGGCAGCACAAGTAATAAACAGGAAGGGTGCAGCACTCACTGTCGATCTGTGAATGGAGAAATAACTTAATAAGACCTGTCCACACGAGAGTTTGGATTTAATATGACCGAAGTTTGAAAAAATAAAACTCTGTCCACACGGTGAACACAGGTGGACAACCGTGTATAACTGCGTACTCACGGGCAGAGCTGGAACCCAGCAACCGATACATTTAGTACAATGTAATACAATGCCAAAGCAGTAGGCGGCGATGTTGTTCAGACATGAAGGCCATTTCAACCAATCAGAAAAGACTGAACGCTCACTAAACTTCCTGTTGGGTCGCGATCTGCCATTAATTTACTGAAGAAGAAGAAGTAAACTTCCTGTTTAGAAGCACAGCTGGACCCTATTGATCATTTTGCCAACGGAACATATATTTTCAGCAAAGAAAGAAACTGCAATAAACAAACGGATACATTCACTGTGTTCTGCCTCTCATTTTGTTGATGAAACAAAACCATCAGCAACACAATTTACCACCAAGAGCGGATAGTTTAGTCTCACAAAAAAGATCTCCGGTGTTGTTAGCTACATGCTAATGTCAATGGCATTCTCTATGTATAGTATATAGCTTAAATGCTAACGTAATAATGTAATGTTAACGCTAGTATAATGAATGGATGCAAACGTTATTTAACACATTGCAGAATGGGTACAATACAATACGGCTCAATACAAACAATTGTTAAGGGGATGCAGTCTGGACTGGGTTCCTTATAACAATAACTTGACAACACATGAGTTTAGTTTAGCTGCAGCTACATGTTTACTCTGAGCGTCAACAGACATCAGTCGATCACAACACTCTTCAACACAGACGATACGTTTTTAACAAAAGTTTGTTACAATCATTTTCATATAACGCTACTTGGGACAGCTCTGCTGTAAACACTGGTGTAGTTGGCTCTGCTCTAATCTCTCTACCCCGCGGTCTGCCGTGAACATGGGGAATAATTGCGACAGCTCTGCTGTAAACACTGGGAATAACCCCGGTTGCTATGCCCACACGCAACTGCAAAACCGCACAACTCCACCCTGGCCACCGGTTTCAAAGACCGCGGTTGCAGTGTAGCAAATCCCCGGTTGTGTGTGGCCGAACAGTGCAACTGCGCACATACAATCACGGTTACATTAAACCCAGCGTTCGTGTGGACGGGGCCTATGTCTGGCCTTGCTCACCTGGCAGCGATTTATTTGAAAATATTAAATAACAGTAACAGCAGCCAGTGTAACAGTGTCAACAACACTAACAGGATACTGTGTTTTGTAAACAAACAAACACAGTAGTTGAACTTGAGTAGATAATAGTACAGTACAATAGTGTATAGTACACACAGTAGCAATCTGATTGCAATCTGCTTGCATAAACATAAAATGATAAATCACATTTTGAGGTTGTTGTGTAAAGTGCCACATGGTGATGGAAGGTCTGGTTAGGGGTTAGATTTAGAGGTGGTCTAGGTTTGGTTAGGGGTTAGAGTTAGAGATGGTCTAGAGGTCTGGTTATGGCCTCTATTAACCAGACCTAGACCACCTCTGACTCTAACCCCTAACCAGACCAAGACCACCTCTCTGACTCTAACCCCTAACCAGACCTAGACCACCTAGGCTCTTACTCTAACCCCCAAGTTAAGTTTGGTGATGGTCATTGGTCAGTGCTGGGCTGCTGCTGGCAGCGGTTTATTCTATAACAACATGATACTGTAAACTAAACACAGTAGTACTAGTAGTACACACTGATTGCAATCTGCTTGCATAAAAATATACATTCTGAGGTCAGTGTACTGTTAAAGTGCCACATGGAAGAGGTCTGGTTAGTGGTTAGAGTTAGAGGTGGTCTAGGTCTGGTTAGGGGTTAGAGTTAGAGGTGGTCTAGGTCTGGTTATGGCCTCTATTAACCAGACCTAGACCACCTCTGACTCTAACCCCTAACCAGACCTAGACCACCTCTAACTCTAACCCCTAAGTTACGGTTGGTGATGGTCAGTGCTGTATTCTATAACAGTGTAAACGTCCGTGCGGAACCAAAGTGCTCAACCATAATATACTATAATGTGTATATGTACTGTATATCACTTTATATACATGCCAACACTAATTTATTAATCATATTGTAAATAAGCTGTGTATACCAACTATGGGGTGCTCTTTGCCATGTGTGTATGGATATATATATATATATATATATATATATATATATATATATATATATATATATATATACATACACACACATACATATCCATGGCAAAGAGCACCCCAGTTGGTGTACAGCTTATTATTTATAATATGATACAGTATTTATGGGATAAATATATATGCGTGTGTGTATATGTGTATGTATACAGTATATACAGAACAATGCTATAAACATCATGTATGAATATGTATCATGTATGAATATGTGCAGGTATATATGTGTATAAAAAATGGGAGTCTTCAGGCGTAGGCCCGGCAAGCTATATAGTGCTTCTCCCTAGCCCTTTTCGGACAATGCTGCAACAGCAGCTGGTAAAACTTGCGATTTATGACCATTGTCATGTGTCCAATATAAAAATTAACTGAACTGAAAACAAGAATGTTATTCATCCTCTTTCTTCCAGTGCTGCTGTATCTTGTTTCGCTTCATTTTAGTCCTGATGGCTCTGGATTCTCTGTAATACACACAAACAGAAATACTATTTCAATCAACCTCATGGAGAAATAAAGAAGAAATTGCATCAGATTGATGTCCAAATCTTCAGAATTTGGACATGAGACCATTCTGATCTTGTGAGCTCACGTTTCACTGCCCACATCATTCTGGCAAATCTCCATAGAGAGAAGTTTGTAATCTACGAGAAGAGGTGGTTTAGGTGTGACAACAGTGAGAAGCAACTGTTCATTTCAAAACACCAATGGCGGAGGTTAGCGTAGATGCTGCTATTAACATTAGTTATATCTGAAATGAAATGAGTTTCTTAATTGGAAGAGCAAAGAACAGCACTGAAGGTTTTCTTTCCTGTGGAAACTGTATTCGCTTTACTCCCGACCTTGTGGTGGAAAGAATTAGATTTACCTGAATAGAGGTTGATCCGATCACCTGCCAAATAGTTTTGAAAAAAGGGACATGAAATAAATCACAAGTAATCAAATGAATTAACAGCAAACTCACCAGTCATTCCAGCCAGTCATGCTCTGATATCTTCGATATGAGTGACAGGACCTTGGGATTGACTGCGAGACACTTCTTATTGCCTTGTTTGTGGACTTTTGAGCCCTTGTCCGGATTTATCTTGAACATGCATCTGTAGAGGAGTGGTACATAAAAGGATTGACATCGTTATCAAATGGTGTACATTTACACAATTCCGTTCATTCTCACATTGGTGGGCCTTGGCTGCATACCGTGATACTGCTATAGCCTATGTGTGTGCTGCTCTCAATGAATGTTTGAAAGAATGGGCTCTGTCACTCATGCCCTGCCTTCTGCACTGCATTGATTCACTCTCAAACTGCTACAAGGACTTTATGATTAAAAGTTCATTATGCTGCGGTTAGGTGGCCGAGCGGAGATTGCGTTCGTCACCAACCCCGGAGCTGTGAGCTGGATTCGCCTGTTCGAATCCAGCTCGAATCCAGCTCACAGCTCCGGGGTTGTCACCAGCTTGGCTGGCCGTCTGCACTAATACAATTGGCTGTATTAGAGGGTGGGAGAAGCTGGCGGGGTGGGTCCGGGTCGTTGTAAACAGCGACTCCTACAGTTCGGTCGGGGCGCCTGCTAAGCGCGGATAGGACTTGAGGGGGATAGTGTGATCCTCCCACACGCTACGCCCTCTCGATGAGAATCCGCGCTGCCAGGTGAAAAGAAGCGGTGATTGGCTGGACGTGTGTCGGAGGAAGCACGTGGTAGCCTCCACTCTCCCAGATGATCTGACTGTGGGGGGTAAGTGCGCAGCGACCAGGAAGGGACTGGGAATTGGCATACGACTAACATTGGGATGGGAGAAAATCGGAGGAAAATGGAGGGGGAAAAAGATAAAAAAAAAAAAAAAAAAAAAAAGTTCATTATGCTGGTAAATGAATAAAAAGATGAAAAAAATATACAATTACCTTTGAAGAAACTCCATTGTTGCACCCAGCTCTACAGGATAGTCGATGTTGAGGGCATAATAGATCATGAACATGGCATTGACTGCTTCAGTGAACGTTGAGACTCCATCATTGACCACCACCTGGTCCACTGCTACCATGAAGACAGATGCAGTCAGTGGGCTTTGTCCTGTGAAGGTATGACAGACACACGCGCACACACACACACACACACACACACAGAAAAATAGACAAAACTGAGCTGACAAGTTTTAACATTAGCCAAAATGCGGGCGGCTAGGTGGCGCAGTGGGCAAGGCGTTCGCCACCAATGCAGGAGATGCTGGGTTCGAGCCCAGCTCTCGGCGTTGCTACCAGCTTGGCTGGTTGTTCATACTAATACAATTGGCAGTATTAGGGGGTGGGAAGCTGGTGGGTGGGGATTGGACGTTGTGGACAGCGACTCCTACAGGTCGGTTGGTGCGCCTGCGCAGTAGAATCAGGAAGCAACGAGGGCGGCGTGTCTCTCCCACGCAGACCCTCGCCGCTGAGAGATCACGCTGTGCAGGTGAAAAGATGCGACGGCTGCCTCCTTGAGTACCGGAGGGGACACGTGATGCAAGGCTTCGTCCACATTGCAGCCGGCTTGTGGGAGGCATGGCCTAACAGCGTTCGAGACAGGGGAGGGTAGGGGGAAGGGTAGGGTAATTGGACAATACGAAATTGGGGACGGGAGAAAAATAGAAAAATGGGGAGAAAAAGTAGATAAAAAAAAACATTTATTTTTCGATAATTCACCGCTGTCATGGGCAACGCGCAATAATGACCGCTGTCAGGGGCAACAGAGCGCTATTGACCAATCACAATCAAGCATTTTGATCGCAGTCATGAAAGCTAAGCATTACCATTATGCACAACTGCACTACATCAGTGCAATCAAGTCCACACACCTGCCGGGTGCCGGCGATGACAGAGGAGCCACAGAACAACTGAGTCTGCATTTGATCTCATCTTGTCGATGGTGTAAAATGAATTAGGTATATTGTTAGTAAGTTAGCCATGTAATAAGCGGGATAATGTATAGCTATACTCTGTCAATGTCGCAAAATAATTGACCTTCACTGGGTTTAGAACACCTCGGCTGTGCCTCGGTGTTCCAGAACGCAGTGTCTGTCAATTATTTTGCGACAATGACAGAGTATAGCTATACATTATCCTTTACTTAACTTACCACACAGCAATATGCATGGGGTTGTGGGAAGATCCTGAGAGTTCACATCTGCTGCAAGATCGGTATCGTCAACATTTATGAGCATCTTGTTTTGGTCTTCTTTGAAGTGAGCTAAAAGCAGTAACACAGTCCCAACGGAGTCATCACAACCCGCAGCCTGGATTTGAGGTTGGAGTTTTCCTGCAACACTATCTCTTTCTGGGCGCAGACACTTGAAAAATCCCAGGACTCTTTTGTATTTTACATTCATGGCCTCTTGGAATTCTTCATTTATCTGGACCCCAGTCAGTTCATTGAAATGAGCCTTCAAGCCAGTTGTGTTGAAAAGATAGGGCCATTCTTTTTTCAAAGTCCGTGTGTCTTTCTCATCTAGGACATCTCTTCTCTGGGAGGCAAACATGTTAGTCATCAATGCTTCTATTTTCTTCTCATCTTTCTCATTTTCCTCAAACATTTTATGTAGGTCCTCTTTCATCTTCCTCTGTGATTCGTCATTTGCAGCACGCAGTTGAGGTTCTGGGTTCACACATCCATAAGACATTTTCCTTCGTGTCTTTCCCTTGTCAACACTGCTGGGAGTCATCGTTGGTGGACCTATCCTTTTGTGGTTGTCCACTCTGCATTGTAGTTGTTTTGCTAGAGCATCGTAGCCACTACCTATGACTTGATCCTCAATCACATCCTTGAATGACTTAGGATACTCTTGTACCATCTTGCGGGCAATTTCATTCAAATGTTTCTTTTGAGGATGTTTGCAGACAACCAGGATTTCTGCGGAAATCAACCTGACTATTTCTCTTCTATCCCTCGCCGTTGGCCGCTCTTCATTCTCCAATATTTTTTGTATATTCGACGGCATGATGTTCCACTGTATCTTGAAACTGAAGTGCCAGTTATTGTCCAGTGCTGCTGTTCCCTTCTCACGGCTGATGGAGCACTCATTGGTGGAGGACAATGAGGACATCGGCAGACCTGGAATACAGTAAGCCATAATTAGCACAGATATGAGAGATTGGTTGTTTTGCCTCTGAGACAATATCATTTATATTTTAAATGAAACAATGAACTATGAGGTAAAAGTTCAGAATGTCTGCTTTCAATTCATGTGTTGTTTTTTAACATACATTGAACCATTTTAGAATAGTGCCATTCTGTATGACAGGTGTTTATTTTTTTTTAAACACATTTACATAGTCAGTAAGAACAGTTTTGGGCCGACCATTTACCAATTGAATTCAACATCCCCAACAGTATACATGGTAAATGTACGCACGTTTATTTGTGATGGGGCATAGTCTTGGCGTGAACGGAGGTGACAAGGAGCTTGTAGGCGAGCAGGAGTCAAACAGCGCATCCGCATTTCTGTCTGGAGTGTTGTTGGGAAAGTCTGTAGAGGGGTCCAAAATGGTAGTGAATGATAACGTTATTTTCAAAACAGGCACAGAGGAGTATTATCATATTGTTTGGACCACCACCTCTGCAAGTACACTACTCAGTGCGACCATGGTTGGATGTTAACAGTGAAGACGGCAACAAATTGAGCCCACAATATGAAACTCACATTTGAAGCTTAAATCAGTGTATTTAAGGGGGGTAGGCTCCCAGATTTCTATGTACTTTTTATTATAATCTCTGCATTTGTCATAATGTCTCGATGGTAATCAATAGATTATGATGATAGGTGCATTCTGGTTCGGCTTCTGACGCACAACTAGGCCGTCCAATTAAACCTGCTGGTTTGAGTTTTGATTGGGTGGAGGTAAATCTTCCCCTGACCCCTTATCCATTATGGATTTTGATTTGACATCATAATTTATTGATTACCATCGAGACATGACAAATGCAGAGGTTATAACAAAAAAAAAAGTACACAGTACATTTCACAGAGTAAATTCTACTCAAACTGAGTACATTTGACTCAAACTGAGTAAGATTTTACCCAAACCAGTTTGAGTAAAATGTACTCAGTTTGAGTACAATTTACTCAGTTTGAGTAAAATTTACTCTGTGAAATGTACTGTGTATATCTGGGAGCCTACCCCCCCCCCCCCCCCCTTAATAGGAGAACCCATTAGAACCCTAATACTTGAACTCATTCCATGTGTACCTCATTAAGGCAGCAGCTAATTATGTAATGAGCACAGTGCAATCTCCTTTCTGGTCGTAACAGACCTCTCAAGTATTGTCATTTGAAAGGAAAGTGTGCACAATGGTTTTACTTACTGCCGCTAGAAGAAAAAATGCCTGAACTGGCAGGAAAGGCTGTAGACGGGCTACTGGAATCTTCTTCCGATTCTCTGCGGTTGTAACCTAAAGATAGATACTTTATTAATCCCATTTTGTTAAACAAAAGTCAGTTTGACATACACTCTACTATATAAAAATGAAGACATGCTCAAATAGAGTGACAGTCAATGTTTCACTTACGCTTGGCATGAGCAAGTAACTTTCTGGATTCCACCGGCTTCAGTACACCTTCAAGTTCATGCGGTTGCAAAAACTGTAGATCGTCCACACTAGTCACTCCGAGGCCGTCAAGTAAATCCAGTAGTAAAGGTTGTAGTCCAGAGCCTGGAAGCACGGCATTTATGTAACTGGCCAGGTCACCCATGACTACAAAGAAAGATAAACACAGCTTGAGCCCAGATTTAGCTAAAAGCTAGCAGGTGAAAAGATGCGACAGGCTGCCTCCACATGTATCAGAGGGGACATGTGATGCAAGGCTTCGATCCTCCCTACAACCGACCAGTGGGGGGCATATGCAAGCAACAATCAGGACAGGGGAGGGAGAATTGGCACAAGAGGTAAATTGGGATGGGGAGAAAAATCACAGAAAGGGCAGAAAAAGTAGGAAAAAAAAAAACAGTAATGAAAGCTGTTTAGGATGGTAGTTCAATGCTAAATAAATACGTCTGTTTTTATTGGCTCACCTGGGGTGCCATTGGCTGAGGGGCACAGCTGTTTGATGCCAGCTCCTCCTTGCAGTGTGTGGAAGTGTGTGAAGACACTGAACGCCCAACTGCTGACACCTATCCTGCCACTTTGCCTGAGTCTGTCCTCAGTGTGTGTGTGTGTGTGTGTGTGTGTGTGTGTGTGTGTGTATGAGAATGATTTGGATGCCTATACTACATGTTATATATGCCTCGTGCAGCAATTTAGAATTTAGAATGTATGTACCCAATCAATTATGAATCGAATCATTACTCCCAAGAATCAAGATCAAATATAACTGAGATTCCCATCCCCTCCCCAACTAATCAGCCACCCCATATATCGTCAGTAGCGAATTCAGTAAGCTACTGATCCAGAACACTGTGTTTAAGGGACAGGACTGTCATTCCACATAGACTATATGCAGCTAGTGGATAAAAGTCCAAACACTGTTCAGCATTGATGCAAACCATTTGTCTAGCTGCTTCTCCAAGGTTATAGAGGCCATACTCTGCCAGATAGGATGACGAGTGTGGTATCACCAGGAAGTACACACACTTGTTTTCCTTCATCAGAATGAGCTCAATTTGTCCAAATTCCACTGACTCTTCATTCTTAATGCATAGAAAATAGCCTTTCCTATACAGGGTACCCTTCCACTGCACTTCTGTGGACACCAACTCAGGATGTGGGAGCGAGCTTGCTTTAACCGCATCACGCACTTGGTCACTGTACAAGTCAGTGTGGTAAGGAAACATGTTTTTTACTTGCAAAGTTGCAGGAAAGAAAGAGCTGGAGTTCAGATATGACTGAAGCAGCTGATGATTGTTTGCAAGTGTCTTACACACATTTTTGAAGTTCTGTGTCCTCCTTATGCATCTTTTGAAGTATGAGTGTTTGCTCTCAAACCTCATTGTCCACAACCGTATGAGCGGACCAAGTTTCACGATCAAAGAGGGATAGTGGACGAGGTAGTGATGTTTTGGTTTGAGTTTCTCTGTGGGAAATAGTTGTTTCCTTGTTTCAAGATAATCTTGAATCTGAACATTGAGGAAACAGATTTGAGGTACAGATATCTTGGGGGCACAGACCAACTCACAAAGCTCTTTCAGCAAGATCAGTAACTGCCACACTGGATCCTTAGTATCCGACATCTTATCCCCAATAATCACTGGTAGAAGTCTCAAAAGACACCAATTCTCAGCCGCCTGACCACCAATCTTCATACCACTTATACTTACTTCACAAGGAGCAGAACCAGCATCAGAACCCACATATTTGAACTGTGCGATTCGTCGGTTCAGCTGTGTGTATGTGAACCATTTCTTCACCTTTACAAAATACCTCAAGTAAAGGGTAAGGTCATAGGCTACTACGCCTTCAAACAAGTCATGGCCTATGCATGGTGGGAGCCCTGGCTGGCATACATGGAAATACTTAAGAGAGTTGAAAACAGAGTCAAACTTGAGTCCCTTTACATGTGTTGCCTCAGAGTCCTGTAGTTGTCGCAGTGCTTCCTTGTAGGTCTCAACTGTTCTTACCGGAAACCGGTCTGTCGGGTTGTCCATTTTATTTGTAGGGACTAAGCAATACCTGCAGCAGTGACTTGCAGTACTGAAATTCTCAGTAAAGCCACCGATCGAGTGAGAGCCTAAATTGTCCCCCAGAATACATACGACTGTTGCCCGCACCACCTGGCCAGATGAAGTGACCAGTCCATGCCTCTCAAGTTCTCTAATATCTGACAGCATCCGTGCAAACAACTTTTCATGTGCAAAGTACTTAAAGTACCTCTCAGGACACAGAAGCAAAAGCTGCAAGTTGTCAACACTAGAACGATAGATGGCCTCAAAGTTGGCAAGTGTAAAGTAAACTCCTACAATTTTGTGCTTCTTCTTTGATGATCCAAGAGGGTTCACTACCTCAAATGCATCCTGGTACAAGATAAGCTTTAAGCTTATACCTGGCTCCATGAATAAGTCGTTGGACTTGAAAACAGATCCATCGCAAATATCAGTGAACACATTAGTAGAAGCAGCATTATTTTGTGGCTTCACACACTGTTGCCACACAACTGGGTCTTTTAACATGGATCGTAAAGTATCCTGAAGTGGGATATATTGTGCATAGCACTCCCTTCTATTCTCGTCTGTGCCAAGATAAATAGCCTGTGGGTGCACATATGAAAAGTTCTTTTGGAAGAACATCTTTCTTCTGTGCCCAGTGGAAAGGTGAGAGCTGCACAGCGAATGCAAATCTGCTTCTCCCAAAATACTCAAAACACTGTCAATATCAGTCTCAGACAAGTTTGTTTTAGCTCCCATTAACTTTTTGAATTCCTTCTTAGTGTACCGATGACACGTATCATTCAAACTGTCAATTTCTTCAACAATAATCTGTATTGTTGATGATGGAATGAGGCATTTAGCCTGCAGACGCATGTAAAAAAGGCATAGATTTTTTTGATACAGGGCTCTCATTTCAGTGTCATCTGGCATGTCGTCAGATGAACTTGCTACATGACTTTCATCTAAATCCCTTTGCACCTCAGCGGAATCCTGAGTAGACTGCGATTGTGTAGGGCCAGGGGTTACAAACAACTCTGTTTGATTCATATGCAACCGTGCGATATGGCTAGTGAATGATGATTTTACTTTATAGGTTTTGTCACAATTTGCAAATGGACATTTTACTGTCTCTTTTTTCAATATATGCAATTTCAGATGTGCAATGACATCCCTGAGATTAGTATATTGCTCCTGACAACTTGCGGCCTCGCATTTGAATGAACATCCTATATAATTTCTTTGTGAAGCAGAGATGGTCCTGTGGTCACGGTACATATGTGTTTTCAAAGCAGTATACTTCAGAAACTGATGTTTGCAGTCAGCCACACCACAAGGGAATTGCTTGTTTGCTTCATGTCTATGAAGTAACTGATGGTCAACATAACGTTTAAGCGATTTGAATGACAGGCCACAGGACTTACATTTACATGTATGACCAGGCATTTTTCAGAAGTTAAGTATTCCCTCAAATCTCATGTTCCATCTAACAATTCCAGGAAGTTCTGTGTGTGTGCATGTGTATGGATATGACAACAAGTAAGGTATTGGTGTTTAGCAAACTTGTGTATACATGTGGACTAACCTGTCCTAAATCTGCAGATAGGCTAAATGTTGCAACTGATGAAGCGGAACTTCAATCCAAACTGTTGAGACAAAATAAGTGTAAGTGAAGCACAAATAAACTTCAAAAAAGGTTATTTCTAGTGCCGTCAGGCAATTAAAAAAATTAATCTAATTAATCGCATTTTAACCGCATAACCATTTTAGGCCTGATATTTTATATTCTATAATCATATGTCAAATTGCATGTGTCCGGATGGCAGAATTCAGTACTGTATCTACAAAACCTTCTGTTGTATTTTTGTTCAATAAACAATGTGGACTAGGCCAACAGTGACTTTCATGAAGAATGGGGAAAAAAAGTATTGAAATTGACCCAGTTTTAGCGTTTTTATCAAACATTTTGTCTGCCCAACACAATCACCACGCACGTGCATATTTTAATCAATGGTTCATAACGTGCGTGTGTAATCGAAATGATCGTCACAACAGGTGCAGGGCACCAGGGGGCTCACCAGGGGGCACTGAGAGTCACACACAGCTAGTGGCAGGCACTGATATATGCTTGCTACTACTAGCCGAATGAAAATGTATCTGTTTCACCTAACACTATTGCTCCGTGATTATAGCCACCCATCTCTAAAGCCACCACCCATCTCTAAAGCCACAACCACATTACCATATTTGTAATAATGTAAATCATTGTGTCGTTGTACACATATTGTGTTTATAACGTTAGTAGCTAACATAGCTTAGCTTGGTAGCTATTGTGCTAACAAAATATCCCGACATCCGGCTCGCTGGCCGGCATGAACGGCCGACCCAAAATGGTTCTCTCCTCTCTGTACACCCCGTCCCCACGGGTACCCTGCCGGGGGGCCATGGACGCGACAACGGCAACAATGGTGGCAGCCTGTAGGGCATAGATATCTATAATAGAATATAGATGTCTATGCTGTAGGGTGCTCGAGCCCGTAAAGGCTAGTGGTTCACGATAGCTATGAGCTAACAACAGCCGCCGCTGTTGTCGCGTCCACAAGCTCCTCCGCAGGACACCCGCGAGGACGGGGGCACACAAAGAGGAGAGAACCATAGGCTAACGTCAGTGTAGTGGTCCTGACTGTAGGCAGCAGGGACGGCGGAGCTATATAGGCTAACTGTGATGCACCTAGTGGGCCACCATTGAACTAGTACTATGACCCGGACGCGTGAATATTAAAGGCAACCAACTTGTGTTCAGCTTTTCGTTCAGCGTTTCTCTGATTGGCCACACGGCCAATCAATCAATCCACTAGCACACGCCCTCGCGCAAAGAGAGACGCGGCAAAAGCGCTGGTCGAACCAGCGGTGTTCTGTTGTGTGACTGTACTCTACAGCTGTGTTCTGTTGTGTGACTGTACTAAACACTTCCACCACATGACCGACATTTGACATACAGTACACCTCCTATCTATGTTGGGATTATGTTTGGTCATGACAAAACAATAAAAATCGCTACTGTTAGTAAGCTGCCACCACCCACTTCAATGACAGAGCTCTCATATTTGCGAATGCATAAACTATATCTTAAATTATGGCGATGTGTCTAATATGGCTGTCGTGTAGTCATTGATAAGCGACAGCCATATTAGACACATAGCCATAATTTAAGATATAGTTTATGCATTCGCAAAATATGAGAGCGCTTGTCATTGAAGGGCTTCCTACAACGGAGGAACGGCCGCTGCTGCTGCTGGAGCTGAACCGAGTCAAGCCGCGGGCGGCACATGGAAGCCGGGGAAAAACAACCGCGTCGCCCCGCTGGCTCTTCAACAAGCAGCCTCCACAGCTCCAGTTAACCTAATTTATACCGTAATGAATCATTAAAAAATATACTGTTAACTGGAATATGTTGTTTCTTTACACATATGTTGGATTATGTAATTGGGTTTTCATGACAAAACAATAAAAATCGCTACTTTACATCAGGGTGAACGCTGAACCGAGTCAAGCCGCGGGCGGCGCACGCAAGCCGGAGAAAAAACAACCGCGTCGCCCCGCTGGCTCTTCAACAAGCAGCCTCCACAGCTCCAGTTAACCTAATTTATACTGTAATGAATCATTAAAAAATATACCGTTAACTGGAATATGTTGTTTCTTTACACATATGTTGGATTATGTAATTGGGTTGTCATGACAAAACAATAAAAATCGCTACTTTACATCAGGGTGAACGCTGTTACACTGCCACCACCCACTTCAATGACAGAGCTCTCATATTTGCGAATGCATAAACTATATCTTAAATTATGGCTATGTGTCTAATATGGCTGTCGCGAAGTCATTGATAAGCGACAGCCATATTAGACACATAGCCACAATTTAAGATATAGTTTATGCATTCGCAAAATATGAGAGCTCTGTCATTGAAGGGCTTCGTTCTACAACGGAGCACGGTCGCTGCTGCTGGAGCTGGACCGAGTAGAGCCGGCGGCGGTGCACGGAAGCCGGGGACTAACCACCGCATCGCCCCGCTGACGTTAAAAACGCGAAATAACGTTACTGATGTACAGTGACACCCAGAGTTTCTAGTTACAGTAGTGACGCGTGAATCGAGATAGTCCTAACACTAGTCTGTAACAGTGTTTATTATTAAGAGTCAGATAGTCCTAACAGTGTTTATAGTCCTAACACAGTGTTTATTAGTAATAGTCAGATAGTCAGTGTTTATTATTTCATAACTGTATGGGCTTTGTTTATACATGTACAGTGACGAGTGAATCTAACTTTGGTTGTTAAAAACGCGAAACATAATAATCAGTCAGCAGCGCTCCACTGCTACCGCAGCCCAACACAAGTGCGTTGGAACAGCAGCCCAACACTACACAAGTTGGTTGCCCGCGCTGCCGCGCTGCCGCACTTGCTCTTTGGATTTCATTTGGGACATGGGACGGCTGCGCTTGCCTGCGCGTGGGGGCGGGGGGGCGCGGCCAATCAGAGAAAAGCCGAACACAAGTTGGTTGCCTTTAATATTCACGCTTGAATATTAAAGGCAACCAACTTGTGTTCGGCTTTTCTCTGATTGGCCGCGCCCCCCCGCCCCCACGCGCAGGCAAGCGCACGTCCCAAATTAAATCCAAGGAGCAAGCGAGCGGCAAGCGAGCGGCAGGCTGCCGTTCCAACCAACTTGTGTTCAGCTGCGGTAGCAGTGGACATACAGTACACCTCCTATCTATGTTGGGATTATGTTTGGTCATGACAAAACAATAAAAATCGCTGACAGAGCTCTCATATTTGCGAATGCATAAACTATATCTTAAATTATGGCGGATATAGTTTATGCATTCGCAAAATATGAGAGCGCGCCGCTGTCATTGAAGGGCTTCCTACAACAGAGCACCGCCGCTGCTGCTGCTGAAGCTGTATCAAGCCGGCGGCGGTGCACGGACGCCGGGGAAAAACCACCGCGTCGCCCCGCTGGCGCTTCAGGCTCAGCAGCCTCCACGGGCGAAATAACATATAACGTTACAGTTCCACACTGATGTACAGTGAGTGTCTAATATGGCTGTCGCGAAGTCATGCCTCTCCCTCTGAAAGCCCATCCACGCTGTGTATCATAGACTACCAGATTCGCACTCGTGTATAAACAAAGCCCATACAGTTATGAAATGCGCTGAACTAGAAAGCGTAAAGTTATTATGTTTCGCGTTCCATTGATTAACGCCATTACCTGCTGTGCTGTAGGAAGCAGAGGTACAGTAAGTTACAGTAGGTGTAGGTTACATGTTTAATCAAAGCCCATACAATTTTTCATAATATTTCAAATATCATAATGATGTGTTTTCTATATTATATCCACAATCATTCATCTAAAAAATTGTATGGGCTTTGATTAAACATGTAACCTACACCTACTGTAACTTACTGTACCTCTGCTTCCTACAGCACAGCAGGTAATGGCGTTAATCAATGGAACGCGAAACGTAGTCTATGATACACAGCGTGGATGGGCTTTCAGAGGGAGAGGCATGACTTCGCGACAGCCATATTAGACACTCACTGTACATCAGTGTGGAACTGTAACGTTATATGTTATTTCGCCCGTGGAGGCTGCTGAGCCTGAAGCGCCAGCGGGGCGACGCGGTGGTTTTTCCCCGGCGTCCGTGCACCGCCGCCGGCTTGATACAGCTTCAGCAGCAGCAGCGGCGGTGCTCTGTTGTAGGAAGCCCTTCAATGACAGCGGCGCGCTCTCATATTTTGCGAAGCGATTTTTATTGTTTTGTCATGACCAAACATAATCCCAACATAGATAGGAGGTGTACTGTATGTCAAATGTCGGTCATGTGGTGGAAGTGTTTAGTACAGTCACACAACAGAACACCGCTGTAGAGTACAGTCACACAACAGAACACCGCTGGTTCGACCAGCGCTTTTGCCGCGTCTCTCTTTGCGCGAGGGCGTGTGCTAGTGGATTGATTGATTGGCCGTGTGGCCAATCAGAGAAACGCTGAACGAAAAGCTGAACACAAGTTGGTTGCCTTTAATATTCACGCGGACGGCGTGGACGGGCAAGGCATTTCCTGAAGTGACGTCACGGCCAGGGGCGTTTTTAGGGTTAGAAAACATTGGGGGCTTCAGCCCAGGGGGTGGAGGGGTCCCCCCCCCCCCTTTTTTTTTTTTTTTTTTTTTTTAAACACAGTAATACGCAATTTTAGAGTAATTAGAGATGAATACTGAAGAACTAGAATCATTAGAGGTTCTCAAAGTGAGGTCCATGTCCATGAGAGGGATCTGGGCAGTCCCCATAGAAAATTCAAAGTTAACAGGACCAAATCATCAGTTTCTTATTTATTTATTTAACCTTTATTTAGCCAGATAAAACATTGATCTGGTCCAAGAGGCCCCAACAGGAGTACAAATATACATATATACACATATATATATATATATATATATATATATATATATATATATATACACATATACTGTACATACATACACACATATACACCAATAACAAAATAAAAACAGTTAAGAATCATACACATAAGCAAATAAACAAACAAACAAACATATGCACAGCCTATGTACAAAAGAAATAAACAGTTAATCTCTAGTCTTTACAGTTTTCTTCAATTGCATAAACACTCAAATCAAAAGTATTACACAATTATCAAAACATTACACTCAAGGAGCAAAACATAGGCCCAGATTTGCACCTCTATAAGCACAATGTCAGGCTCACACTTTTTGCAAAACAATACACAGAGCAAAAAAGTATCTTGCCAGATCCAGCTAGGCAAAGAGATAATGTCTAGTATTTTCTGTACTCTATTTAAATTTTTTCAAAATTGTTTTTGTTTTACTGTAATTTTAACCTGTAGGCCTACTGGATACAGTATTTTATGTTTGTCTGATATTTGCTGAGCTTACAGTGTTATGCACATAGTAGCATGAAAACTGGGACATGTTTTGTTGTGATTCTCCATGTTGAAATGTTGACTGATTTGGTTATATGGCGAGAAAATTTATATTTTCATCAGTCTGCATCATTGATTTGGGTATATGGAGAGAAAATGTTTTTTTTCCAGCAGTCTGCATCATTGATTTGGGTATATGTAGATAAATAAATAATATTTTCATCAGTCTACAGCATTGGTCTTGTGTAGTGTTTGGTGAATTTATTGTATATTTGCACATTCTCTGCGTACTTCACTTACAGTACTCTAATCACTGAGAAGTAGAATAGCTAAATGTGTTTTAGGTTAAGCACAGCAGTGTGAGTAACTGGTTCAAACAGAATTAAGTCATATAAAACGTGTGTTTCATATAGTAACAAAATGTAGTTTTTTTAAATTAGTGTATGGTTTTGACAAGTGTTTAATTTAGCAAAGGATCTGAGGTGTTCTGATAATTGTGTGTGTGGTTGTGCTAATTGTGTGTTTTGAAACACCGGGCCCCGTTTTAAAAATCATGCTTAAGCAATCGAAAAAAAAAGTCTCATAAAAAAGATATTAGATTTTTGGGTATTTTCCTGCCTTTGGTCCGCTTTGCATTCACATCTCAAATGCAGGGTTCACTTGCAAGAGTGAATGAGCTTTCACACCACCCCAAACCAACCGGACTATCCGAGGAAATGAACCAGGGTTTGATTAAAGCTTATTATAGTTTATCACAGTATCATGAGCATGTCTTTGTCAGTGGACACTGGACATGGGTATGGAGGCTCCAGGTGCTGCTGCGTTAAAGTGCACATCTTCAATACCTATCTGTACTATTTAAAAGCACAGTGCAGGACACACTCAAAGGTTATCGCACCTCAGAGATGGCAGTGGACATGTATGACAGGACAAAGGCCATATGTAATGGCATCTTGTGGCACAAGCTCAGACCTCAGCTCAGGAGATCAGCTGAGACAGAGACTGTTCTATCCAGAGCTTGAGAGCAGGTTCTCATGAGTTGGATAACAACTTATGAGAGGCATACAGGCATGTTATCCAGCCTCAGACCAGTTTCTCTCAGTGGAATTGCTGCAACCCCTCGCCACACATTACAATATCCAACTATTGCCAGAGGAGATCACAGTTGCAAAGTGTTTCCTGGTCAGGACAGGCAGAGATGCAGTCCCTACTATCCAAAGTGTCTTTTCCCTCCTGGATGATGATGATAATAATAATAATAATAATAATAATAATAATAATAATAATAATAATAATAATAATAATAATAATAATAATAATAATAATAATAATAATAATAATAATAATAATAATAATGCATTTGATTTATAAGGCACCTTTCAGGACACTAAAAAAAAAGTCCACAAATCGGTGAATGAAAAATTATAGGATCAAATGAAAACGACTTACTAAAAATGTTTAAAAGTACTAAAAACCAACAAAAAATACCAAACACTAACAAACATTCAGCAAAGACAATGGGGATGCTGACATAAAAAAAAAAAAAAAAAAGTTAAAAAAAAAAAAAAAAAATGTAAACAATTTTTTTTTTTTTTTTTTTTTTTTAGATCCGGGGCTAGGAGAAAAACATCCGGGGCTAAAGCCCCGGAAGCCCAGGGCTAACGACGCCACTGGTCACGGCCGTGCTAGCTTTTAGATTCGGCTCATTAATATGCACCTGGCTATAGTGACGTCGGCGTTTGATAAGCTTTTTTGATTCGCACGTGCATGTTATTCGTGCGTGGACCTTTTTAACTCTTTCAGAGTGATTTCCGGTGTCAAATGGAAAAAAATAAATAATGAAATTATATACCAATGATGTAAACTACCCATAATTGATCAGTAGGGTTTAACCTGGAGGTTGGGCTTTAATCATCTTTAGGATAGAGGGGGGTATCATGCACCCCCCGGAAATATACTTCTAACCAGTGTTTCTAGATTTGAAAAAAATTATAGGCTTATGTTAACAAGTTGTCAGAGTGTCCCATGTATAATTTATATGCAAATTAAGGACATGATTATCAAAAAACCGCAAACAAATCTGTTTAATATATCTCAGCCAATATTGCAGATAACTGAACCAATTTGGACAAGTCAATCAGGGCAAGCTTATTTGACGCATATCTCGCCTAGAAAGGCTTTCGAAATAGTGAAATGCCATTTGATGGTAGAAATTCGTTTGTTTTCACTCATAAGATGGCGGCGGTCATAAGATGGCGGCGGTCTCGTAACAATAACCTGCAAACCATCCACGTGGTACATACATGTACATAGGCGCCGCTATACTATAGGTGGCAGTGAGATCCTGCTGTAACAACCTCTGTGGAAATATTATCACATTTAAAAAAAGATAAAATCTCCTAAGTTTTAACCTTAACCTAAACAAACGTATTGCTGAAAATATACACTCTATGACTGCTGTCATATACTGCAGAGAACTCTTTCATGGCAAATAAGTAATCTGGTCTTTCCAAAGACATGCGGGACACGTGTGCACGAATACACCTTAAATGATTTTCGAATATAATGCAAAGTTTTGTTCATATTGATTCTACCAAGTGTATACTTTTTATTTCTGAATTTCCCATTCTTAATTCTTACATGTGTGCATGAACACATTCATTGCTTTAGCTGCTTTGCACGAACAAACATGTACGCTAGCATATTGTTACGGTAAAATACGTGGAAATGTACATTTTAAGACAAGACGACAGTCGCAGATTTCTATTATATAATGACTATTTGAAAACAATGACTTAATATAAATGTCTTACTGGGTCGGGTCTTGCTGCTGTTCCTGTCTTTCAGGGCGGAATTTTTTTTTTTTTTGTGTAATGACGATTTATATAAGAACCTCCCATGCGCAGAACAGCTTGCATAGGTATCTGTGTCTTTTGCCGGTAGCTAAATGACAATGTAATTATAATGTGATTGATTGATTGATTGATTGATTGATTGATTGATTGATTTAAAAGTTTATTAACAGATTGCAGAATGGGTACAGTGCAGTACAGCTCAATACATACAATTGTTAAGGGGATGCAGACCAGAGAAAGACTTCCCCCATTTTCAATCCATCATATGTACACGACTTACAGATAGACAGTACTGCTACATCTATACATTTATGACATACCAGATTTGCAAATACAGTACTGTTTGTGATACAAAAAGTGTCCAGAAAAAGAGTGTATATACATTTGACGTCGAAACTGTATACATTGGAGGAGGTTGGGTAGGTGGGGTGGGGTTGGGTGGGGTGGGGGGGGGAGCTGTACATTGGAGGTGGGGGGGGGGGGGGGGGGGGTTGGGCAGGGGGGGGGGGGGGGACAACTGGGTTAGGAAATGTTTCAACTCATTCAGAACGCAGCGGCCCGCCTGATCTCAAACCTACCGAAGTCGGCCCATGTCACCCCACTTCTTAGGGACCTGCACTGGCTCCCCATTGCTGCACAAATCCGCTTCAAGGCCCTCGACCTAGCATACCGTGCGGCAAAGGGAACCGCTCCCGCCTACCTCCGGTCAATGGTTTCTAACTACACACCCTCAAGACCCCTACGCTCTGCATCTTCTGGCCGCCTCAGACCTACTCCTATCCAAGCTCCGGGAGGGTCATCAAAGAGAAGTCGCCTATTCTCAGTCCTTGCCCCACAATGGTGGAATGAACTATACCCACCCCAGTTAGGACAGCCGAAACACGTCCAATCTTTCGCCGTCGACTAAAGACGCACTTCTTCAACCATTATCTGAATAAAAAAAAAAAATCTAACCCTAACTAACCGTACTGTCATGCACTTGTCCTAATAAACTAACCAGCACTCAACACTTTGATGAACATTGTTGCTCAGCTTGTGCCCTTCCTGATGGCTTGTCGTACAGAACATGTAAGTCGCTTTGGATAAAAGCGTCAGCTAAATGACTAAATGTAAATGTAAATGTAAATTTGTAGGGGCCATGTTTCGAATTGCAGTATCCCGTATAGGTGTTCTTTGAGGGTGTTTTTGAAAGTGGGTAGTGATTCACATTCCTTTACAGCTTTGGGTAGGGCGTTCCACATTGATGTGGCATAATTGCGAAACGTGTTTAGTTCATTGTTTGAGCCGAATCTGGGTTTAACATGATTTGTTGAGCTTCCTCTAGTGGTTGTGGTATTCACTGACCTTTGGGAAGTATTTTGACATGTACATGGGTACCTTAGTCGTATAGTGTATCTTGTAGACCAGGCCCATTGCAAGTTGCTGTACTCTGTCGTCTACTCTAAGCCATCCTAGGTTGTCAAAGTGGGCAGGGGTGAGGTGGGTTCTGGGGGTAAGGTCAAGTAGTAGTCTGACCAGTTTGTTTTGTGATGTTTGTAATTTAGATTTAAGCGCCTATGAGGTGCTTTGGTACCATGAGGTGCACGCATAGTCGTAGTATATTGAATGAGGGCTCCTGCCAGAGTCTTCAGGGTATTCTTGTTTCTTGAGAGGAGATCCGGTACAAGAATCTAGTTCGTTGGTTGACTTTTTTTATTACATTGGATGCCATTTTGTCACAGGAAAGATTTGCCTCTAGGATGGAACCCAGGTAGGTAATTTCGTCTTTCCTTGTGACAATATTGTCACCCATGCACTGCAACTGAGAAGCCGTCGGTCTTGCTGAGTTTGTTATTTGAACCGAAGAGAATGGACTCTGTTTTGCCCATGTGTAATGATAGTTTGTTATCAGCGAGCCATATGCAGATTTTGCCTATATAGTTCCGAGCTGAGGGTTTTTTCAACCTGCAACTTGTTCTTGTCAGAGACCAGCATGGCTGAGTCGTCCGCAAACAGGAACAAGTTGCAGTCACAGGCTGACGACATGTCATTTGCATAAATTAGGAAGAGTAGCGGTCCTAGTATGCTTCCTTGTGGAACACCACAGCTCACTGTGAGGGGGGGGGATAGAGTATACCGTTTAGCCTATAGCTTAGCACAAGGGCTGGAAGCAGTAGGGAGCAGCTAGCTATAGCTTAGCACAAGGGCTGGAAGCAGTATAGGGACCAGCTAGCCTATAGCTTAGCATAAGGGCTGGAAGCAGTAGGGAGCAGCTAGCTATAGCTTAGCACAAGGGCTGGAAGCAGTATAGGGACCAGCTAGCCTGCTTAGCACAAGGGCTGGAAGCAGTAGGGAGCAGCTAGCTATAGCTTAGCACAAGGGCTGGAAGCAGTATAGGGACCAGCTAGCATATAGCTTAGCATAAGGGCTGGAAGCAGTAGGGAGCAGCTAGCTATAGCTTAGCACAAGGGCTGGAAGCAGTATAGGGACCAGCTAGCTATAGCTTAGCACAAGGGCTGGAAGCAGTAGGGAGCAGCTAGCTATAGCTTAGCACAAGGGCTGGAAGCAGTATAGGGACCAGCTAGCCTATAGCTTAGCACAAGGGCTGGAAGCAGTAGGGAGCAGCTAGCTATAGCTTAGCACAAGGGCTGGAAGCAGTATAGGGACCAGCTAGCCTATAGCTTAGCATAAGGGCTGGAAGCAGTAGGGAGCAGCTAGCTATAGCTTAGCACAAGGGCTGGAAGCAGTATAGGGACCAGCTAGCTATAGCTTAGCACAAGGGCTGGAAGCAGTATAGGGACCAGCTAGCCTGCTTAGCACAAGGGCTGGAAGCAGTAGGGAGCAGCTAGCTATAGCTTAGCACAAGGGCTGGAAGCAGTATAGGGACCAGCTAGCCTATAGCTTAGCATAAGGGCTGGAAGCAGTAGGGAGCAGCTAGCTATAGCTTAGCACAAGGGCTGGAAGCAGTATAGGGACCAGCTAGCCTATAGCTTAGCACAAGGGCTGGAAGCAGTAGGGAGCAGCTAGCTATAGCTTAGCACAAGGGCTGGAAGCAGTATAGGGACCAGCTAGCTATAGCTTAGCACAAGGGCTGGAAGCAGTATAGGGACCAGCTAGCCTATAGCTTAGCATAAGGGCTGGAAGCAGTAGGGAGCAGCTAGCTATAGCTTAGCACAAGGGCTGGAAGCAGTATAGGGACCAGCTAGCCTGCTTAGCACAAGGGCTGGAAGCAGTAGGGAGCAGCTAGCTATAGCTTAGCACAAGGGCTGGAAGCAGTATAGGGACCAGCTAGCCTATAGCTTAGCATAAGGGCTGGAAGCAGCTCAGTAGCTAACATAACAACTGTGGTTAAGGCCTTTATTAACCAGCAGCTCAGTAGCTAACATAACAACACTGTGGTTAAGGCCTTTAACCAGCAGCTCAGTAGCTAACATAACAACACTGTAGTTAAGGCCTTTAACCGCAGCTCAGTAGCTAACATAACAACACTGTAGTTAAGGCCTTTAACCAGCAGCTCAGTAGCTAACATAACAACTGCGGTTAAGGCCTTTAACCAGCAGCTCAGTAGCTAACATAACAACACTGTGGTTAAGGCCTTTAACCAGCAGCTCAGTAGCTAACATAACAACACTGTGGTTAAGGCCTTTAACCAGCAGCTCAGTAGCTAACATAACAACACTGTGGTTAAGGCCTTTAACCAGCAGCTCAGTAGCTAACATAACAACACTGTAGTTAAGGCCTTTAACCGCAGCTCAGTAGCTATAACAACACTGTGGTAAGGCCTTTAACCAGCAGCTCAGTAGCTAACATAACAACACTGTAGTTAAGGCCTTTAACCAGCAGCTCAGTAGCTAACATAACAACACTGTAGTTAAGGCCTTTAACCAGCAGCTCAGTAGCTAACATAACAACACTGTGGTTAAGGCCTTTAACCAGCAGCTCAGTAGCTAACATAACAACACTGTAGTTAAGGCCTTTAACCGCAGCTCAGTAGCTAACATAACAACACTGTAGTTAAGGCCTTTAACCAGCAGCTCAGTAGCTAACATAACAACTGCGGTTAAGGCCTTTAACCAGCAGCTCAGTAGCTAACATAACAACACTGTGGTTAAGGCCTTTAACCAGCAGCTCAGTAGCTAACATAACAACACTGTGGTTAAGGCCTTTAACCAGCAGCTCAGTAGCTAACATAACAACACTGTGGTTAAGGCCTTTAACCAGCAGCTCAGTAGCTAACATAACAACACTGTAGTTAAGGCCTTTAACCGCAGCTCAGTAGCTATAACAACACTGTGGTAAGGCCTTTAACCAGCAGCTCAGTAGCTAACATAAGAACACTGTAGTTAAGGCCTTTAACCGCAGCTCAGTAGCTAACATAACAACACTGTAGTTAAGGCCTTTAACCAGCAGCTCAGTAGCTAACATAACAACACTGTAGTTAAGGCCTTTAACCAGCAGCTCAGTAGCTAACATAACAACTGTGGTTAAGGCCTTTAACCAGCAACTCAGTAGCTAACATAACAACTGTGGTTAAGGCCTTTAACCAGCAGCTCAGTAGCTAACATAACAACTGTGGTTAAGGCCTTTAACCAGCAGCTCAGTAGCTAACATAACAACACTGTGGTTAAGGCCTTTAACCAGCAGCTCAGTAGCTAACATAACAACACTGTGGTTAAGGCCTTTAACCAGCAGCTCAGTAGCTAACATAACAACACTGTAGTTAAGGCCTTTAACCAGCAGCTCAGTAGCTAACATAACAACTGTGGTTAAGGCCTTTAAATAGCTGCACTCATAGAAGCCTGTATGTTGATGTAGCCTCATAAAGCTAACATTATAGCTGCACTCATAGGATGTTGATGTAGCCTCATAAAGCTGCATATGCTGCACTCATAGGAGCGTGTTGATGTAGCCTCATAAAGCTAACAAGAGTATATGTAATACTGTGGTTATGGCCTCTATAGTTAGCAGCTCATAGCTAACATAATACTGTGGTTAAGGCCTGCAGCAGCTCAGTAGCTAACATAACAACACTGTAGTTAAGGCCTTTAACCAGCAGCTCAGTAGCTAACATAACAACTGTGGTTAAGGCCTTTAAATAGCTGCACTCATAGGAGCCTGCATGTTGATGTAGCCTCATAAAGCTAACATTATAGCTGCACTCATAGGATGTTGATGTAGCCTCATAAAGCTGCATATGCTGCACTCATAGGAGCGTGTTGATGTAGCCTCATAAAGCTAACAAGAGTATATGTAATACTGTGGTTATGGCCTCTATAGTTAGCAGCTCATAGCTAACATAATACTGTGGTTAAGGCCTGCAGCAGCTCAGTAGCTAACATAACAACACTGTAGTTAAGGCCTTTAACCAGCAGCTCAGTAGCTAACATAACAACTGTGGTTAAGGCCTTTAAATAGCTGCACTCATAGTAGCCTGCATGTTGATGTAGCCTCATAAAGCTAACATTATAGCTGCACTCATAGGATGTTGATGTAGCCTCATAAAGCTGCATATGCTGCACTCATAGGAGCGTGTTGATGTAGCCTCATAAAGCTAACAAGAGTATATGTAATACTGTGGTTATGGCCTCTATAGTTAGCAGCTCATAGCTAACATAATACTGTGGTTAAGGCCTGCAGCAGCTCAGTAGCTAACATAACAACACTGTAGTTAAGGCCTTTAACCAGCAGCTCAGTAGCTAACATAACAACTGTGGTTAAGGCCTTTAAATAGCTGCACTCATAGAAGCCTGCATGTTGATGTAGCCTCATAAAGCTAACATTATAGCTGCACTCATAGGATGTTGATGTAGCCTCATAAAGCTGCATATGCTGCACTCATAGGAGCGTGTTGATGTAGCCTCATAAAGCTAACAAGAGTATATGTAATACTGTGGTTATGGCCTCTATAGTTAGCAGCTCATAGCTAACATAATACTGTGGTTAAGGCCTGCAGCAGCTCAGTAGCTAACATAACAACACTGTAGTTAAGGCCTTTAACCAGCAGCTCAGTAGCTAACATAACAACTGTGGTTAAGGCCTTTAACCTGTGGTTAAGGCCTTTAACCGCAGCTCAGTACGCTAACATAACAATGCTGGTTACTGATTTATTATTTACATTGAAAAGATACAGAGATAATTTGTTAAAGCTGGACCAGCACACTACACCTAGGTTAGTAAACCTAGGCCCCAGATTCAGATTCAGATTCAGATTCCTTTATTTAGCCATTTGTGTAAAACATAATTGTTGCAGCAATACAGTGTATGCATTTCCTTTCTTTTTTCACAGAAAACAACACCAACACAGACAAGAAACGAAACAGTGCAGTGGGGGATTAATCAATAAATACATTATATAAAGTGAAGAGTGCAGGGATCCAGTACGGACTAGTGCAGTGCAGTCAGTGTCATTGTGCCAGTGTCACTTGGGGGCAGAGGGGGGGGGGGTACCGAGGGGGGGGGGGGGGGACCTGAGGCATTGATCAGCCTGGCGGCTGAGGGGAAGAAGCTCAGTCTGTGTCGAGCTTTCACAGCCTTTGGGATCCTCAGCCTTCTCCCAGAGGGGAGCAGGGTGAAGAGGCTGTGACCCTCTGCTAAAGCTCCACTCCTGCACTAAAGTCGGGGATTCAGTTGGACTCAGATCTGCTGCGTTCCCCCCTACCTGGTGACAGTGTACATCTCATAAAGTAGGGATAATCCACCCTGCTACACAAACATCTCAAAACAAACTGGTCAGACTACTGCTTGACCTTACTTCTAGAACCCACCTCGCCCCTGCCCACGTGACAACCTAGGATGGCTTAGAGTAGACGACAGAGTACAGCAACTTGCAATGGGCCTGTCTACAAGATACATACACGACCAAGGTATATGTGTACAGGTCAAAATACTTCCCAAAGGTCAGTGAATACCACGACCACAACACCATGGGAGCTCCACAAATCATGTTAAACCCAGATTCGGCTCAAACAGGGACTAAACACGTTTTGCAATTATGCCACATCAATGTGGAACGCCCTACCCAAAGATGTAAAGGAATGTGAATCACTACCCACTTTCAAAACACTCTCAAAGAACACCTACGGGAGACTGCAATTCGAAACTGGCCCCTGTAAATGTCCTAACCCAACCCCCTCCAATGTACAGTAAAGTACCAAACATGGTTTTGTCAATATTCCAATGTACAGTTGTGCTTGTGCAGTTGTACAGTGTGCCCCCCCCCACCCCTCCTACCCCCCCCCCACCTATAATGTACGGTTCTACGTCAAATATATACTCTCTTTTCTAGACTCTTTTTGTATCACAAACAGTAGGCCTACTGTATTTGCAAATCTGGTATGTCATAAATGTATAGAAGTGTCTATCTGTATGTCACATGTCATGTTATGATGAATTGAAAATGGGGGTCCCTGATGTAAACAAGACGAACGTCTTTCTCTGGTCTGCATGCCCTTAACAATTGTATGTATTGAGCTGTACTGTATTGTACCCATTCTGCAATCTGTTAACAAAGTTTTCAATCAATCAATCAAAACCGTGGTCAGTCTGTGCGGAGAAACAAGGATAGCATGGTTGCCAGATCGGATTAACAATATCCGAACCGCCCATTGTTATCAAAGGTTTGTCAGATTAAGGCTGACTCTCAAATCTGGCAACACTGATGCGTTGCATTGTGGGGGATCCCGGTTTGAAATTTGAATTGAACCGCACTACAGACAGAGCCTGCACGTCGTGAGCAACGGAATTGCATCTTCTCCTCAGGTAATTGTGCAACACATATCTTTTATTATTTATAAGTAATGCGTGCCGCTGATATAAATGAGTGCTGTTTAGTCTGTGTTTTCAGTGACTACTGTAACGTTATTAGCTCGATATTATTAAACTGGCGGGATCTGTAAAATACCGGAGCTGCTAACTGGCTAACGGTATGACTAGCTAACATTGTATACTGTACCCGGAGCTGCTAACGTTATGACTATGACAGCTAACTTTTGGTACCTACTGTACCAGGAGCTGCTAACTGGCTAACGTTATGAGAGCTAACGTTGGGGTACATATATACTGTACCCGGAGCTGCTAACGTTATGACTATGAGAGCTAACTTTTGGTACCTACTGTACCAGGAGCTGCTAACTGGCTAACGTTATGAGAGCTAACGTTGGGGTACATACTGTACCCGGAGCTGCTAACGTTATGACTATGAGAGATAACTTTTGGTACCTATACTGTACCAGGAGCTGCTAACGTTATGAGAGCTAACGTTGGGGTACATACTGTACCCGGAGCTGCTAACTGGCTATCATTCAGGTGGGGCTTATAGTGTGAAAAGTATGCTAACCCTACTGTCATGCACTAATAAACTAACCTACACTGTAACACGCAACACTTTGATGAATATTGTTACTCAGCTGATAGAGTTGTAATAAAATATATAATTTCATTGTTGCAAATATACTGTTACAGTGCTGGATCTCATCAATGAGATGAACGCAGAAGACGGCTCAAGAACAACTACTTCAAGTGGTCGTAAGTGATGTATACATTTTTTTTATTGTGTGTGTGACTGACTGTGTAACTGAGGGGTACAATTCCCTGACTGTATTACTAGATATGATACTTACTACCACTACCTTTGTACTTAATATTCGGCCACCCAGTACACGGCATAAATATATTATCATAAACACTCTCACGTAGATGAAACGGATCCAACACAAATGTACGAAGTCGAAACAGGTCTTTATTTCTACACAGCGATGGTGTGTAGAACAAGCACTTAATCACTTAATTACATTTATGAATTGAAATAGTATGCACTTTTATGGCAAAGAGTATTCGTCGGTATATCAATAGAGAATGTCCAATCTCTGAAGGCGCAGGTGGTAAATATACGACCTGGAATAGTTAAGGAATAACAGCAATGATACTTTAATGATTATATACTAGATACACTAGAGGGGGGTAATCCGGTCGCTTGTAAGCCGACAGGAGTAGGAGGGGGGGGGGGTAGAATCCGGCTGCCTCGTCCGGCCAAGGGTATCCCAGGTGAACCCACTGTAGTGCCGTTCAATGCGCCGGCGATCCTTGGACCACAGATGAAAGCAGGTGGACTCTTTGTGGGCCGGCTCTCTCCGGTCCACGGGGGAGAGACGTGAAGCGACCTCGTCTTGCAGAGCGTCTCCTCACCTTGCGTCCTCTCCAGGGGGGGGGGTTCCAACACACGGCAGTGTCGGGGGTCTTTATCCATGGAATAATCAAAGTATACAAAGCATAATCCGTGCCTGGGAAGGCGGGCTGTCGTCGGTAGAATAATCCGGTATACAGGTCCACTCGCTCGTCGGCTCTGGGGCTCCTCGGGTGCAGCTTCACATAGGGTCAACCACCCTGGGTAAGCAGCCAGTTCTCTGCCCGAAACGATGGGGTACTGACTACGGTAGTATTCTCACCGCACGAAGCACTATATATTAACAGACTATTATTAGCTTAATAGACTACGTCCAACTCGACGATATAGTGCCAAATATGACTATTCAAATATTAATATACACGATGTCTCAATACCGATGGTAGGCGAACTTGGCCTTACTCCCACACGTGGCGTCGCGGGGAGGCTTTACGTCTGTGACTCTATTGGAGGGTAAGAAACTGGACTGAAAAGAAAGTCCTACTTTAGTAGCGCAGTATATATACGCACTATGAACAAATAGTCCCATTAGTGGTGCGGTAGCCAGATTCCTACGCGGAACTAGGACTTGTTCGTACATGTGGAGCGGTACGTTTGAACTGGGTCTGAGGGGTATGGCAGCCTGGCACCAAGGTCTCGACCAATAGTAGAATGGAGACTATTATGGGATGTTCAGTAGGCTAGAATGGATATTCAATGCATATTGTACAAGGAATATACAAGGGATATCAGGGAATATTAGAGAATATACAAATACAATTAAATATATATATATAAATAAATATATATATTCGGTTTAATCTGGCCCTTCACAACAGCCACCCCCTGAATAGGTCCCAGACCTAATCAGTTAAACAGAGACAGATTAATCGCGTTGTCTATTTACACATAAGGGTTTGCTGTAGGGGTCAGTCAACTTCACAAAGTCATAGGGTTGTAGGGTCATGGTCATCATCGATTGTGTCTGGGAGTCGAGGCAGTTCTATGAGCCTTGCCACGGGACGGGTGTAAGTGCGACCCTGGACGAGCACTTCAGCTGCTCGGACCTTGCCGTCGGCACCGGTGATCACTTTGCTTACGCGGCCGGCCGGCCACATAGCTCTGGGCAGTGATTGATCAATAATCATGACGACTGTTCCTTCTGTCAAATTGTCTCTCTCCTTTACCCACTTCTGGCGGGTCTGTAGAGACGGTAGGTAGTGCAGTAGGAAACTGTTCCAAAACTTGTCGGCTAATACTTGGCTGTACCTCCACATTCGTCGGCCGTTCGCTTCTTCAGGCCGGTACATTGTCTGGGGTAATGCAGGATCTAGCCGCCCCATCAGGAGTGTGTTGGGGGTAACTGGGTCGATATCCGCCACATCACTGGAGACATATCCGAGGGGCTTCGAGTTAAGTACTCCCTCAATCTCTGTGAGGACTGTCATTAGGACTTCTTCCGCCACAGTCTGGGCCCCAAGTACTGCGTACAGGGCTGTCTTTATGGAGCGCACTTCTCGTTCCCAAGTGTCACCGAAGTGGGGTGCGTTTGGGGGGTTGAATTGGAAATCAACCTGTGCTGGAGCGAGGTGGGTCTTAAGTTCTGGGCCCATAGCTTGGAAGCTCTCTCTCAGCTCTCTTTCGCCGCCTTTGAAGTTTGTCCCATGATCGGACAATAGGGTAGACGGTCTTCCTTTCCGTGATGTGAATCTTCGGAAGGCCATAAGGAATGAGTCTGTGCTCATGGTCGGGAGAAGCTCGATGTGTATCGCTCTGGTGGTCATGCATTTGAATACAATACCCCACCGCTTCTCGGTTCCTCTTCCTTTCTTTATGTGCAGCGGGCCAAAGCAGTCCATACCCGTTGAGTGGAATGGCTTGTCACCGATTCGGAGGCGACATGGAGGAAGGTCAGCCATCCTTGGTATGCTGGGCTGCGCGCGCCACTTGCGGCAGTCTAGACATGTTCGCTGGAAGCGTCGTACCGCCTCTCTTCCTTGTAGGATCCAGTAACGACGTCTGATTTCCGCGAAGACTCTTTCTGCTCCTGCGTGATGTACATCCTCATCGTATTTCTTTATAATCAGCTCTGTGACCTTGTGTCGGCTGTTCAATACGATCGGGTATTTAATGTCATCCGGTAGATTGGGGGCTCTGCGTAGGCGACCACCCACTCTGATGAGGGTATGAGCGTCGCTCTCGGGGGCCAGGTGAATTAATCTGCTGTCGGATGGGACGGGCTTTCCTCCCTGTAGACAGGCCAATTCATCGGGGAACGAGTCTCTCTGGGCTCGCTGCAGTAGAAGCAATTCTGCTTCCTCGTAGTTAGCTGCTGACATATCAGCGGGGGACTTGCACTCCGGGTGGTACCGCAGGAATGTTCTTTGTTGTGCACTCTCTATGGACGTGCAATCGTCTATGTTAGGGTCGGTGGAGGCTACGGTGCTCAATCCACAGAACACAGACTTCTTATTTTCCACCTCCTCTGGACTTGCTTCCCTCGGGATAGGCATGGGCCACTGTCCTTCCGGGAGTCTTAGGAATGCGGGGCCGTCACTGTAGACATTGCGACGGGTGAGGTCATCCAGGGGCATCCCCCAGGTGATGACGTCAGCTGGGTTCTGTTTTGTATCAACGTAGCGCCACTCTGTTTCTCCGGTTAACTCTTCGGTTAAGTCTTGAATCTCGGTGACTCTGACTCCCACGAAGACTTTGTACTTGCATGAGTCCGATTTGATCCAGGCGAGTACCGTCGTGGAATCTGACCACAGGATTGTTCTAGACACCGGTATGGTGAGCTCACGTTGGATGAGCGTGGCTAGGTGCGCTCCGGCTAGGGCTGCGCAGAGCTCTAGACGTGGGATAGATTGTTGCTTGCGTGGGGCTATTCTCGAGCGGGCGAGGACAAATGCTGTGTAGATCTCTCCCCCCTGGTCTTGGGCCCGCAAGTAGGCTACTGATCCGTATGCGACCTCTGAGGCGTCACTGAAGACGTGTAAGTCCATTTTACATGTCTCTGGCCTCACCGTGGGTGGGAAGTAGCTTCGGTGCATATTAACGCCTGGGAGTGAGTGGAGCTCCATCTCCCACTCTCTCCAGGTGGATGCAAGGTGTGCGGGAATGGGGTCGTCCCAGCCCTGGTCCTTGTCCCACAATGCTCGTACAATCATTTTTGCCCTGGTGGTGTACGGTAGAATACATCCTAGCGGGTCATATTGTCGGGCGAGTGTTGTGTACACACTCCGTCTGGTGGTCGGCGCCGCCGCCGGCCTTCCCTGCTCCGTAGTCAGGGGCTTGTGTCTGTAGTGAAGCGAATCTGTTTTGAATCGCCACACCAATCCCAGGGTCATCTCCTGGGCTTCTCCCGGGATTGTAGCCATCCAGGTCTCGCTGCTGGCTGCCTTGTCCTCGGAGGAGAGGCTGCGCAGTACTTGCGGATCGCTGCTGGCCCACTGCCTGAGATCAAAGCCGCCTTTGATCAATGAGGCGCGGAGTTTAATCAGGAGAGCCTCGGCTTCTTCCTGGGGTGAAAGGCTTTGTAGACAGTTGTCTACGTAGAAGCTGTTCTTTACGCTGTGTCGGACCTCTTCGTCCGCTGCTGGGTCCTCTGCTACATGTTTCTGTAGTGCAAATGTCGCACAGCAGGGGCTGCACGTCGTTCCGAAGGGGAGGACTTCCCATTGGTAGATGGCTGGGTGCTCATATCCTGGCTTCTCTCTCCATAGGAACCGTAACAGGGGCTTGTCCGCCTCTACTAATCTCACCTGCAGGAACATTCCTTTAATGTCCCCGCTGATGGCCACCTTTTCCTGGCGGAAGCGGAGTAGAACGCCGAGTAGGGAGGGGCCGAGTGTGGGACCGGGCAGTAACTCTTTATTTAGATTTTGGGATCCGATCTGGTAGCTGCAGTTAAATACTATGCGGTCTTTACCGTTGTGATGGACCTTGTGGTGGGGCACGTACCACGATTCAGTGGTCTGGTCAGCCTCTTTAATGTCCATCTTTGTGACGTGTCCCGCTGTGATGAGCTTCTCAATCTCAGCGCGGTATACACTCTCTTGGGCGGGGTTCTTGGCTAAGCGCCGCTCCGTGTTCAGCAGGTACCGTTCTGTGGCGTCTGTCTTGGCGTGGAAAGTAGGCATTCCTTCTCGCCGCAGGAGTGGCGTGGCGTATCTCAACACGCCGTTGACCGGGACTCTCTTGGTCCCTGTCTCGAAGAGGTGAATGGCGTAAATGTCATCTTTAGAGCGAATGTCTTTCTTTCCGTTCTTAAAGGGCATTTGTTCCAAGGTCCATAGCCGCTCTACGTGTTGCAGGAGTGCGGTTTCTCCCTCTGTGACTCGGGAGTGGAGACATCTAGTGGCTGTACTTCGGTTGAGAGATTTGGCGAGCGGGCCTTGGAGAGTCCATCCCAAACGGGTCTCGACTGCTGCAGGACAGCCTCGGGGTCCGGTATGAACCCGGTCTATCGGGACAATGAGGTCTGCATGGTCGGAGCCTATCAACAGGGTCGGCATAGCATTGTCTATGAGCGGGATCGGTAACTTGCGCAGATGTACATATTTCTCCATCAGCTTGGCGACGGGGTATGTGTACCGCGACAGTCCTATTTCTTGGCTGGTGAAAGCGTCTGTAATCTGGTACCGTCGCTCAGGCTGGCCGCTTGCTGCGATAGAGAATGAGACATTCTCGCCCTTTATCGTCTTCAAATCTCGTCTTATTGTCCGAATTGTCATTTGGGTTTCGCTTCCCCGCAGCCCTAGCTGGGCCGCAGCGGAGGCGAGCAGCAGGGTCTTCTCTGACCCGTCATCGAGGACGGCGTAAGTGTCCAGGACTTTATTCTGGTAGCTTAGTGTCACACGCACTACTTTTAGGAGTACTCGGGCTCCACTGCTGCTGGCGGGATCGATGTACATGACGCTCGCTTTGCGGCTGGATGGTGCAGGTGAAGGGCGCCGTCTGTTACCGTCGTGAAGTATGTCCAGATGGGCTCCATCGCACTTGGTGCACCTTTTCTTTAAGCGGCATTCGGCTGCCATGTGTGAGCGCGCACAGCGAAAACAGCGCTTGTTGGACTTTATCCATTGACCTGCTTCCTCCGCGTTCAGCTTGGGGAAGGAGTCACATTGCGCTAGCCAGTGTTCTTTCTCACAGTAGGGGCACACTATCTTCCACTTCTCCGTTCCGGAGGGGGTACTGTGGCTCCTGCTGCTCGGTACTGACTCCGATTGGTGCATCACAGTCACCGATCTTCTTCCATCATTTAGTCGTCTGGTTCCTTCTCTGGAGCCAGGGGTGCTCCGTCCGAATGTATCTAGCCGTAGGCTGCTGACTTCTCTCGCCAGGAAGTCTGCTAGATCGAGGAGGTTCGGTTCGGGGCCATTCGGGTCTCTGTGGTCCCTCTGCCGCCTAAAGCGCTCCTGACGAGCGGGCGGCAGCTTCTCCAGGATCCTTTCCACATTTGAGTTGGCGTAAAGTTCATGCCTCCCCTTCTCTCTTTGCGCTCCCAACATCCCTACCAGGGACTGCACTCTGATGGACAGGTCGTCCAGTGCTCGATTGTCTATTGCTGGGGGTAAGCGGTCGATGTGTCGGATCTCCTGGATCACGTAATCCCATATGCGCCCATACCTCTGGTCCAATGCTACCAGCGCTGCTGTGTATGGGGTGGTGGAAGTCGCGTAGGCGAGCGCTATATTATGTGCGCGGGGTACCTTTAAGTGCTTCAGTAGGATGGCGTATTTGTGGCGTTCATCCAATACATCCACCAACATGGTCTCCAGACACATGCGGAGTTCTGTATACTGGGCCCGGTTCTCTTGGGTGAAGTCGGGTACCATAGGCGTGCCAATGTATGACGCTGACTGTGGATACATCGGCGAGCGTTGGGGGAGAGGCCTCCTAGGCGAGTCTCCTCCCGCTCCTTGGTATGGGCTGGTACCGGCAGTGTACCATGGCCCGCTTGTCCAGGTGCTGTTCCTCGGTGCGGGTCGTGCGTCGTGCTCACCCGGGTATAGAGTCGGGGGTCTGTAGCGCAGCTCCGCGGGAGTATAGCCTGGGCTGTACCGGGCCTCCTGGTCCGGTAGAGTACTGTGCTGTCTTCGGGCGTGGTTCTCCTCCTCTTCCTCTTCGTCTTCAGTTAGGTCATCCAGTGCTTGTAGTCTCTGGTTTAGCCTCTCCACAGGGTATGCTGCTCCTTCCCGGTTGCTAGGTCTCGCTTGGACCGGTGGGGGGAGGTGGTCTGTGGGGGGTATAGACCTCGTCTGTTGGTCAAGTTCAGGGTTGTTTACTCGGCTAGGGGATGCCGCCCTGGAGGTGTGTCTAGACGAGTTCCTGGAGCCTCTGGCGGAGGGAGAGGGTGTTGTCCGTCTGATCAGCTGTTCTATTAGTTGCGACTGCTGTCTGTCGCGCGCTGCGTCCCGTTGAGCACCGGCTCGTTCTCGGGCCACATTCTCTTCCATCTGAATGCGTCTTATTTCTAGACGTATCTGCTCGTGTTCGCTTTGCTGCTGGATCTGCAGTCGGTCGCGTTCAGCAGCGGCGTTCAGGCTGATGAGGAAGGCCTGCTGTAGGGTCCTCTCTGCCTCGCTGGGAGAAGGCGGTTGTATAGGGGAGCCTTCCCTCGGGGTACTCCTTGCGGAGCCTTGGAGCTCTATCTCCACGGTGCTCTCCCCGTCTTCTTCCGTGCCGAGTTCTCTCTCGGTAGCGTTGTATTCCTCCCGGGACTCATCGGGGACTACTTCTTCAGTACTGGCGGGGTGTGAAGTCATGTCTGGTTCCCACTGGTCCCCACCGTGAACTTGGTCAGTTACATTAGAGCCCGTAGGGGCCTCTATGGTCGGGGTAGTCTGGGCGTTGGGGTTAGACATACTTTTACTTTCTAGTTTTACCGCGTTTACTGTTAGTAGAAGACTAGGTTGTTGACTGACAGCGTAAGCCTCTAAGTACTGAGGGAGCCGTCGTTCGCGCTGCGGGCGTTGGTTAGGAGGATCGTTTCGTGGAGTGTTCATCATAGGCCATTTCAATATTAATAACACTATATTAATATTACACTGATTACCCTCCGGCTCGAAGGACCAATTGTAACTGAGGGGTACAATTCCCTGACTGTATTACTAGATATGATACTTACTACCACTACCTTTGTACTTAATATTCGGCCACCCAGTACACGGCATAAATATATTATCATAAACACTCTCACGTAGATGAAACGGATCCAACACAAATGTACGAAGTCGAAACAGGTCTTTATTTCTACACAGCGATGGTGTGTAGAACAAGCACTTAATCACTTAATTACATTTATGAATTGAAATAGTATGCACTTTTATGGCAAAGAGTATTCGTCGGTATATCAATAGAGAATGTCCAATCTCTGAAGGCGCAGGTGGTAAATATACGACCTGGAATAGTTAAGGAATAACAGCAATGATACTTTAATGATTATATACTAGATACACTAGAGGGGGGTAATCCGGTCGCTTGTAAGCCGACAGGAGTAGGAGGGGGGGGGGGGTAGAATCCGGCTGCCTCGTCCGGCCAAGGGTATCCCAGGTGAACCCACTGTAGTGCCGTTCAATGCGCCGGCGATCCTTGGACCACAGATGAAAGCAGGTGGACTCTTTGTGGGCCGGCTCTCTCCGGTCCACGGGGGAGAGACGTGAAGCGACCTCGTCTTGCAGAGCGTCTCCTCACCTTGCGTCCTCTCCAGGGGGGGGGGTTCCAACACACGGCAGTGTCGGGGGTCTTTATCCATGGAATAATCAAAGTATACAAAGCATAATCCGTGCCTGGGAAGGCGGGCTGTCGTCGGTAGAATAATCCGGTATACAGGTCCACTCGCTCGTCGGCTCTGGGGCTCCTCGGGTGCAGCTTCACATAGGGTCAACCACCCTGGGTAAGCAGCCAGTTCTCTGCCCGAAACGATGGGGTACTGACTACGGTAGTATTCTCACCGCACGAAGCACTATATATTAACAGACTATTATTAGCTTAATAGACTACGTCCAACTCGACGATATAGTGCCAAATATGACTATTCAAATATTAATATACACGATGTCTCAATACCGATGGTAGGCGAACTTGGCCTTACTCCCACACGTGGCGTCGCGGGGAGGCTTTACGTCTGTGACTCTATTGGAGGGTAAGAAACTGGACTGAAAAGAAAGTCCTACTTTAGTAGCGCAGTATATATACGCACTATGAACAAATAGTCCCATTAGTGGTGCGGTAGCCAGATTCCTACGCGGAACTAGGACTTGTTCGTACATGTGGAGCGGTACGTTTGAACTGGGTCTGAGGGGTATGGCAGCCTGGCACCAAGGTCTCGACCAATAGTAGAATGGAGACTATTATGGGATGTTCAGTAGGCTAGAATGGATATTCAATGCATATTGTACAAGGAATATACAAGGGATATCAGGGAATATTAGAGAATATACAAATACAATTAAATATATATATATAAATAAATATATATATTCGGTTTAATCTGGCCCTTCACAACAGACTGTATATATAATATATACTTTTTAATCTGGGACATCATTTTCAAAGAGTCATCCTGTAATGCCTTCTCTCTCTCTCTCCCAAGACGGTCAAGATCTACCAAGTCTTCAAGATCTTCAAGTGGTCATGCTTGTAAGTGATGTATACAATGTTTTATTGTGTGTGTGACTGTGTATATATATACTTTTCAATCTGGGACTTTCATTTCAACAGCTGGAAAGGGTCATCCTGTGTTGATGGATGCTACTGTATATTATGTAGATGTGCATGACATGGACTAAATTAGAGGTCCTAGATATGCAAAATAATATTGAGAATCACTGGCCTTAGACTATCTACTAACGTATTCTCGCTCTCTCTCTAGGTTCATGGCCACTAATGACTTCAGACCTTCAGAAGGACAGTATGCTGGATGAGGAAGGTCTTGGCCATGCTGCAATGGCTCCTAGAAGACAAGAACGGAGAGGTGCTGGACCTGGCTGTCAAATGGTTTGTAATGCTACAGTATATTATGTAGATGTGCATGACATGGACTAAATTAGAGGTCCTAGATATGCAAAATAATATTGAGAATCACTGGCCTTAGACTATCTACTAACGTATTCTCGCTCTCTCTCTAGGTTCATGGCCACTAATGACTTCAGACCTTCAGAAGGACAGTATGCTGGATGAGGAAGGTCTTGGCCATGCTGCGATGGCTCCTAGAAGACAAGAACGGAGAGGTGCTGGACCTGGCTGTCAAATGGTTTGTAATGCTACAGTATATTATGTAGATGTGCATGACATGGACTAAATTAGAGGTCCTAGATATGCAAAATAATATTGAGAATCACTGGCCTTAGACTATCTACTAACGTATTCTCGCTCTCTCTCTAGGTTCATGGCCACTAATGACTTCAGACCTTCAGAAGGACAGTATGCTGGATGAGGAAGGTCTTGGCCATGCTGCAATGGCTCCTAGAAGACAAGAACGGAGAGGTGCTGGACCTGGCTGTCAAATGGTTTGTAATGCTACAGTATATTATGTAGATGTGCATGACATGGACTAAATTAGAGGTCCTAGATATGCAAAATAATATTGAGAATCACTGGCCTTAGACTATCTACTAACGTATTCTCGCTCTCTCTCTAGGTTCATGGCCACTAATGACTTCAGACCTTCAGAAGGACAGTATGCTGGATGAGGAAGGTCTTGGCCATGCTGCGATGGCTCCTAGAAGACAAGAACGGAGAGGTGCTGGACCTGGCTGTCAAATGGTTTGTAATGCTACAGTATATTATGTCGATGTGCATGACATGGACTAAATTAGAGGTCCTAGATATGCAAAATAATATTGAGAATCACTGGCCTTAGACTATCTACTAACGTATTCTCGCTCTCTCTCTAGGTTCATGGCCACTAATGACTTCAGACCTTCAGAAGGACAGTATGCTGGATGAGGAAGGTCTTGGCCATGCTGCAATGGCTCCTAGAAGACAAGAACGGAGAGGTGCTGGACCTGGCTGTCAAATGGTTTGTAATGCTACAGTATATTATGTAGATGTGCATGACATGGACTAAATTAGAGGTCCTAGATATGCAAAATAATATTGAGAATCACTGGCCTTAGACTATCTACTAACGTATTCTCGCTCTCTCTCTAGGTTCATGGCCACTAATGACTTCAGACCTTCAGAAGGACAGTATGCTGGATGAGGAAGGTCTTGGCCATGCTGCGATGGCTCCTAGAAGACAAGAACGGAGAGGTGCTGGACCTGGCTGTCAAATGGTTTGTAATGCTACAGTATATTATGTAGATGTGCATGACATGGACTAAATTAGAGGTCCTAGATATGCAAAATAATATTGAGAATCACTGGCCTTAGACTATCTACTAACGTATTCTCGCTCTCTCTCTAGGTTCATGGCCACTAATGACTTCAGACCTTCAGAAGGACAGTATGCTGGATGAGGAAGGTCTTGGCCATGCTGCGATGGCTCCTAGAAGACAAGAACGGAGAGGTGCTGGACCTGGCTGTCAAATGGTTTGTAATGCTACAGTATATTATGTAGATGTGCATGACATGGACTAAATTAGAGGTCCTAGATATGCAAAATAATATTGAGAATCACTGGCCTTAGACTATCTACTAACGTATTCTCGCTCTCTCTCTAGGTTCATGGCCACTAATGACTTCAGACCTTCAGAAGGACAGTATGCTGGATGAGGAAGGTCTTGGCCATGCTGCGATGGCTCCTAGAAGACAAGAACGGAGAGGTGCTGGACCTGGCTGTCAAATGGTTTGTAATGCTACAGTATATTATGTAGATGTGCATGACATGGACTAAATTAGAGGTCCTAGATATGCAAAATAATATTGAGAATCACTGGCCTTAGACTATCTACTAACGCATTCTCGCTCTCTCTCTAGGTTCATGGCCACTAATGACTTCAGACCTTCAGAAGGACAGTATGCTGGATGAGGAAGGTCTTGGCCATGCTGCGATGGCTCCTAGAGGACAAGAACGGAGGTGCAGGATCTGGCTGTCAAATGGTTTGTAATGCTACAGTATAAATTATTGTATTACATCACGCTCACCATCAATGACTCCACCATCACCCCTCCCCCCTAGTCCGCAACCTCTGTGTCATCCTCGACCCCACCCTCTCATTTGACCCCATGTCCGCTCCATTGTCAAAACTTCATATTTTCACCTCCGCAACATTGCCAAAATCCGTCACTGCCTCTACCCCCTGCTGCTGAATCCCTCATACACGCCTTCATCTTTTCCCTCCTGGACTACTGTAACTCCCTCCTCACTGGCATCACCTCCCGCTCCCTTCATAAACTGCAGATGGTCCAAAACTCAGTTGCCCGCCTCCTCACTAACACCCGGTCCCGCGAACACATCACTCCTGTCCTCCACTCCCTCCACTGGCTCCCGATCAAGGAACGCATTAACTTCAAAACACTACTCCTCACCTTCAAAGCCATCCATAGCCTGGCCTCACCCTGGTCTTAAACTTTTTACACCAAGAGAACGGTGGGGAGAGAATATATACATATGATGGGGAGAGAATATATACATACAGTGGGGAGGAGACTGTACATTAGGAGGGGGTGGGTGGGTGGGAGAGAAATATACATATAATAGACAGTCTCCTCCCCACCGTATGTATATATTCTCTCCCCACCATATGTATATTTCTCTCCCACCCACCCACCCCCTCCTAATGTACAGTCTCCTCCCCACCGTATGTATATATTCTCTCCCCACCATATGTATATATTCTCTCCCCACCATATGTATATTTCTCTCCCACCCCCTCCTAATGTACAGTCTTCTCCCCACCGTATGTATATATTCTCTCCCCACCATATGTATATTTCTCTCCCACCCACCCACCCCCTCCTAATGTACAGTCTCCTCCCCACCGTATGTATATATTCTCTCCCCACCATATGTATATATTCTCTCCCCACCATATGTATATTTCTCTCCCACCCCCTCGTAATGTACAGTCTCCTCCCCACCGTATGTATATATTCTCTCCCACCCCCTCCTAATGTACAGTCTCCTCCCCACCGTATGTATATTCTCTCCCCACCATATGTATATTTCTCTCCCACCCCCTCCTAATATACAGTCTCCTCCCCACCGTATGTATATATTCTCTCCCCACCGTATGTATATTTCTCTCCCACCCACCCCCTCCTAATGTACAGTCTCCTCCCCACCGTATGTATATATTTTCTCCCACCCCCTCCTAATGTACAGTCTCCTCCCCACCGTATGTATATATTCTCTCCCCACCGTATGTATATTTCTCTCCCACCCACCCCCTCCTAATGTACAGTCTCCTCCCCACCGTGACCGTATGTATATTCTCTCCCCAACATATGTATATATACCGCCATCTTTCTCCCGGGTTGGTGTGATCACATGACTGACAAAGCCGTGCAGTGATGGGCCAGAAGTCAATTCGATTGCATCCAGGCTCGATTGCTTATCCTGTCTGGGTAGCCCGGATGATGGTTTTTTACATCGAATTTTATACACCGCAATTATGCATCGAATGCATCAATCAATCAAGACCCGCGTCGCAGGCACTGCATTCCGTTCTCAGAATGGATTTGAGAGAGATCATCAGCAGGCTATATATGATATTCAGACTCTAGATCTATTTGCAGAGCCAGATGAGATGAGGCAACCTGTGCGATTGGCTCTTGACAACTAATTTTGCACGTACTGTATAGGCTACAGACAGTATGTGTGTATGTGCGCACTGCGGGAGGTGGCCAGAAGCGCGCAACTAGCCAACTACTATTATTACTACTATATTAATACAGTTTTATCCATGGCAAAGCGCTCCAGCGCTTGAATACGGCCGGGGGATCCGCTCTATACAATGCAGACCCACGGCTCTCGTATTATAATGAGCGAGGCGTGTTATTATTAGAGTTAATAATATTGTATATTGTTTCCACTGCCTTTTTATTCTATTTTTACTTCTCCACTGTACTATAACTATGTCTTCTACTACCTGTACCTCCCCTCCCCCCGGCCCTCCCCATGCTGCTGAATTTATATTATTTTATGAATACAACGTTTAATGTTCGCTAACGTAGAGAAACGTCAGACGTAATTCGAGATACGTCAGACGTACTTCGAGATACTTCCGTACTTTCCGCCAATCAGCGCATTGCCCTGTCACAGGAGTAATAGTCCTGTGGCAGGGCGGAAGTTCCAATCTGGACCGAGGCTCCGAGTCTGCAGCTGGACCCTATTGGATCTCGCTGTACAGCGTTATTGAGATCAATATTGAATTTTTTCGCCATGGCATTCAAAATTCATATATACACCCATGGCCGCCTAGTTATAGTTGAAAGTGGGGGTGCAAGATTCTTTTTTATTTTTTTTTTATTTTATTTTTTTTACATTTAATGAACACCTGTATGTGCAATTTCCTGCAATATAGAGCCTTCAATCTTGACCAAAATAAAGCTGCTCTTTTCACTATAAAACTCAGTTTATATTGCAGTATGATAGCTATAATAATAATAACTTCACTGCGAGGGCTCTTTTAGCTAACGCTAGCTAGGCACGTATGATAGCCAATTACTATTATAATAATAATAATAATAATAACTTTCCCATCCTCCCAAAGCCCCTCCGGCCCCGTTCACATCCGCAGCGGCAGTACCAACAACAACAACAATTAATTGACGCTATCAATAGCCCCAGTGAGCGAGGCGGCTGGCTGAATGAATGAATGAAAACTTTATTTAACAGATTGCAGAATGGGTACAATACAGTACGGCTCAATACACACAATTGTTAAGGTGATGCAGACCAGAGAAAGACGTTTGTCTTGTTTACATCAGGGTCCATACTAGCCCCTTTCGTGACTGTGCTGCACCGAGTGAATCCACAGTCACTTGCTCCTCAATGGGAAACCAACCTAGATTTACCCTGAAGGACTGGTTCTGGCCGAACCGTTCGTTATACAAGTATCACAGAGACATTACAAATGTGCTCACAGTTGCACGAGGGTTTCGGACAGAGATACGGGATGGTGCGCAGGCGCTGTGATCACCCAACGGCGGAAATAATGCCGCTTTGAGCAGTTTATAAAAAAATATTAAAAATATTTATTAGCAACGCCGAGCTTTCAAACCATCCCGTATCTCTGTCCGAACATATACAGAAATAAATACAGTAAAAACATACATGACATCATGACATTTATGGCATAGGGACATACATGACATACAGGTATATACTGTAGTACTGTTACATTTGTGACATATACGATATGCAAATAATATACAGTACTGTTACCCAGAGATCCTAACAGAAAATATTATATATATATGATGGGGATGAGACTGTACATTAGGAGGAGGGGGGGGGGGGTGGACATTTACGGTGGCCAGTTTCGAATTGCAGTCTCCCGTAGGTGCTCTTTAAGAGCGGTTTTGAATGTGGGCAGGGGTAAAGTGGGTTTTAGGAGTGAGGTTAAGCAGTAGTCTGACCAGTTTGTTTTGTGATGTTTGTAATCTTGTTTTTAGTGCCTTTGAGGTGCTTTGGTACCATGAGGTGCAGGCATAGTCGTAGTACCCTTGAATGAGTACTGAGAGTACCCATGATTTTTGCCATTTTGTTATCGTGAAATTGGTATTAAATTTAATTCTGATTGGCATTAAAAAGTCTTAAAGCCTTAAATCTGACTGGGCTAAACCCTGGTTATTTTCAGCCCAATTTATTCATTTCACTGCAAACCATCTGATCAATATATCACCCATACTACATAAAGCATTTACTGACGATCACGTAATTATAAACGCCGCCCCCCCCCCCTTTCCTCCGTGCATGATGACGCATAACGTATACGATCATATACAGTTGCATTTTTTAATATAGCGTGTCTAGGGAATAAACGGCAATCGATGCATTTAGGTCTATAACTCACATTCTAGGAATTACTACAGAAAATGATAAAACATACTTATATTCTAGAAGGTATTTTTGTATTTTTGTATGAATGAAAAAGTATAACGTTCCTACATCCTGAACAATAGATAATCGATGTTGAATGCAGGCATTAAAGTGTTCCGTCTCAAGACGGATTTCCGTCAATTTGATTGGGGAGATCCGTCAATTTGATTCGCAGTCTAACGGAATTGACTACCTGGTATAATATGATTTGTAGATGCATACAGATTGAAACAAAATTGAGCCAATCAGAGGCGCCAAATATCATGAAAAGGGAATTTTTTCTACCGAGGCAGCGCCAAGCAGTCATCACTCAGGGACTCGAGTGGTTGCAGCTGGAGGCTATTGGGCGAGTGACATTTGCGAGGTCTGTCCGCCACATGGCAGGGTAACAAAATAGTTGTGTCCCCTGCTGTGGTTGTGAGTATAGTATACGTTTATTAGCTTAACTCCGTAGCAACATCACACAGGTGTATCTGTAGACAGTCTCCTCCCCACCGTATATATCTTTTTTCCTACCACCCACCCCCTCCTAATGTACAGTCCCGGACTTTCCAGTGAATCATAGTGTCCTTTTTTTTCATTTTCCCAGATGCACCATGCACCAAGGATCCAGCTGATTACTGCCAATCTGGAGGATTGTTCCTTATCTGCTCTTCACTTGTGCCACTGATTCATTGACCTTTTGTGGTGTGGTATGTTTTGATTTTTACTTAGTAATACACTGTATAGTTGGGATTCTGAATTAAACAGTATAATGTTCACATATATTATGGAGCCCCCAGGGGTCGGGAGAATATTGTGGAAAACAATATAAAACTGAAATGGTAAAGCTAAAAAACTGTAGACCTGACCACAACCCCCTCGGTTCAACAGCACAATATGTTGCTTTCTCCGCTTTTAAAAGTTGAAATCATCTGATGACATTGAAGGGATAGTTCAGAATTGTGGACATAAAGTTTAATTTACTACTTGGCCATTATGTTATGTTCAATGGACTGCACTTATATAGCAATAGCGCTTTTATCCAAAGCGCGTATGGCCTCTCATTCACCTATTCACACACATTCACACACCAATGGTGGCAGCTGCCATGCATATTGATCCATAAATAGTGTTTAGATTGTACTTCTATAGGTTTTTAACTTTACATACTGTATTTAAACATTATATTTGAACAAACACTGCAAGCTAAAGTTTTAAATCATTTGAATCTGTTTTATACAGCACACTTGCTTCCAAAATAAAGCAGTTTTACAATCCTGATCGTTTGTTAACACTTGAAGCTTTTTGTTTCTAACAATCTGTACAATAAAAGTGTTTCTCTGCTGAACTTTGAGTTCTGTCACTTAATTGAAGGAGTTTGATTGTAATAATTATGGGAAAACCTGTAAAATAACAGTGTTTCACTGCTGAACTTTAAGTTCTGTCACTTTATTGAAGGAGTTTGATTGTAATAATTGAGGAAAAACCTGTGAAATAACAGTGTTTCACTGCTGAACTTTAAGTTCTGTCACTTTATTGAAGGAGTTTGATCGTAATAATTTAGGAAAAATCTGTGAAATAACAGTCTTTCACTGCTGAACTTTGAGTTCTGTCACTTTATTGAAGGAGTTTGATTGTAATAATTATGGGAAAACCTGTAAAATAACAGTGTTTCACTGCTGAACTTTAAGTTCTGTCACTTAATTGAAGGAGTTTGATTGTAATAATTGAGGAAAAACCTGTGAAATAACAGTGTTTCACTGCTGAACTTTAAGTTCTGTCACTTTATTGAAGGAGTTTGATCGTAATAATTTAGGAAAAACCTGTGAAATAACAGTCTTTCACTGCTGAACTTTGAGTTCTGTCACTTTATTGAAGGAGTTTGATTGTAATAATTATGGGAAAACCTGTAAAATAACAGTGTTTCACTGCTGAACTTTAAGTTCTGTCACTTAATTGAAGGAGTTTGATTGTAATAATTGAGGAAAAACCTGTGAAATAACAGTGTTTCACTGCTGAACTTTAAGTTCTGTCACTTTATTGAAGGAGTTTGATCGTAATAATTTAGGAAAAACCTGTGAAATAACAGTCTTTCACTGCTGAACTTTGAGTTCTGTCACTTAATTGAAGGAGTTTGATTGTAATAATTATGGGAAAACCTGTAAAATAACAGTGTTTCACTGCTGAACTTTAAGTTCTGTCACTTTATTGAAGGAGTTTGATCGTAATAATTGAGGAAAAACCTGTGAAATAACAGTGTTTCACTGCTGAACTTTGAGTTCTGTCACTTAATTGAAGGAGTTTGATTGTAATAATTATGGGAAAACCTGTAAAATAACAGTGTTTCACTGCTGAACTTTAAGTTCTGTCACTTTATTGAAGGAGTTTGATCGTAATAATTGAGGAAAAACCTGTGAAATAACAGTGTTTCACTGCTGAACTTTGAGTTCTGTCACTTAATTGAAGGAGTTTGATTGTAATAATTATGGGAAAACATGTAAAATAACAGTGTTTCACTGCTGAACTTTGAGTTCTGTCACTTAATTGAAGGAGTTTGATTGTAATAATTATGGGAAAACATGTAGAATAACAGTGTTTCACTGCTGAACTTTGAGTTCTGTCACTTAATTGAAGGAGTTTGATTGTAATAATTCTGGGAAAACATGTAAAATAACAGTGTTTCACTGCTGAACTTTGAGTTCTGTCACTTAATTGAAGGAGTTTGATTGTAATAATTCTGGGAAAACATGTAAAATAACAGTGTTTCACTGCTGAACTTTAAGTTCTGTCACTTTATTGAAGGAGTTTGATCATAATAATTTAGGAAAAACCTGTGAAATAACAGTGTTTCACTGCTGAACTTTAAGTTCTGTCACTTTATTGAAGGAGTTTGATCGTAATAATTTAGGAAAGACCTGTGAAATAACAGTGTTTCACTGCTGAACTTTGAGTTATGTCACTTAATTGAAGGAATTTCATCGTAAATGTAGGGAAAACTTGTGAAATAACAGTGTTTCACTGCTGAACTTTAAGTTCTGTCACTTTATTGAAGGTGTTTGATCATAATAATGTAGGAAAAAACCTGTAAAATAACAGTGTTTCACTGCTGAACCTAACCTGTCAATTAACAGTGATTCTCTGTTCTCGGGTTCTCAAATAATAAACAGAATTATCTGTAAATGTATTGCTTTTCCACTTTATTTTAATTAGGGTATTTCAATGTAAATTCTACAGAATATCTCTGGCACCAAGCTGCCGGACTTCTACCGTTTTTTTACCGATTTTTTTCTTACAGTGTAGCAGCCAAGAGTCCCAAGAAGGTAGCAGCCAAGAGTCCCAAGAAGGTAGCAGCCAAGAGCCCAAAGAAGGTGAAAAAGCCCGCTGCGCCCAAGAAGGCCCCAGCTAAGAAGGCTGCCAAGCCAATAGCAGCTAAGAGAGGAGCTCCCAAAAAGAGATAAGCGTAAGCGTTTGAACAGAACGTTGTCTTTAATTCAACAAAAGGCTCTTTTAAGAGCCACCCACCACTTCCATGAAAAGCTATTATTGTACTCTAGTGTGTGGAAGTGAAGGGGTCTTATCGAATTATATAACTTCGTATTACTTATGGGATGGTTGATTTCCACGAGTTACCTCAGATATAGGTTCTCAATTGGAGAATGTTGATTGTTATTAAGTCCGCTTTCGATTAGTGGGTCCTACTAACGCAGATACTTTACCGCAACGAGTTGAGCCCTTTATGTGGAAATACATGAATTGCTATCATTATGGTCCATTTATGTCTGTGCGTAAATGACCGCTATGACACTTGGAATGACTACGGGTGATGGCCCATTAGTGGACACAGCAGATTAATGTAATTTCATTTATTCAGACCGGTTTGGATCATAATATGTTACTTGGCACATAATTATGTTCCCCACTACCTCACATTAAATATATACACAAGCAACCATTATATTATACAGAACAAGTGGAACATTGACTCACAAAAGGCTCTTTTATGGACCCCCACTATTTATATGAAACAGGCACGGCTACAAAACACGACTAGTTCTACCGATTTATTTATAATGTGATTAGTGATCCAGACCAGGTAAAGAAAATGGTCTCAACGAGTCGCACCGCTTCAGGTAGTTATCTCAGCGGTCAGATATTCCAGCACAGCCGCCAGATAATCCAATGTACAGTTACCCCACCCAACCACCTCCAATGTACAGTTCCCCCCACCCCCTCCTACCCAACCTCCAATGTACAGTTTCTTTGTCAAATCTATATACTCTCTTTTTTAGACTATTTTTGTATCACAAACAATATTGTATTTGTAAATCTGGTATGTCATAAATGTATAGATGTAGCAGTATTGTCTGTCATGTTATGATGAATTGAAAATGGGGGACCCTGATGTAAACAAGACGAAAGTCTTTCTCTGGTATGCAGCCCCTTAACAATTGTGTGTATTGAGCCGTACTGTATTGTACCCATTCTGCAATACAATACAGTACGGCTCAATACACACAATTGTTAAGGGGATGCAGACCAGAAAAAGACGTTTGTCTTGTTTACATCAGGGTCCCCCATTTCCATTTAGAAACATCTCTTACAAAAATGTATCCTGGCATTCCTATGATAACAAATGATGCCATGTACCATTGATATCATGGTTTAAAATGGACTATACCATGTTATAACCATGTTATTAATGGTTCCATTACATTTACTATATGGCTGTACCATGGTAAATAATTTATATGACTGGTACCATGGTAAAACAGAAAATATTTTTTTAAGGGCAGATTCAGAGCACCTTGTGAAACATAAAAGCAACTATTGAGCTGCTGATCAGTTTGATCAAAAGTGTCCTTATTAGTAAATACTGTTCAGAAAAGTTAGGCCCTAATCTGTGATTTTATGTTGTATGACAGAAACACATCTAGAGAAATTGTGACTAGATTTGAAGCATTAACATTACGAGTGGAGAGAGCATGGTGTGGTTTATCAGGGGATGCCTGTTGAGCAGAGTAACCTTTCAGCCAGATGTGGAGGCTGTGTATCCTGCTAAACATGGAGGGAGAGGGGGCCGGAGATGATCAGTATTGCTGAGGGTTACTTCTGATTGCTGGAGTTTGATGTCAACAATAACGTTATAAAAGGTTATTGTTGTTGTAATAATACATTTAACATACAACGCAAGGTTGTACATTGTACAGAAATATACAGAGCTCATATGATCAAATAATGAATACTATTTGCACTTGACTGTTGGAAATCATAGGACGTGTGGCTATGGGGTAGTTCATCTTTTTCATTATAATTAAATGAGCCTGGAATGTATTATTTTTGGAATAGCATTTCCACTTTGAAAATGCTAAAATAAACATTATCCATGTGTATTATAAAGTCCAATAATGTATTATTGATCAAGGTTCTAATACGGCAGGTGATATATTAATTTACTGTATACATGTGATGTACTAAGCTAGTCTATCCAATTTAGCTACTTGTAAACAACCTAAAATCACAGGATTTTGACTAGTAAATATAATTTGCAACTTAGCCATCCAAACTATGATTAGTTGCAAGTCATTTATTAATCAATAAGTATCATAATTTATACAACTTCATCTCCAGATGACAGAACCCCCTACCATGATAATAACTGTTCAAAAGAAAGGCAATACCCGGCACTCAACCACTTTGATGAACAGCGCGATCATGAGAATAATAACAACTCTCTCAGGACAGAGTGGGTGGCTCTTAAAAGAGCCTTTGGGTTAATCTTCAGTGAACAGGGTGGTTTACTTGGAGCTAGTGTACTTGGTCACAGCCTTGGTTCCCTCAGACACAGCGTGCTTCGCCAGCTCACCGGGCAGCAGCAGACGCACAGCGGTCTGGATCTCCCTGGAGGTTATGGTGCGACGCTTGTTGTAGAGAGCCAGGCGCGAGGCTTCTCCAGCGATGCGCTCAAAGATGTCGTTAACGAAGGAGTTCATGATCCCCATGGCCTTGGAGGAAACGCCGGTGTCGGGATGAACCTGCTTCAGGACTTTGTAAATGTAGATGGCATAACTCTCCTTCCTGGACTTTCTGCGCTTCTTGCCACCCTTGGCAGCGGTCTTGGTGACGGCTTTCTTAGAGCCCTTCTTGGGCGCTGGCTTGACTGGTTCAGGCATATTCGACGGCGTATCAGACTCGAAATCTCGAATGGTGACGGTCGCTTACGGTTTCCTGCCTTATTTGTAGGAGGTTGATGCAAATAGTACTACGTGGCTTCTACGATACGACTGGTCGGGCGTGGCGCACGTGTGTAAAGCTAATAGAAGTTAAGTTCTCATTTAGCCAGTAGAGGGCAGAAGAGTTTCAGCCATGAGTTTGTTCTGCTTTACTCTCTTAAATTAAACGATTATCTATGAGTACTACTACTAATAATGCTGATCAGGTGTTACAGGTATAAAGACACTATGGTAGTAAGTCATACTGGCCAGTGATATAAGGTAAGGGATATATTATAGTCACACAAGTATATAAAAAAGATTATATGCAGGTGTATTCTACGGAAGCCCTAAGAGGCCATACATACATTTGATTTACTATTCATTTTATCGTTTACTCGACATAACAAATAGTTTATTTGTGATAACAAATTAATTTATTTCGTTATCTCGAGATTGTTTGGAAGTGTGGATTCGCTACTTGTAGTCACTGGAAATCTAAATGTCACTATTTCAGCACCATGGACAGTACCGGACCACACTGACCATTTTGGAAATGGGGAAAGAACGCATGCAGCCTCAACCAAAATTAACTCCAGACAAAGCTCTGGAGCAAACACTGAGAATCCGGATGGTATTTATTTTTAACCATGAGTCATATTTATTACTAGTCGGCAGTGTATTCGATGAACTAATGGATCCGAGAAAAGACTAACTGAATATGAACATATTATGACTTCAATATTACGTTTTGCGTAGTCGAGTTATGAATCATTCTGGTTACTAGGTATTGAGCTACGATGGTCATCAAACGAAAGTATTACACATCACCAACTTCATCCACGTGGAATCAGAACATAGTTAAAATAAGGAAACTGGGCTCATTCACGATTATTGAGGTGGCTCTTAAAAGAGCCTTTAGGGGAACAACTAGTCAACAGGTCGATTTAAGCTCGCTCTCCACGGATGCGGCGGGCCAGCTGGATGTCTTTGGGCATGATGGTCACCCTCTTGGCGTGGATGGCGCACAGGTTGGTGTCCTCAAACAGACCGACCAGATAAGCCTCGCTGGCCTCCTGAAGAGCCATGATAGCAGAACTCTGGAAGCGCAGGTCGGTCTTGAAGTCCTGGGCGATTTCTCTGACCAGGCGCTGGAAAGGCAGCTTGCGGATCAGCAACTCGGTGGACTTCTGGTAACGACGGATCTCCCTCAGCGCCACGGTACCGGGCCTGTAACGATGAGGTTTCTTCACGCCGCCGGTAGCCGGTGCGCTCTTACGGGCAGCCTTGGTGGCGAGCTGCTTCCTTGGCGCTTTGCCACCGGTGGACTTACGAGCCGTCTGCTTAGTTCTGGCCATTATGAGAAACTATGTTTCAGTCTTCACTTCAACAATAATAATACGCTGCTGTGTAGAAACTCTGGCCTTATATTACTAACGCGGAGGCGCAGTCGTTTCTGATTGGTCTCCTCTCTGTGAGGTCGTTACTCCGCCTACACCTCACAGGGTTATTGGAGGACTTCACGGAGATACAACTGGGAACGAGGTTATTATTGGTGGACTGGTCTTTTGGAAAAACCGCCAACAAAATGTCTTTCTATTACCAAGAAAGCAATACTTCTACAACATCTATAACCATGCCTATTATAAGTTAAATGTATACTGTCCTGACTCCTCTCCACATACAGTTTCGACCTGGGAGCAACTAATAATGACATCATTAAGGAATAAGTTTAATCGGAATTCCATATAGAATATTTGTGGAGAAAATGTTTGCTTCTACAATAAGTGCCTTGTTTGACTCCTTATATTTACATTCGTCGAGAGCGTTCCAGCCAAATTAGTTTTAATTTCACTATTTTAGATCAGATTGGATTAAAATGAATTGTCATTATATAGTACAACGAAAATAAATTGGCGTCTTTCTAGAGTACACCTTCTTGCTGTCTTGTCGCACAGAACTTGTAAGTCGCTTTGGATAAAAGCGTCAGCTAAATGACTAAATGTAAATGTAAATGTAAATGTACAAATGTAAAAGTAAAGTGCAATAGGATTAAACTGAAGTATAATAAATGAGTACTATACCGAGTATTGTAATAATGCTGATCAGTATGTACAGTGTTATAGGTATAAATACACTATGGTAGTAAGTCATACTGACCAGTGGTATAAGTTAAGGTATATAAAAAAGATGATATGCAGCAGGTGTATTCAGACATAAGTGGATTTATATATACTATACATGCACACAAGAGTTACATGGGTAGAATATAGTTTGAGCCTCAAACTATATTCTACCCTGTAGTGATTACAGTGTAAGGCAGTAGGCAACAGAGTTCAAACAGTATGGATAACATATCCTAGAGTATTAATTTAACTGACTAGAACTTAGCCAATATGAAGTACCTTATATATAAGAATGACTTACTTTCACCATTGTTATTGCCCCAAACTACAGCTATGGAATTCTAACAGAACAGACAGCAATGGAGTTCTGGACTAAATCAGTTATTCAAAATAATGCAGCAATGCTGCACTTTGAGTGCCACGCCCAAGATTATTCGGGTTTACGCCCCAACCGTTGAGTGCCACGCCCGGCTATTCTCGGGTATTTTTTTATATTTTTTTTATTAGCGATCGGTTCAATGACTATCTAAATCCAATCAATATTCCTAATGCCGTTTCAATGTAAGGTTATAAAAATAAACATAAACATTCATATAATACAATAACCTAAAAAAAGAACTCATTGCTGAAACTCTTCTGCCCTCTACTGGCAAAATGAGAACTTAACTTCTATTAGCTTTACACACGTGCGCCACGCCCGACCAATCGTATCGTAGAAGCCACGTAGTAATATTTGCATCGACCTCCTACAAATAAGGCAGGAAACCGTAAGCGACCATCACCAGTCGATTCTGATAAGCCGTCGAATATGCCTGAACCAGCCAAGCCAGCGGCCAAGAAGGGCTCCAAGAAATCCGTCACCAAGACCGCTGCCAAGGGAGGCAAGAAGCGCAGAAAGTCCAGGAAGTTAAGTTAAGGGTACTACGACTATGCTTGCACCTCATGGTACCAAAGCACCTCAAAGGCACTAAAAAACAAATTACAAACATTTCAAAACAAGCTAGTCAGACTACTGCTTGACCTGACTCCTAGAACCCACCTCACCCCTGCCCACTTTGACAACCTAGGATGGCTTAGAGTAGACGACAGAGTACAGCAACTTGCAATGGGCCTGGTCTACAAGATACACTACGCGACCAAGGTACCCATGTACATGTCAAAATACTTCCCAAAGGTCAGTGAATACCACGATCACAACACCAGAGGGAGCTCCACAAATCATGTAAAACCCAGATTCGGCTAAAACAAGGGACTAAACACGTTTCGCAATTATGCTACATCAATGTGGAACGCCCTACCTAAAGCTGTAAAGGAATGTGAATCACTACCCACTTTCAAAAACACTCTCAAAAAACACCTACGTGAGACTTCAATTCGAAACTGGCCCCTACAAATGTCCTAACCTAGTTGTACAGTAAATGACCAAGTAAGGCTTTGTCAGTATTCCAATGTACAGTGTAAAATGTGTGCGTGTCCCCTACCCAACCCCCCCCCCCCCCACCTCCAATGTACAACCCTCACCCACCCACCCAACCCCACCCCACCCCACCCACCCAACCTCCTCCAATGTACAGTTTCTACGCCAAATGTATATACACTCTTTTTCTGGAAACTTTTGTATCACAAACAGTACTGTATTTGCAAATCTGATATGTCATAAATGTATATCTGTATGTCATGTATGTCATATATGTTATGATGAATTGAAAATGGGGGACCCTGATGTAAACAAGACGAAAGTCTTTCTCTGGTCTGCATCCCCTTAACAATTGTATGTATTGAGCTGTACTGTACTGTACCCATTCTGCAATCTGTTAATAAACTTTTCAATTCAATCAATCAATCAAAAGAGAATGGACATGTGTAATGATAGTTTGTTATCAGCGAGCCATATGCAGATTTTGCCTAGTTCCGAGCTGAGGGTTTTTTCAACCTGCAACTTGTTCTTGTCAGAGACCAGCAGGGCTGAGTCGTCCGCAAACAGGAACAGGTTGCAGTCACAGGCTGACGACATGTCATTTGCATAAATTAGGAAGACTGTTTTTATTTTGTTATTGGTGTATATGTGTGTATGTATATACAGTATATGTATATATATTATATATATATGTGTATTTATGTATATTTGTACTCCTGTTGGGGCCTCTTGGACCAGATCGATGTTTTATCTGGCTAAATAAAGGTTAAATAAATAAATAAATAAGAAACTGATGATTTGGTCCTGAGAGAGAGGTTAAGGATTCACCACCTGTCAGACCATATATGGAAAGTTTGATTGATTGTAGCCACGCCCCCATTTGAGATGATTTATGGCCCCCTAAGTCCCGCCCCCTTCTCTGATTGGTCGATGATTCAAGGAGGTGGGACATCCGGTTTCGAGGGGAGGGACATCCGGTTTAGGAGGGGGAGGGACATGTGGTTACGGAAGGGGAGGAGTTTTCAGATTTTTCTTCAAAATAATTTTTTTTTTAATTTGATTATTTTTCAAAATAAAAGTTCTTCAAAATAAAAGATTCAAAAATACGTTTTTTTTATTGTCAGAAATAAAAGATTCAAACGTTTTTTTTTCAGATTGTATTTGTGTATTCCAAGGTTTTCAGATTAAACATTTCACAATATGTATTTGTGTATCTTAAGAATATAGTTTCACAATAAGTATTTCTCAATAGTGTTGCTCCTTTTAACCAAGTAGCGTTATGTGTACTGTAGTGTAACGTTAGCTGTTTTTTAGACCCAAGTAGTTACTCGCGAACTGGACTGCTAAATAAAGATTAAAGATCTAACGTTCGGTGATGCTCATTCAGTGCTAACAACATTAGCTAAATAGCTAACAAACTAAATACAACGTATAGCATAGCTACAACACAGAATAACGTTAATACAATTACATGCATCATTGTTTACAATAAACGGGTGGGGCTAGTCAAAGGACTGGACACAGGGACAAGTTAAACATGAATAATTTATTATAACAGGTAGTTTCGAGTCGTGCCTACGCACCACAGGGCTTACTATTCTAGTATATACGGATTTGACGCTTCCTCCTCATCGTTGATTGCCTGTAGTAGCTGCATCTAACGTTAGTAGCTAACGTTAAAACTAACCTAAAGTTAGTTGTTCACCAACAATCTCAACATTTGTTTTATCATTAGCTCAAAAACACAGAACCGGACGAGACAAGTTGTCCGTGCATAGGATAATCACACAACAATACTTCCGGTCCGGTCGGTGGGCTTCAAAATAAAAGTCTAAAGCACCGGAAAAGACGGAGCGGTGGGCTTCAAAATAAAAGGCTAAAACACCGGAAAATACGTTTATTTTGTACAGCGTTTTCCTCCACGAGTACTCGAGTACATCATGTGATCAATCGATCTGGATTATTTTTGCCCATCCCTAGTTTATCCTGTGCTGAAGTCTCCATTCCAATAGAGATAGTGTATATTTTGGTCTTTATTTTGATTATGGCTTCACTGCCTTTTTATTTATTAGGTTTCCAGTTTGTTTCCTCACACTTTATTAACATTTTTGTACATGGTACTGCGGCGCAAGGTATATTAATAATACATGTACATCTTAAAAGGATGACACAAAAAGCCTGACAGAGGGCTTGTGTCCAGTTTCAGTTTGTTTTAATCAAATTAACAAGGTAGCTGGCCAAAAACACACTTATGAGTAAGAGTAAAAAAAATCCTACTTTTGAGAGTACTTAAGTACTGAAAAGTAAAAGTACATTGTTTTTTTTTAAAGGGATAGACCAGGGGTCTCAAACGCATTCGATTCATTTTTGCTATACATTGTGACATTGTGATAATGGGAGCAGAAGGAAGGGGCTTCACTATGGCAGCAAGTCATATTGTTTATTGTTGTTGTTTATTGTTTAAAAGGATCCCCATTAGCTGCCACCTAAGTGGCGAGGGGAAGCCACTGTATATATATATATGTATATATATATATGTATATGTATGTATATATATATATACATATTGGGGGGAGATGGTAGCATCTAAAGGTGCCAGGTCAGAGAGGTCGAAATGTGCTTGGCTTAGAAGACACAAAACATAACAACATGAGATACATATGACAATCACAATTTTTCTTTTTTCTTTTTGAACTTTCTTTTATTTTGTGTCATAATGAACATCACATTGCATTAATCATACAGTATAATATACTTGATTCACATAGTCAATGACATTTGTTACTCAGGCTCTTCCCTCTTATTCAATTTGTTTTCAAAGTATTCAGCGTAATCAAAATAAGCTGTATAATCCGAGTATGCCTCTTAAACAACCCAGTGGGGAGGGATTTTTACAATATTTTTTTTTATGATTTTTTTGTAGGATAAGAAACGAAAAAATAAATAGAAAAATTAATTTAGCAAAAGGAAAAAAAATAATTTTAACAGAAAAAAAAGAGCAACAAAAAAAGAAAAAAAGAGAGAGGGCGTCAGGAGGGTCAGACTCATGCTAGTGTATCTCCAGGTACAAGGTTACAAGTGACCATCTCTGCATAAACATATCTTTTTTCAGTTGCAATTGTGCAGCAATTTCTTCCATTGTATACATCTGTCTCAATCTCTTGGTCCATTGTTTGATTGTCTGTGGTTGATTTTGTAGCCATGCCATAGTTATCATTTTCCTTGCTATTAACAGTATCACTCTCAAGATGTATAACGTATCTCCATAGTATGTGCCTTTCGGTATACATCCCAAGATATAGTACGATGGATTCAGAGGTAAGTCAAGATCTAGAATGGTTTTAATCTCATTTTTGATATTCACCCAAAATGTCTGCACCCTTGAACAGTCCCAGAAAATATGTGTATGATCTCCGATCATTCCACATCCTCTCCAACATAGTGGTGAGGACCCACCAGCAAATCCGGAGAGAACTTGAGGAGTCCTAAAGTACCTGACCTTGACCTTCCAGTCAAACTCCTTCCACATTGGGCTATTTGTGATTTTATGATTGCTTGAATGGCTGTCCTCCCATTCTTCATTTTCTATGATCACATTAGCTTCCAACTCCCATTTTTCTTTAATATAGGTGGTGTCTCCTGGATCGTCTAGTTGTAACATGTTGTAAATATTGGATATCTGCTTTCTTTCCATCAAGTTTTTTTCTATTGTGTTAATAAAGTACCGCTCCACATTTGTTGGTGGTCTCTTAATTGCTTCCCACTCACTGTGAGTCATTACATAGTGTCTTATTTGAAAGTATCTAAACATGTCTTTCGAAGGTAGATCAAAACATTGCTGTAGCTGTGCAAACGATTTAAAACAGTCTCCTTCCATTAATTGATTGATAGTAACCAGGCCCAAATCCGCCCATTTAAAAAAAAAACCATCCTCCATAGCTGGCCGGAATTCTGTATTGTCTGCTATTGGCATGGCCCTAGATATTGATCGTGGACCTCCCCCCTTTTTCCTTACACTTTCCCATACCTTTAATGTATTTGTAATCGACTTGTTACCAATCTTAATTTTTTTCCAGTATGCTTTCCCCAGGAATATTATGGATCTGAGAGGGGTCTTTGGAATTGAGTTTTGCTCAATCTGTACCCATCCTGAATCTAGGTCCTTTTGTATCCAATGCACAAGTATGCGTAATTGAGCTGCCCAGTAGTAGTTTCTTAGGTTTGGTAGACCAAGACCACCCTTGTTCTTTGGCAAACAGTGTTTTAAGCCTTACTCTAGGTTTTTTCCTCTGCCAGATAAATTTGGATAGGAGTTTATCTAACCTTTTAAAGGTAGTGGCAGGTATTGGTATAGGTAGAAACTGGAAGAGAAAAATAAGTCTAGGTAGCACATTCATTCGAATTGATTCTATTCTTCCCACTAGGGAGAGAGGTAAAATGTCCCATCTGGCCATGTCTGATTTGATTTGTACAATCAACTTTTCGTAGTTTGCTTGATATAACTGATTGCTGCTGGGAGTCAAAATGATTCCTAAATACCTGAATCCGTCTCTAGCACAATGGAAGGGTGCTATACTATTCAGATGCGTTGGCCATGTTCCCACTATCATCATGGCTTCTGATTTGGTCTCATTTATCTTATAACCCGACAGTTCGCCGTAATTTCTTAAATCCATCATTATGTTTGGAATTGATTCTAAAGGGTTTTTGATATAAAGTAAAATGTCATCAGCAAATAGCGAGATCTTGTGTGTAATGCCTTTTTGGTCATCTATTCCCTGTATCTGAGGGTTTGATCTAATCATCTCCGCTAGTGGCTCTATGCCAATCGCGAATAGTAACGGAGACAAAACGTCTCCTTGGCATGTCGCTCTCTGTATCTCAAAGAAGTGAGAGCAGTGACCATTCACCCTTACTTAGTCTAGACTTAGGATTTTTATATAAACATTTTATCCAATCTATAAATGTGTTATTGAATCCCATACCTTTCAATGTTAGTTCAAGGTACAGCCAATCAACTCTATCAAATGCCTTCTCGGCATCTAAGCCGAGAAGCATTGATGGTTCTTTTCGAGATCCAGCCACTGTTTGCAGATTTAAAGTTCTTCTGATGTTGTTAGCACCCTGTCGACCAGTGATAAAGCCAGTCTGGTCTGGGTGTATCAGTTTTATTATATGTTTCTGTATTCTTTTTTTAAGTATAGATGTCAATATCTTGAAATCGTTGCAAAGGAGACTTATGGGCCTATAGGAACTACATCTTGTGGGGTCTTTACCTTCTTTATGTATTACCGAGACAATAGCTTCTGACCAGCTTCCTGGTGGATCTCTCTCAGATAGGGCATAGTTATAAACTACACTTAATACTGGTGTTAATTGTTCAGTGAAATGTTTATAAAATTCATTTGAAAACCCATCTGTACCTGGTGATTTATTGTTCTTAAGCATCTGAATAGTTTCCCCTATCTCCTTCTCCGTAATAGGGGAGGTTAGCTCATCCGCCTCATCTGGGGATAGTTTAGAAAGTTTAAGGTTATCTAAGAAGTTGTTGATTTTTTCTTTCTTGTTTTCCAATTGCTGTGCTTTGTAGAGGTCGGTATAGTAATCTGCAAATGCATTAGCAATTTCTTGCGTTTGCATTACTTCCATGTGTGTGCTGGGGTGTTTAATCTTTGGAACTATCCGACTTGACTGTATTTTGTGGAGCTGGAATGACAGTAGCTTGCTTGCCCTATTTCCCATCTCATAGTAATTCCTACCAGCAAATCTAAGGGCTCCTTCCGCTTTGTATGTCAACAGGTCATCTAGTTTTTGTTTGCAGGTTAGTAGAGCTTTTAAATCTTCCTCATCTCTGTTCAGTTTATGTTTCCTTTCTAGTATTTTTAACTCATTTTCTAGGTTCTGCTGTTTTTCATTTCGCTGTTTCTTTAGTGCACTTGAAATTGAGATAATTTTACCTCTCATTACAGCCTTTGCCGCGTCCCATAAAATTGATGGTGAGACATCCCCCTTATTGTTGAGATCAAAATAACTCTTCAGTTCTTCACTTATCCTCTCCCGTGTGTGAGTCAGACAGCATGGATACATTGAGCCTCCAATATTTAAAGATTTTATTGGTACTGAGGTTAAGTTGAAGAGTTAGAGGTCCATGATCTGAGATGGTCGCTGGTTCAATGATACATGATTCAACTTTGTCAATATCTTGCTTGGAAATACAGAAGTAATCTATCCGAGAGTAGCTACCATGGACCCCAGACCTAAAGGTAAAGTCTTTCTGCCTAGGATGGTGGAAACGCCATGCATCTATAAGTCCAAATTCTTTTATCATTGCATTCAGTGATCTAGATTTTTTTGAAATGGGTCCACAATCTACAGGCAGTTTGTCTACTTTTGGATTTAGTACACAGTTGAAATCACCGGCCATAAGGATAATTCCTTTGGCGTTACCAGCCAAAAGTGAGGCTATACCTTTAAAGAAATTGGGGCAGTCTTCATTTGGTGCATATATATTTAGAAAGGTTATGATTGATCCTCCTATTGACCCCAGGACCATAACATATCTGCCCTGGTCATCTGCAATTTCCTTTTCTTTGGTGAAGTATACTGATTTGTTAAATAGAATAGCCACTCCTCTCTTTTTCCCTGTTTGACAGGACGCACTATACACCTGGCCCACCCATTCTCTCTTCAGTTTCTGGTGTTCGTTCATTGATAAGTGCGTTTCTTGAATGAATGCTATAGAGCACTGCATTTTCTTAAGTTGTCCAAAAAGTTTTTTCCTCTTTATTGGGTTGTTGATTGATTGAAAACTTTATTAACAGATTGCAGAATGGGTACAATACAGTACAGCTCAATACACACAATTGTTAAGGGGATGCAGACCAGAGAAAGACTTTAGTCTTGTTTACATCAGGGTCCCCCATTTTCAATTCATCTGGACATATATGACATACATGACATACAGATAGTCAGTACTGCTACATCTATACATTTATGACATACCAGATTTGCAAATACAGTACTGTTTGTGATACAGAAGGAGTCAGGAAAAGGGAGTATATACATTTGACGTAGAAACTGTACATTGGAGGAGGTTGGGTGGGGGGGGGGTTGGGTACACTGGGATATTGACAACCATACTGGGTAATCTACATTGGAGGTGGTTGGGAGGGGGGGGGCACACTGTATATACAAGCAAAACTGTACATTGAGGGGGGGGGGGGGGGGGAGACACTGTACAAACAAACAAAATTGTACATTGGACTATTGACAAAACCATACTAGGTAAATTACTGTACATTGGAGGGGGTTGGGTTAGGATATTTACAGGGGCCAGTGTTGAATTGCAGTCTCCCGTAGGTGTCCCTTGAGAGAGGTTTTGAAAGTGGGTAGTGATCCACATTCCTTTACAGCTTTGGGTAGGGCGTTCCACATTGATGTGGCATAATTGCGAAACGTGTTTAGTCCATTATTTGAGCCGAATCTGGGTTTAACATGATTTGTGGAGCTCCCTCTGGTGTTGTGATCGTGGTATTCACTGACCTTTGGGAAGTATTTTGACATGTACATGGGTACCTTGGTCGTGTAGTGTATCTTGTAGACCAGGCCCATTGCAAGTTGCTGTACTCTGTCGTCTACTCTAAGCCATCCTAGGTTGTCAAAGTGGGCAGGGGTGAGGTGGGTTCTAGGAGTAAGGTCAAGCAGTAGTCTGACCAGTTTGTTTTGAGATGTTTGTAATTTTGTTTTTAGCGCCTTTGAGGTGCTTTGGTACCATGAGGTGCAAGCATAGTCGTAGTACCCCTGAATGAGTGCTCCTGCCAGAGTCTTCAGGGTATTCTTGTTTACCAGAGAGGAGATCCGGTACAAGAATCGAGTTCGTTGGTTGACTTTTTTTATTACATTGGATGCCATTTTGTCACAGGAGAGATTAGCCTCTAGGATGGAACCCAGGTAGGTAATTTCATCTTTCCTTGTGACAATATTGTCACCCACTGTAACTGAGAAGCCGTCGGTGTTAAGACCATTTATATTGTAACTAATACATTTAAGGCTTGTCATAATGTCATTGTATTTCGTATGTACAACATAGATCTATCTTCCATAGTATATGAGCTTGAGGCATTTGTCAAAGAGTATACAACATAAAAAACAAAACAAAATGGTCCCCTATTCACTTGTAAGGGAAAACCTAGGGCTTCCAATTTTCCAGTAAGCTGTCTTACATAAATCACAAATGAAATAATCTCCCGATGTTCTAGAGAGGTGTAGCTTTCTCTCTCAGGGAGCATATTGCACTAAGTGCAGAGAAGTTAACCACGAACGTATAGTATAGGTGTTGTGAAGGATCAGATTAAACCGAATATGTATATTTATTTATATATATATATTTAATTGTATTTGTATATCGTTTGATATCCCCTGTATATTCCTTGTACAATATGCATTGAATATCCCTTTAGTCTACTAAACAGCCCATAATAGTTTCATTCTACCATTGGACGAGAACCTGGCGCCAGGTTGCCATACCCCTAGGTCCAAGTTCAATTGTGCCGCCTAACATGTCGTGGCAAGCCCCGGTTCCGCGCAGGAATATGTCGGGCGAAATACGAATGGTACTATTTGTTCATAGCGCATATATATATGGCGCAAGTAAAGTAGAACTTTCTTTTAGTCCAGTTCTTTACCCTCCAACAGAGTGACAGACGCAAAGCCTCCCCACGACGCACGTGCGGTGTAGTAAGGCCTACTTGGCCCCAGAATAGGCATTGAGATATCGTGTAGATTAATAGTTGAATAGTCATAGTTTGGCACTATACCGTCGAGTTGGACGTATTCTATTAAGCTAATAATAGTCTATTTATGTATGGTGCATCGTTCGGTTAGAGTTCTAAAGTTATCAGTACCCCCATCGTTCCTGACGTTATCTGGACGCTTAACCAGGCTGGTCAGACCCCTAGTGGTGATTGCATCCGAGGAGCTCCGGGCCAAGAGCGACTGGACCTGTATATTGGATTACTCTACCCGGACGACGGCGAGCCTTCCACGGCTTGGATTATGCTTTGTGTGCTTTGATTATTCCATGGATAAAGGCCAACACTGCGGAGTGTTGGAACTACCCCCCGGAGAGGACTCCAGGTGAGACGGCGCTCAACACCAGTGAGGTCGCCTCACGTCTCTCCGTTGTGGACCGGCAGCTACCGTCCACAGAGGGTCCAGCTGTATTCGTCTGCGGTCCGAGGTTCTGTGGGCACCGTGTCCAAGACTTTGGATTCTCCCAAGACACCGTCGGCCAGATGGGATACCGCCAGCGGCTTCTCTAACCCCCCCCTCCTACTGTCTTACAACCAGCAGGACCCCCCCCCCCCCTTAGTGTATCCAGCTCTAATCATCTAAGTACCATCGCTATCGTTTCCTAAATATTCCAGGTTGTATACTTACTCCCTGCGTAACCAGAGATTGGACATTCAATGTTGATTTACCTACGAACGCTCATTTGCCATAAAAGTGCATTATTTCATATTTCAAATCATAAATGTAATTAAGTGATCGTTGTATACACCTTTTGCTGTATTAAACCTTCGATTTGGTACATTTGTGTGGATTCGTTTCATCAGGTGGGAAAGTGTTCATCATACTTATATCTTGTACTGGGTGGCCAGAAGTTAAAGTACATGAGGTAGTGGTATTAAATATCATATCTAACAATACAGTCAGGGAATTGTACCCCTCAGTTACAATTGGTCCTTCGAGCCGGAGGGTAACTAGTGTAATATTAATATAGTGTTATTAATATCGAAATGGCCTATGATGAACACTCCACGAAACGATCCTCCTAACCTAGAACGCCCGCGGCGCAGACGACAGACACCTCAGTACTTAGAGGCTTACACTGTCAGTCAACTACCTAGCCTTCGACAAACGGTAAACGCGGTAAAAGTAGAAAGTAAAATTATGTCTGACCTTAACGACCAGGTTTCCCCGACCACAGAGGCCATAGTAGGTCCTAATGTAACTGACCAAGCTCACGGTGGGGACCAGGAGGGAATTGACATGCCTTTACCCCCCGCCACTACCCAAGAAGTAGTCCCCGACCAGCCCCGGGAGGAAGACAACCCTACAGAGAGAGAACTCTGCACGGAAGAAGAGGAGGAGAGCGCCGAGGAACTAGAGCTCCAGGACTCCCCAACGAGTACCCCCAGGAGCGGCTCACGCAGGAGCGGCTCACCTCCACTACCGCCTTCCCCCAGCGAAGCGGAGAGGATACTACAACAGGCGTTCCTCGTCAGCCTGACAGCCTCTACCGAACGCGATCGGCTCCAGGGTGAACGCGATCGACTTCAGATACAGCAACGGAGCGAAGAAGAGCACATACGCCTGGAAATGAGGCGCCTTCAGACGGAAGAGAATATGGCAAGAGACCGAGCAGACACCCAGCGTGCCGCTGCCGGTGCCCAAAGAGACGCAGAGCGCGACAGACTGCAAGCGCAACTAATAGAGCAGCTGATCAAAAGGACAACACCCTCTCCCTCCGCTAGGGGTTCAAGGAACTCGTCGAGACAACAGTCAAGGGCAGCGTCACCACAACGAGCAAGCGACCCTGAACTTGATCAACAGACCGAGCCTATACCCCCCGCAGACCCCCTTCACAGACCGGTCCAAGCGAGACCCAGCTACAAGGAAGGAGCGGCATACACTGCGGAGAAGCTAAATAAACGATTACAGGATCTGGAAGATCTGATAGAGGAAGAAGAGGGAGAGGAGGAGAACCAAGCCCGACGACAGCACAGTACTCCACCGGACCAGGAGGTCCCATACAGTCCAGGCTATACCCCCGCGACGCTGCGCTACAGACCCCCGACTCTATTCACGGGTGAGCACGACGCACGACCAGCCCCGAGGAACAGCACCTGGACCAGCGGGCCATGGTACCCTGCCAGTACCAGCCCACAGCGAGGCGCAAGAGGGGACTCGCCCAGAAGGTCTCTCCCCCAACGCTCGCCGATGTATCAGCCATCCACGGCGTCATACAATGCCACACCGTCATTCCCAGACTTCGCCTATGAGAGTCGAGCACAGTACACGGAGCTCCGGATGTGCTTAGAGACAATGATGGTGGATGTCGCTGATGAACGCCACAAGTATGCAATATTACTGAAGCACCTGAAAGTACCGCGAGCGCACAATATAGCGCTAGCCTATGCTACCTCTTCGACCCCATACACAGCGGCCCTTGCAGCGCTGGATCAGAGATATGGACGTATATGGGATTACGTAATCCAGGAGATAAGGCATATTGACCGCCTACCCCCAGCCACAGACAATCGCTCACTAGACGACCTGTCAATCAAAGTGCAGTCCCTGGTAGGGATGCTGGGAGCGCAACGGGAGAAGGGCATGCATGAGCTATACGCCAACTCTAACGTCGAGAGGATTTTGGAGAAGCTGCCACCCGCAAGACAGGAGCGCTTTAGGCGGCAGAGGGATTACCGGGATCCCAACGGCCCCGAGCCATCCCTCCTTGATCTAGCCGACTTCCTGGCGAGAGAAGTCAGCAGCTTACGACTGGACACCTTCGGGCGGAGCACGCCAAGCTCCAGAGAGGGACCCAGGAGAATAAATGATGGAAGAAGATCGGTGACTGTCATGCACCAATCAGAGTCAGTACCGAGCAGTAAGAGTCACAGCACCCCCTCGAGAAAAGAGAAGTGGAAGATAGCGTGTCCCTACTGTGAGAAAGAACACTGGCTGTCACAATGTGACCTATTCACAAAGATGAGTGCAGAAGAAGTGAGTCAATGGATAAAGTCCAACCGGCGCTGTTATCGATGTGCGCGGCCCCACATGGCAGCCGAATGCCGCCTAAAGAAAAGGTGCAGCCGGTGCGATGGAGCCCATCTAGATATACTACACGAAAGTAACGGAAGACGGCCTATACCTGCACCACGGAGCGGCACCAAGGCAAGTGTCATGTACATTGACCCCGCCAGCAGCAGCGGAGCCCAAGTGCTCTTAAAGGTAGTCCGTGTGACATTGAGCTACCAAGATAAAGTCATGGACACTTACGCCGTCCTTGATGACGGGTCAGAGAAGACCCTTCTGCTCGCCTCCGCTGCGACCCAGTTGGGACTGCGGGGGAGCAAGAACGAAATGACGATTCGGACAATAAGAAGAGATTTAAAGACGATAAAGGGCGAGAATGTCTCCTTCACCATCGCAGCCAACGGGCAGCCAGAGCGACGGTACAAGATCACAAATGCTTTCACCAGCCAAGAAATAGGACTATCGCAGTACACCTACCCTGTCACCAAGTTGATGGATAAATATGTGCACCTGCGCCAATTACCTATCCTGCTCATAGACGGCGCTACCCCAACCCTGTTGATAGGCTCCGACCATGCAGAACTCATAGTCCCGATTGACCGGGTCCATACAGGCCCCCGAGGCTGTCCTGCAGCAGTCGAGACCCGCCTAGGGTGGACCCTACAAGGCCCCCTCGCTAAATCTCTCAACCGAACAGCAGCCACTAGCTGCTTCCACTCCAGAACGACAGAAGAAGACACCACTCTCCTGCAGCATGTCGAGAGGCTATGGACCCTAGAGACAATGCCCTTTAAGAACGAAAAGAAAGATATTCGCTCTAAAGAAGACATTTACGCCATCAACCTACTCGAGCAGGGGACAAAGAGAGTCACAGTCGGCGGAGTGATGAGATACGCAACTCCACTCCTGAGGCGAGAGGGAATGCCCACCTTTCACGCAAAGAAAGACGCCACGGAGCGCTATCTACTGAACACAGAGCGGCGCCTAGCCAAAGACCCCGCTCAAGAGAGTGTGTACCGAGCTGAGATTGAGAAGCTAATCACAGCGGGACACGTAACAAAGATTGACATTAAAGAGGCCGATCAGACGACCGAATCATGGTACGTGCCGCATCACAAGGTCCATCACAACGGCAAGGATCGCATTGTGTTTAACTGCAGCTACCAGATCGGATCCCAAAATCTGAATAAAGAGCTCTTGCCCGGCCCCACACTCGGTCCCTCCCTACTAGGCGTGCTACTGCGCTTCCGCCAGGACAAGGTGGCTATAAGCGGGGATATCAAAGGGATGTTCTTGCAGGTGAGACTAGTAGAGGAGGACAAGCCTCTGCTACGGTTCCTATGGAGAGAGAAGATCGGAGATGAGAACCCATCCATCTACCAGTGGGAAGTACTCCCCTTCGGAACCACATGCAGCCCGTGCTGTGCTACATTTGCACTACAGAAACACGTCACAGAGGACCCAGCAGCAGATGAAGAGGTCCAACACAGTGTGAAGAACAGTTTCTACGTGGACAACTGTTTACAAAGCGTCTCGACTCAAGAAGAAGCCGAGGCTCTCCTAATCAAGTTACGCGCCTCCCTGATCAAAGGCGGCTTTGATCTCAGGCAGTGGGCCAGCAGTGACCCGCACGTATTGCGCAGCCTCTCCTCCGTGGACAAGGCTGCCAGCAGCGAGACCTGGATGGCGACAATCCCAGGAGAAGCCCAAGAAATGACACTAGGACTAGTCTGGCGCTTCAAAACAGACTCGCTCCACTATAGACACAAACCCTTGGCTCCAGAGCCGGGAAGGTCGGCGGCGATACCGACCACCAGACGGAGTGTGTACAGAACACTCGCCAGACAATATGACCCGTTGGGATGTATTCTACCTTACACCACCAGGGCAAAGATGATTGTACGAGCACTATGGGACAAGGACCAGGGCTGGGACGACCCAATACCCGCACACCTTGCCTCAACATGGAGAGAGTGGGAGACGGAACTCCGCTCACTCCCAGGTGTCAATATACGCCGCAGCTACTTCCCATCCACAGTGAGGCCAGAGACATGCGAGATTGAGCTACACGTCTTCAGCGACGCCTCCGAAGTAGCCTACGGATCGGTGGCCTACTTGCGTGCCCAAGAGATGGGAGGAAAGATACACACTGCTTTCATCCTGGCCCGCTCAAGAATAGCCCCACGTAAGCAACAATCTATCCCACGTCTAGAGCTCTGCGCAGCCCTCGCAGGAGCGCATCTAGCCACGTTAATCCAACGTGAACTCACCATTCCGGTGCATAGAACAATCTTGTGGTCAGATTCCACGACAGTACTCACATGGATCAAGTCTGATTCATGCAGATACAAAGTCTTCGTGGGAGTCAGAGTCACCGAGATTCAAGAGTTAACAGAAGAAGCAAGCTGGCGGTATGTGGACACCAAACACAACCCAGCTGACGTCATCACCCGGGGAATGTCTCTGGATGACCTAACCCGTCGCAACATCTACAGTGACGGACCAGCATTCCTCAAGCTCCCGGAAGGAGATTGGCCTACGCCCACCCCGAGGGAAGCAAGTAACGAGGAGGCTGAGAACAAGAAACCTATGTTCTGTGGACTGAGCACTGTCGCCTCCACAGACCCCAACATAGATGACTGCATTACCCTAGAGAGTGCGCAACAAAGAACATTCCTGCGGCACCACCCAGAGATTCAGTCCACCACTGACATGTCAGCAGCTGACTACGAAGAAGCAGAACTTCTTCTACTACAACGAGCCCAGAGAGACTCGTTCCCCGATGAGCTAGACTGTCTACAGGGAGGAAACCCCGTCCCATCAGACAGCAGACTGATTCACCTGGCACCAGAGAGTGACGCCCATAATCTCATCAGAGTGGGTGGTCGCCTGCGGAGAGCCCCCGATCTACCAGATGACATTAAGTACCCGATCGTCTTGAACAGCCGACACAAGGTCACAGAGCTGATCATAAAGAAATACGACGAGGATGTACACCACGCAGGAGCAGAGAGAGTCTTCGCGGAGATCAGACGTCGTTATTGGATATTGCAAGGGAGAGAAGCAGTACGGCGCTTCCAGCGAACCTGTCTAGACTGCCGTAAGTGGCGCGCGCAGCCCAGCATACCACGGATGGCTGACTTACCCCCCTGTCGCCTCCGAATCGGCGACAAGCCATTCCACTCCACAGGCATGGACTGCTTTGGCCCGTTGTATATAAAGAGAGGAAGAGGCACCGAGAAGCGGTGGGGTATTGTATTCAAATGCATGACCACCAGAGCGATACATATCGAGCTCCTTCCGACCATGAGCACAGACTCATTCCTTATGGCCTTCCGGAGATTCACATCACGGAAAGGAAAACCGTCTACATTGTTGTCTGATCACAGGACCAACTTCAAAGGCGGAGAAAGAGAGCTGAGAGAGAGCTTCCAAGCTATGGGCCCAGAACTTAAGACCCACCTCGCTCCAGCCCAGATTGACTTCCAGTTTAATCCCCCGAACGCACCCCACTTCGGTGGAACCTGGGAACGAGAAGTACGTTCTATAAAGACAGCCCTGTACGCCGTACTCGGAGCCCAGACTGTGGCGGAGGAAGTCCTAATGACAGTCCTCACGGAGATCGAGGGAGTATTGAACTCAAACCCCCTCGGTTACGTCTCCAGTGATGTAGCAGATGTCGACCCAGTCACCCCCAACACACTCCTAATGGGGCGGCTGGACCCCGCGCTACCCCAGACAATGTACAGGCCCGAAGAAGCGAACGGCCGAAGAATGTGGAGGTACAGCCAAGTACTAGCTGACAAGTTTTGGAGCAGCTTCCTACTTCACTACCTACCGTCTCTACAGACCCGCCAGAAGTGGGTAAAAGAGAGAGACAATTTGACAGAAGGAACAGTCGTCATGATTATTGACCAGTCACTACCCAGAGCTATGTGGCCGGCTGGCCGCGTAAGCAAAGTGATCACCGGTGCCGATGGCAAGGTCCGAGCAGCTGAAGTACTCGTCCAAGGGCGCACCTACACACGTCCCGTGGCGAGGCTCATAGAACTGCCCCGACTCCCAGATACTATCGATGATGACCATGACCCCATGACTTTGTGAGTTGACTGACCCTTACAGCGGACCTTGAGTGGTAGACAGTGCGGTTAATCTGTCTCTGCTTAGCTAATTAGGTGGGACTAATTAGGGGGCGGCTGTTGTGAAGGATCAGATTAAACCGAATATGTATATTTATTTATATATATATATTTAATTGTATTTGTATATCGTTTGATATCCCCTGTATATTCCTTGTACAATATGCATTGAATATCCCTTTAGTCTACTAAACAGCCCATAATAGTTTCATTCTACCATTGGACGAGAACCTGGCGCCAGGTTGCCATACCCCTAGGTCCAAGTTCAATCGTGCCGCCTAACATGTCGTGGCAAGCCCCGGTTCCGCGCAGGAATATGTCGGGCGAAATACGAATGGTACTATTTGTTCATAGCGCATATATATATGGCGCAAGTAAAGTAGAACTTTCTTTTAGTCCAGTTCTTTACCCTCCAACAGAGTGACAGACGCAAAGCCTCCCCACGACGCACGTGCGGTGTAGTAAGGCCTACTTGGCCCCAGAATAGGCATTGAGATATCGTGTAGATTAATAGTTGAATAGTCATAGTTTGGCACTATACCGTCGAGTTGGACGTATTCTATTAAGCTAATAATAGTCTATTTATGTATGGTGCATCGTTCGGTTAGAGTTCTAAAGTTATCAGTACCCCCATCGTTCCTGACGTTATCTGGACGCTTAACCAGGCTGGTCAGACCCCTAGTGGTGATTGCATCCGAGGAGCTCCGGGCCAAGAGCGACTGGACCTGTATATTGGATTACTCTACCCGGACGACGGCGAGCCTTCCACGGCTTGGATTATGCTTTGTGTGCTTTGATTATTCCATGGATAAAGGCCAACACTGCGGAGTGTTGGAACTACCCCCCGGAGAGGACTCCAGGTGAGACGGCGCTCGACACCAGTGAGGTCGCCTCACGTCTCTCCGTTGTGGACCGGCAGCTTCCGTCCACAGAGGGTCCAGCTGTATTCGTCTGCGGTCCGAGGTTCTGTGGGCACCGTGTCCAAGACTTTGGATTCTCCCAAGACACCGTCGGCCAGATGGGATACCGCCAGCGGCTTCTCTAACCCCCCCCTCCTACTGTCTTACAACCAGCGGGACCCCCCCCCCCCCCTTAGTGTATCCAGCTCTAATCATCTAAGTACCATCGCTATCGTTTCCTAAATATTCCAGGTTGTATACTTACTCCCTGCGTAACCAGAGATTGGACATTCAATGTTGATTTACCTACGAACGCTCATTTGCCATAAAAGTGCATATTTCATATTTCAAATCATAAATGTAATTAAGTGATCGTTGTATACACCTTTTGCTGTATTAAACCTTCGATTTGGTACATTTGTGTGGATTCGTTTCATCAGGTGGGAAAGTGTTCATCATACTTATATCTTGTACTGGGTGGCCAGAAGTTAAAGTACATGAGGTAGTGGTATTAAATATCATATCTAACAATACAGTCAGGGAATTGTACCCCTCAGTTACAATAGGGTTAACCTTTGCCTGATAACACAGGCTAAGTGTGATCCGTCTATGGCTCAGTCTCTGGCCTCAGAACCACATATAAATTAAAGTAGATTTGATATATTTAAATTTTCCCAACAGGTAATTAATACTCAGGGTAAATGATAATCAGCAGCATGTCCATTATTTCTTGTGTTTTACACTTATTGTAAACATTTCGTTAGTCTACTATTACTATATCTAACTGGTTTACTCATCTTTAACGTCCATGAATGATCTTAGGTCTGCGGCAGATAGTGACGTCATGGCTCCTTTCGTTCGCTGCTCTCGCCCTCTTCTTTGTGTTCGCCACCTGTGACCTGTCCCTTGTCAGTTCTCTTTGTAGTTTCTCTCTTTCGTCGATTTGGACATGAATTCCCAGTTCTTTCAGTGTGGGAATTGCATCCACCAGAGAGTCAAACACCTTCGTTCCCGATTCTGTTGTCATCCTGAGTCGTGCCGGGTATGGGCAATTAGCGCGTATCTTATTCTTATCGTATTCTTACCTCCATCTCGAAAGTCATGGAGAAAATAGTCTATGAACAGGTCGAAAAGTACTTGGCGGAAAAAAATCTAATCTACGAATTCCAATCTGGCTTCAGAACGTCCCACTCCACTGACACATGCCTCCTCTATTTGAACGACCACATCAAACAAGAGGTGGACGCGGGCAAATACTGCGGCATGGTCATGCTGGACCTACAAAAGGCCTTCGACACTGTCAATCACTCCATTCTAATGGACAAGCTAAAAGCAATTGGTTTTGATAGCTTATCAGTGAGCTGGATGCAATCCTACCTGGAGGGGAGAGAACAGATGGTAGAGGTAAACGGTACTCTATCCCCCCCCCTCACAGTGAGCTGTGGTGTTCCACAAGGAAGCATACTAGGACCGCTACTCTTCCTAATTTATGCAAATGACATGTCGTCAGCCTGTGACTGCAACTTGTTCCTGTTTGCGGACGACTCAGCCCTGCTGGTCTCTGACCAGAACAAATTGCAGGTTGAAAAAACCCTCAGCACGGAACTAGGCAAAATCTGCATATGGCTCGCTGATAACAAACTATCATTACACATGGGCAAAACAGAGTCCATTCTCTTCGGTTCAAATAACAAACTCAGCAAGACCGACGGATTCTCAGTTACAGTGGGTGACAATATTGTCACAAGGAAAGACGAAATTACCTACCTGGGTTCCATCCTAGAGGCAAATCTTTCCTGTGACAAAATGGCATCGAATGTAATAAAAAAAAGTCAACCAACGAACTAGATTCTTGTACCGGATCTCCTCTCTGGTAAACAAGAATACCCTGAAGACTCTGGCAGGAGCACTCATTCAAGGGTACTATGACTATGCGTGCACCTCATGGTACCAAAGCACCTCAAAGGCGCTTAAAACAAAATTACAAACATCACAAAACAAACTGGTCAGACTACTACTTGACCTGAACCCCAGAACCCACCTCACCCATTCTGCAATCTGTTAAATAAAGTTTTCATTCATTCATTCATATCCCTTTTTCCTTCAGCTGTTTGATGACGTGACGCACCTGACCCCTCTTCTTTTGCAGGTCTGGGGAGTAATCGTGATCAAAATAGATCCTTTTCCCTTGAAGTGTGACGGGTTGTCCCCATGCGAGCTGTAATACCTGTTCTTTGATATTGAAATCTAGAAAGCGCACAATGATAGAGCGCGGGGGGGCGCTAGAATCTCTCGGTTTGGCCATCAGTGATCTGTGCGCTCTTTCTATCTTAATCTCAGACTCAAGTTCAGGTGTTATTTTCAGGGATATTGTCAATAGCTGCTTCACAAACTCTTTAGTATCCTTGTCCTCGCTACCTTCAGGGACTTGGTAGATCCGGATATTGTTGCGTCTGAGAGTCTATTTTTCAAGTCTTCACAACAGGTTGCTGTAATTTCTGCATCTCTTTTTACAAGGTATTTGAGCGCCCTCTGGTGTCTCATTCCACTATCATCCAGTTTCGTGATTTCTTTTTCAATTACCGTTTCTACCTTCTGTTTTGTCAATCCATTCAGTTACTTGCGACATAGATGTTTCAAGTTTGCTCACTGAAGACTGAGTGGCATTGTGTGCTTCTTTATTCTCTCTGAATCGCGGATTCCTCTCTCTCTGTTTCCTCGTCAGTGTCGGAAGAGCTGGTTTGACAAGCCTGTTCATCTGTGCCATCTTTCTCATTTCCAGAGTTGGTTTTGGTATTTCTTTTAGCCTTTAGTTTCTTCGGGCTCATCTTTAGACTTCTTACCGTCTCACTCGTTAAATGTTGCTGACAATATGTTTGTTGGGTCGTTTATCTCGGGGGTTCTGAGGAGCTCGAGATTCAAGCTGCTACCCGGACATCACACAACCGGAAGTTACTCACCGACAATCACAATTAACAATGATAATCTAAAAACAGTAAAACATTGTAGACATCATTATCAACATCAGAATGTTTTGCTCACATATTTAAGTAGTGCATTCTCAGGTGGTATCCTTAGAGATGTGAAAGATGAATCATACGTACATACGAACCCCAGAACCCACCTCACCCCTGCCCACTTTGACAACCTAGGATGGCTTAGAGTAGACGACAGAGTACAGCAACTTGCAATGGGCCTGGTCTTCAAGATACACTATACGACCGGGGTGCCCATGTACATGTCAAAATACTTCCCAAAGGTCAGTGAATACCACAACCACTACACCAGAGGAAGCTCAACAAATCATGTTAAACCCAGATTCGGCTCAAACAAGGGACTAAACACGTTTCGCAATTATGCCACAACAATGTGGAACGCCCTACCCAAAGCTGTAAAGGAATGTGAATCCCTGCCCACATTCAAAACCGCTCTTAAAGAGCACCTACGGGAGGCTGCAATTCGAAACTGGCCACCGTAAATGCCCAAAACCCCCACCACCTCCTAATAGACAGTCTCCTCCCCACCGCATGTATATATTCCCTCCCCGCCGTATGTATATTTCCCTCCCACCCACCCACCCCCTCCTAATGTACAGTCCCCTCCCCATCATATATACTCTGTCAGGATCTAGGGGTAACAGTACTGTATATTTGAATACCGCTTATGTCACAAATGTATCAGTACTAAATACCTATATGTCCCTATGCCATAAATGTCATGTATGTTGTGTATGTCATAAATGTCTATATGAAATGAAAATGGGGGACCCTGATGGAAACAAGACAAACATCTTTCTCAGGTCTGCATCCCCTTAACAATTGTATGTATTGAGCCGTACTGTATTGTACACTTTCTGCAATCTGTTAAATAAAGTTTTCATTCATTCATTCACGTGGAGATCTGAATAGGAACGACCCCAAGGCTATTGAGCTTACCAACCTACTGCAGCGTTGAGCTAATACAACATGTAAATGAACCCACTCACCAACATGGTGACATCCTAGGTTTAATGATGGACATTGATAAAGTATCAGTAATCGGATTACCTATATCTGACCATCACTGTGTATTCTTCAATGCTAACTTAAACTGAACAGGGAAGCCAGCTGTAATGTGTTTTGAAGACACAGAGGTCACAGTGTAGGAGTGGTGTTTTACACTACAGAGAATAGCCTATCTTATCAGACACAGGAATGAAAACAAGAAGCCACATAGAGACAGAGAGGAGCTGTAGAGTTGCTGGATGAAAATGGAGGAAAACCAAGCTCAGGGTCCACTGCGATATATATATATATATATATATATATATATATATATATATATATATATATATATATATATATATATATATATATATATATAAATCATATATATATATATATATATATATATATATATATATATATATATATATATATATATATATATATATATATATGTATATATATGTATATATCATATATGTGTATATGTATATGCCTATAATGTCGTGATACAGACATGGACACGATTAGCAAAAACCCTGCGGGAAAGTAACTAGGAAAATTTGATTGAAGGACGGATGTCTGATTTAGCTGTAGAAACAATTCAAGGTTTGGAAATGCCACTAATGACTTTGCGGTCGTAATGTATCATAACCTTGCCCTCTCACTTTCAAACATGCAGAGCGGCACGGTTTTTGTTTTGGAAATCGAGAGTCTTATCTACAGAGCACAGAAGCCACTATGTAGGAGATGAGAAGGGAGGCAAAGGGGAGCGAGAGAATGTTTGAGGCCAAATAAAAACAAACAATAGTGCATCCATAAACATATTTAGTTTGACACAGAGAGAACGCCAGCTGTAATAGTGTGTTTTGGGACAGGCAGTGGAAGAGGTACATGCGGGCAACCAGGCAACATCTAAAAGTCGGTACAGAGTAGAGACCTTTAGTGCAGGCGTTCACAAGTAATGTATGCTTGTGGATAATAGAGTGGATATGTATTAATACTCCCAGATGAAGCTTGACAAAGATAGCCGAGTGCCAAATGTGATGCACAATATTTGGCATCTCCAAAAGCAAACCGCCGCACATGTTCCATGCACCGTGTGCACATGCAGGGTTTACCTCGGCCAATAACACAATCTGTGTACGCCAATGAAGCAAATAAAACGGAAACAGAACAGATAATAGGCTAATGTGTGTGGTCACATGACTGTACAGTTTTACAGAGAAAAGGGTTTTAAATTCATAATTCTTCATTTAAGTTCAAGTTTTATTTGATTTGTCACATATAGGGTGCATGCATGTACATTACAGTGGAATGCTTGGTTCTGTGTGAGCCTTCTGAGAGTGTGCTTCATGCCCTTAAAAGGAAGTCCAAACACTGCAAGATATACTATATATACAAACTAAGTACAAAATGCAAAAAATGCTAAAAATTAAGGCCTTGAAAGATATTAAATTAAATTTGCACAGGTATTACATTTTTTGGGGGGGCAGCCCGGCTGTCAGGAGATTAAATAATATTATTATTAATATTATAAATAAATGTATGAAATGTTTTTGTATTCAAGTTGTTGCTTTTTGCGGTGCTACTGGGAGCTTGGTGCCTCTGGCGAGAGCTTGTATGGAACACGTACCAATTTAGTGCAGCTGCCAGTTGACAACTAGCACGGCTGAATGTTGACATTTCAATGTAAGACAAAACATTGATAACGAGTGTGGGCCCAAAACAGTGCAGGGCAGAGGAAAGGTCAACAAATTTGCACCAAGACAAGATGGCTGCGCAGAGCCACGAGGAGATTAGAACCAGGGAGTGACACGTCAGCTAAAATACTCTAGACTGAGTTTGCCACCATCTAGGGGGGACAGTGGGATAATGCAGGCACATTTTTGAAGATAGGTCTGTACTGAAGTGATTAGAGTCTAGGATCTACCAGGGGATTCGGGTGAATCTATTTTAATAATAATATTGATATACAGATTCAAGACTGTCATGTTTCATTTTTATTTTATTTAAATTTTTACTGGGGTACATACACGGGTCAAGATGGCTTTCGAACCATCCCACGCCAGCTCTATTTGTCTATGGAGAAGTTCCCCTTCTTTGCAGGGCTATAATTTTTTTAATTGTATGGCTAAATTGACATTACTGGGGCCCATTCAACGTCAAGTATCTATTGTTCAGGGTGTAGCAACGTTATACTTTTTCATTCGCATATTCATACTAGAATACGGTCTAAAGTATAAGTATGTTTTTATCGTTTTCTGCAGCATTCTCCAGAACGTGATTTATAGCCCCAAATGCATTATATTGATGATCAAATACAGTTTGATAGCAATCTGCAATTAGATAAGTCTTGGGGAAAAGCAAATATATTTGAGGGGACATTGCATTGTGAGATTGTTATTTGACATTGTACATTACCCACTGTCAGCCCACATCGAGTCACTGAGAATGTGTCATAATCAAACAGTTGTATTACATAATAGGGGAAGTTATGTTCTTAGACATGCCTACCATTACATTTCTAGTGTAATATTCGGTTACTCCATTTAATGATAAACCAGCTTACTGGCATAAATTCTCTAGCATGGCCTACAGGGGGCATGTTTTGTCTGTGACAACTAACAACCACCTCTCATAACAAAATGCAGAGCGATTTGGTTTGGGTATATTAAGATATTGTTTTTGGTGGTTTTTCTGTAGGTTTCTCGATATTGGTACGTCCCAGTTGCATCAGAGGGGTGTGGGCTTCAATATTATATATATATATATAGTTTTTTTTTTTTGGCCAACGAGACTCTTGAGGGTATAGTATAGAATGTCCTAACTTCAAACCTCAGTGGACACCTTTTTACTATTTTAGTGTGTAAAATGTTACCGGACAGCTTTTTATTTTTATTTTCTTTCTCTCTCTCTTTTCCTTTTGTGAGTCTCTCGCTGGGCGTGTCTCTCTTCAGTCTCCTGTGCGGTCCAAGTACCCCGTCTCTGCCCGAGAAGAGGACACACAGCTATGGGGCGCAGAGGACCACTGACAAGTGCTGGCCCAGCTATTCTACTGAACCGGGGTTCTGCTCTGCAGTTACAGCTATGGACACTGGACAGTTCTCCGTGACGATCAGCCGGGGAGAAAGATCTGTGTGACGGTTTCCAGCAGGCCTGTTCCATCAGGGGCACAACCGAGAACCTGAGTGGGGGAACCGACTACAGCTGACTACGGGGAAAGTAAGCTGTCCCAGTCTGCTGCAGAACTAGGCCTATCGGCTGGTGAAAGCATACACCCAGCTGATGGGACGCTAAGAACATCAACTGACAGCCAGCCTGATATTATCGGTGGTCCAGGGATAGAGATCTAAGAGACGGCTTCCATCAGGCTTTCGACCAGAATCAGTGGGCATGAACTGATGACAAAGATCTAAGCCAGCCGGTCTGGGCCATTCATCGGGCTGCTCCTTGCATCGGAGCCATGGACTACAGAGGAGGGGGTGTTTGGACTGGCAGAGGAAGGAGGAGAGACCGTTCCGGGATTCGTCACAGATGATAAATGAGGCAAGTTTGAACCAAAACATATACAGATATTACGGTATCATCCTAAGAGATATTAGGTAATAATGTACTGAACTTGGTTCAGAATGAAGATGTTTTTGAATATGCTGTGCATTGCAATGGTAAACTTGGGTTATGTGTGACTTCCCTGAGATTATATTTCATTCTTTGTGAAGAGTCTGCAAATTTTGGTTTGCAGTTTGCAGTCACGTGTTCTTGCTGTTATTCTGTTTTCGCTCTACTGAAAGAGTTTTGTGAGAATGTTTTTGTTTTGAATAAGGGAAATTATTTTTCTGCAAGATACTCTCCTAGTTTTTTTGTGATTCTATTTTTTCAGCTTGGTGGTGGGAGAAATATGGCCTTGACAAAACCAGAGGCTGGACTGTACTATTGAGTCCTCCAACCACCGTCTGGACATTTGCAAAGAGACGCTAATGATGGTTGGCTGTTATGGCAACTTCTCTTTTGCACGTGACACGGGGTCTATGCAGAGGACCTTTTGTTTTTTTAGATAATAAAAATAGTTTGTGCTGAGTTTTTATTATTTGTGTTATTTTTGGTTTAATGATGATAATATTTTTTGTTGTCTTTATGAAGTGATAATGTTTGTGATTAATTATCAGACGGGGGAACTGTCGTGGAATATATTATCATGTTCTTATAGATCTGTGTTGAGATATCATGTTATACAGCTTGACTTTCAGTGTGACCAGGTTGACTGGTTAATGTGTGTATGTCTCTTTAAGAAGACTCCAATGGACCGACATCTCGCCAGCCATAACTTCTTTGTTGTTGTTCCCACTGACTGAGAACCATTTTTGTTTACCTTCGTCATCATATCTGATATATTATGTTATGTCTGACAACTGTGTATTTAACATACGTGTGAACAGCGCTCTGGGTCAGTCTATGGCCAGACGCTAATGGATTAACATATTGTCTCTGACTATAGGCTGTCCTTTCATATGTGACCACGGTGAAATAAACTTTCTTCTTATTATTAATAATGACTCAGAATGATTTGTAAACGGCTCATCGTTTAGTCCTTTAATATTTCCCATTACACATACAAAATGACATCCAATGTAATCAAAAAAGTCAACCAACGAACTCGATTCTTGTACCGGATCTCCTCTCTGGTAAACAAGAATACCCTGAAGACTCTGGCAGGAGCACTCATTCAAGGGTACTACGACTATGCTTGCACCTCATGGTACCAAAGCACCTCAAAGGCGCTAAAAACAAGATTACAAACATCACAAAACAAACTGTCAGACTACTACTTGACCTTACTCCTAAAACCCACCTCACCCCTGCCCACTTTGACTACCTAGGATGGCTTAGAGTAGACAACAGAGTACAGCAACTTGCAATGGGGCTGGTCTACAAGATACACTACACCACACAGGTACCCATGTTACGTACATGTCGAAATACTTCCCAAAGGTCAGTGAATACCATGCCCGCAACACCAGAGGAAGTTCCACAAATCATGTGCAACCCAGATTCGGCTCAAACAAGGGACTAAACACGTTTCGCAATTATGCCACAACAATGTGGAACGCCCTACCCACAGCCGTAAAAAAAATGTGAATCCCTACCCACATTCAAAATCGCTCTTAACCTGTTAATCTGTAGACCGTTTTCGCCTAAAAGGTACATACCTAAGTAAATGGAAGATTGCTCCACTTCTGCAAGGTCAATTTGCATGTTCTTGGTATCTAGGAACATCTAGGGACCTGGGGGTATGTATTTCCAGTGTCAGAAATATTGTGTCTGTTACTAGGCTGAGTAAATTGTAATGAATAAATTAATTATGATTAATTATGATTTATGATTTTGATGATGATGATGATCAAAAATTGATACGGGGCACGAGAAAATGCTCACTGAGCTCATTCACCACCTTATTGAGATCATGTGTACAAAAAATCTAAGCAAATGAACCACGGGAAGATGATTAAACAGAAGGATTTGTAGATACAGTAATTAATGATAATCGACTTTAATTATAAATTCATATTTGACCTTGAACTTGACCTTGACCTTATTATGGTCAAATCATACATCTATGGATAGGGAAAATGCTCCTATTTCCAATGGCAGGGTTGAATATGGATTTAGTCATTTCTTGCGGTTTTTACGATAATTAGCATTTTCTGATAAATTTGTATTTCCGATAAAACATATAAAATATCGGTAAAAATGAAAATATACAATTTGACTACTGTTTTTGATAGGGTTATGGTCTTTACTCTTGGCCACAAAAAAAATATTTAAAAACATTGACCTCTTAACATCCAAGGGCCCACATGTGGACGATTCTTTGCTGACCTCTAGTGGCTCGGGTGTGCATTTCTTTTAATTAAAGCCCTATTTGTTGCCTGTCGATTGCCCTTTCAGGTGACAAAATCCGTTCAGCGGTTCTCGAGTTACATGCCAATATGTGAGGCGTGCCCCAAAGTATGCAAAAGTACACATTACCACCCCCGACTCCCGGGGCTCTAGCTCCGTCAATCAAATCTTTGCACAGGGTTGTAGCCAATGAGTGTGGCTTTCCAATGATACCCCATGATATGATAATTGGGTATCTAATACGGTCTCTATTGATCAATTTATGATAAAGAAAAGCAGGGTCCTTAAGGCTTAACAGCACCTACGGGAGGCTGCAATTAGAAACTGGCCACCATACATCTCCCCCCCCCCCCCCCCCCCCTCCAAATAGACAGTCTCCTCCCCACCGCGGCGCATGTATATATTTTCTCCCACCCCCTCCTAATGTACAGTCTCCTCCCCATCATATTTATATATTTACTGTTAGGATCTCTGGGTAACAGTACTGTATATTTGCATATCGTATATGTCACAAATGTAACAGTACTATATATACCTATGTCCCTATCATGCCATAAATGTCATGATGTCATGTATGGTAAATGTCTATGAATTGAAAATGGGGGACCCTGATGTAAACAAGACAAACGTCTTTCTCTGGTCTGCCTCCCCTTAACAATTGTGTGTATTGAGCCGTACTGTATTGTACTCATTATGCAATCTGTTAAATAAAGTTTTCATTCTTCATTCATTGTGGGAAAATGGGTTTATAAAAATGTACACTCCAGTCCAGTAGGTGGCGGTAATGCACCTAAAATATATTTGCAAAACGCAGCCTTAAAGAAGAGCACCAGCACTTCCGCGTTACATGGAGCTCGTGAGAGTGAGAGATACAATTAATTAATGAGTTAAGTTAATGTTGATGTTGTGTTGGATGTTTATGTGATTGTTGGCTAGCCGTAGCTACAACCCCCTACGTCAAGGCTCCCCCATTAATTCACGCTCCCTTCCCCCCACTTCCCCCGCCCTCTCCCATGAGCTCAAAATACCGGAAGTGTTTCGGTGGTCTATTTTTCATGAACCAGCCATCCACATCCAGAGGTTAGAGGCGTCTCCACTGTTCGTATAAATGTAAGAAATGGTATTTAACAGGCTATTAATACAGCATACCTAACGTTACATTATTTGATGGCCCTCTGCATAGCACTAACGTGTTAAAGTCGTGTAGCGTAGCTAACGTTATAATCGGGAGAGCTCTGGATGTATCTAACGTTAAAGTAGCTTAACCCAACCTTACAATAATATTATTGTACTAACGTTAAAATCAACTGTACATTGGATTATCGACGAAACCTTTCTTGGTCCAAGAAGAGGGTCTCGTGTATTTATTACTGGGTTAGGACATTTACAGGGGCCAGTTTCGAATTGCAGTCTCTCGTAGGTGAATGAATGAAAACTTTATTTAACAGATTGCAGAATGGGTACAAATACAATACAGTACGGCTCAATACACACAATTGTTAAGGGGATGCAGACCAGAGAAAGACGTTTGTCTTGTTTACATCAGGGTCACCCATTTTCAATTCATAGTGACATTTATGACATACACAACATACATGACATCATGACATTTATGGCATATGGACATACATGACATACTGTTACATTTGTGACATATATGATATGCAAATATACAGTACTGTTACCCATAGATCCTGACCGAGTATATACATATGATGGGGAGGAGACTGTACATTAGGAGGGGGTGGGTGGGAGAGAAATATACATACGGCAGGGAGAGAATATTCCACATTGATATGGCATAGTTGCGAAACGTGATATTTTTTTTCCAATATCGATTATTAAAATATATCGCGATAATTATCGTTATATCGCCCAGCCCTAGCGTATATCATGCCAGTTAGGGTACGTTGTGTATACTGCACAGTGCGTTTACTTCTATAGTAGCCTATATATTCAGATTCAAATTCTTTATAGCCCATTTTTATTGTAACATATAATATAACTGATGGGGCATACAGAACCTTATCTGCACCTTTTGATTGTTTACTTTTCTCATATATCTTATCTTATATTGCTTACTTACACTGTTTGATGCCCGGATTTCCCAAAGAGGATCAATAAAGGAATATCTTATCTAATCTCTTATCGTATGTGTCCTTTACAGATCGGTCTTCCATGTTTTCCCCACAGTCAAGAATGGAGTATGAACCTAATGTGCTTCACCCTCCCAGAACAAATGACCAAGGTGGTGCACAACCACTACAGAATACATTTAAGAATGCCAATGGAGCTGCCAAGGTAAGTTCCCACCCTTTCAAAAAGCAGCCTTGAAGTGGCTTGCACCCTAAAGGAATTATCTTAACATTAATATTAATTAACATGATCTATTATTGAGTTCTGTCACACACACATGAACCTACCTTTTCATTCATTCAATCATTCAACCTTTATTTAGCACTCTGGAATGCAATTGAGCGTTGGTCTTCATTTTCAATGCTCAGTCATCCCTACAAAACATAATTGGCAGTGTTAGTGGGTGGGAAGCCGGTGGGGTATGAGTCCCGGTCATTGCAATAGCGACTCCTTACTGGTCGGTCGGGTCAGCCAGCAGGGAGGGGATCTGTGGGAGATGGTGTGAACCTCTGTTCGTGTTACGATCTCCCAGTGAAACTCCTCGCTGTCTGGTGACTCCACGTATATCGGAGGAGGCATGTGAAAGTCTACACCCTCCCCAGACCAACAGATGGGCAGCATGTGGTAGTCTACATCCTCCACAGACCGACAGTAGGGCAGCATGTGGTAGTCTACACTCTCCCCAGACCGACAGTAGGGCACCATGTGGTAGTCTACACTCTCCCCAGACCGACAGTAGGGCAGCATGTTGTAGTCTACACTCCCCAGACCGACGGTAGGGCAGCATGTGGTAGTCTACACTCCCCAGACCGACGGTAGGGCAGCATGTGGCAGTCTACACTCCCCAGACCGACGGTAGGGCAGCATGTGGTAGTCTACACTCCCCAGACCGACGGTAGGGCAGCATGTGGTACAGCCCAGACACACCAGCCGTGCGCGGGCGACCAGTGCTTCACTTTCGCTCCCATGTTAACGGACGTAGCTGTGCCCACCGACCGCGCGCGACTCTCGGGCTGGAAGCGATTGTTTCTGCTTTGGTTGGATTTAGAGGCGTGAAATACACTCAATATCTGCATTATTACCACACATATAGATGTTGTTCAACCAGCTAATGTGTCCATCTTTCCCAATACAAATAAACCATATTACTATACTTTTTCAGGAGTATAGTCACACTGATCATCATTCTAAAATGTAAAAATAATTAATTATTCTAATTCTAAATATAATAACTGGTTATACATGCAAAATGGACAATAGAACACTGGAACTGCAAATCTTTAAAAAAAATCTTCAAACAGGGACTGACTTCGCAATAGACTAGGCATTTACAGCTGTTCCAATGTAAATGTGCCTTCCTCCGTGCACTTTCGCCCGCTCTAAAGTCGGACTCGGTGTGCCCGGCCTCGCACGGAACCTGCGAGTGCCTGTGTGCACGGCTGGTGTGTTTGCGCTGGTAGTCTACACTACATCCTTCCCCAGACCAACAGTAGGGCAGCATGTAGTAGTCTACACTACATCCTTCAACAGACCAACAGTAGGGCAGCATGTAGTAGTCTACACTACATCCTTCCCCAGACCAACAGTAGGGCAGCATGTGGTATAGTCTACATCCATTCCCAGACCAACAGTAGGGCAGCACAACGACCAGGGGAGAATTGGTATAACAACAAAATTGGGGGGTGAGAGGGAAAAAAAGCACACAATAAAGCTAAAATCTAGTTAAAAGTAAAACAGTTACATACTGACGCAGGGAGGTTTACCATCATAATATAAAATTGTCCATATGTTAGTGGCACATTTTTGTTGAAGCTCATTCCAAAAACTGGGTCATTAAAACAAAAGGCTGACTTTCCAAGTTCATACCGTGCTAAGGAGACCTTAAAGGAACACACCAACTTTTTGGGAAATTAGCTCATTTGCCATCTACCCTGGAGTTAGACAAGCAGATGCATACCCTTTTCTTCTCTGTGCATGCATTAGGCTTAGGGAACAGCCACACCGTTAGCCTAGCTTAGTGTCATTTACTGGAACTATGTGTGCCAGTGTAGCCTAGTTCCAACACTCCAAATACAACTCTCCTTTCAAACTTTCCTTTAAACATGTCGTGACCTGTGTATTTACCACGTGGAGACATTTTAGTTTTTTTTGTCGAAGCACTGCTGTCTGGGCACAGTGTCCTGAACACTTTCATGGCCAAGCTGTCTCCTCTAAAGATGTCATCACACATACAGCCCAAGTAATTCACAGAGCTCTTGGTTGATATGACGGTATTACCTGTGCTTTGTTAAGCCTGGGTGTTTTGCCAAGATGTATGGAGAGCTTGTTATCAGAGAGCCAATTTATACTGAATTCTTATGAGAAACCATCAAGGCAGAATCATCAGCATACATAAATAAATGACTTGAGCAAATGGTATATAATGTATATCATTTATGTACAACAACAGTGGTCCTAAGACGCTCCCTTGCGGGATCCCACAACTGATCGATTTGGCATCAGATTGTGAGCCACCAACCTCAACTCTATGGATAGTGGCTTTGCCTCATGTGGTATTGATTTAATGAACTTTAAACATTACATAATAGGTCTCAATCAGTGATTCATTAAACTTTTGGCTCTATCAAGGGCTACTTAGTTTTACTTTACGTTTTACACTAATGTAAAGACACATCTCTGATGTGCCCCTGTCTTTATCCAGGGAATAATAATATGGAGGATGTATCTAACATTTCTTCATAGCCTGTTGAGTGTGGAGGACTAGTCTCATCCCGTCACTAATGCCTATATGTGTCTCCCTTCCACTGACAGAAAAGGCAGCAGCAAACCACTAACATAGGTAAGTCCTGGCTCCACAACAGTACCACGCTGCTGATGATGGGAGTTGGCAGCTGAGCCCTTGGCAAGTGCTTGATGGCGGTGGCATGTTCACCACCCTTGAGATTCACTCTCTGTGGTGTGGTTCGACATCGGTCGGTCCGGGGGCTCAGTGTTCTTCACGGCTCAGATGTACTATTGAAGAGTATTTTCCAAGGTCTTGCTAAAATATTTAGCTAAACCTGTTTCATTTTCAGTGGTTCTGAGCTATGAACTGAACAATGCTAGAAATGACAACGGATCTTTTGAAAAAAACCTTACAGAGGTGTTCCATAGACTCTCAGGAATTGTGTAAAAGTGCCCAAATAGTGAAAGAAATAGTCAAATAGTTCCCCTCTAATTTTTTTTTACTTTGTTAATTAATACCCTAGTTACAGTACAGCAACCAAATTAAACTGTATCAAGTCAAGTGACAATGTGAATAGTATGAAAAAAAATTAAAGAGGAAAAAAAAAACAAAAAAAAAACTCCTGCGAAATAAGCTGTGACCTGTTTTGACCTGCACCTCAAAGAATCGGAAGCGAGAATCGTTTAGAACAGGAATCGAAATGGAGAATCGGAACTGGAATGGTTCAAATCCAAACGATGCCCAACCCTACTCATCGGTATCCACAGATGTGGATGGGCATGTTGAGAAGCAGTGCCTCATGGGAGTTGTAGTCCTGCGGCCAGGGCTTGACATTAACTTTTTGGCTCACTAGCCACTGTGGCTAGTGGTTTTCCAAAGTCAATACTATAGCCACTCAGCATTTTCACCAGCCAAAAATCACCACACTAAATAATTTTTTCTTCAATACGTTCCCATTTTATAGCATGATGAATATGTTTAAAATCAAAATGCATATGATCGCTAATGTACAGTCTCCTCCCCACCGTATGTATATATTCTCTCCCCACCGTATGTATACTTCTCTCCCACCCACCCACCCCCTCCTAATGTACAGTCCCCTCCCCATCATATGTATATACTCTGTCAGGATCTATGGGTAATAGTACTGTATATTTGCATATCGTATATGGCACAAATGTAACAGTACTATATACCTGTATGTCATGTATGTCCCTATGCCATAAATGTCATGATGTCATATATGTTGTGTATGTCATAAATGTCACTATGAATTGAAAATGGGCGACCTTGATGTAAACAAGACGAAAGTCTTTCTCTGGTCTGCATCCCCTTAACACATTAACTGCCACATAGTTTGATCATCATCTGTGGCCGGTTGGATCCCAAAAAGGAGTTCCCAGTTATTGATCGCCATCTGGTAGATCGATATGTCCATTGGCTGATGCTATATTCCTTTACATTCGGCGTCGCAAAAGGTATTCCATGCGATCTGATGAAGGCATAGCTTCACGCTAACGAAAAAGTAGGCCTGAATGAAAAAAATTAACATCCGGTCTGAAAACAAGGAGTACTCTATTCTCGAGACAGCACCACTACCAGGATCTGGCCGGTAATGCACTTTTCCGAATTGTTGTAGTATTATGTAGTCACTTGGATTGACTTAATTATTGCCGATGCCTTTTGTAGACTACAATGTTTTTTTTTCATAGAAAAAAAGTCACCGGCCACTGTGGCCGGTAGAATGACGGAGTTACCCGCCACAGCCGAATTCTACCCGCATTTGGCCGGTGGCCGGTGCTAATGTCAAGCCCTGCCTGGGCTATGTGAAGGTTGGCAGAGAACTACTGCTGCCACTGTTCCCTCCAGGCGTAACGAGCACTCATGAGGAGGTTGTGTTTCTAAGGGTGCTTTCACACCAGAGCTGTTTGGTCCGGACTATTGGACCAGAGTTCGTTTTCTCGGATAGTCCGCTTTTTTGGGGTGGTGTGAATGCTCAGTCGAACTCTGGTGCGGACCAAACACGCAAACTCTGGTCCGCCTGAAAATGTAGGTCTCTGTTTGCTTCATCGGACCAAACGCGGACCAAATATAGGAAGTGAGTCACGACTCTCACGAGCAGAGCGCTAAATTACTACCTAACCAATCAGATCAGCAATATGAGGTAGTGTCACGAGCAGAGCAATGTGTGTGGACAAGAGGCGGGTTGCTACGTTTACTGTAGGGAGGGCTTTTAGACCCATGTTTTTTTTTTGCTTCGAAAAGAGGGACATCCTCTCAACATTCGGTCAAATGGTGGGACAGTACAACCAAAAGCGGGACACCTGGTCACCCTACCACCGACTGAAAATTGTGATGCCTCCGCTGATCTGGAGTCAGACAGGGCTCGCAGTCACACACACACGTTAGGGCTCGCAGTCACACACACACATTTCCACTCTATTGTGTCCAATAGACGAGCCCCCTTTTCGGCCGTGTTACATTGTTCAGAAAGTTTGGTGCGTTTGACAAATTGCAATGTGAATGCAGACTAACCAAATGAAGAATGCAACAATGTTGCAACTTCACCCCCCGAACCGCACAGAGTCCGCACCGAGTCCACCAAAATGATATGTTCAGCGAATAAAGGACCTATAACATCCAGGCCTGATTTAACTGGCCTTCTGACCCTGTAGTTTGTATAAAAGCACAGTCACATTTGTAATGACGTAATGCCTGCCTTTATAGACGAGGCTCCTCAGCCATAGGCTGCGTGGAGGTTAGTTGGTTGGATGTGAACCTTGGGGTTTCACTTGTCCACTTGTAAGGCTTTAGTTTAGTGACTATTATCGTTTAGCTTTGTGCTAATTGCTGTTGTGTTTTCTCAGTCAATAAAGGAACACGAACATCCGTCTGTGCTCTTGCTTCTCTCACCAATCTTCTGAAGGGCGTCACTGAGCCTGCTCTTGGTAAGCAGCAAACCAGTTCCTCACATACACTCATCATCCGCGCTGACGCACTCATCAGAATGTTCTGTGTGTCTCCACAGGCCTGCGCTATGTTTGGGAATACCGTAGCCCCAGCGAATCTGTCCCTCTTCACTACCAGTGTAAGCTCTGCAACGTGTCCGAACTACCGCAGGCACACATACTGTCCCATGTCAAGGGCTGGAAACACAGCTTCAAATACTTGGTGAGTGTGATGGTTCCTCTGTTGTCATTTGGTGAGTGTGATGGTTCCTCTGTTGTCATTTGGTGAGTGTGATGGTTCATCTGTTGTCATTTGGTGAGTGTGATGGTTCCTCTGTTGTCATTTGGTGAGTGTGATGGTTCCTCTGTTGTCATGTGGTGAGTGTGATGGTTCCTCTGTTGTCATCTGGTGTGTGTGATGGTTCCTCTGTTGTCATCTGGTCAGTGCGTATATGTGTGTGTGTCTGTGTCTGTGTTTGTTAATGAACGCATAGAATGGTTCCTCATATTGGTTCTGGTGTGTTTTACAGAAGCGATACCATCCTGACATTGTGAGCTGTGTGGAGGAAGAGGCTACGAAGGTCCCTGCCGTGAGGAAGAAGATGAAAGAGTCCGCAGCAGAGATGGAGAAGCAGAGGTCAAGAAGAAGAAGAAGTCGTCAACTAGAGGTGAGGATTCCCAGGATGAAGGGAAGATGCAGACCTGCCAAACTGCACGCGTTTTGTGTACCAACCACGCAATTCTTGGTCAAAATACGCAGGTATGAAATGCCAGCTGAAACTATGCAAATGTAAAAAAAAAAAAAAAAATGTATATATATAAAATAATAATCAGCGTGATTATCCAAAATGGCCATTCACTTCCATTCATTCAGACACGCGAGTCAAAACAAAGAACTTGTTTGTCTTCTTCTGCCCCCTTCTCATTGCAATCGGCACTCGTCTGGGATTGCTTTCGGAGCAGACGCTCCTTGGCTACAACGGTGGTCAATCATTTTCGCCATCAGCGGTGACTGGTCAGTTCAGGACCGTTTACAACCAGATGTAATCACTCGTCGGAATGGCTTGCACAAAAACGCACAATCTCTGCGGAGCTCGCCAAACGGTGACTGACTTTGGTCGCGCCATCTTAATTCTTAACACATTCTGCGCCATAAACGTCGTACAACGTGTTTCAAGTTCATGCGAATTCTGCCAATCCACGGCGTACGACGTTATTGAGATCATATTTAATTTTTTCGCCATGTTATTCATAATTCCCTCACGGAGCCTGGTATGATGCAGTGGGAGCATGCACAACTCTGCAACCAGGGGGCGAAATTAACTTTTTGACTCACCGGCCAGTGGCGGGTAGATGGGAAGAATCTACCCGCCAAGCATATTTCTTACCTGCCAACTTTTTTTTGATTAAAAAAATAATTATTATTATTTTATATATATATATATATATTTTTTTTAATAAAATATATATATTATATAATCATACTTGTAGTTGTATTATCTGCGAGACATCGCCACCTCGCTGTCTGCAAACAGCTCCACTGTCTGTGTGTATACTCGAGTGGCCTCCAGCTCCAGCAAGGATTCACCGGCGCTGCAGCTGGGCTCTAAACTCTACATTCAGCATGAAAGGATTCTCCTGCGCTGCACCTGGACCCTAAACTCTACATTCAGCATGAAAGGATTCTCCTGCGCTGCACCTGGACCCTATTCAGCAGCCCTCATGCGATGTAAGCCAGGGGCTCGAATACGCATGTTGTAGGACATTGATGTCAGGAGCTATCTGTAGCTACTGCTGGATGGCGTTGGGCCAACGCCTCTGAACTATTTAGTTTACTGGGACATTTCGTAGTGACTAGTGAGCTAACATGAGCTACCTAGCCAACGGAGGTATTATGCACTGGACACTTGCTGGAGCAGTTGTTGATGTCGGGAGCTATCAGTAGCTAGCCGGCTGGATAACGTTACACAATGCCTCATGTATTAAACTAAAAGTGAATAGTTGACTGGGTCATTTTGTAACAGTAGCTAACGTCAGCTCACGGAGGTCCCTCTGACTAGACTAATGTCACGGTGACTGTCCTCTGTTTACATGCAGCATACAGAAATAGGTGCGGGAGGGGTAGGACCAGCAATGCGCTGCGTGTCTGTGCTGAGACAGCGAGTGAGAACTCTGCTCAGAATTGGATCATGATTTTCGGTTTTCACATGACTATTTGATTGCCCGCCACACGGCGGGGAGACCTCTCAGTGGGAGGCGCCAAACGTAAAAACTGAGCGCCAATGGCGGGTGGCGGGCTCTAGTTTCGCCCCCTGTCTGCAATGCTTCAATACTGCCACCTGGAGGATGATCGGCGAGTTGCCAAACCGGAAGTGGATCTCTTGTGATCCCGGTGCGTCTTGGAAATGCGTCCGGCACTCGCATATTGTCGCGGGACTCAAGACACACACCGTGTATATGGATCGCTGCCATAACTCAATAATCGATATGATTTGGGCTGTTATTATTATTATACAAACCGGAAATGGATCGACTCGATCACCGTCAAATAAGTGGGATCTTTTTGCTCCAGTCTCACCGGCCAATGGTAAGAGGACACTGACGTAATTTTCAGCGCGTTTGTTTATTATTATCCATGCAAACTGCTCCGATCAATATATCACCCATACTACATAAAGCATTTACCGACGATCACGGAATTATAAACGACCCCCCCCCGTTCACCCGCGCATGATCAGTCATAACGTTTAGGATCATGTACAGTTGACATTTTTAATATAGCGTGTGTAACTGAGGGGTACAATTCCCTGACTGTATTACTAGATATGATACTTACTACCACTACCTTTGTACTTAATATTCGGCCACCCAGTACACGGCATAAATATATTATCATGAACACTCTCACGTAGATGAAACGGATCCAACACAAATGTACGAATTAGAAACAGGTCTTTATTTCTACACAGCGATGGTGTGTAGAATAAGCACTTAATCACTTAATTACATTTATGAATTGAAATAGTATGCACTTTTATGGCAAGGAGTATTCGTCGGTATATCAATAGAGAATGTCCAATCTCTGAAGGCGCAGGTGGTAAATATACGACCTGGAATAGTTAAGGAATAACAGCAATGATACTTTAATGATTATACTAGATACACTAGAGGGGGTTAATCCGGTCGCTTGTAAGCCGACAGGAGTAGGAGGGGGGGGGGGGGGTAGAATCCGGCTGCCTCGTCCGGCCAAGGGTATCCCAGGTGAACCCACTGTAGTGCCGTTCAATGCGCCGGCGATCCTTGGACCACAGATGAAAGCAGGTGGACTCTTTGTGGGCCGGCTCTCTCCGGTCCACGGGGGAGAGACGTGAAGCGGCCTCGTCTTGCAGAGCGTCTCCTCACCTTGCGTCCTCTCCAGGGGGGGGGGTTCCAACACACGGCAGTGTCGGGGGTCTTTATCCATGGAATAATCAAAGTATCCAAAGCATAATCCGTGCCTGGGAAGGCGGGCTGTCGTCGGTAGAATAATCCGGTATACAGGTCCACTCGCTCGTCGGCTCTGGGGCTCCTCGGGTGCAGCTTCACATAGGGTCAACCACCCTGGGTAAGCAGCCAGTTCTCTGCCCGAAACGATGGGGTACTGACTACGGTAGTATTCTCACCGCACGAAGCACTATATATTAACAGACTATTATTAGCTTAATAGACTACGTCCAACTCGACGATATAGTGCCAAATATGACTATTCAAATATTAATATACACGATGTCTCAATACCGATGGTAGGCGAACTTGGCCTTACTCCCACACGTGGCGTCGCGGGGAGGCTTTACGTCTAACTCTATTGGAGGGTAAGAAACTGGACTGAAAAGAAAGTCCTACTTTAGTAGTGCAGTATATATACGCACTATGAACAAATAGTCCCATTAGTGGTGCGGTAGCCAAATTCCTACGCGGAACTAGGACTTGTTCGTACATGTCGAGCGGTACGTTTGAACTGGGTCTGAGGGGTATGGCAGCCTGGCACCAAGGTCTCGACCAATAGTAGAATGGAGACTATTATGGGATGTTCAGTAGGCTAGAATGGATATTCAATGCATATTGTACAAGGAATATACAAGGGATATCAGGGAATATTAGAGAATATACAAATACAATTAAATATATATATATAAATAAATATATATATTCGGTTTAATCTGGCCCTTCACAACAGCGTGTATTGCCAACAAACAGCATTTGATAATCTATATATGCGTTTATGCCTAATCTCACGTTCTAGGAATTACTGCAGAAAACGATAAAAACATATTTATATTCTAGACGGTATTTTCGTATGAACCTATGAATGAAAAAGTAAAACGTTCCTACATCCTGAACGATAGATAATCGATGTTGAATGGGCCATAGTAATGTCAATTTAGCAATACAATTTAAAAAGTTATAGCCCTGCAAAGAAGGTAAACATCTCCATAGGCTTAGACTGGTGGCAGTGATCAAACATTGATGGATATAAGCGTGGCAGGGAATGTTGCACCGGCGCGCCCCCCTCCTGCAACCCAACGGCAGAACAGCTAGACACATAAACACATATAGCTTCAATCGCAGTAGAAATAAATATCAGATCAACGCAAGCTTTCATATATGGTGTCCCTACCTGGTCTCTGAAGTAATGGAAAAAAAAGAATCCAATAATCTCATCGCCATTCTAGTTATCCACAGCGATCGTGCCTCCGACGTTATTGGGCATTGCTCTTCAATGGGCGGGCGGGGTCGGTTATCCAAGCCATCCCTAGAAGCGTGTGTTTTGCCGGAGTGTTTAGGACCCGCCCCCACGCCGCAGCTCAGTATAGAAAATAAACGAACCCGTTTCTAACCGGGTGCATTACTGGCCGAAGGCGTTAGAGGGCGGTATAATACCGTCTGCCAGCTCAGACACACTCGGAACAGTATGCACAAGGTGCCCTGCTGAATTATGAATGGATATAGATAATAAAATAAATACCGTGACAGAAACGTAGATCTACGTTTCCGGCACTCAACGATCGGACGACAGAAACGTAGTTCTATGTGAACGGCACTGAAAGTGTTAAGCACACATCATATAATGAAATATTGGGTGTTTATAGACAGGTTTATACACTTTGAAGTATTTTTAATCATGGGAAATGTTCTTTGTTTTGACTGTTTTAAGCAGGTGTACTCAAACACTGGTGTGGCTCATTTGACAGACACTATTTAGATCAGGGGTCTCAAACTCGCGGCCCGCTGGATGATATTTTGCGGCTCCCTACTTGACATCAAAGTTTAGTGTTAGTGCGGCCCGCGCGCAACTTGTTGTTGTGCGAGTTGGATGTTTTATTTATTTGATCACTTGTAGGCTACCATAGCGCAGGCTCATGACAGCAACGTTACGTTAGTGACTTGGTTGAAAACGTGATTTCGGAGTGATACCAAGTGGAAGGAAAATATATCCAGTGCGTATGGCAGGCATTCTCGAAATTCTCCGCTGTCTCCTCTGCAAGCAGTGCTCTGCCTGTCTGTCTGTCTACTCTGGTCCAATCACATTCAGCGTCCTGTTAGCGTTTCTCCCCCCCCACCCACAGTCTGCGAATCAGAGCAGAGTAGGGCGGGTTTTCACGGAATGAGTGTTCAGCGGGTCAGAGCGAGAGATGACAGCGCATCTACTGGTAGTCTAATCTGCAGGTACTGTATGTAGCTAGTAACCTTGTTCCCAGTTTTACAGTATCTCCGTGAGATAAATGTAGCTAGTAGCCTAATTTCGCCAGCAGGCAGTTAGTAGAAAAATATGGCATGTTCATGCTGAATGGACTGAAAAATATGCGTGCATCCTCCCAGCACCAAACCAATGTGCCTAATATGCCAAGAAACGGTAGCTCTTGTGAAGAGTGGCAATTTGAAATGCCACTACGAAACAAAACAGTTATTTTGATGCAGCCTTTCCTCAAAATTCAGTGCTAAGAACCACAAAAATAAATGGAATGAAATCATCATATCAAGCTGCAAGCAGAATTATTGTTAAAGCTATGTCACAACGAGAAAAAGCAACCAAGTCCTCACTCAGTGGCATGGGTGTTGGCTAAACACAAGAAGCCATTCTCTGATGCATACATAATAAAATAATGTATGACTGAAGTGATGGAGACCATGTTTGAAGGCAAACGAAAGCAAATCCTCCTCAGATAGCACAGCAACCAGAATAACTGAAATACTGGCTGATGATTTGATTAAACAGCTTTGTGATATAATAAAAAAAAATGCACAGTGCATTTCCATAGCTGTGGATGAGTCCACTGAGAATGCTCAGTTGCTGGTGTTTGTGAGGTTATAGTGAGTTTGTGAGAAGATTGGATCAGTTGTACTTTTTTTTGGAATACTTGAAACCCTTTTTTTGTGGAATATTTGATGCGGCCTAGCCTCACCTAGACTCTACCTCCAGCGGCCCCCAGGTAAATTGAGTTTGAGACCCATGATTTAGATAGATATGTTTATTGTCACAGCTTGTGTATTTGTAGTCTAACATGGAAAAAAATAGTTTGTTTCTGCACACTGTAGTTTTTTTTTTATCCACTTTTTCTCCTCTTCTATTTTTCTCCCATCCCAATTTAGCCGTGCCAATTATCCCCTCCCCTCTCTTGAACATTGCTCGCATATGCCCCCCACTGGCCGGTTGTAGGGAGGATAGAAGCCTTGCATCACATGTCCCCTCCGATAAATGTGGAGGCAGCCTGTCACATCTTTTCACCTGCCAGCGCGGACTCTCATTTGGCAAGGTGTAACGTGTGGGAGGCTCACACTACCCCCGCCATTTTCCTGTCTCTGCTGTGCAGGCGTCCCCCAACCAACCTGTAGGAGTCGCTGTCCACAACGTCCAGATTACCACCCATCGACTTCCACCCGCTAACTCTGCCAATTGAGTTAGTATGACGGCCGGCCCAAGCCGGATGCAACGCTGACAACCGGAGTCGAACCCGGTGTCTCTTGCGTTGGTGACAAGCACAATGTCCGCTGCGCCATCCAGCAGCTGCACACTGTAGTTTGTAGTTTATTACACGCTAAACATCGTGCATTTCCAAGATAATCCAGTCTTTTTTCATAGATCGTGAGATAAAACGCGTTATGTGCAATAAGCCCAAATCGCTCTGGTTGATTCCCTGAACCCCCAAATACTCCCAAATCAAAGGTATATAACATGTACATATGTACCTTCACAAAATCATCATTTGGGGTAGTCGAAAATCCGATAGTTAGAAAAGGCCTCGTTTATGACCGGTAAAGTAAGCCACTGTGATCGTTACATAAACATGTTTCACGTTCGGTAAAATGCACATAGGGGGTCCTTACCTTAGCCAGAAGGTAATCCAAAAAGAATAATTCCAATTATCCCATCGGCGATCGCTATTACCTATTTATATGTAATTACACATGTTTACGGGACACTAAAGATCTGCTAGCGATTGCTTTGGAAGAGCTCCTCCCCCACAGAGCGAGCCTCGATAGTCCGGTGCATTAATTGACTATCCTGTTGCCTTTCTATCGGAGTTCAAAAGGTAGGCGATACTGCCACCTAGTGATATTTGATCGGCATTGCAATTCCAACGTATACAAACGACCCAGGGATGGCTAGAATGATCCGGATGATGATTTAGAATGGGGATCAGAGGAAAAAGATCAAAGGATCTAAAAACTAAAATGTGTTTGGCGCTCAACCGCTGCCAAGCAAACGCGTAATATTACGTGGTTGGCGCAGAATGAGTTAAGCAGTGTATTATGACTAGCACTGTATATCATAATATAGTCTAGTGGAGTGCAAGTGATTTAAGAATTGGATCAAATTATACAATTATGCCTGATCCCTTCAACAGTCAATAGTTGAATTATGAAGAAAGACATACGTGTGTGTACGGTCGGTGTCTTGCAGACTGTCGACGCCACGTGGAGGGGAAAAAACATTTTAAAATGACGGCTGCTACAGATTCAACCCCTAGAATTAACTCATTCTTCCTACAAGCAGAAGATTTGAGACCAATTTGGGCAGAAACCCTTTACAACTACATTCATTGTAGAACACAACTTGCCGTTATATGTTGAATAACTTGGTGATATGGCATCTGCAAAGCAAAGTGCGCGAGCGTTACACTATTGTGGTACTCAAACTATTTTCCCATGGTTGGCAGGTCTGAAGATGTCCCTTGGCAGCCACCGCCATAGCGGTCTTGGGGCCTCCTAAGGTCTGTTTTATTTAGCCTCAAACCACATTATATTTTCTCGATTTTACTCATCAGATTCAGTTTTATTGTTGAAACTTGTCATATTCTCCTTCAAAAAAGAGCAAAATTATTGGGTCTTGCCCCCCTCTGCCTACAGCATGTCAATAATATATACATAGAACAATACATACGCAAAAAGACAATAAAAACCAGCATAATAGTGATGTAAGAAAAAAAGTTAGTGGTATAATATAAAAATTATACATATAAAAAGTGCAACAGTAGAATAAAATGTACATAAAGTACTTAAAAATACTTAAAATACATAAATGCACACAATAAAATCACAATTACTAGATAGTGTTCATGAGTCTGATGGCTTGATGGTAGTATGAGTCCTTGAGCCTGCTCCACCTGGCTCTGAGCTACGGTAACGCAGCAGTTGAAACAAGCTGTTGTTGGGATGGCTGGGGTCTTTTATAATCTTCCGGGCATTGCTGATGCACCGGCTATCATCAACGTGTCATCGCCCCTGATGTGTAGAAATGCGTTACAAACAGGATACCAGAGCTAATTAAGTGAGTGCCTGTTCCCCTCAGTTCGCTACATATGTCTCTCTCTGTTCCCATCCTTCCGTTGACTTTGCGAAAAGAATAAAAACAAATTCCTCACAGAATTTCAAACGGGGACGAGTGATCTGTGATTTGACCTTTAACCTCTCTTGTCTGGTGCTTGTCGTAGGTGATCTATAAGGAGCCGTCTGAAGTCCAAGCCTCCAAAGGACTCCGTAAGTCACTCTCAAGCTTCTCAAGTGTCGTCCGCCTGGACTGTTTTCTAGGTGTAACTGTGAAGCGTCAGTACCTGGCTGGCGCTGGCTAACGTGGCTATCGTTCTGTGAGCTAACGTTAGTACCTGGCTGGTGCTGGCTAACTAACGTGGCTATCGTTCTGTGAGCTAGCGTTAGTACTAGGCTGGCGCTGGCTAACTGGCTATCGTTCTGTGAGCTAGCGTTAGTACTAGGCTGGCGCTGGCTATCGTTCTGTGAGCTAGCGTCGGTACCTGGCTGGCGCTGGCTAACGTGGCTATCGTTCTGTGAGCTAACGTTAGTACCTGGCTGGTGCTGGCTAACTAACGTGGCTATCGTTCTGTGAGCTAGCGTTAGTACTAGGCTGGCGCTGGCTAACTGGCTATCGTTCTGTGAGCTAGCGTTAGTACTAGGCTGGCGCTGGCTATCGTTCTGTGAGCTAGCGTTAGTACCTGGCTGGCGCTGGCTAACGTGGCTATCGTTCTGTGAGCTAATGTTAGTACTAGGCTGGCGCTGGCTAACTGGCTATCGTTATGTGAGCTAACGTTAGTACTAGGCTGGCTAACTGGCTATCGTTCTGTGAGCTAGCGTTAGTACCTGGCTGGCGCTGGCTAACTAACGTGGCTATCGTTCTGTGAGCTAACGTTAGTACCTAGCTACCGTTACTGTTTAAACAAAAATGTTAATAAATGGGAGCTTCCTCAAACAGCCATCTCTTTCCCGACAATCCCCTCTGTGCACGAACCCTTACATATGGTATTTAAACATTAAAACACCTGCGGCCTATAGTCCAGTGCGGCTTATATATGTACACATCATTCAATTTAGCTGCTGCGGCTTATATTCAGGTGCACCTTATAGTCCGAAAATTACGGTACATTCATTGTATTTGTCAGATCAAGTGTTTCTGAATCTAATCGCCATGTCTCTCTGGCAGGTGGCAGGCTTTCTGACCCCATGTTTCCGGGAGAGTATCCCAGAGGTCCTCTCTCCGACTTCCCGATGGGTGGCATGAACCAGGGCTACTCGGGACCCGATAAAGGTCCTCGCCAGGGCGGAGGAGGGGACGGTTTTGGGTCGAGTGGTGGAAGAGACGGCTTCGAGATGGCCGGACTGTTGGGCGATAGCCCTGAAAGACATTACCCTGACGAGTTCCGGGGCAGCCTGATGGGGAACAGACCGATGGACAGGCCGGCTGACAGACCCATCGACAGACCCATCGACGGACCCGGCTTGATGGGAGCAGCTCCAGACAGCGGCAGCATCCCCGCTACCTTGCTCAAGTACCTGGTGAGTGTCTCTTGATGGAACATGTATTTTGTGTTTGCTGCAGAGCGGAGGGACTGGGAGACCCATGTTACTGACCAGACACTCTATATCAGTGGTGGCTGTCTGGAGTGTAGAGCTATTGTTTTAACAAACAGAAAATACCACTTACAGCACCCTTTAAATTGATAGAATAACTTTTTCAGGTCTACATGCTACAGCGGTCTTTGGACTGGTACAACTGCTTTTTGCCTTTTTGCTAGCCAGGTAGCACAACAGTCTGTTAACAGCTGATGGAACAGAAAAGAAAGATGAAGAAAGAGAGACCGGAGATGTTACACGGTAGCAACGTTTTGTACGTTAACCATGTTGTTTCACTAAGTTCACACATTTCAAGCATCAGTGATGTAACGTTCAGGACGAATGCTTTAGTTCTCGAAAATACGCTAGCTTGTAGAGCTGTCCCCAAGTCTGTTTTTGGGATTCGAACATTCACCAGGGTCTTTCGAACGGATGTTTTTAATCATGCAAAAAATTGCTCCTAAATACTTTTTCTAGTTCAGTACTTTCGAGTCTTGACTTCAGGCACATAGCGCACATTGCTGCGGTTGAGTAGTAGTACCTACTTACTGGTCACGGGAAGCTTCAATAACATTTGGATGATAATCGATTTTGTGAATACATTTGTTGAAACAACATCTTTGTTGGCTGACGGCTCCAAGTTCAAGTTCAAGTTCAAGTTCTTTAATAGTTGTCATACAGAAGTACAGAATACTTTCATACAAAATGCTTCTTACTGTTACGCTCCAGAGACTGTGCTAGACAAGATAGTATCAAATAACATAATAACATAATATAGCATGAATTTAGAAGAAGAAAATGAGGTCACAGTGTTCGGTATAGACATATGTACAATGTTCTGAGTTACCATATAATATACAATACACAATACTATGCAGTGTACTAATGTACAGTACTATCTAGTGCAAAGCAGAAATGGGATGAGGTACAATTTTAGGTACAATTTACAGTAAGGTGTACGAGTTGTAGTGCAATCCTTCATCCATAAATATAAAGTGTGGGGAGTGGGTGCTACAGTGTGTTTGTTTAAAGTGGGTGTGTGCTATAAGTGTGTGGAGTGGGTGCTACAGTGTGTTTGTTTAAAGGGAGTGTGTGCGTGTGGATGTGTGTGCTATGTGCGTTTGGTGGTTGTTGTTGTGTAGTGTTCATTCATTGTTCGTTTAGCAGCCTGATGGCCTGGGGATAGAAGCTTCTTCTGAGTCTTTCTGTGCTCGCCTTGAGACTCCTGTATCGCTTGCCTGACCGCAGCAGTTCAAAGAGGCAGTTGTTCGGGTGACTGGAGTCTTTAATGATTCTCTTAGCCTTGCCCTTGCAACGCTTGTAGTAAATGTTCTGGAGGGTGGGGAGCCCCCCTTCAATTGTGCGTTCGGCTGAACGTGTCACTCTTTGTAGTCTGCTTTGGTCTTGTGCAGTGCTATTCCCAAACCAGGAGGTGATGTTGCCGGTCAAGATGCTCTCTATTGTACATGAGTAGAAGTTCTTAAGGATCTTCTGGCTGACTTGGAACTTCCTTAGGCGCCTGAGGAAGTAGAGGCGTTGTCGTGCCTTCTTCACAACACTGTTAATGTGTGTGGTCCATGTCAAGTCCTCGGATATGTAGGCTCCGAGGTACTTAAAGCTGTTGACTCTCTCAACCGGTGCCCCGTCGATGCTGAGGGGGCTGTAGTCCTTGACCCCCGACCTCCTGAAGTCCACAATCATCTCCTTTGTTTTGCTGACGTTCAGGGAGAGGCTGTTTTCCTGGCACCATCCCGCCAGGACCTTGACCTCTTCCAGGTAGGCCCTCTCGTCGTTGGCAGAGATCAGGCCCACCACCACTGTGTCGTCAGCAAATTTGACGATTGTATTGCTACTCCGCTGAGCCACACAGTCGTGTGTGTACAGGGAGTAGAGGAGGGGACTCAGAACACAGCCCTGGGGGGCCCCTATGTTGAGGGTGATGGATGAGGAGGTGCAGTTGCCTGCTCTCACCACCTGGGGTCTGCCAGTCAGGAAGTCCAAGACCCACTGGCAAAGGTCATAGCCCAAGCCCAGGTCCCTGAGCTTGGCTATGAGTATGGAGGGGACTATGGTATTGAATGCCGAGCTGTAGTCGATGAATAGCATTCTCACATAGTTCCCCTGCCTCTTGTCCAGGTGTGATGCTGCTGTGTGCAGCACATGGGATATGGCGTCCTCCGTGGACCTGTTGGGGCGGTATGCAAATTGCAGGGGGTCCATGTTGATGGGGAGGGAGGAGCAGATGTAGCCCTTTACTAGCTTCTCGAAGCACTTCATGGCTATGGAGGTGAGAGCTACAGGGCGGTAGTCGTTGAGGCAAGCAGGCTTGGATTTTTTGGGTACAGGGATAATCTTAACGTTAGCAAGCTAAAGGGCTGCGCTCTGGCTGCATAGCTTAATTACGATAATGTGCATAACATACCCGTGTAACGTTAAGTAACTTGTGTTCCGCTGGGAAAGCATCAGCATCACTGCATACACTTTGTTTAATCCAGACGTCCATTCAGAAACGTTGTATTATGAAATAAGACGAGTGAGCCTGTGAGTCACTCAACTCTCTTTTTTTCATGATTGATTTATTTCCTGATAATGTATGACGGGGACCCCTCCTCATCCCAACTAGACTTATACCCAACTAGTGTTGTTGTGACCTGTGTTCGAGCGTGACTTTCGAATTATTGTTAACACAACATAGTACTGTGATATTCTGATATATGACATTCTGATATATATTTTTCGTGTAAAATAAATGCAAAAATAAAAAACGCAAATAAAAAAATATGTTTATATTTTTTTAAGTGGAGGTTCCAACCCATTAATTAAGAATCGAATGCCAACGTAACGAACAAAGGTCCGAACGTTTGGGCTCAGCCCTACTAGCTTGGTCCGTTAGCATTATCTGTTAGCAATCACAGCAGCTAGCTTGCTTGTTTGATTGTCATGTTCGCTATTAACACATTGTCCGCCATGCATTGTACCCATCCTTGGGCCCAGTCTTCCAGTGCTGTAACCCTATGGAGATGTTTACCTTCTTTGCAGGGCTATAACTTTTTAAATATTATAGCTATATTGACATTACTATGGCCCATTCAACATCGGGTATCTATCGTTCCGGATGTGGGAACGTTATATTTTTTCATTAATACATTGTCGTGTTAATATACCGTTGTGAATATAAGTATGTTTTTAAGGTTTTCTGCAGTAATTCCTAAAACGCGAGTTATAGGCCCTGACGCATATGATAGATTATCGATTGCCGTTTCTTTCCTATACACGCTATATTAAAAAATTCAAATGTATATGATCGGTATACATTATGCTTCATCATGCGTGAAGGAAAGGGGGGGGGGTCGTTTATAATTCCTTGATCGTCAGTAGCGTCTTTTTTTTTTACTATGGGTTGATACAATGATTAGATGGATTGCCGTGAAATGAATAAACAATCGGGCTGAAAATAACGTTAGATTCCTCTTACCGTTCGCCGATGAGACTGGAGGAAAAATATTCAAATTATTTGACATCGATCTGCTAGATCCATTTCCCGCTTGTATGACGCAATAAACGCAGAAATCATATTGATTATTGTGTTTCGAAAGCGATCCCAATGCACTCAAGTGTGTATCTAGATCCACGCTACAAGATATTACTGCCGGAGGATTCTCCCAGATGCACTTCTGGTTTGGCTTGGAGTGTAACTCGCCCGACATCCACCAGGCGGCGGTATTGAGGTGTTGCAATATCAGAACAGGGTCCAGCTGCAGCAGCGGAGGGAGGCTGGATGAATTATGAATGCCATGGCGAATTTTTTTTATATTGATCCCAAAAACGAGTTAACTCGTTTCTGGCGCACAACGCATGGCGGGCAATAATGAGTATACTCGTTTTTGGCGCACAATGTGTCAAGTAAAAAATGTATTATATGTTAACGCGTTTTGTCGTTAGTTCATGCCGCCAGTTGAGTGCCGGCAACGCTATATAGCGTTTGTTTGTCGTATTTTTTTTATTGGCGATTTGAATTCATATTTCATCAATCCAGCCTCAGGTTAGTGTTGCAGACTCTCTCTGAGCTCAATTGGGAAGATACCGCCCCCTATCGCACCCCATTACTTTAGACTGATGAAGGGGGGGGGCCAGTTTCCTCATTTAACTTTTCAGTCAAGCCAACTGAAGAATCCATTGTGATCGCCGGCCCGGAAAACGTGTGGATTATGTATTTACAGTACCCAACGCTGAATCAATAAACATGATTGATATTTGGAATGGCGATCAGGAATTGGAATAATCTTTTTGGATAACATCTGATCTGAGGTAAGGAATCTATTTAACCAGTCTTGGGATAATCTGAGCTTTTTTCACAGATATATCAGCGTTTGCCCTATGCGTGTGTGTGGCTGTGATCGCTGATCAGGAAATGAGAGAATCGATATTTCAGCTCGCTTCTATAGCGTGCATAAGTACACGTATACTATCGATAATCTAGCGTTTATTTGAAAGCGATTCATAAATAGGCAGAAAAATGACAGTTTTTTGTGTATTCCAGAATATTCCAGTAAACGGCGATTATCACAGAATCTATATATTTTCCTGAAACTTTCAAGGAAAACGAGGGCTTTTCAAAATGCTATAAAACGGAAATGAACCGATTTTAAAAAAAACAATCCGTTTCGACAATGTTGACTGCAAACAAGTCATTGATAAACGACGGGCAGATTAGACACATTAGCCATTGTAACTGAGGGGTACAATTCCCTGACTGTATTGATAAGTATGGTATCATTAAACCACTACCGCTTTATGTACTTTAACTACTGGCCACACAGTACATGATATAGATATGATGAACACTTTCCCACCATGAAACCAAGTCCACACAAATGTATAAGTCGAATATTTAATATATAGCAAAGGGTATATACAACGTTCACTTAATGACATTTATGATTTGAATGCACTTGTAAGGCAAATGAGTATTCGTAGGCAAATCAACATTGAATGTCCAATCTCTGGTTACGCAGGAAGCAAGTATACAACCTGGTTCTTTAGGGAACTATAGCGATGGTACTTAATGATTATAGCTGGATATACTAAAGGGGGGTCCTGCTGGTTGTAAGTCAGTAGGGGGGGGGGGTTTAGGAGAGCCGCCGGCGATATCCCATCTGGCCAACGATTTCTTGGGAGAATTCAGAGTGCTGAACACGGTGCCCACAGAACCTTGGTCCACAGATGAATACAGTTGGGCCCTCTTGTAGACGGTAGCTGCCGGTCCACAACGAAGAGACGTGAGGCGACCTCACTCGGGGTAGAGCGCCGTCTCACCTGGACTCCTCTCGGGGGGTAGTTCCAACACTCACCAGTGTTGGCTGTTATCCATGGCATAAATCAAAGCACCCAAAGCAAGTAGATAATCCAAGCCGTGTAGGGCTCGCCGTCGTCCGGGTAAGGTAATCCAATGTGCAGGTCCACTCGTCCTAGCCCAGAACTCCTCGGATGAAAGCACCACACGTGGTCTGCCCAGCCTGGTTAAGACTCTAGATAACGCGAGGAAACGATGGGGGTACTACTCACTGTATAACTCTAACCGAACGATGCACCATACATAATAGACTATTATTAACTTAATAGAAATACGTCCCACTCGACGGTATAGTGCCAAACTATGACAATTCAACTATTAATCCACACGATGTCTCAATGCCATTCTGAGGCCAAGTTGACCATACTGCACCACACGTGTATCGTGGGTGAGGCTTAACGTCTTGCCACTAGGTTGGAGGGTAAAGAACTAAGGGCTAAGGGACTAAAAGAAAGTTCTACTTTACTTGCGCCATATATATATGCGCTGTGAACAAATAGTACCATTCGTATTTCGCCAGACGTATTCCTACGCGGAACCGGGCTAGTAACGACATGTTCGTCGGCACGATTGAACTTGAACCAAGGGGCTTGGCTGCTGGCGCCAAGTTCTTGTCCAATGAGAGAATGAAATTATTATGGGCTGTTAGTAGACTAAAGGGATATTCAGTGTATATGTACAAGGAATATACAAGGGATATCAAACGATATACAAATACTATTAAATATATATCCATAAATAAATATATATATTCGGTTTAATCTGATCCTTCACAACACCATAATTTAAGACATAGATTATGCGTTCACAGGGGGTAAGGCGCACCGCATTGCTGGTAATCAAAGTGTTAACGGGGGGTGGGGAACTTCCCATTGAATATAAATTGTTAGTTTTGCCCATCCCTAAAAATTACCATGATTAATTAATTAGGAATTGTGTTGCTTTCCATCTGATCACACCAGCTGTTGGTTTCTACAAAACGTGCCGATAACTTCCCACAGGATTCCTTCCGCATCGAGAACGAGAACGATGCCCAGATCATACTGAAGGTGACGCAGAAGCTAACGGACGTGCTGATGGATTACAGCCGCCGGAGTGGTAATTCGGTATGAGACCCCTCATGTTTTGTTCACACACTACAGCTAAAACTAACTGTAAGCAGAGTGGAGAGGATTAAGTGGCTAGTTGTAGAAGTATGTTTAACCTGCCACTCTGTTCAGCTTTGCGTTCAGACTACAAAGCGTACACAGTGCCATAGTTTAGTAGCGTTAAGCTACACTGTAGAGTCAGGGTTCTTATACTTTTCTAGCATTTGACCTCAAGTTACTTACACTCCTGCATATAACCCATATAACTCTGTATGATGGCATGTACAATCAAATATTTATATATTTTTTACCCAGTTTAATCACCTGGGCCCAGTAGTTCAAAACTTTGAATCTCAATCAGATCCGATCAGACTTTGAAATCCCATTTCTTGTGATCAATGATCAGACAACTCTGCCAGATTTTGTCCCGGTATTTCAAAGCAATTCAGGATAGGATCACCCTGATCCAGATTCAGACTTTTCAAGATGATTAAATCCTAAATATCAGTGCTTTAATCCTACCGATCTCCATCTAGTGGATATGAAAAAGAATAAAAGGAAGACAAGAGACCACATTGCAGAGACATCTATAATGTCTAATTATATTTTAAAATGCATAAAGGACATAAAATCATAATGGAATTGTAATAAAAATAAAATACTCTCACTAGGGTAACGACAAAAAAACATTAATTCAAAGGCAGCTGGATCATTCAGGTGTGCTTTGAGGAGCTGAATTCTAAGCGAGGTTTCAGTTAGCTGAAGGTGATGACAGATGGACTTTTTTTGTTCGAAGATATATATATTTTTTATCTAAATTACATTTGTGATTGACAATCTTTGTTGTGATACTTTTATGAGCATAAACATTTATGTCATCAACATTTGTTTGAAAACAAAATAGGCCATCACAAACGTGACCAACATTTTTTTAATTGAATTGATTTGCCATGAAGGCAAATTTTTTTTATTTGTTAACAAACTTTGCCATCTTATTTATATTGAAACATATTTTTTTATAAATTGTATAGTACATTTTGCTCTGGTAATCTACTGTTGCATTTAACATGCTGGTTGGATGCAAAACTTCTTTTCGTTGTTCTGTACTTGTGTATTTGAATTTAATCTAATCTAAAGTATCACTCTGGGACCCAGTCGCACCAAAACACACAGGTGATTTTGATTTGTAAGGCTGAGACGATATGCCATTTGGAAGAATCAATAAATCGGGACAAAATTATCGATAAATATAGATTTGTTTTCAAATATTTTGCAAAAAAAAACATATTTAACGTTAGTGTGTGTGTCACGTGCACTCACTGTAGTTTTTGCGATGCTGTAGTTGGCCCACGACACGTTAAATAATTTTCTTTATTTTTTAATAAAGTATTTTAAACTTAAAAAAAAAATTACACATGCAAAACAATCGATAAGTGGTCTCAGCCAGTCATTTGTATCAAGTGACGACCGACCAGAGACGGACCCATCTTGTGCCCCAGCCTAGAGACCTGTTCGCTGTCCACGTCAGACTCTGTGTGCGCGCACATCAAGGGGGGCAAAAGGAACGTAATCCTGGTCAGAACAACGGGGCAGACTATCAATCTAGCGATCTAAACAATCGATCCATGCCAAAGCTAGATAGGTAAAAGGTGAAAGACTCACACTCACAGCCATGGTGATTTGGCAAAATTACATCCAGAAGTTTTCGTTTGAAACAACTTTTAGTCAGGCGAGTGTCTTGGTTTCTCCATAGAGCACAGTCATATATTTTTTGCGCAGCAACTCGCGCAGGCAGGGGGCAACTTAGTCACGTGACTCAGTTGGTATTGCTGATTGGATCGAACAGGGTCGTTTTGTATACAGCGAACAGGTCTATAGTTAAGAACTGACAGAGGAAGTAGTGTAGATAAACAATTATAAAAAATAATAAAAAATATAGTATGCATTGCAAGTTCTATGGAGAACAGTGTTTGAATTTAAACTCTTTTCTATGTTTCTTCTAGGGCCCCAGTATGAGCAACAGTATGAACAGCAGCATGAACAACAACTCATCCATGAGTTCCATGAGCTACTCCTCCCCTCCTTCCAGAATGCCCAGCACCGGAAACCATTACTCAGACAACCACTCAGGCAACCTCTCAGGCAACCACTCAGGTACACACAGTGTCGTCTTGAGGCTCCCCAAATCTCCTCACCTGAGATTTCATCTGAGCCGTGCCTTATTAAAAGTGATTTCTACTTTCTATGGAATGTTCAGCATCAATGGGGATGCAGTGTCTGAACACTTCCCCAAAAGCTGTTCTTTCCATGAATACAGCGAACAAACATTGAAACAAAGTATGAATCTGCTCTTATATTAAATAAATTGTAGATTATCATTTGTGCGTCACAGTGATTCAGTGGGCTAAGGCACAACTCGTGTACGCACCCGTGTGCCTATGTCACAAGTTCAAAGTCCGTTTTACTCGAGTGTTTACAAATTACAGCCAAATGCAAATAAAATGTCATATTTACCTCTCAAATATAAAATTAAAACATGTCTCGTTGTATTTATGCTACTAATGCTACCGCTCGTTGTGTTTATGCTACTGATGTTAACCATTTCTGCGCCAAAAACGAGTTAACTCGTTATAGCCCGCCAATCGTTGGCCGCCAACAACGAGGAAACTCGTTATTGGATCAGTTTTTCTTTTATTCGCTATTTCCATTCATAATTCATCCTGCTGTGCTGTAGGACTGGGTGACGCTCTGTCTGAGACCGCAGCGGTCCGATGCCGCTGCCTAACGCCTTGCGGCCGCTATTGCACCCCATTTGAAACGCTGTGGTTTCTTTTCTCGGCTGAGCTGTGCAGGCGGGGTCTATACACTCCAGCAAGACTCCGGCTTATATCGATGCAATGCTTTTCATATGCAATGCTGGATAACGCTGGATACACTGACGCGACCAGTATTTGGAATGGCGATCAGATAATTGGATTATTCTTTTTGCAGTACATCATAGACAAGGTAAGGACTATATGTTATCGATCTTGCGTTGATCCGATAATTCTTTCCCCGCGATCGAAGCGTGTCAGGGTGGTGTGTGTTGGTAGCGATCAAAAGCACGGAGTGGCCCCGCGTCCCCGTCTCCCTTTCATGCGTGCATGATGAAAGATAATACCGATAATCTAGAGTTGATTTCAGATTGATTGTTGATCCAAGCGAGGAATGGCAATGTGTTTTGTGAATTTCACTAAAACACTGTTTTCGCCTCTTTTCCTGGGATTACTCAGAATCACTCAAACTATACTCATATTCACCACGGCATAAAACGGAAATGTACGGATGAAAAAATTATCAGTTTTTAGCATGTTGACCGGAAGAAACTCACTGACAATCGACAATGTTATTAGATCCATAGCTATAATATTTAATATAGTTTTAGCAGTTGCAAACACCGGCATTATCCCATTGAACAAAGCGCTGGCACAAACGGCCATACGCCCACAGCGCCATCTGGCGATCATTGTGTTAACGTTACTGCTCGTTGTGTTTATGCTACTAATGTTAACATTACCGCTCACTGTGTTTATGCTACTAATGTTAACGTTACCACTTGTTGTGGTCGTGTCATCAGCCGGCATGGGATATCCTTCCACTGCTACGCTGATGACACCCAACTCTACCTCAGGACTGCCCCATTTCCCTCTGCCCCCCTACTGTTACCACCATCATCACTTTCATCCACATTGACCACCTGCCTTGAGGAGATAAAGGCGTGGATGAGTCACAATTTCCTACAAATAAACGGCGCCAAAACAGAAGCCATTTTAATCGGCACCCCACACCAAACCAAATCATCCCCAATAACCAGCATCACCTTTTCCAGCCAGAACCCCCCCCCCCCTCTCATCTGTAATAATGAACCTGGACATAAAAATGGACCCCCACTTGACATTTGACTCCCACATTAAGCACCTGTGCAAAACCTCATTCTTCCACCTTAGAAACATAGCAAGACTCCGTCCCACACTCACCCTGCCAGATGCGGAAAAGCTTGTTCACGCCTTTGTCTCTTCAAGGCTTGACTACTGCAACGCACTGCTCATCTGGATCCCTAGCAAGAGCATCCAGAAGCTCCAACACATCCAGAACTGTGCTGCTAGGATCCTGATGAGAGTGCGGAAATATGATCACATCACACCCATACTCCATTCCCTACACTGGCTCCCTGTCTCCTCCAGGATTGAATACAAGGTCTCCTTCCTCACCCATCAGTGCATCCACAGCAACGCCCCCTCCTATCTAAAAGAGCTCATCGCTCCCCCGACCTCCACCCGCTCCCTCCGCTCTGGACACTCAAACACACTCCAACCCATACACAGGACACACCTCTGCACCATGGGTGACCGGGCCTTTTGCTCAGCTGCTCCTCGGCTGTGGAATACCCTCCCGACCATCTGAGAGCACCACAGTCCGTTGAGGTTTTTAAAAGGGGCCTAAAAACATTTCTTTTTAACAAGGCATTTGCCTGAATTATTCTTTTAATTTTACTTCTATTAATTTTTATTATTATTATTATTTTATTTTTATGTTCTTCCATTTCATTGGTTGTTTTATTCATTTGAATTGTTTTTATTCATTTAACTTGTTACATTTTCACAAATATAAAGTGCGGTACAAATTTAATTTATTATTATTTATGCTACTAATGTTAACTCAATCAGCGCCAGAGGGCGCTATGTAATGTGTGGTTAAAAGGCCAGCATTCTAAAGTATAGGAATACGTGGCGGTGTTTGCAGGGATATAAGTTAACTATATTATATATTATAGCTATGGATACAATACTATTGCCCATTTGACATCGAGTATCTATCGCTCAATATGTGAAAAAGAAATAGTTTTTTCATCCATACATTCCCGTTTTATACAGTGGTGAATATAAGTGGTTTTAGGGTCATTCATGGGAGGCTGGTAATAGCCCGCAACGTGTATTATACTAAATGCATTGGTGTTCTGTCCCTACACACGCTACAATAAAAAAAAACGAATGCATATGATAGGTATTATGTTCCATCATGAATGCATGAAAGGGTTGGGGGGGGGGGGGGGGGGTCGTTTTTTTATGCTTTGATCATCACCAACGGAATACGTTATGGACTAGCGTTGCACACATACGCTCTGATCGCAATGAAGGCATGCTTTGATCAACGCAAGATTGATATCATATAGCCCTTACCTTGACTAGGATGTGCCCCAAAAAGAATATTCCAATTATCTGACCACGAGTCCCAGTATTGGTGTCGATCGTGTCGCCAACATAATCCGCCACACATCATCCATCTGGAGCATTTGACGCTCCTCAAGCCGATCGGGACAACCGCTCCCCTTGCCCGACATGGAAAAATCACACCGGACAATTTTGATTGATGCACAGCAGCACAGCCCAAGACACAATGTTTCAAAGGGTGCTCGATACCGCCGCCTGGTAGGATGTGCCCGGTATTGCACTTTTGCTATCTCAGACTCATTCCCTATGATAACACCAGGCTCCCTGGATCGATAATGAATGGAAATATCGATATGATGAAAACCCGACTTTTCTCGGGTTTGGCGCTCAAACGTCGGCGAGTTAACCCGACTTTATTCGGGTATGGCGTCCATTGAGTTAACGTTACCGCTCGTTTTGTTTACGCTACTGAAGTTAACATTACCACTCGTTGCTTCGGGAGATACCATTACTGTTTTGCCAGCGGGGGCCTGCATTTTAGATCAACAGCTATGGCAACCAATCGGGGGCTCGGTTCCACCGTGGGACAGAACAGCAGTTGGAACGCAGTCCCTGATTGGCTCTGATTGCATGGCAATTCCTGGAAATCGATGGATATGATGATCAGTCTGTATGGCAAAAGTATAAAAACATTTGCGAGAAAGACCGTCTTCCAGGCTATGATGTTCAGTCTTTTACCCTTCCGTGTTTTGATCATCTCTCCTCTCTCTCTGCAGGTCCATCCAGGTATTCTGACGGTCCATCCAGGTTTTACAACTGACCCTAGTTCTCTTGCACCTACCGGTCCCACGCTGATGTCTTATTTTCCCAGATAGGGATCAAACTTGTCTGTTTAGAGGGGGGTGTGAAAAACTTCGGATTCAAATCAAAGTTGTATAAATTCTGTTCTTTTAACTAGAAACTTGGTTTGTATTTAATTATTATTTTTTTGTTGTTGTATATATCGTATAGTATCGATAGCAATTACTAGGTTCTCCTCTTTCTATTTTTCTCACATTCCAATTCCAGTGTGCCAATTCTCCCCTCCCCTGTCTTGAATGTTGCTCGCATATGCCCCCCACTGGCCGGTTGTAGGGAGGATAGAAGCCTTGCATCACGTGTCCCCTCCGATACACGAGGAGGCAGCCTGTCGCATCTTTTTACCTGCCAGCGCGGACTCTCATTGGCGAGGTGTAACGTGTGGGAGGCTCACACTACCCCTGCCATTTCCTGTCTCTGCTGTGCAGGCGTCCCTAACCGACCTGTAGGAGTCGCTGTCCACAACGTCCAGATTACCACCCATCGACTTCCACCCGCTAACTCTGCCAATTGAGTCAGTATGACGGCTGGCCCAAGCCGGAGGCAACGCAGACAGCCGGAGTCGAACCCCGTGTCTCTTGCGTTGGTGACGAGCGCAATGTCCGCTGCGCCACTCAGCCGCCTATATAATTATTAGGTTTTAACGGGTACATATCCATCTTAAAAGCAAAATGAGAATTGTTACTCATAATATAGCCTGTATAGTCTGTTGTCGTAAATTAATCCTAATTGTCAACATGATTGCCCCACTTTTTAAATCTTATCTTTAAGGGCGGCTAGCTGGTGTAGTGGGCAAGGCGCTCGCCATCAACGCTGGAGACGAGACGCTGGGTTCGAATCCAGCTCTCAGCGTTGCTATCAGCTTGGCTGGTCGTTCATACTAACACAATTGGCAGTGTTAGGGGTGGGAAAGCTGATGGGTGGGTCCTGGGCGTTGTGGACAGCGACCCCTACAGTTCGGTCGGGGCGCCTGCACAGCGAGGGTAGGATCTGGAGGGAGGTAGTGTGACCTTCCACACGTTACACTCTCCCGTGAGAATCTGCGCTGCCAGGCTGGCTGCCGGCTGGCTGCACATGCGTCGGAGGAAAGCATGTGACAGTCTCCGGCCTCCCGGACCAACAGTAGGGGGGAGTGCGCAACAACCAGGAAGGGGGTTGGGAATTGGCTGGGCGATATAACGATAACGATAAATATCGCGATATATTTTAATAATCTATATCGAATATCGAAATTAAAAAAAAATCGAAAAATCGTTTTTTTTTTTTTTTTTTTTACCTGCAAGCAACAGGGCAGTTTTAAAACCAGAGACAGTGGACAGACTTGTCTTTCTTGCCTGCAACTTAAAGTAATGGCTTTGCTTGTCCAAATGACAATACTGACCAAATTCAGATTTCTTTTTCTCTTGTCCATTTATTTTGTTTGCTTTCTAATTTAAAATACATTTTGAAACCGTCTGTACACAGTAGGCTATGTGTGCTAGCAGAACTAGACTCCAGTCACAGTGCACATGTGCGGTGGTTTGTCCACCAAAAAAGCGCCAAAAGATCGAAAATAAACTAGCAGAGCCAGAACTGTTCAACTCCTCTGGAGCCACAGCCAGCAGAGAAGCCGGTTTACTTTAGCTTTTAAACCAGCTGCAGCCTGAGAACTGGAGTGTGAGGGGATGTAACACTAAAGATGGCGGCAACGACAAAGAATTGCTGCAAAATAAACATACATCTGTTGTTAAAAAAAAAATAAAATAAAAAAAAATATACTTATAACAATTCGATAATTATCGATATCGAGAAATAAAATAAAATTATCATATCGTTATCGCGATAAGATTTTTTTCCATATCGCCCAGCCCTAATATTGGCATAACGACTAACAGTGGAAGAAAAATCGGAAAAAGGAGGGGGGAAAAAGATAATAAAAAAAAATATATATATATCTTATCTTTAGACCAAATGGGCCATTCCACCAGAAACGTACATTTCCACTTCTAAAAATCTTAACTTTTCTTTTTTCTTATTCTTTAATCTCAACATTGAGTCATATGGAGGACATGTTAACTCAATGGACGCCACGGTCTAGCCCATCTTTTGTTCCTACTGGGCCAACGCTCTGAGATAGGTATAAGTGGTGGTGTTTGCAGGGCTATATATATATTCTATATTATAGCTATCGATACAATACTATGGCCTTTTGACATCACCTATCTATCGTTCAATATATGAAAAAGAATAAAAATGTTCGCCAATACGTTCCCGTGTTATACTGTGGTGAATATGAATATAGTTTTAGAATGATTCTGTCTAATCCCAGAAAACGACGATATACAGTCAATGTGATTTTCACTAAAAGCATTGCCGTTTCTCGCCTGGGGGGTTGTTTTTTGATGTCACCAACGGGCGGCATACGTTGTGGAGTAACGTTACACACACATGTTGCGATCTAGGTGAAGTCATGGTTGGATCACAGCAGGATTGATATATGGTCCTTACCTTCACTAGGATGTACCCCAAAAAGAATATTCCAATTGTCTGATTGCGAGTCCAAGTACCGGTGTCCATCGTGTCGGGTCTGGCGCTGAATGGTCTGCGAGATAACCCGACTGTCATCTGGGCTGGCGTCCAAAGAGTTAAACTATAAGAAACGCATGTCACCTCAGCATGTTTTTATACTTGAATAAAATGTATTTGTACACATAATTTCACCCATAAATGTCAGGCCCTGTCACAGAAAAAATTGTATATGTTTGAATGGTTTCCTAATAAATGTATTTGATACAAATATCATGTTCTTATTCATCACATGTCCCTGATTGTATCTAACATGGTTTTGTAATTCCTATAAGAAATGTAAGCAACTTTTCGGTCATCTGTAGTGGATGGTAAGCACAGAATAACTGCCAGGCACTCGTATAGTTTAAAAAAAAAAAAAAAAAAAAACTTTACATAGGTTTTTACAAAAAACTTAACGGTGTATACACCACCACCTTCATTTACACAGTTAAAGACATTATTTCATCAATATTTTCTTAAATAGTCCATTTTTATATCATAATGTCCTGTGTGACGACTGACCGTGGCATGACAGGACTGACAGTGTTGTGACGGGACTGACTTTATGGATTTAGTTGATGCAGGAAAGGTTATGTTTTGTGTTCTTTAATTAAATTCCTATTTAAAATTATTATGATTTTAATGTTAATGTAATATTAGACTAATATTGTAAAGTTCAGCCAATGCATATTAATGACCTAATTCATTAGAATATCACTGAGCTTCCTCTGGTGTAGTGGTTGTGGTATTCACTGACCTTTGGGAAGTATTTTGACATGTACATGGGTACCTTAGTCGTATAGTGTATGTAGACCAGGCCCATTGCAAGTTGCTGTACTCTGTCGTCTACTCTAAGCCATCCTAGGTTGTCAAAGTGGGCAGGGGTGAGGTGGGTTCTGGGGGTAAGGTCAAGTAGTAGTCTGACCAGTTTGTTTTGTGATGTTTGTAATCTTGTTTTAAGCGCCTTTGAGGTGCTTTGGTACCATGAGGTGCACGCATAGTCGTAGTACCCTTGAATGAGTGCTCCTGCCAGAGTCTTCAGGGTATTCTTGTTTACCAGAGAGGAGATCCGGTACAAGAATCTAGTTCGTTGGTTGACTTTTTTTTATTACATTGGATGCCATTTTGTCACAGGAAAGATTTGCCTCTAGGATGGAACCCAGGTAAGTAATTTCGTCTTTCCTTGTGACAATATTGTCACCCACTGTAACTGAGAAGCCGTCGGTCTTGCTGAGTTTGTTATTTGAACCGAAGACTACCTAGGATGGCTTAGACTAGTATACAACGAGTACAGCAACTTGCAATGGGCCTAGTCTACAAGATACACTACACAGGTACCCATGTACATGTCAAAATACTTCCCAAAGGTCAGTGAATACCACGCCCACAACACCAGAGGGAGTTCCACAAATCATGTGCCACCCAGATTCGGCACAAACAAGGGACTAAACGCGTTTCGCAATTATGCCACAACAATGTGGAACGCCCTACCCAAAGCTGTAAAGGAATGTGAATCACTACCCACTTTCAAAACCACTCTCAAAGAACACCTACGGGAGACTGCAATTCGAAACTGGCCCATGTAAATGTCCTAACCCAACCCCCTCCAATGGACAGTAAATGAACCAAGTATGGTTTTGTCAATATTCCAATGTACAGTTTTGCTTGTACAGTTGTATAGTGTGTCCCCCCCCATCCCTCCTACCCAACACCCCCCCCCCCCCCCCCCCCCCCCACCCACGAACCACCTCCAATGTACAGCCCCCCCCCCACCTAACCAACCTCCCCCAATGTGCAGTTTTTACGTCAAATGTATATACTCTTTTCTGGACTCTTTTTGTATCACAAACAGTACTGTATTTGCAAATCTGGTATGTCATAAATGTATAGATGTAGCAGTACTGTCTATCTGTATGTCGTGTATGTCATATGTTATGATGAATTGAAAATGGGGGACCCTGATGTAAACAAGACAAAAGTATTTCTCTGGTCTGCATCCCCTTAACAATTGTGTGTATTGTGTGTATTGTACTGTACTGTACCCATTCTGCAATCTGTTAATAAAATGTTCAATCAAGAATGGAGTGATTGACAGTGTCAAAGGCCTTTTGTAGGTCCAGCATGATCTGTTAATACAATTTTCAATCAATCAAGACCCGCTCGCAGGCACTGCATTCCGTTCTCAGAATGGATTTGACTCGAGAGAGATCATCAGCAGGCTATATATGATATTCAGACTCTAGATCTATTTGCAGAGCCAGATGAGATGAGGCAACCTGTGCGATTGGCTCTTGACAATTAATTTTATTCTCGAAGTCAACTTCCTGCCTGTTGTTGCTAAGCAACTGCAGCGTTGGGGGTAACTGCCCCGCCTCGTACATTGTGTACGGTTAATTTAGTGCAGAAACGGATCGTTAAAGCGTCAAATTAAAGACTATCAAGCGGAATTTTCTTCAGTCCTTCACAATGCTGAGTTACACGTTGTACTAATGACAAAAACAGAAATCCAAATCGCAAGTTTTATACCATTACGGAGGAAAAAGTGGCTGGTGGCTAACGTTCGGCTAACTCGCTCTGTGTTGTGGTCGTGGTAGCTACATGCTAAGCTAACGTTAATTACATAATATCGAACCGATAGGAGCTTATCTTATCTAATCTTACGTGGATGTTTGATCGGGTAGTGGCACACGTGGTACCACCACGTAAGATTAGATAAGATAAGCTCCTATCTGTTCGATATTATGTAATTAACGTTAGCTTAGCATGTAGCTACCACGACCACAACACGGAGCGAGTTAGCCACCAGCCACTTTTTCCTCCGTGATGCATCAGCTGGTATTATATAAAACTTGCGATTTGGATTTCTGTGTTCGTTATTAGTACAAAACGTAACACAGCAGCTTCAATTTGGGTATTCGAGAGATGGCCATGTCTGCAGGTGTTTTGTATGGACATTATGTCAAGTCAATCAGGGGGAGATCTTTGACTCATCTCGCCTTAGAATCACCAGAAAGGCTTTCGAAATAGTGAAATGCCATGTTGGCCTCAATATTTTCAAAACAAATCGTATGAAAATGTTATGAAATGAACAAGAATGTGATAAAACATGTAATAAAAACGGAGCTCAATGCATGGATTTGATGGTAGAAATCCGTATGGTCCCCCTATACCAAGATGGCGGCGGTCTCGTGACATCAGAGTGTCTTCGAGACAGTATGTGTGTATACCCCCCCCCCCTACCCAACCCCCCCCCCCCCCACTCCTAACGAACCCCCCCCCCCCCCCACTCCTAACCAACCCCCCCCCCCCCCCACCCCAACCACCTCCAATGTACAGTCCCCCCCCACCTACCCAATCCAATGTACAGTTTCCATGCCTAATGTATATACTCCTTTCTTTCTGGACTCTTTTTGTATCACAAACAGTACTGTAATTCCAAATCTGGTATGATAAATGTATAGATGGAGCAGTACTGTCTATCTGTATGTCATGTATGTCATATATGTTACGATGAATTGAAAATGGGTGACCCTGATGTAAACAAGACGAAAGTCTTTCTCTGGTCTGCATCCCCTTAACAATTGTATGTATTGAGCTGTACTGTACTGTACCCATTCTGCAATCTGTTAATAAAGTTTTCATTCATTCATTCATTCATGCGCGCACTGCGGGAGGTGGCCAGAAGCGTGCAACTAGCCAACTACTATTATTACTACTATATTAATACAGTTTGATCCATCGCAAAGCACTCCAGCGCTTGAATACGGCCGGGGGATCCGCTCTATACAATGCAGACCCACGGCTCTCGTATTATAATGAGCCCGGCGAGGCGTGTTATTATTAGAGTTAATAATATTGTATATTGTTTACACTGCCTTTTTATTCAATTTTTACTTCTCCACTGTACTATAATTATGTGACCTGTACCTCTATGTCTTCTACTACCTGTACCTCCCCTCCCCCCGGCCCTCCCCATGCTGCTGAGTTTATATTATTTTATGAATACAACGTTTAATGTTCGCTAACGTAGAGAAACGTCAGACGTAATTCGAGATACTTCCGTACTTTCCGCCAATCAGCGCATTGCCCTGTCACAGGAGTAATAGTCCTGTGGCAGGGCGGAAGTACCAATCTGGACCGAGTCTGCAGCTGGACCCTATTGGCCCTCTCCCATGAGCTCAAAATACCGGAAGTGTTTCGGTGGTCTATTTTTCATGAACCAGCCATCCACATGATCCAGAGGTTAGAGGCTTCTCCACTGTTCGTATAAATGTAAGAAATTGTATTGACTATTTAACAGGCTATTAATACAGCATACCTAACGTTACATTATTTGATGGCCCTTTGCCTAGTACTAAAGTGTTAACTTTAGTGAAAGTCGTGTAGCGTAGCTAACATTATAGTCGGGAGAGCTCTGGATGTATCTAACGTTAAAGTAGCTTAACCCAACCTGGTTACAATAATATTGTACTAACGTTCAAATCAACTGTACATTGGATTATCGACGAAACTACGAAACCTTACTTGGTCCAAGAAGAGGGTCTCGTGTATTTATTACTGGGTTAGGACATTTACAGGGGCCAGTTTCGAATTGCAGTCTCCCGTAGGTGAATGAATGAAAACTTTATTTAACAGATTGCAGAATGGGTACAATACAGTACGGCTAAGGGGATGCAGAGCATTGCAGACCAGAGAAAGACGTTTGTCTTGTTTACATCAGGGTCCCCCATTTTCAATTCATAGTGACATTTATGACATAGGGACATACAGGTATAGTACTGTTACATTTGTGACATATATATGATATTATGCAAATATACAGTACTGTTACCCATAGATCCTGACAGAGTATATATGATGGGGAGGAGACTGTACATTAGGAGGGGGTGGGTGGGAGAGAATATATACGGTGGGGAGGAGACTGTACATTAGGTGGGGGTGGGGGGGTTTGGACATTTACGGTGGCCAGTTTCGAATTGCAGCCTCCCGTAGGTGCTCTTTTAGAGCGTTTTTGAATGTGGGTAGGGATTCACATTCCTTTACAGCTGTGGGTAGGGCGTTCCACATTGATGTGGCATAATTGCTAAACGTGTTTAGTCCCTTGTTTGAGCCGAATCTGGGTTTAACATGATTTGTGGAGCTTCCTCTGGTGTTGTGGTCGTGGTATTCACTGACCTTTGGTAAGTATTTTGACATGTACATGGGTACCTTAGTCATGTAGTGTATCTTGTAGACCAGGCCCATTGCAAGTTGCTGTACCCTGTCGTCTACTCTAAGCCATCCTAGGTTGTCAAAGTGGGCAGGGGTGAGGTGGGTTCTATGAGTAAGGTCAAGCAGTAGTCTGACCAGTTTGTTTTGTGATGTTTGTAATTTGGCAGGGAGTTATACTCTACTGCACCTGGAATGAACCTCTGTCTGTCGTGTTGAATTTGAGCCCGTCCGCTATTGGCCACACACACTGGCTCTGGGAGTTATGCGAGTCCTTCAGCAAGTATATATTTTGGACCAAGGGCATGGACATTTTTAATAAACAATAACTAATTTGGGCCGATGCGAGTTCTGGGGTGAGTTTGTTTGGCGAGTCCACCAAACCTGCACGGACTACAACGTATGGCGTATAATAATATCATGCCAGTTAGGGTACCTTGTGTATACTGCACAGTGTGTTTACTTCTATAGTAGCCTATATATTCAGATTCGAATTCTTTATTGCCCATTTTTATTGTAACATATAATATAACTGATGGGGCATACAGAACCTTATCTGCACCTTTTGATTGTTTACTTTTCTCATATTTTATCTTATCTTATATTGCTTACTTACTAGGGGTGGGAATCACCAGTTTCATCATGATACGATATGATATCGATTCTTTGGACAACGATACGATATTTGCCGATATCACAAAGTCTCTCACGATACAATACGATACGATTAGATTCAGGTGCCTGCGATCGATATGAGATGATATCATATGCCCATTTAACACAATCGGTAACATTTAGATCAACAAAAAAAAGGTAATGAAAATATCATTTGACATTTGTATTTTTGAGCTCTTCCAGACATTTAAAGGAAAATCAATCTATTGTTTTTAATACAAATAGACCTCCTGTTCACTGTAAAGTGCCACGTTTTTATATATTGAGCTTTAAACTTTAAGCTACATTTTTTGGAACTCAAAACTCACAACCTCCCTCTCCCAAACCGTTCCTACAACAATTTGTTGATGTTGCATGATCATGTATAGGCCTACATTTATTATGTATTATATTGTTTATGTTTAAATAACATTTAAACATCAAACTCCTCTGACCTCATCTTGTCTTTCCAAAGACGCGCGCACACACACACACACACAGAAAGGGAGAATGCTATGCTGTAACATCTACACACACGGAGCTACTGCTGTTGTTCTTGGGCAGATATGAGACTCGCCACAGGATTTTCAAAATAAGAGTATCGATATGAATCGATCTTATTACATCGCATCGATCCGATTCGATTGTTGATAATTACATCGATGTATCGATCTGGATCGATGTATCGTCCCACCCCTATTACTTACACTGTTTGATGCCCGGATTTCCCAAAGAGGATCAATAAATAATAATAATAATAATAATAATAATAATAATAATAATAATAATAATAACTTCATTTTATATAGCGCCTTTCAAGGGACCCAAGGTCGCTTTACATAGGGAGGGGGGGGGGAATAACAAAGTAACAGACAGTGGACAGACACAACATATACAAAGTGAGAGATTAGGGGTTAAAGGCCAAGTTGAAGAGGTGGGTTTTGAGCAGTTTTTTCTGAATGAGTCCAGAGTTGGTGCGGAGTTCTGCGGGGAGGGAGTTCCAGAGAGTGGGAGCTGCCACACTGAAAGCTCTGTCCCCGATAAAGGAATATCTTATCTAATCTCTTATCGTATGTGTCCTTTACAGATCGGTCTTCCATGTTTTCCCCACAGTCAAGAATGGAGTATGAACCTAATGTGCTTCACCCTCCCGGAACAAATGACCAAGGTGGTGCACAACCACTACAGAATACATTTAAGAATGCCAATGGAGCTGCCAAGGTAAGTTCCCACCCTTTCAAAAAGCAGCCTTGAAGTGGCTTGCACCCTAAAGGAATTATCTTAACATTAATATTAATTAACATGATCTATTATTCTGTCACACACACATGAGCTTACCTTTTCATTCATTCAATCATTCAACCTTTATTTAGCACTCTGGAATGCAATTGAGCGTTGGTCTTCATTTTCAATGCTCAGTCATCCCTACAAAACATAATTGGCAGTGTTAGTGGGTGGGAAGCCGGTGGGGTATGAGTCCCGGTCGTTGCAACAGCGACTCCTTACTGGTCGGTCGGGTCGCGTCTATGCCTTCTACAACGCTGTTCGGTTTCCGGGTTCCTCTGATTGGCCACTAAACCCACGTGACCCTACGCTAGCACGCCCCTCTTATGGCTGAGAGTAGTGGCAGGCAGAGAGCCTTGCTACTACTAGCCGAGTGATGAATGAAAATGTATCTGTTTCACCTACCCTGGCACACCTACTTGCAGTGAATGACGCTAAGCTAGGCTAACGATGCGGCTGTTCCCTAAGCCTAATGCATGCACAGAGAAGAAAAGGGTATGTATCTGCTTGTCTAACTCCAGGGTAGATGGCAAATGAGCTAATTTCCCAAAAAGTTGGCGTGTTCCTTTAAGCATAAGCCATTAATTTGAGCGAGTTAGATGGGGCCCATAATTCCAATCCAGCATCATTATGATATAAGGTGGTCATTTCTTTATTGCTATCGTATGCACTATGCTGCCCTTTTTCTAATATGTTGCTAATTAAAATTTCTTAAATTATTGATTAATCTTTTTAATTCTTTTGTAATTTCATTCCTCTACATTGTAAAAGGATAGGGATGTGACGAAATAAACTTGAAATTGAAATAATATCTTTCTTTTTGTTTTGATGGTAAAATAATTTGACGGTATTACGTTTCCCAGTACAAATTACAGTATGAGATAACTTTATTCTTTTTTTACTTTACTGTTTGTCTTTATCTTGTAATACAATTGTAATGGTGCCGTCATTCAAAACTGTCTATTTTCTTACCATCCCTTTGCATGATGGTACACCTTCATATTCTGTACACCTCCCAGCCCTAACTGGACTGAGCTTGTTGCTAGTATCCTAAGGCAGTATTTATCCTCTTACAAATGAAACTCTGACCATTTTGTTCTGGAGTTTACCTTCCTGAACACTTTCATGGCCAAGCTTTCCCCTCTAAAGATGTCATCACACATACAGCCCAAGTAATTCACAGAGCTCTTGGTTGATGAAGTGCTTTGAGAAGCTAGTGAAGGGCTACATCTGTTCCTCCCTCCCCATCAACCTGGACCCCCTGCAATTTGCATATCGCCCCAACAGATCCACGGAGGACGCATAGCCCATGTGCTGCACACAGCAGCATCACACCTGGACAAGAGGCAGGGGAACTATGTGAGAATGCTGTTCATCGACTACAGCGCAGCATTCAATACCATAGTCCCCTCCAAACTCATAGCCAAGCTCAGGGACCTGGGCTTGAACTATGACCTCTGCCAGTGGGTCTTGGACTTCCTGATGGGTAGACCCCAGGTGGTGAGAGCAGGCAACTGCACCTCCTCATCCATCACGCTCAACATAGGGGCCCCCCAGGGCTGTGGTCTGAGTCCCCTCCTCTACTCCCTGTACACACATGACTGTGTGGCACAGCGGAACAACAACACAATCATCAAATTTGCTGATGACACAGTAGTGGTGGGGAGAGGGAGAGGGCCTACCTGGAAGAGGTAGAGAATCTGTCGCAGTGGTGTCAGGAGAACTGCCTCTCCCTGAACGTCAGCAAAACAAAAGAGATGATTGTGGACTTCAGGAGGTCGGGGGTCAGGGACTACAGCCCCCTCAGCATCGACGGGGCACCGGTTGAGAGAGTGAACAGTTTCAAGTACCTCGGAGTCCACATATCCGAGGACTTGACATGGACCACACACATTGACAGTGTTGTGAAGAAGGCACGGCAACGCCTCTACTTCCTCAGGCGCCTAAGGAAGTTCCAAGTCAGTCAGAAGATCCTTAAGAACTTCTACTCATGCACAATAGAGAGCATCCTGACTGGCAATATCACCTCCTGGTTTGGGAATAGCACCGCACAAGACCGTAGCAGACTACAGAGAGTGGCCTGTACAGCCGAACGCACAATTGGAGGGGGGCTTCCCACTCTCCAGGACATTTACAACAAGCGGTGCATGGGTAAGGCTAAGAGAATTATCAAAGACTCCAGCCACCCAAACAACTGCCTCTTTGAACTGCTGCGGTCAGGCAAGCAATACCGGAGTCTCATGGCAAGCACAGAGAGACTCGGAAGAAGCTTCTATCCTCAGGCCAACAGAATGGTAAATGACAACACTATGTAACAACCATCAAATGCACGCACAGCACACACATCCACACGCACACACTCACTTTAAACAAACAACTCACTGCAGCACCCACTTTACCCACTGTAGAACACCTAAACACACTTTATATTTATTGGTAAAGAATTTGCACTACAGGCGGATAGGTGGCGCAATGGGCAAGGAGCTCGCCACCAACGCAGGAGACGCTCTCGGCGTTGCTACCAGCTTGGCTGGTCGTTCATACTAATACAATTGGCAGTATTAGGGGGTGGGAAGCTGGTGGGTGGGGATCGGACGTTGTGGACAGCGACTCCTACAGGTCGGTTGGTGCGCCTGCGCAGTAGAACAGGAAGCGACAAGGGTGGCGTATCCCTCCCACGCAGACCCTCGCCGCTGAGAGATCGCGCTGTACAGGTGAAAAGATGCGACGGCTGCCTCCTCGAGTACCGGAGGGGACACGTGATGCAAGGCTTCGTCCACATTGCAGCCGGCTTGTGGGAGGCATGGCCTAACAACGTTCGAGACAGCGGAGGGTAGAATTGGACAATACCTAATTTGGGACGGGAGAAAAATAGAAAAAATGGGGAGAAAAAGTAGATTAAAAAAAAAAGAATTTGCACTACAACCCATACCTCATTACACCTTACTGTAAATTGTACCTAAATTGTACCTCATCCCATTTCTGCTTTGCACTGTATAGTATATTGTATTGTAACTCAGTTACTTCTACTCTGCATTGTACATTGTATATATACACTTTTGTCCACGTACTTGACTTCTATTTTATACTTGCTATACTTATTTTATACTTATCTATTTTTGTCTAGCACTGTCTCTGGAGCGTAACAGAAAGAAGCATTTTGTATAAAAGTATTCTGTACTTCTGTATGACAACTAATAAAGAAACTTGAACTTGATATGACGGTATTACCTGTGCTTTGTTAAGCCTGGGTGTTTTGCCAAGATGTATGGAGAGCTTGTTATCAGAGAGCCAATTTATACTGAATTCTTATGAGAAACCATCAAGGCAGAATCATCAGCATACATAAATAAATGACTTGAGCAAATGGTATATAATGTGTATATCATTTATGTACAACAACGACAACAACAACAACAACAGTGGTCCTAAGACGCTCCCTTTTGGGATCCCACAACTGATCGATTTGGCATCAGATTGTGAGCCACCAACCTCAACTCTATGGATAGTGGCTTTGCCTCATGTGGTATTGATTTAATGAACTTTAAACATTACATAATAGGTCTCAATCAGTGATTCATTGAACCTTTGGCAAGGGCTACTTAGTTTTACTTTACGTTTTACACTAATGTAAAGACACATCTCTGATGTGCCCCTGTCTTTATCCAGGGAATATGGAGGATGTATCTAACATTTCTTCATAGCCTGTTGAGTGTGGAGGACTAGTCTCATCCCGTCACTAATGCCTATATGTGTCTCCCTTCCACTGACAGAAAAGGCAGCAGCAAACCACTAACGTAGGTAAGTCCTGGCTCCACAACAGTACCACGCTGCTGATGATGGGAGTTGGCAGCTGAGCCCTTGGCGAGTGCTTGATGGGGGTGGCGGTGGCATGTTCACCACCCTTGAGATTCACTCTCTGAGGTGTGGTTCGACATCGGGCTGTCCGGGGGCTCAGTGTTCTTCACGGCTCAGATGTACTCTTGAAGAGTATTTTCCAAGGTCTTGCTAAAATATTTAGCTAAACCTGTTTCATTTTCAGTGGTTCTGAGCTATGAACTGAACAACGTTAGAAATGACAACGGATCCTTACAGAACGATGCTTCAGCAATGGCCGGCATCTCTAGCTTCTTTTGTACCTGGCAGCTTTAGTGGCGAGAGCACTTGGACCAGGGTTTATAAGGACTAGACATCGTTGGTGTCTTCATGCATCTGTTGGAGTGCTGCTTGCTGAGGACCCTCTCACTGCAGGGCACTTTGTGCTGGGCGGTAGTTTTGTGAACATCTATCTACCATTTTTGAAAACACTGCTGAATGCAGTATTCTCTTTTCTCCACTCTTGAGGCCTGTGTTATACTGGCCTTACTTGAGTGAGTGGCTAATGATCCACTCCATGCTCCTAAATTGTAGTGAACTCTCCTCTCCCTGCTTATCGGATTACATTGAATCATGCAGGTGTTTCATCAGTCTTTGACAGCTGGGCTGTCTCATCGGTATCCACAGAGGTGGATGGGCATGGTGAGAAGCAGTGCCTCATGGGAGTTGTAGTCCTGCGGCCCAGCTCTGGGCTATGTGAAGGTTGGCAGAGAACTACTGCTGCCACTGTTCCCTCCAGGCGTAACGAGCACTCATGAGGAGGTTGTGTTTCTAAGGGTGCTTTCACACCAGAGCTGTTTGGTCCGGACTATTGGACCAGAGTTCGTTTTCTCGGATAGTCCGCTTTTTTTGGGGTGGTGTGAATGCTCAGTCGAACTCTGGTGTGGACCAAACACGCAAACTCTGGTCCGCCTGAAAACGTAGGTCTCGGTTCGCTTCATCGGAAATGAAAAACCAAATATAGGAAGTGAGTCACGACTCTCACGAGCAGAGCGCTAAATTACTACCTAACCAATCAGATCTGCGATATGAGGTAGCATCACGAGCAGATCAATGTGTGTGGACAAGAGGCGGGTTGCTACGTTTACTGTAGGGAGGGGCTTTTAGACCCATGTTTTTTTTTTGCTTCGAAAAGAGGGACATCCTCTCAACATTCGGTCAAATGGTGGGACAGTACAACCAAAAGCGGGACACCTGGTCACCCTACCACCGACTGAAAATTGTGACGCCTCCGCTGATCTGGAGTCAGACAGGGCTTGCAGTCACACACACACACACACACGTTAGGGCTCGCAGTCACACACACACATTTCCACTCTCTATTGTGTCCAATAGACGAGCGCCCTTTTCGACTGCGTTACATTGTTCAGAAAGTTTGGTGCGTTTGACAAATTGCAATGTGAATGCAGACGAACCAAATGAAGAATGCAACAATGTTGCAACTTCACCCCCCGAACCGCACAGAGTCCACACCGAGTCCACCAAAACTATATGTGAAAGCGCCCTAACCCGCGGGTTTCAGCGAATAAAGGACCTATAACATCCAGGCCTGATTTAACTGGCTTTCTGACCCTGTAGTTTGTATAAAAGCACAGTCACATTTGTAATGACGTAATGCCTGCCTTTATAGACGAGGCTCCTCAGCCATAGGCTGCATGGAGGTTAGTTGGTTGGATGTGAACCTTGGGGTTTCACTTGTCCACTTGTAAGGCTTTAGTTTAGTGACTATTATCGTTTAGCTTTGTGCTAATTGCTGTTGTGTTTTCTCAGTCTACAATAAAGGAACACGAACATCCGTCTGTGCTCTTGCTTCTCTCACCAATCTTCTGAAGGGCGTCACTGAGCCTGTTCTTGGTAAGCAGCAAAGCCAGTTCCTCACATACACTCATCATCCGCGCTGACGCACTCATCAGAATGTTCTGTGTGTCTCCACAGGCCTGCACTATGTTTGGGAATTCCGTAGCCCCAGCAAATCTGTCCCTCCTCACTACTGGTGTAAGCTCTGCGCCGTGTCCAAACTACCGCAGGCAGACATGCTGGCCCATGTCAAGGGCTGGAAACACAGCTTCAAATACTTGGTGAGTGTGATGGTTCCTCTGTTGTCATTTGGTGAGTGTGATGGTTCCTCTGTTGTCATTTGGTGAGTGTGATGGTTCATCTGTTGTCATTTGGTGAGTGTGATGGTTCATCTGTTGTCATTTGGTGAGTGTGATGGTTCCTCTGTTGTCATTTGGTGAGTGTGATGGTTCCTCTGTTGTCCCGTGGCGTCGCGTGGGTAAAATAACAGAGGATGCAAAAAAAAAAGTTATTAAATCTTTTCTTTTAACTTTTTTTTTATTAATATATATTTTTTAAAATATTTTTTTAATATTTAAGCCAAGCAGTCACCATGTACAGTATGGCTCGGCGGCCAGTCAAACCAAGCAGTCACCATGTACAGTATGGCTCGGCGGCCAGTCAAACCATGCAGTCAACAAGTACAGTATGGCTCGGCGGCGTTACTACTATGAACAAAACAAAGCCAAGAGAACAGTTTTGACTCTTCAAATAAAGTGACTATATTTATTTTTCCAAATAAATATAATTTGAGTCAATCACAAAATTCACAATCCGTCAATGTCATTAACAATGTGTTTCCCTGAACAATGAGTGAACTAAAAACCAACAGGTATTGTGCTTTGTCAGCAGATAAAACATTTGACGCTATAGGAGAGGAGACTGTTGTGGTCTTGGTCCATGAAACAACTATTACTTGGCATTTATAGGACAGCACGCCTCAAAAAGAATTAAATAAACCAAACAAACATCACAGGTACATATGTCCGTGGTGAAACTTACGTGCTGTGATTGTCACGTGTCTGGTGCGCCCAGCAATCACAGCGCTCCTACTGTAAAATGCGGAAGCAGCCATTTTAGCGATAGCTCAGTGATTTTTTTACTCGTTTATAAAAATGATTTAAAATGTTTATTAGCAACACCAAGCTTTCAAACCCCGCCGCTTGTGTGTGTGTGAAACCCTAATGGAACGCTGGGTACCTTTTGAAATTTATATCTGATATATTTTGGACCCACCGCTAGCTTTTAAGCAGTACTTGGTGGTGCAAATTAACCTGGCTACTATGGAGGAATAAGTGACTGCGTATTCGAGCCCCTGGCTTGCAGTCAGGAAAGGGGCTACAAGCTAGCTAGCTTGGTTACGTTAGTTAGCATCCAAGCTAGCCTGATAACGTTAGTAGTTAGCATCCAAGCTAGCCTGATAACGTTAGTAGTTAGCATCCAAGCTAGCCTGATGACGTTAGTAGTTAGCATCCAAGCTAGCCTGATAACGTTAGTAGTTAGCATCCAAGCTAGCTTGATAACGTTAGTTAGAAACTGCTTAGGCTGCTTACCTGGCCAATAATGTGGTCCTCCTCCTGGACAGATAGATTTGTTAAATCATAATATCCACAGTGGTGTGCTGTGCTGGTCCTCAGTAAATGTCCCGCCGGCGAAAAATAAGTTGCTAATAAAATGCTAATGCTTCATTGCATATTCCAAAGGCGAAGACGTTTGGTCACGTTTGCTTTTAATGTGATTTGATTGGCCACTTATGGCCAGACGCGAAGTGTCCTCGCACACATAGGCTACGGAAAAAAATCACGCTACCTAGTTCTAACCAAGCCTATGTTTGCGATGAATAATTTTTTTTATTATTGTAAACTATAAAAATATATATATATATATATTAAAAAAAAAAATTTTACTGTTCATATTTTGGCTCCCATGAATATTCGCCACTGCTGTTGTCATTTGGTGAGTGTGATGGTTCCTCTTGTCATATGGTGTGTGTGATGGTTCCTCTGTTGTCATCTGGTGAGTGCGTATGTATGTGTGTGTGTGTGTCTGTCTGTGTTTGTTAATGAACGCATAGAATGGTTCCTCATATTGGTTCTGGTGTGTTTTACAGAAGCAAGCCCATCCTGACATTGTGAGCTGTGTGGAGGAAGAGGCTACGAAGGTCCCTGCCGTGAGGAAGAAGATGAAAGAGTCCGCAGCAGAGATGGAGAAGCAGAGGTCAAGAAGAAGAGGTCAACTAAAGGTGAGGATTCCCAGGATGAAGGGAAGATACAGACCTGCCAAACTGCACGCGTTTTGTGTACCAACCACGCAATTCTTGGTCAAAATATGCAGGTATGAAATGCCAGCTGAAACTACGCAAATGTAAAAAAAAATATATATATATATATATATATATATATATATAATAATAATCAGCGTGATTATCCAAAATGGCCATCCACTTCCATTCATTCAGACACGTGAGTCAAAACAAAGCACTTGTTTGTCTTCTTCTGCCCCTTTCTCGTTGCAATCGGCACTCGTCTGGGATTGCTTTCGGAGCAGATGCTCCTTGGCTACAACGGTGGTCAATCATTTTCGCCATCAGCGGTGACTGGTCAGTTCAGGACCGTTTACAACCAGACGTGATCACTCGTCGGAATGGCTTGCACAAAAACGCACAATCTCTGCGGAACTTGCCAAACGGTGACTGACTTTGGTCGCGCCATCTTAATTCTTAATGATCTGCGAAAAATGCAGCCCGGAACCGACAGACGAGAGCAAAGTTCCGCGAGCGCTGAACGTTAACACATTGAGTGCCACACCCCTTCCGCGAAGTGACCACTTCCGTGCCGCCCATTAACCCCATGTAAACGTAGTTGTAGTTTGTAGAATTAAACCTATATTTTATAGTATTGCTATGGGTCTAATAACACCCTCGAGTCTCATTGAGCTGCTTCTGGTCAACGTGCAAAAAAACAGATTATTTCTTCATCCGTACATTTCCATTTTATACCGTTTGATTAACACACCACTGATGATTAACGGGGCTACCGTGGACAGGGTGAGCAGCTTTAAGTACCTGGGGGTCCACATCTCAGAGGACCTGACATGGTCAACACACATAGACACAGTAGTAAAGAAGGCGAAACAGCGCCTCTACCACCTGAGACAGTTAAGGAAGTTCAGAGTATCGGGGAAGATACTCCAGTCCTTCTACTCAGGAGCTGTAGAGAGCATCCTGACCGGAAACATCACTGCCTGGTATGGAAACAGCACGGCACAGGACAAGAAGGCCCTACAGAGAGTGGTGCGCTCAGCCGAGCGTACCACAGGTATTGCACTACCCCCCCCTGCAGGTTCTATACAACAAGAGGTGCAAATCCAGAGCCTGCAGGATAATGAAAGACCCTCACCACCCAAATAACAGCCTGTTCCAGCTGCTGAGGTCAGGCAGACGCCTGCGAACCCCAGCTACTAGGACAGAGCGGCTTAGGCTCAGCTTCTTCCCCCAGGCCATCAGAGCCCTGAACAATGAACATTGAGTGCTCAGAACATTGAACTATCCACACACAAGCACACATGAACACACACACGACACGCACGCTGTGCACGCTCACACACGAGCAGCCACTTAACACTTTAACATGAGCGGGCACACACTCATGTTGCACACACGCACACTTATGGCCAAAAGGAAAGGACACTTTAAATTAGAATAACAGGAACAGTGTATTGCACTACCAAAGCTAACTAGCATGTCCCATATGCTCTGTAAATAACTATGTACAGATACCGAGATGTCACTCCATGTTACCTGTTACCTGTTTACTGCACAATGTTGTTTTTTCATTTTTTGATTCTATTATATGTTGTACCACTGTATTGCACATCGTTGCGGGCAAGACCACCCGCATTTCATTGTATACCTGTATGCCGTGACAATTAAAACTCTTGACTTGACTTGACTTGACTTGTTTTGAATATGAACATAGTCCGGCCGCTTCTGAGCAATTCCAGGGAAAAGACACGAAAACAGCGTTTTTGTGTAATTCAATAAACACGTTGTCATTTCTCGCCTGATTATCGGATCTTCCTGAAATCAATGCTAGATCATCACTATTATCCTTTGTCGTGCACACATGCAATGTGGCTTAGACCGGCACGCCCCCCCCCCCCCCCCCCAACGGCAGAACAGCTAGACACATAAACACATATTATAGCTTCAATCGCAGTAGAAATAAATATCAGATCAACGCAAGCTTTCATATATGGTGTCCCTACCTCGTCTCTGAAGTAATGGAAAAAAAAGAATCCAATAATCTCATCGCCATTCCAGTTATCCACAGCGATCGTGCCTCCGACGTTATTGGGCATTGCTCTTCAACGGGAGGGCGGGGTCAGTTGTCCAAGCCATCCCTAGAAGCGTGTGTTTTGCCGGAGTGTTTACGCCGCAGCTCAGTATAGAAAATAAACAAACACATTTCTAACCGGGTCCATTACTGGCCGAAGGCGTTAGAGGGCGGTATAATACCGTCTGCCAGCTCAGACACACTCAGAACAGTATGCACAAGGTGCCCCGCTGAATTATGAATGGAACATGGTCTCATGTTCCTTTTGTTTTGTTTCTTTGCTTTTGTTTCTTTGTTTTTACTTTTGCTCCCGACTATTGTCAGCGACTTCGGGTTATTGAGAAGCGCTATATAAATTAAATTAATTATTATTATTAATATTATATAGATAATAAAAGAAATACTGTGACAGAAACGTAGATCTATGTTTCCGGCACTCAACGATCGGACGACAGAAACGTAGTTCTACGTGAACGGCACTGAAAGTGTTAAGCACACATCATATAATGAAATATTGGGTGTTTATAGACAGGTTTATACACTTTGAAGTATTTTTAATCATGGGAAATGTTGTTCTTTGTTTTGACTGTTTTAAGCGGGTGTACTCAAACACTGGTGTGGCTCATTTGACAGACACTATTTAGATCAGGGGTCTCAAACTCGTAGCCCGCGGGCCAATTGCGGCCCGCTGGATGATATTTTTTGCGGCCCCCTACTTGACATCAAAGTTTAGTGTTAGTGCGGCCCGCGCGCAACTTGTTGCAGAGGCGTTGTGCGAGTTGGATGTTTTATTTATTTGATCACTTGTAGGCTACCATAGCGCAGGCTCATGACGGCAACGTTACGTTAGTGACTTGGTTGAAACGTGATTTCGGAGTGATACCAAGTGGAAGGAAAATATATCCAGTGCGTATGGCAGGCATTCTCGAAATTCTCCGCTGTCTCCTCTGCAAGCAGTGCTCTGCCTGTCTGTCTGTCTACTCTGGTCCAATCACATTCAGCGTCCCGTCAGCGTTTCCCCCCCCCCACCCACAGTCTGCGAATCAGAGCAGAGTAGGGCGGGTTTTCACGGAATGAGTGTTGTCTCTTTCAGCGGGTCCGAGTCAGAGCGAGAGTTGACAGCGCATCTACTGGTAGTCTAATCTGCAGGTACTGTAGCTAGTAACCTCGTTCCCAGTTTTACAGTATCTCCGTGAGATAAATGTAGCTAGTAGCCTAGTTTCGCCAGCAGGCAGTTAGTAGAAAAATATGGCATGCTCGTGCTGAATGGACTGAAAAATATGCGTGCATCCTCCCAGCACCAAACCAATGTGCCTAATATGCCAAGAAACGGTAGCTCTTGTGAAGAGTGGCAATTTGAAACGCCACTACGGAAAAAAAAAATCAGTGCTAAGAACCACAAAAATAAATGGAGTGAAATCATCATATCAAGCTGCAAGCAGAATTATTGTTAAAGCTATGTCACAACGAGAAAAAGCAACCAAGTCCTCACTCAGTGGCATGGGTGTTGGCTAAACACAAGAAGCCATTCTCTGATGCATACATAATAAAATAATGTATGACTGAAGTGATGGAGACTATGTTTGAAGGCAAACAAAAGCAAATCCTCCTCAGATAGCACAGCAACCAGAATAACTGAAATACTGGCTGATGATTTGATTAAACAGCTTTGTGATAGAATAAAAAAAAAAATGCACAGTGCATTTCCATAGCTGTGGATGAGTCCACTGACACCACTGAGAATGCTCAGTTGCTGGTGTTTGTGAGGTTTTAGTGAGTTTGTGAGAAGATTGGATCAGTTGTACTTTTTTTGGAATACTTGAAACCCTTTTTTTGTGGAATATTTGATGCGGCCCAGCCTCACCTAGACTCTACCTCCAGCGGTGTAGAGTGACAGTGCTGAGAGTGGTGATATAAAAAGTGCAACAGTAGAATAAAATGTACATAAAGTACTTAAAAATACTTAAAATACATAAATACACACAATAAAATCACAATTACTAGATAGTGTTCATGAGTCTGATGGCTTGATGGTAGTATGAGTCCTTGAGCCTGCTCCACCTGGCTCTGAGCTACGGTAACGCAGCAGTTGAAACAAGCTGTTGTTGGGATGGCTGGGGTCTTTTATAATCTTCCGGGGCCTTGCTGATGCACCGGCTATATCATCAACGTGTCATCGCCCCTGATGTGTAGAAATGCGTTACAAACAGGATACCAGAGCTAATTAAGTGAGTGCCTGTTCCCCTCAGTTCGCTACATATGTCTCTCTCTGTTCCCATCCTTCCGTTGACTTTGCAAAAAGAATAAAAAAAATTTCCTCACAGAATTTCAAACGGGGACGAGTGATCTGTGATTTGACCTTTAACCTCTCCTGTCTGGTGCTTGTCGTAGGTGATCTATAAGGAGCCGTCTGAAGTCCAAGCCTCCAAAGGACTCCGTAAGTCACTCTCAAGCTTCTCAAGTGTCGTCCGCCTGGACTGTTTTCTAGGTGTAACTGTGAACTCATCTCTCCGGTCTGTCCTCTTCCGCCACAGGCTCTACTATTCCCAAGGTGGCACCGCCAGTAGGTCCAGGGATGGGACCCCCGGGGCCACGATTAGGTGAGACGTTTTCCTGCTGTGACGTATCGCTGTTCCCTGTAGAGATGTACTGGTATTGAGGTTGTACTGTGATGGGAAAGAAGAACAATAACTGTGGTCAAACAGTGAGATTTTCCTTTAAAGGAAAACGCCAACATTTTGGGAAATTAGCTTATTTGCCATCTTCCCTGGAGTTAGACAAGAAGATACATACCTTTGTTGTCTCTGTGTGTGCGTTAGGCTTAGGGAACGCCCGCTCTGTTAGCTTAGCTTAGCTTCATCACTGGAAGTGGGTCAGACTTGTACCCTCAAGTTCCCTACAGTCACGAAAGGATCCGAACCGATTGAAGTTTATGGATACCATGACTTAAAATCCTCTTACCTTGACGATTAAAAGCCTCCCCAATTTAGAAAACAGTATTCCCATGGCTGGTGTTGATATGCTGCTACTGTAGCTAACGAAAACCAACAACCGGACACTCAAGCAGATAACGAGGGTAATAACTTCCGGTCGGGGGGGGGGTTCCAAAATAAAAGAGCGACGTCTATAGCAGCGGAAATACGTTTATTTTGTTCATTATCTAACGTTAACACGAACCTAAACTAACTTTAGGTTAGTTGTAACGTTAGTTTAGGTTTGTGTTAACGTTAGATAATGTACAAAATAAACGTATTTCCGCTGCTATAGACGTCGCTCTTTTATTTTTCAACCCCCCGACCGGAAGTTATTACCCTCGTTATCTGCTTGAGTGTCCGGTTGTTGGTTTTCGTTAGCTACAGTAGCAGCATATCAACACCAGCCATGGGAATACTGTTTTCTAAATTGGGGAGGCTTTTAATCGTCAAGGTAAGAGGATTTTAAGTCATGGTATCCATAAACTTCAATCGGTTCGGATCCTTTCGTGACTGTAGGGAACTTGAGGGTACAAGTCTGACCCACTTCCAGTGATGAAGCGAAGCTAAGCTAACAGAGCGGGCGTTCCCTAAGCCTAACGCACGCACAGAGACAACAAAGGTATGTATCTTCTTGTCTAACTACAGGGAAGATGGCAAATAAGCAAATTTCCCAAAATGTTGGCGTTTTCCTTTAAGACCGTGTCCGCGGTTTAAATGTGGTTGTTGCCGCCAGGTACACTGCTACTACGGCCTGTAGGTGCGCTCTATGCAGAGGGTAGGGAGATGTGTGGGTGGGGTCGGGGGTGTGTGAAAACGGCTTGAGAACACGCACAGGCATGCATTGGGTCGCCGATGAAATTACTCTCTGCACTTGACCCAAACCCTACACAGAAGGTAAGCAGCAGAAGATTTAATAGGGGGGTGGGTATTTAACATTTTACAAGGTTTGAACGAAAGGCCCTGTCCTACTTTGCGTCACTGTCACCAAGACAAATTTGTGTACCATAATTTTCTGACTATACCCTGTGGCTTATATAACGGTGCGGCTAATTTATGGATTTTTACAGCTAACTGGGCACGCTCCCTCAGCTCTGTGACCGTCAGATCGGACTCCTAAATCTGCTGCAGCAGTGCACGCCTTGCCCCTCCCCCTCACAGACCCACGTCAACAAACCATTACGGCAAGAGTCTAGTGTATGAGCAGCTCAGAGCTCCTCTTTCAACATAACTGAAGCATTAAACAAAATGACACAGTCAACAAACTATTCACTTTAGTTTATTAATGCATGAGGCGTTGTCTAATGTTATCTAGCTACTGATAGCTCCTGATATCATCAGTTTGGCATTGGATTTTGCAGGTGCTGGCTAACTGGCTATCGTTCTGTGAGCTAGCATTAGTACCTGGCTGGCGCTGGCTAACTGGCTATCGTTCTGTGAGCTAGCGTTAGTACCTGGCTGGCGCTGGCTAACTGGCTATCGTTCTGTGAGCTAGCGTTAGTACCTGGCTGACGCTGGCTAACTGGCTATCATTCTGTGAGCTAGCGTTAGTACCTGGCTGGCGCTGGCTAACTGGCTATCATTCTGTGAGCTAGTGTTAGTACCTGGCTGGCGCTGGCTATCGTTCTGTGAGCTAACGTTAGTACTAGGCTGGCGCTGGCTAACTGGCTATCGTTCTGTGAGCTAGCGTTAGTACCTGGCTGGCGCTGGCTAACTGGCTATCGTTCTGTGAGCTAGCGTTAGTGCCTGGCTGGCGCTGGCTAACTGGCTATCGTTCTGTGAGCTAACGTTAGTACTATTGTAGAACAGGCTACAATATGTCCAAAATTCTGCTGCCAGGGTTCTCACCTGCACCAAGTCCTCGCACCACATCACCCCCACCCTCATCCACCTCCACTGGCTTCCAGTCAAGTCCTGCATCAATTTCAAGATCCTCCTCATCACCTACAAAGCCCTTCACTCCCTTGCCCCCCGGTACCTAGCGGACCTCCTCCATCCCTACATTCCGCCCCGGAGGCTGCGGTCCTCTGACTCCGGTCTCCTCTCCATCCCCACCACCAACATGCGGACTGTTGGTCCCAGAGCCTTCTCTGTGGCCGCACCCACCCTCTGGAACTCACTCCCTCCAAACATCCGTAGTGCTACATCCCTGCACTCTTTCAAATCCCAACTCAAAACCCACCTTTTCACCAAATTTGTAAATGACTCTGCCTGATTTCCCCCTTTTCTTTCGTTTTCTTTCTTTTCTTTCCTTTTGATTAATATTTTGTTGTAACGTTGTTCCCTGTTCCCCTCCCTTAGCTGGTAAGCGCCTTGGGTCTCCTGAAAGGCGCTATATAAATTTAAGATATGGCTAACTAACGTGGCTATCGTTCTGTGAGCTAACGTTAGTACTAGGCTGGTGCTGGCTAACTGGCTATCGTTCTGTGAGCTAACGTTAGTACTAGGCTGGCGCTGGTTAACTGGCTATCATTCTGTGAGCTAGCGTTAGTACCTGGCTGGCGCTGGCTAACGTGGCTATCGTTCTGTGAGCTAGCGTTAGTACCTGGCTGGCGCTGGCTAACTAACGTGGCTATCGTTCTGTGAGCTAACGTTACTGTTTAAACAAAAATGTTAATAAATGGGAGCTTCCTCAAACAGCCATCTCTTTCCCGACAATCCCCTCTGTGCACGAACCCTTACATATGGTAATTAAACATTAAAACGCCTGCGGCTTATAGTCCAGTGCGGCTTATATATGTACACATCATTCAATTTAGCTGCTGCGGCTTATATTCAGGTGCGCCTTATAGTCCGAAAATTACGGTACATTCATTGTATTTGTCAGATCAAGTGTTTCTGAATCTAATCGCCATGTCTCTCTGGCAGGTGGCAGGCTTTCTGACCCCATGTTTCCTGGAGAGTATCACAGAGGTCCTCTCTCCGACTTCCCGATGGGTGGCATGAACCAGGGCTACTCGGGACCCAATAAAGGTCCTCGCCAGGGCGGAGGAGGGGACGGTTTTGGGTCGAGTGGCGGAAGAGACTGCTTCGAGATGGCCGGACTGTTGGGCGATAGCCCTGAAAGACATTACCCTGACGAGTTCCGGGGCAGCCTGATGGGGAACAGACCGATGAACAGGCCGGCTGACAGACCCATCGACAGACCCATCGACGGACCCATCGACGGACCCATCGACAGACCCATCGACAGACCCATCGACGGACCCGGCTTGATGGGAGCAACTCCAGACTGCGGCAGCCTCCCCGCTACCTTGCTCAAGTACCTGGTGAGTGTCTCTTGATGGAACATGTATTTAGTGTTTTCTGCAGAGCGGAGGGACTGGGAGACCCATGTTACTGACCAGACACTCTATATCAGTGGTGGCTGTCTGAGTGTAGAGCTATTGTTTTAACAAACAGAAAATACCACTTACAGCACCCTTTAAATTGATAGAAAGACTTTTTCAGGTCTACATGCTACAACGGTCTTTTGGCTGGTACACCTGCTTTTTGCCTTTTTGCTAGCCAGGTAGCACAACAGTCTGTTAACAGCTGATGGAACAGAAAAGAAAGATGAAGAAAGAGAGACCAGAGATGTTACATGGTAGCAACGTTTTGTACGTTAACCATGTTGTTTCACTAAGTTCACACATTTCAAGCATCAGTGATGTAACGTTCAGGACGAATGCTTTAGTTCTCGAAAATACGCTAGCTTGTAGAGCTGTCCCCAAGCCTGTTTTTGGGATTCGAACATTCACCAGGGTCTTTCGGACGGATGTTTTTAATCATGCAAAAGATTGCTCCTAAATACTTTTTCTAGTTCAGTACTTTCGAGTCTTGACTTCAGGCACATAGCGCACATTGCTGCGGTTGAGTAGTAGTACCTACTTACTGGTCACGGGAAGCTTCAATAACATTTGGATGATAATCGATTTTGTGAATACATTTGTTGAAACAACATCTTTGTTGGCTGACGGCTCCTGCTATCTTAACGTTAGCAAGCTAAAGGGCTGCGCTCTGGCTGCATAGCTTAATTGCGGTAATGTGCATAACATACCCGTGTAACGTTAAGTAACTTGTGTTCCGCTGGGAAAGCATCAGCATCACTGCATACACTTTGTTTAATCCAAACGTCCATTCAGAAACGTTGTATTATGAAATAAGACGAGTGAGCCTGTGAGTCACTCAACTCTTTTTTTCATGATTGATTTATTTCCTGATAATGTATGACGGGGACCCCTCCTCATCCCAACTAGACTTATACCCAACTAGTGTTGTTGTGACCTGTGTTCGAGCGTGACTTTCGAATGATTGTTAACACAACATAGTACTGTGATATTCTGATGTATGACATTCTGATATATATTTTTCGTGTAAAACAAATGCAAAAAAAAAAACGCAAAATAAAAAATACGTTTATATTCTTTTAAGTGGAGGTTCGAACCCATTAATTAAGAATCGAATGCCAACGTAACGAACAAAGGTCAGAACGTTTGGGCTCAGCCCTACTAGCTTGGTCCGTTAGCATTAGCTGTTAGCAATCACAGCAGCTAGCTTGCTTGTTTGATTGTCATGTTTGCTATTAACACATTGTCCGCCATGCATTGTACCCATCCTTGGGCCCAGTCTGCCAGTGCTGTAACCCTATGGAGATGTTTACTTTCTTTGCAGGGCTATAACTTTTTAAATATTATAGCTATATTGACATTACTATGGCCCATTCAACATCGGGTATCTATCGTTCCGGATGTGGGAACGTTATATTTTTTCATTCATACATTGTCGTGTTAATACCGTAGTGAATATAAGTATGTTTTTAAGGTTTTCTGCAAAACGTGAGTTATAGGCCCTGACGCATATGATAGATTATCGATTGCCGTTTCTTTCCTATACACGCTATATTAAAAAATTCAAATGTATATGATCGGTATACATTATGCTTCATCATGCGTGAAGGAAACGCCGAATTCATATTGATTATTGCGTTTTGAAAGCGATCCCAATGCACTCAAGTGTGTATCTAGATCCACGCTACAAGATATTACTGCCGGAGGATTCTCCCAGATGCACTTCTGGTTTGGCTTGGAGTGTAACTCGCCCGACATCCACCAGGCGGCGGTATTGAGGCGTTGCAATATCAGAACAGGGTCCAGCTGCAGCAGCGGAGGGAGGCTGGATGAATTATGAATGCCATGGCGAAAAAATCCCAAAAACGAGTTAACTCGTTTCTGGCGCACAACGCATGGCGGGCAATAGCGAGTATACTTGTTTTTGGCACACAATGTGTTAAGTAAAACATTTATTATATGTTAACGGGGGGTGGGGAACTTCCCATTGAATATAAATTGTTAGTTTTGCCCATCCCTAAAAATTACTATGATTAATTCATTAGGAATCGTGATGCTTTCCATCTGATCACACCAGCTGTTGGTTTCCATTCTACAAAACGTGCCGATAACTTTCCACAGGATTCCTTCCGCATCGAGAACGAGAACGATGCCCAGATCATACTGAAGGTGACGCAGAAGCTAACGGACGTGCTGATGGATTACAGCCTCCAGAGTGTTAACTCGGTATGAGACCCCTCATGTTTTGTTCACACACTACAGCTAAAACTAACTGTAAGCAGAGTGGAGAGGATTAAGTGGCTAGTTGTAGAAGTATGTTTAACCTGCCACTCTGCATTCAGCTTTGCGTTCAGACTACAAAGCGTACACAGTGCCATAGTTTAGTAGCGTTAAGCTACACTGTAGAGTCAGGGTTCTTATACTTTTCTAGCATTTGACCTCAAGTTACTTACACTCCTGCATATAACTCATATAACTCTGTATGATAGCATGTACAATCAAATATTTATATATTTTTTACCCAGTTTAATCACCTGGGCCCAGTAGTTCAAAACTTTGATGATTAAATCCTAAATATCAGTGCTTTAATCCTACCGATCTCCATCTAGTGGATATGAAAAAGAATACAAGGAAGACAAGAGACCACATTGCAGAGACGTCTAATATTTTAAAATGCATAAAGGACATAAAATCATAATGGAATTGTAATAAAAATTAAATACTCCCACTAGGGTAACAACAAAAAAACATGAATTCAAAGGCAGCTGGATCATTTAGGTGTGCTTTGAGGAGCTGAATTCTAAGTGAGGTTTCAGTTAGCTGAAGGTGATGACAGATGGACTTTTTTTGTTCGAAGATATATCTTTTTTTAATCTAAATTACATTTGTGATTGACCATCTTTGTTTGAAAACAAAATAGGCCACCACAAACGTGACAAAAACAAATGTTATTGAATTGATTTGCCATGAAGGCAAATTTTTTTTATTTGTTAACAAACTTTGCCATCATATTTATATTGAAACATATTTTTTTATGAATTGTATAGTACATTTTGCTCTGGTAATCTACTGTTGCATTTAACATGCTGGTTGGATCGGCGGTCAGGTGGCGTAGCGGAGATTGCGTTCGTCACCAACGCCGGAGATGCTGGATTCGCGTGTTCGAATCCAGCTCCCGGTGTTGCTATCAGCTTGGCTGGTCGTTCACACTAATACAATTGGCAGTATTGGAGGGTGGGAAAGCTGAAGGGTGGGTCCTGGGCGTTGTGGACAGCGACCCCTACAGTTCGGTCGGGGCGCCTGCTCAGCATGGGTAGGATCTAGGGAGAGATAGTGCGGCCTCCCACACGCTACACTCTCCCCGGAGAATCTGCGCGGCCAGGCTGGGTCGGAGGAAAGCATGTGACAGTCTCCGGTCTCTCGGACCAACAGTAGGGGAAAGTGCGCAACAACCAGGAAGGGTGGGATGGGAGAAAAATCGGAAAAAGGAGGGGGAAAAAGATTAAAAAAAAAACATGCTGGTTGGATGCCAAACTTCTTTTCGTTGTTCTGTACTTGTGTTGTGTGATACATTTGAATTTAATCTAATCTAAAGTGTCACTCTGGGACCCAGTCGCACCAAAACACACAGGTGATTTGTAAAGCTGAGACTATATGCCATTTGGAAGAATCGATAAATCGGGACAAAATTATCGATAAATATAGATTTGTATTCAAATCTTTTGCACAAAAAAAAAACGTATTTACCGTTAGTGTGTGTGTCACATGCACTCACTGTAGTTTTTGCGGTGCTGTAGTTGGCCCACGACACACAAACTAACGTTAAATAATTTTCTTTCTTTAAAGTATTTTAAACTTTTTAAATTAAATTTTTTTACACATGCAAAACAATCGATAAGTCGCCGCAGTTATCGATAAGTGGTCTCAGCCAGTCATTTGTATCAAGTGACGACCGACCAGAGACGGACCCATCTTGTGCCCCAGCCTAGAGACCTGTTCGCTGTCCACGTCAGACTCTGTGTGCGCGCACATCAAGGGGGGCAAAAGGAACGTAATCCTGGTCAGAACAACGGGGCAGACTATCAATCTAGTGATCTAAACAATCGATCCATGCCAAAGCTAGATATGTAAAAGGTGAAAGACTCACACTCACAGCCATGCTGATTTGGCAAAATTACATCCAGACGTTTTTGTTTGAAACAACTTTTAGTCAGGTGTCTTGGTTTCTCCATAGAGCACAGTCATATTTTTTTTGCGCAGCAACTCGCGCAGGCAGGGGGCAACTTAGTCATGTGACTCAGTTGGTATTGCTGATTGGCTCGAACAGGGTCTTTTTGTATACAGCGAACAGGTCTATAGTTAAGAACTGACAGAGGAAGTAGTGTAGATAAACAATTATAAAAGATTTATAAAAAATATAGTATGCATTGCAAGTTCTATGGAGAACAGTGTTTGAATTTAAACTCTTTTCTATGTTTCTCCTAGGGCCCCAGTATGAGCAACAGTATGAACAGCAGCATGAACAACAACAACAACTCATCCATGAGTTCCATGAGCTACTCCTCCCCTCCTTCCAGAATGCCCAGCACCGGAAACCGTTACTCAGACAACCACTCAGGCAACCACTCAGGCAACCTCTCAGGCAACCTCTCAGGCAACCTCTCAGGCAACCACTCAGGTACACACAATGCTACCGCTCGTTGTGTTTATGCTACTAATGTTAACCATTTCTGCGCCAAAAACGAGTTAACTCGTTATAGCCCGCCAATCGTTGGCCGCCAACAACGAGGAAACTCGTTATTGGATCTTTTCTTCTTTTATTAGCTATTTCCATTCATAATTCATCCTGCTGTGCTGTAGGACTGGGTGACACTCTGTCTGAGACCGCAGCGGTCCGATACCGCCGCCTAACGCCTTGCGGCCGCTATTGCACCCCATTTGAAACGATGTGGTTTCTTTTCTCGGCTGAGCCGTGCAGGCGGGGTCTATACACTCCGGCTTATATCGATGCATCGACTAGGCCCCCCCCCCCTTTCATATGCAATGCTGGATACCGCTGGATACACTGACGCGACCAGTATTTGGAATGGCGATCAGATAGTTGGATTATTCTTTTTGCAGTACATCATAGACAAGGTAAGGACTATATGTTATCGATCTTGCGTTGATCCGATAATTCTTTCCCCGCGATCGAAGCGTGTCGGGGTGGTGTGTATGTGTTGGTAGCGATCAAAAGCACGGAGTGGCCCCGCGTCCCCGTCTCCCTTTCATGCGTGCATGATGAAAGATAATACCGATAATCTAGAGTTGATTTCAGATTGATTGTTGATCCAAGCGAGGAATGGCAATGTGTTTTGTGAATTTCACTAAAACACTGTTTTCGCGTCTTTTCCTGGGATTACTCAGAATCACTCAAACTATACTCATATTCGCCACGGCATAAAACGGAAATGTACGGATGAAATTTTTCGTTTTTTTTTGCATGTTGACCGGAAGAAACTCACTGACAATCGACAATGTTATTAGATCCATAGCTATAATATTTAATATAGTTTTAGCAGTTGCAAACACCGGCATTATCCCATTGAACAAAGCGCTGGCACAAACGGCCATACGCCCACAGCGCCATCTGGCGATCATTGTGTTAACGTTACTGCTCGTTGTGTTTATGCTACTAATGTTAACATTACCGCTCGTTGTGTTTATGCTACTAATGTTAACATTACCGCTCGCTGTGTTTATGCTACTAATGTTAACGTTACCACTCGTTGTGTTCATGCTACTAATGTTAACGTTACCACTCGTTGTGTTTATGCTACTAATGTTAACGTTACCACTCGTTGTGGTCGTGTCATCAGCCGGCATGGGATATCCTACAACACACACTCTCTCACCTGGACCGCCAGAAGGGGGGCTATGTGAGACTGTTGTTCATTCACTACAGCTCAGCGTTCAACACCATAGTCCCCACCAGACTGGTGGACAAGCTGATCGAGCTGGGTCTGAGCTCCGCTCTGAGCGCCTGGATCAGTGTTTCCGTTAGCCGGTAATTACCGGTATTTGACCGGCAAAATCTGTTGAAGTCCGACATATTTAATCTCTCCGGTCATAATGTCCGGTGAAAATAATTCCCTCTAAACACAATTAGATTATTTGAATTGTATTAAAATAGGCTAAAATTAAATAGCCTATGCGATGAACGAAACAAACAATCATTACATTTGTTTCATCGTTGCTTCACCAAGCAGCCGGTCTAATAATGACATCCTGTTGTCAGCGCGAGCTGGCTGCTGATATATTTGCGAGAAGCATCCATCTGCCGGCCGGCAGGGTGCAGTACTCCAATTCAGCCATTGGCAATTCAGCTGTTGGGTGGGGGCGCTGCTGAGCGGTTTCCAGACCGGACCTAAAAACACTGCTGCTCCATGCTTCACGTAAATATATCAGCAGCCAGCTCGCGCTGACAACAGGATGTCATTATTAGACCGGCTGCTTGGTGAAGCAACGATGAAACAAATTATTGTTTCGTTCATCGCATAGGCTATTTAATTTTTGCCTATTTTAATACAATTCAAATAATCAAATTGTGTTTAGAGGGAATTATTTTCACAGGACATTATGACCAGCACCAAGTCGTTGGGAGGTGGAGATATACATCACGCAAACCCACGATAATGTTGCCGTCTCTCTCTGCCAAATTTCTCAGTTCTTCGCTTGATATAATTAATACAAATGTCCAATATAACGGAATTCGTTAGCTCATAAAAATGTGATTATAACAGACTGCTGTTTATTAAGGTCGGGCAGACTGCCCACCGACACCTCAAGTCGGCAGCAGCACGAAGTCTCGGGACTTATTTTATTTGGAATATATTAATGACTGTATATATGCAAAAGTAGCCTAGTTTTAAGTTAAAATATTATAAATGCCTTGATGATGTCATTCTTTATATAGGCATATCAATTGTTTTTAAGCTCAATAAACTCTGACCGGAATTGATCCCATTTGTCCGGTAGATTGAAATCTACCGGACACTCAGACCTGCAAAAAAAAATTCGAACGGAAACCCTGGCCTGGATACTGGACTTTCTGAGTGAAAGGCCCCAGGCGGTCAGGGTGGGGGGTCAGACCTCCAACACCATCACCCTGAGCATCGGGTCCCCCCAGGGCTGTGTTCTGAGCCCCCTGCTATACTCACTATACACACATGACTGTGTGGCCAAGTTCAGCTCCAACTCCATAGTGAAGTTTGCGGACGACACAGTGGTGGTGGGGCTGATCTCGGACAACGACTAGAAGGCCTACCGGGAGGAGGTTGAGGTACTGGAACGCTGGTGCCGGGACAACAGCCTGCTCCTGAACATTGGTAAACCAAGGAACTGATTGTGGATTATAGGAGAGGACAGTAGGAGACACACACACCACTGAGGATAAACAGGGCTACCGTGGACAGGGTGAGCAGCTTTAAGTACCTGGGGGTCCACATCTCAGAGGATCTGACATGGACAACACACATAGACTCATTAGTAAAAAAGGCACAGCAGCGCCTTTATCACCTGAGACAGTTAAGGAAGTTCAGAGTATCTGGGAAGTATCTGAGAGTGCTGCACTTAGCCGAGCGTACCACGGGTATTGCACTACCACCCCTGCAGGTTCTATACAACAAGAGGTGCAAATCCAGAGCCTGCAGAATAATGAAAGACCCTCACCACCCCAACAACAGCCTGTTCATGCTGCTGAGGTCAGGCAGACGCCTGCGAACACCAGCTACTAGGACAGAGACTTCGGCTCAGCTTCTTCCCCCAGGCCATCAGAGCCTTGAACACTGAACTCTCCACACATGAGCACACACACGACACACACACTGTACACGCTCACACACTAGCAGCCACTTTAACATGAGCAAACACACACTCACACTTATGGTCACTTTACAAAAGGAAAGGTCACTTTAAGAATAGTAGAGTATAACTTGTAGGGCTGACCTTCGAAGCTTTTTTTGGCAATCGAAGCTTCGGGGCCAAGCTTCGATTTTTTTTTTTTTTTTTTATATATTTTTTTTTTTAATATATTTTTTTTTTTATCTTATGTTGTGGGACTTGTACAGCACTTTCGTAAACGTTGTTGTTTTTAAATGTGCTCTATAAATAAAGTGGGTTGGATTAATTAATTAAGTAGCCCCTTTCGTGACTGACGCATCCAACAAGGTTTCACTCGGCTGCGTGATTTAATTCAAGGTGGATCGCTGTTGTCGTTTGAACAACTTCAGATTTCATGGGAACTACCAATCCCCCAAATCAAGAATGTTTAAGATGAATGAAGTAAGATTTTGATTATTTGAAATATGGCCTGTGTAGACTAAACTATGCACAGAATTATGTCAGTCTACAAGGTCCGGATTCTACATGGTCCGGCAATGTAGACCTTGTAGACTCCACTACAGACCAATTATCAGTGAATGTTCATGCATTTTTAAGAAGGGCAACTTCCACAAAAAAACAAAGAACTCACCAAAACATCTCAGTAGCACCTTATCTAAATGTTATATTTCATATATGGAGATTCATATTTATTTATGTATTGCATGCATTTCTACATTTTATTTCCTATTTTGTTTATTCATCCCAGTATCTTTCTTTCTTATGTGTGGAATTCTACAAGGTGCGCGCGCACACACACACACACACACACACACACACACACCTACACACACACACACACACACACACACACACACACACACACACACACACACACACACACACACACACACACTTACATTTAGTAATTTAGCTGACGCTTTTATCCAAAGCGACTTACAAGTTCTGTACGACAAGACAGCAAGAAGGGTACAACTCTATCAGCTGAGTAACAATGTTCAAGTGTTGCGTGTTACAGTGTAGGTTCGTTTATTAGGACAAGTGCATGACAGTAAGGTTAGTCACGGTTAGATTTTTTTTCTTTTCTTTTTTATCATTTCAGATAATGGTTGAAGAAGTGAGTCTTTAGTCGACGGCGAAAGATTGGACGGGATTCGGCTGTCCTAACTGGGATGGGTAGTTCACACACACACACACACACACACACACACACACACACACACACACACACACACACACACACCTACACACAAATCGAAGTAAAAAAAATAAAATGTTGAAAAAAAAAATTAGATTTTTATTTATTTTTTTATAAACTTCGATTTTTTTTTAATGTTCGAAGCTTGTGCCATCGAATCGAACGTTCGAAGCTTCGAAGCATTTAAGACAGCCCTAATAACTTGAGATTGTATAATATAGCATGTACATAAAGATCCAGTGCCTCATCCGTAGCTAACAGTGTATTGCACTACCACAGGACCTAGCATGTCCTACCATGCTCTGTAAATAACTCATGTACATATACCGATATGCCCTACTCTGTTTACTTGTTTTATTGCACAATGTCGTTCTATTGGATTCTATTATATATTACTATTGTATTATGCACATCGTTGCGGGTAAGACCCCCCGCATTTCATTGTATACTTGTATGCCGTGACAAATAAAACTCTTGACTTGACTTGACTTCCACTGCTACGCTGATGACACCCAACTCTACCTCAGGACTGCCCCACTTCAAGTTCAAGTTCAAGTTCTTTAATAGTTGTCATACAGAAGTACAGAATACTTTCATACAAAATGCTTCTTACTGTTACGCTCCAGAGACTGTGCTAGACAAGATAGTATCAAATAACATAATAACATAATATAGCATGAATTTAGAAGAAGAAAATGAGGTCACAGTTGTTCGGTATAGACATATGTACAATGTTCTGAGTTACCATATAATATACAATACACAACTATGCAGTGTACTAATGTACAGTACTATCTAGTGCAAAGCAGAAATGGGATGAGGTACAATTTTAGGTACAATTTACAGTAAGGTGTACGAGTTGTAGTGCAATCCTTCATCCATAAATATAAAGTGTGGGGAGTGGGTGCTACAGTGTGTTTGTTTAAAGTGGGTGTGTGCTATAAAGTGTGTGTAGTGGGTGCTACAGTGTGTTTGTTTAAAGTGAGTGTGTGCGTGTGGATGTGTGTGCTATGTGTGTTTGGTGGTTGTTGTTGTGTAGTGTTCATTCATTGTTCGTTTAGCAGCCTGATGGCCTGGGGATAGAAGCTACTTCTGAGTCTTTCTGTGCTCGCCTTGAGACTCCTGTATCGCTTGCCTGACGGCAGCAGTTCAAAGAGGCAGTTGTTCGGGTGGCTCGAGTCCTTAATAATTCTCTTAGCCTTCCCCTTGCAACGCTTGTAGTAAATGTTCTGGAGGGTGGGGAGCCCCCCTCCAATTGTGCGTTCGGCTGAACGTGTCACTCTTTGTAGTCTGCTTTGGTCTTTTGCAGTGCTATTCCCAAACCAGGAGGTGATGTTGCCGGTCAAGATGCTCTCTATTGTACATGAGTAGAAGTTCTTAAGGATCTTCTGGCTGACTTGGAACTTCCTTAGGCGCCTGAGGAAGTAGAGGCGTTGTCGTGCCTTCTTCACCACACTGTTAATGTGTATGGTCCATTTCAAGTCCTCGGATATGTGGGCTCCGAGGTACTTGAAGCTGTTGACTCTCTCAACCGGTGCCCCGTCGATGCTGAGGGGGCTGTAGTCCTTGACCCCCGACCTCCTGAAGTCCACAATCATCTCCTTTGTTTTGCTGACGTTCAGGGAGAGGCTGTTTTCCTGGCACCATCCCGCCAGGACCTTGACCTCTTCCAGGTAGGCCCTCTCGTCGTTGGCAGAGATCAGGCCCACCACCACTGTGTCGTCAGCAAATTTGACGATTGTATTGCTACTCCGCTGAGCCACACAGTCGTGTGTGTACAGGGAGTAGAGGAGGGGACTCAGAACACAGCCCTGGGGGGCCCCTATGTTGAGGGTGATGGATGAGGAGGTGCAGTTGCCTGCTCTCACCACCTGGGGTCTGCCAGTCAGGAAGTCCAAGACCCACTGGCAGAGGTCATAGCCCAAGCCCAGGTCCCTGAGCTTGGCTATGAGTATGGAGGGGACTATGGTATTGAATGCCGAGCTGTAGTCGATGAATAGCATTCTCACATAGTTCCCCTGCCTCTTGTCCAGGTGTGATGCTGCTGTGTGCAGCACATGGGATATGGCGTCCTCCGTGGACCTGTTGGGGCGGTATGCAAATTGCAGGGGGTCCATGTTGATGGGGAGGGAGGAGCAGATGTAGCCCTTTACTAGCTTCTCAAAGCACTTCATGGCTATGGAGGTGAGAGCTACAGGGCGGTAGTCGTTGAGGCAAGCAGGCTTGGATTTTTTGGGTACAGGGATAATAGTGGACTTCTTCAGGCAGGTGGGGATGACAGCCTGTTCTAAGGACAGGTTAAATATGTCAGTGAATACTGGGGCCAGTTGGTCGGCACAGACTTTTAGGACGCGGCCGGGGATGCCGTCCGGACCTGCTGCCTTCCTGATATTCACTTTTTTAAAGGTCCGCCTCACCTCATGCTCTGTTACCCTGAACACTGCGCCTCCATCAGCAGCCGACCCCCCCCCCCCCATTGCCGAGGCTTGTGAGCTGGTGTTGTTATTACCAGCATCAAACCTCGCATAGAAGGTATTGAGGTCGTTTGCTAAGGAGATGTCACTGTTCAGTTTGAGGGAGGCGCCTTTGTAGTCTGTCATCGTTTTGAGCCCCTGCCACATAGCTCTAGAGTCAGCTCATCCACGCCTCATCCACTTCCCTCTGCCCCCCTACCGTCACCACCACCATCATCACCTTCATCCACATTGACCACCTGCCTTGAAGAGATAAAGGCGTGGATGAGTCACAATTTCCTACAACTAAACAGCGCCAAAACAGAAGCCATTTTAATCGGCACCCCACACCAAACCAAATCATCCCCAATAACCACCAGCATCACCTTTTCCAGCCAGAACCTCCCCCTCTCATCTGTAATAACGAACCTGGACATAAAAATGGACCCCCACCTGACATTTGACTCCCACATTAAGCACCTGTGCAAAACCTCATTCTTCCACCTTAGAAACATAGCAAGACTCCGTCCCACACTCACCCTGCCAGATGCGGAAAAGCTTGTTCACGCCTTTGTCTCCTCAAGGCTTGACTACTGCAGTGCAACGCACTGCTCATCTGGATCCCTAGCAAGAGCATCCAGAAGCTCCAACACATCCAGAACTGTGCTGCTAGGATCCTGATGAGAGTGTGGAAATATGATCACATCACACCCATACTCCATTCATGGCTCCCTGTCTCCTCCAGGATTGAATACAAGGTCTCCCTCCTCACCCATCAGTGCATCCACAGCAACGCCCCCTCCTATCTAAAAGAGCTCATTGCTCCCCCGACCTCCACCCGCTCCCTCCGCTCTGGACACTCAAACACACTCCAACCCATACACAGGACACACCTCTACACCATGGGTGACCGGGCCTTTTGCTCAGCTGCTCCTCGGCTGTGGAATGCCCTCCCCGACCATCTGAGAGCACCACAGTCCGTTGAGGTTTTTAAAAGGGGCCTAAAAACATTTCTTTTTAACAAGGCATTTGCCTGAATTATTCTTTTACTTTTAATTTGACTTCTATTCATTTTTATTATTATTATTATTATTTTATTTAAAAAAAAAGATTGATCAATTTTTTTTAATTATTATTCACATGAAACAAGACAACACATTAAACACAATCACAATACATAGAACTTCACAAGAAAATAACAAAAACAATAATACAGAATAACAATTTATACAGACAAAGAGAAAAGAAAACAGAGTTCAACCTTCTAAATTTTAAATCCAAGGGGTACTATCTAATAAATGGTCTTTCCCAGTGTTCAGCCCCGATTCCCGGCTGTGTGACCCTATATTAATTAAACGTACATCTCCAATTCACCACAAGAACCACTTTTTGAGAACACAACCCGAAAACAGAGCAATGAACCTTCATGACAAAACAAAAACCTGTAGAGGTGTTCCATAGACTCTCAGAGACCGTGTAAAAGTGACCAAACAGTGAAGAAATAGTTAAATAGCTGCCCCCCCATAAAATCCCCAGCTAAACTCAAGAGGACAAGACAGACAAAACATTTCCTCCTCCCCCTCCCAAGAGACCCCCGGACTCACCCGAACACGCACCTCAACCCCGCTCAGCCGCACACGGCGGTCCTGACCTTTTCGGCTGCTGCAAACCACAGGTCAATACCTGCCTGTCCCACCCCAATCACCCGCGCCGTGGATATCTCAAGATAAATCACATCCAATAGTGTTAGGGACCAGTTAATCACTGTAAGCTTCTTATTTTATTTTAATTTTTATGTTCTTCCATTTCATTGGTTGTTTTATTCATTTGAATTGTTTTTATTCATTTAACTTTTTATCTTTATCTCCTGTAGCACTTTGAGATTTTCACAAATATAAAGTGCGGTACAAATTTAATTTATTATTATTATTATTTATGCTACTAATGTTAACTCAATCAGCGCCAGAGGGTGCTAATGTGTGGTTAAAAGGCCAGCATTCTAAAGTATAGGAATACGTGGCGGTGTTTGCAGGGATATAACTATATTATATATTATAGCTATGGATACAATACTATTGCTCATTTGACATCGAGTATCTATCGTTCAATATGTGAAAAAGAAATTGTTTTTTCATCCATACATTCCCGTTTTATACCGTGGTAAATATAAGTATGGTTTTATGGTAATTCATGGGAGGCTGGTAATAGCCCGCAACGTGTATTATACTAAATGCATTGGCGTTCTGTCCCTACACACGCTACAATTAAAAAACAAATGCATATGATGGGTATTATGTTCCATCATGAATGCATGAAAGGGTTGGGGGGGGGGGGGGGTAGTTTTTTGATGCTTTGATCTTCACCAACGGAATACGTTATGGACTAGCGTTACACACATACGCTTGGATCGCAATGAAGGCATGCTTTGATCAACGCAAGATTGATATCATATAGCCCTTACCTTGACTAGGATGTGCCCCAAAAAGAATATTCCAATTATCTGATCACAAGTCCCAGTATTGGTGTCGATCGTGTCGCCAACATAATCCGCCACACATCATCCATCTGGAGCATTTGACGCTCCTCAAGCCGATCGGGACAACCGCTCCCCTTGCCCGACATGGAAAAATCACACCGGACCATTTATATTGATGCACAGCCCAAGACGCAATGTTTCAAAGTGTGCTCGATACCGCCGCCTGGTAGGATGTGGCCGGTATTGCACTTTTGCTATCTCAGACTCATTCCCTATGATAACACCAGGCTCCCTGTATGGATAATGAACGGAAATATAGATACGATGAAAACCCGACTTTTCTCGGGTTTGGCGCTCAATCGTCGGCGAGTTAACCCGACTTTATTCGGGTATGGCGTCCATTGAGTTAACGTTACCGCTCGTTTTGTTTACGCTACTGAAGTTAACATTACCACTCGTTGCTTTGGGAGATACCATTACTGTTTTGTCAGCGGGGGCCTGCATTTTAGATCAACAACTATGGCAACCAATCAGGGGCTCGGTTCCACCGTGGGACAGAACAGCAGTTGGAACGCAGTCCCTGATTGCATGGCAATTCCTGGAAATCGATGGATACGATGAAGACCAGTCTGTATGGCAAAAGTAGAAAAACATTTGCGAGAAAGACAGTCTTCTAGGGCCTAGAATCTAGGCTATGATGTTCAGTCTTTTATTCCTCCGTGTGTTGATCATCTCTCCTCTCTCTGCAGGTCCATCCAGGTATTCTGACGGTCCATCCAGGTTCTACAACTGACCCTAGTTCTTCTACCGGTCCCACGCTGATGTCTTATTTTCCCAGATAGGGATCAAACTTGTCTGTTCAGAGGGGGGGTGAAAAACTTCGGATTCAAATCAAAGTTGTGTCAATTCTGTTCTTTTAACTAGAAACTTGGTTTGTATTATTTTTTATATATCGTATAGTATCGATAGCAATTACTAGGTTGGACCAAGTTTATATAAAATTAAAAAAAATTAAATGTTACGTAGCTTTTAACTCATTCTCTGCCAAACACGAGATTTCTCATGTTTCAAATCCAAGCGTTGAGCGCCAAACCCGAGATATCTCATTTTTAGATCCTTTTATATTTTTTTCGATTTTCCCATTCTAAACACTCGCGTGGACCCGTCTGTTTCTCCCTGGCACCGCTGCCTACGTTATAATTGCAATGACGATCGAATCCTGACAGGTGGCAGTATCGCTTACCTTTTGAACTGGGTCTCTCAGTTGTCTCTCAGTACCTCCGGCTGCAGGAATCCCCTCCCCCTCAAAGTGAATCAGCACACAGCCATCTGTCGCCGATTAGCTTGCCTGAAACCTATTGTTTCCCGTATTATAGCCAGCCAGGCCCAATGCACACCAGTAATGGTGATCGTGATGGAACTACTGGGATTATTCATTTTGGAGTACCTTCTGACAAAGGTAAGGTCTATTTTACCGAACCTAAAACATGCTTTTGTATTAACCACAGCGTCGTATTTTACCGAACCTAAAACATGCTTTTGATAACGATCGCAGCTTCGTAAAACGACCCCCCCCCCCCCCTTGATAACTTTGTGAAGAAACATCTATGTTATATACCTTTTGATTTGGAAATAATATAGGTTTCAGGCGAGCAACCTGAACGATTTGCGCATATGCATATAACACGTCATATCTCACGATCTAGAAAACGAGATTATTTTGAAATGAGGCGATGTTTAGCGTAGAATAGCGCACAAACGAAAGTATGTAGAAATGAACTGGTTTGTCCCTGTTGGACTATAAATAGTGCCTGTCAAATGAGCCATACTATTGTCTCCATAGCTATAATATAGAATATGCGATTGGTCCGCAAAAATCGTAAAAATGGTCAATAACGCTGGCGCCAGGGAGTAAAGATGGAAAAACAGCGTGGCAGTCAATGAGTTAATGAGGACTTTTAGATTTAAAACGTTTAAAATAAAAAGACAAAATCATTTTCACACTTTACTCTTACCTTTCTTCACACAAAGTGTGGTGATGATGATGCACACTTACTCCCCAATTTTGACATAATCTCAAATAAAGCTACGTCCATCACTGGTTTTCAATTTGTGTGATTATACATTTGTTCTCCTGTTATATAACGGATTAGAAAATGACCCGTGTCGGGGCGGCTGGGTGGCGCAGCGGACATTGCGCTCCTCACCAACGCATGAGACACCGGGTTCGACTTCGGCTGTCGGCGTTGCCTCCGGCTTGGGCCAGCCGTCATACTAACTCAGTTAGCGGGTGGAAGTCGATGGGTGGTAATCTGGACGTTGTGGACAGCGACTCCTACAGGTCGGTTGGGGACGCCTGCACAGCAGAGACAGGAAATGGCGGGGGTAGTGTGAGCCTCCCAGACGTTACACCTCGCCAATGAGAGTCCGTGCTGGTAGGTGAAAAGATGTGACAGGCTGCCTCCTCGTGTACCGGAGGGGACACGTGATGCAAGGCTTCTATCCTCCCTACAACCGGCCAGTGGGGGGCATATGCGAGCAACGTTCTAGACAGGGGAGGGAAGAATTGGCACATTGGAATTGGGATGGGAGAAAAATAGAAAAAAAGAGGAGAAAAAGTGGATCAAAAAGGGGAACATGATTGCTATACCTTCAACATACCAACGTGTCATTGTGTTGTACCGTACAGTGACCATGCTACAGTACATTAGAATAGATTGCTGTATAGTAGACGTATGCCAAACCAAAGCTTGGTCTGTGCATTCAAGGCAGGCAATCCGAGATGTGCGGGGGGATGGGGCTCCCTCCTTATGGATGTGCGTCAGGCTAATGGAGAGGAGGGCTTCTCAGTCTGTAGTTGTTTTGCAGTTGGAAACAATCCTGTGCCTCCTGTCAGTGCAGATAAGAGGTGGATTTAGGTCGAGCTAGAAAAGACGCTGGTACCCAAAGTCTGTAGAAGTTGTCTCCACGTGTGCCCCTGGCCTGGGATCGGGTCCTGTCTGGGCCTTATCTCCTGTGTTTTGGGACCCCTGTCTCTGGACCTACTTGTGCCCCTGCTGGCCTGGGATCGGGTCCTATCGGGGCTTTCTCTTCTGTGTTTAAACTTGGGTCCTTTTAGAATGTTTGTTGTCAAGTTGAAACCGTCTTACAATTCTGAAATCTGACATAGATGGACAACTTTTTGGGGCGCTGGCACAATAATAGCTGGAGCTCATTAATTAGTCATTCACCTTGTGGTCATAGCTTCTTCTGTACACCTGATATTTCTTAAAAGTATTTGAAACCTGGTGAATAAATTAATACAACACTCTTCTACACATGGTTGTACCATTTCATTTTTTTACAATGTATTGTTTTTATTTTTAACTTTTATATGTATAAAGGCATATTCTTCTTATAAAAGCACATTGTGGTTCCGTTTCATAGTAGGCTATTGTAATGGGAATTATTAAAGGACAAACGATGAGCCGTTTACATTAATCATTCTGAGTCATTATTCATAATAATAAAAAGGTTTATTCAATAAAGAAAGGTTATGACAGCGTGGCCACGCTGCCAGACCAGTCCCCAGCCAGAGACAGACATGTTAACCCACTAGCGTCTGACCGAGGACTGACCCAGAGGCTTGGTCAGACATACAATTGAATACATGAAATGACGTAGAAGAAAACAAAATGGCTGGTTAGAGAAATTAATAATACGACTATGTTATGGCTAAGCCTGGAAGGAAAACAGCTCCATCTTACAGTTCCCATGACCTTGGGTTATGGCTCTATGGCTGGGAGAAACAACAACTTCGTTATGACTGAGAGAATATCAGAGTAATCTTAAAGAGACATACACACATTAACCAGTAAATCTGGTCGGACTGAAACTCAAGCTGTATGACATGATAAAATAACAAAGACTCATAATGACATGATAATATATTCCACGACACTATATAATTAGTTTTTTTTATCCTCTTTCTATTTTTCTCCAATTCCAGTGTGCCAATTCTCCCCTCCCCTGTCTTGAATGTTGCTCGCATATGCCCCCCACTGTCCGGTTGTAGGGAGGATAGAAGCCTTGCATCACGTGTCTCCTCCGATACACGAGGAGGCAGCCTGTCACATCTTTTTTCCTGTCAGCGCGGACTCTCATTGGCGAGGTGTAACGTGTGTGAGGCTCACACTACCCCCGCCATTTCCTGTCTCTGCTGTGCAGGCGTCCCCAACCGACCTGTAGGAGTCGCTGTCCACAACGTCCAGATTACCACCCATCGACTTCCACCCGCTAACTCTGCCAATTGAGTTAGTATGACGGCTGGCCCAAGCTGGAGGCAACGCCGACAGCCGGAGTCGAACCCGGTGTCTCTTGCGTTGGTGACGAGCGCAATGTCCGCTGCGCCACTCAGCCGCCTATATAATTATTAGGTTTTAACGGGTACATATCCATCTTAAAAGCAAAATGAGAACTGTTACTCATAATATAGTCTATAGTCTGTTGTCGTAAATGAATCCTAATTGTCAACATGATTGCCCCACTTTTTAAATCTTATCTTTAGACCAAATGATGGGTAATTCCACCAGAAACGTACATTTCCACTTCTAAAAATCTTGATTTTTTTTTTCTTATTCTTTAATCTGAACATTGAGTCATATGGAGGACATGTTAACTCTTTGCACAACGCCACCAAACGTGCAGCACAGAGGTAAGCTACAGGCGGTTACATGTTTCATTGATTAACTACATTACCTGCTGTGCGCTGTAGGCCAAAGCAGAGGTACAGTAAGGTACAGTAGGTTACATGTTTCATTGATTAACGCCATTACCTGCTGTGCGCTGTAGGCCAAAGCAGAGGTACAGTAAGCGCACATGTACAGTAAGGTACAGTAGGTTACATGTTTCATTGATTAACTACATTACCTGCTGTGCACTGTAGGCCAAAGCAGAGGTACAGTAGGTTACATGTTTCATTGATTAACTACATTACCTGCTGTGCGCTGTAGGCCAAAGCAGAGGTACAGTAGGTTACATGTTTCATTGATTAACTACATTACCTGCTGTGCGCTGTAGGCCAAAGCAAAGGTACAGTAGGTTACATGTTTCATTGATTAACTACATTACCTGCTGTGCGCTGTAGGCCAAAGCAGAGGTACAGTAGGTTACATGTTTCATTGATTAACTACATTACCTGCTGTGCGCTGTAGGCCAAAGCAGAGGTACAGTAAGGTACAGTAGGTTACATGTTTCATTGATTAACGCCATTACCTGCTGTGCGCTGTAGGCCAAAGCAGAGGTACAGTAGGTTACATGTTTCATTGATTAACGCCATTACCTGCTGTGCGCTGTAGGCCAAAGCAGAGGTACAGTAAGGTACAGTAGGTTACATGTTTCAGCCAGCAGCTGCACCAGCCGACCAGCAAGCGGCGACACACCCTCACCGAAGCCCCAGCAGACTTGGCGAGAGGCTAGAGGGAGAGCGGCGCGGGACATCTAGACCACCGAGGACCCGACGGTTAGCTTGGCTGGCCCAGCCATGCCAGCTAGTCTACCTGGGCCCGGGCCAGGACAAAAGGCACCCCCCCTCCCCCACAATGGAGTACAATCAGACACATCTGTAAACAACCAGCCCCCCCCCCCCCACATCGCGGGCTTTCACACAGAGGAATACAGACTCCAGCAAAGGACAAAGAATCACCCCCTCCCCACCCACGGCACAAACAGCAATAACGCCCCCCCTCCCCCACCACAGGACAGGACACAAATGAACAGAGTTACCTCAAGTGTTTCAAGTTTCAAGTTTCTTTAATAGTTGTCATACAGAAGTACAGAATACTTTTATACAAAATGCTTCTTACTGTTGCGCTCCAGAGACTGTGCAAGACAATCTGATTACCAGCAAAAATGGACTTCACATATTTCATCTTAATACAAATAGCCTGAGACCTAAACTGGCTGAAATCAAACAGTTGTTTTTAAACGGTAAGGCTGAATTGATTGATTGATTGAAAACTTTATTAACAGATTGCAGAATGGGTACAATACAGTACAGCTCAATACACACAATTGTTAAGGGGATGCAGACCAGAGAAAGACTTTCGTCTTGTTTACATCAGGGTCCCCCATTTTCAATTCATCAGGACATATATGACATACATGACATACAGATAGTCAGTACTGCTACATCTATACATTTATGACATACCAGATTTGCAAATACAGTACTGTTTGTGATACAGAAGGAGTCAAGAAAAGGGAGTATATACATTTGACGTAGAAACTGTACATTGGAGGAGGTTGGGTACGTTGGGATATTGACAACCATACTGGGTAATTTACATTGGAGGTGGTTGGGGCGGGGGGGGGGGGGGGCACACTGTATAAACAAGCAAAACTGTACATTGAGGGGGGGGGGAGACACTGTACAAACAAACAAAATTGTACATTGGACTATTGACAAAACCATACTAGGTAAATGACTGTACATTTACATTTACATTTACATTTAGTCATTTAGCTGACGCTTTTATCCAAAGCGACTTACAAGTTCTGTACGACAAGTCATCAGGAAGGGCACAACTCTATCAGCTGAGTAAGCGGCTACGTGGCGTAGTGGGCAAGGCACTCGCCACAAAATGCTGGAGACGCTGGGCTCGTCAGTTCGAGCCCAGCGCTCCACATTTGCTTTCAGTTTAGCTGGTCGTCCGTACTAATACACATTGGCCGTATTAGGGGGTGGGAATCGGGCGTTGTGGACAGCGACTCCTACAGGTCGGTTGGTGCGCCTGCGCAGTAGAATCAGGAAGTGTCAGGGGCAGCGTGAGCCTCCCACGCGTTACTCCTCGCCACTGAGAGATCGAGCTGCGCAGGTGAAATGATGCGACTGCTGTTACCTCAAGTACCGGAGGGGACTTGTGCTATGTATGACTTAGTCCACATTGCAGCCGGCTTGTGGGAGGCAAGAAACAGCGTCCGTGACAGGGGAGGGTTGAATTGGATGATACGAAATTGGGATGGGAGAAAATATAGAAAATGGGAGAAAAAGTGGATAAAAAAAAAAACTCTATCAGCTGAGTAACAATGTTCATCAGAGTGTTGAGTGTTACATTGTAGGTTCGTTTATTAGGACAAGTGCATGACAGGAGGGGGTTGGGTTAGGATATTTACAGGGGCCAGTGTTGAATTGCAGTCTCCCGTAGGTGTCCCTTGAGAGAGGTTTTGAAAGTGGGTAGTGATCCACATTCCTTTACAGCTTTGGGTAGGGCGTTCCACATTGATGTCATGATGTGGCATAATTGCGAAACGTGTTTAGTCCCTTATTTGAGCCGAATCTGGGTTTAACATGATTTGTGGAGCTCCCTCTGGTGTTGTGATCGTGGTATTCACTGACCTTTGGGAAGTATTTTGACATGTACATGGGTACCTTGGTCGTGTAGTGTATCTTGTAGACCAGGCCCATTGCAAGTTGCTGTACTCTGTCGTCTACTCTAAGCCATCCTAGGTTGTCAAAGTGGGCAGGGGTGAGGTGGGTTCTAGGAGTAAGGTCAAGCAGTAGTCTGACCAGTTTGTTTTGAGATGTTTGTAATTTTGTTTTTAGCGCCTTTGAGGTGCTTTGGTACCATGAGGTGCAAGCATAGTCGTAGTACCCCTGAATGAGTGCTCCTGCCAGAGTCTTCAGGGTATTCTTGTTTACCAGAGAGGAGATCCGGTACAAGAATCGAGTTCGTTGGTTGACTTTTTTTATTACATTGGATGCCATTTTGTCACAGGAGAGATTAGCCTCTAGGATGGAACCCAGGTAGGTAATTTCATCTTTCCTTGTTACAATATTGTCACCCACTGTAACTGAGAAGCCGTCGGTCTTGCTGAGTTTGTTATTTGAACCGAAGAGAATGGACTCTGTTTTGCCCATGTGTAATGCTAGTTTGTTATCAGCGAGCCATATGCAGATTCTGCCTAGTTCCGAGCTGAGGGTTTTTTCAACCTGTAACTTGTTCTTGTCAGTCGTCCGCAAACAGGAACAAGTTGCAGTCACAAGCTGACGACATGTCATTTGCATAAATTAGGAACAGTAGCGGTCCTAGTATGCTTCCTTGTGGAACACCACAGCTCACTGTGAGGGGGGGGATAGGGTACCGTTTACCTCCACCATCTGTTCCCTCCCCTCAAGGTAGGATTGCATCCAGCTAACATATTGTGTTTCACAGAAACAAAATTAGACTCATCTGTACAGGATCCAGAGATTGAAATTGAAAACTACTCAATAGTCAGGAGGGATAGGAACCAGTATGGAGGTGGTGTCTGTGTGTATATACACAAGGATACCAAATACATCAACCGTACTGACCTTAACCATGATGAAATTGAAACTGTTTGGATTGAAATCTTATTAGACAGGGCGAAACCAGTACTAGTAGGCACAATCTATAGACCACCAGAACAGAGTGGCTTTTATGACACACTTGATGGGTGTTTAGCTGGGGTGGAGGGGGTAGAAAAAATTCTTATTGGGGACTGGAACACGGATATGCTGCGTAAAGCAGCACCCGTCTTCAAGGCCTTCAGTAGATTTTCTGATCTGCACGGTTTCAGCCAGCTAATCACCCAACCCACAAGGGTATGCGATTCGACACAAACCACCATTGACCTCATTTTGACCTCTGACAAGTCAATGATCTCCAATAAAGGGGTGATAGCATGCGGGTTAAGTGATCATTATATGATTTTCTGTACCCGCAAAAAGCTAAAACAGAAGGCCGGCTGTCACAAAACAGTCACATCTAGAGACCTCAAAACTTACTCTATGAGGCCTTTAACCTAGAACTGGGGAGCTTGGACTGGTCAGATGAACTCAGTGGTACACAGGTTGAAGAAACATGGCTTGGATTCAAAACCAAATTCACAGAAATACTCAACAACATGGCACCCATAAGAACCACCAGGGTGAAAAATCGCGCTGAGGCATGGATGCACACTGAAATGCTGGCCGCTATGAAAACCAGAGACAAAAAATGCTCTGAACTTCATAAAAGTCAGACAAAGCTTTCCAAAAGCTCAAACAGTGAACTCCAAGCCCACGTGGTTGAACTAAAAATTCAAAGAAACAGACTAAGAAATGACGTAAACACCATGATCAGAACCGCAAAAAGAAATTTCATCAACGACGAAACTGAGGAAAACAAAAACAAACCCTGCGAACTTTGGAAATTACTCAATAATCAACTAGGCTGCAGTAAAAAACTTAAAACCAGATTCTCAAACATAAACATAAAGACGGACAACACGCTCATCACAGACAAGCTGGATGTAGCCAATTACTTAAACATCTTTTTCACAAACATAGCCACAACACTGGTAAACAAACTACCCTCCCACTCAGGGCATTATGGGGTAGAACACATAGTAGCATACTACAAAAACCTAGGGGTCCACAAAGACGACTTCAAACTTGAAATGGTAACAACCGATGAGGTACTCAAAAAATTGAGCGCCCTCCAACCTAACAAGGCCACTGGCCATGACAACATCCCCTCCAAATTCCTCAGAGACGCAGCAGCCGCCATCACCCCAGTCATCACACACATAATAAACCTCTCTATAAAACAGGGGCACGTCCCCAAGGACTTCAAAATTGCGAGAGTGACCCCTCTGCACAAAAAGGGCAGCAAATTAGACCCAGGCAACTACCGCCCTGTTTCTATTCTTACCTCCATCTCGAAAGTCATGGAGAAAATAGTCTACGAACAGGTCGAAAAGTACCTGGCGGAAAAAAATCTAATCTACGAATTCCAATCTGGCTTCAGAACGTCCCACTCCACTGACACATGCCTCCTCTATTTGAACGACCACATCAAACAAGAGGTGGACGCGGGCAAATACTGCGGCATGGTCATGCTGGACCTACAAAAGGCCTTCGACACTGTCAATCACTCCATTCTAATGGACAAGCTAAAAGCAATTGGTTTTGATTAGGGATGTCCGATATTATCGGCCGACCGATATTATCGGCCGATATCGGCAGTAAAATGTGATATCGGAAAATATCGGTATCGGTAAAAAAAAAAAAAAAAAAAAACCCTTTTTTTTTTTTTTTTTTTTTTTTTTTTTTAACATTTATTTAACCTTTATTTACCCAGGCAAGCAAGTAAGAACCAATTCTTATTTTATTTATTGTCAAAAGTATGCATGTTGGTTTAAAATGTTCATTTTTACTTTTTTAATTATCATATTTTGCACAGATAATGCTTACATTTAGAAAGCCTTTTGAATGCATCCAGTGAAATTATTAGTTACCTGAAATTATTCCGTTTTTTGGGGGGGAAACCCTGCATATATCGGTATCGGTTGATATCGGTATCGGTATCGGTATCGGAAATTGGAGTTGGACAATATCGGAATATCGGTATCGGTAAAAAAGCCAATATCGAGCATCCCTAGTTTTGATAGCTTATCAGTGAGCTGGATGCAATCCTACCTGGAGGGGAGAGAACAGATGGTAGAGGTAAACGGTACTCTATCCCCCCCCCTCACAGTGAGCTGTGGTGTTCCACAAGGAAGCATACTAGGACCGCTACTCTTCCTAATTTATGCAAATGACATGTCGTCAGCCTGTGACTGCAACTTGTTCCTGTTTGCGGACGACTCAGCCCTGCTGGTCTCTGACAAGAACAAGTTGCAGGTTGAAAAAACCCTCAGCGCGGAACTAGGCAAAATCTGCATATGGCTCGCTGATAACAAACTATCATTACACATGGGCAAAACAGAGTCCATTCTCTTCGGTTCAAATAACAAACTCAGCAAGACCGACGGCTTCTCAGTTACAGTGGGTGACAATATTGTCACAAGGAAAGACGAAATTACCTACCTGGGTTCCATCCTAGAGGCAAATCTTTCCTGTGACAAAATGGCATCCAATGTAATAAAAAAAGTCAACCAACGAACTAGATTCTTGTACCGGATCTCCTCTCCGGTAAACAAGAATACCCTGAAGACTCTGGCAGGAGCACTCATTCAAGGGTACTATGACTATGCGTGCACCTCATGGTACCAAAGCACCTCAAAGGCGCTTAAAACAAAATTACAAACATCACAAAACAAACTGGTCAGACTACTACTTGACCTGAACCCCAGAACCCACCTCACCCCTGCCCACTTTGACAACCTAAGATGGCTTAGAGTAGACGACAGAGTACAGCAACTTGCAATGGGCTTGGTCTACAAGATACACTATACGACCGGGGTGCCCATGTACATGTCAAAATACTTCCCAAAGGTCAGTGAATACCACAACCACTACACCAGAGGAAGCTCAACAAATCATGTTAAACCCAGATTCGGCTCAAACAAGGGACTAAACACGTTTCGCAATTATGCCACAACAATGTGGAACGCCCTACCCAAAGCTGTAAAGGAATGTGAATCCCTGCCCACATTCAAAACCGCTCTTAAAGAGCACCTACGGGAGGCTGCAATTCTAAACTGGCCACCGTAAATGCCCAAAACCCCCACCACCTCCTAATAGACAGTCTCCTCCCCACGCATGTTTCCCTCCCCGCCGTATGTATATTTCCCACCCACCCACCCACCCCCTCCTAATGTACAGTCCCCTCCCCATCATATGTATATACTCTGTCAGGATCTAGGGGTAACAGTACTGTATATTTGAATACCGCTTATGTCACAAATGTATCAATACCAAATACCTATATGTCCCTATGCCATAAATGTCATGTATGTTGTGTATGTCATAAATGTCTATATGAATTGAAAATGGGGGACCCTGATGGAAACAAGACAAACGTCTTTCTCAGGTCTGCATCCCCTTAACAATTGTATGTATTGAGCCGTACTGTATTGTACCCATTCTGCAATCTGTTAAATAAAGTTTTCATTCATTCATTCATTCATTCATTCATTCATTGATTAACGCCATTACCTGCTGTGCGCTGTAGGCCAAAGCAGAGGTACAGTAAGTGCACATGTACAGTAAGGTACAGTAGGTTACATGATTGATTGATTAACTACATTACAACGTGCAAGCCAGCGCAGAGGTACAGTAGGTTACATGATTGATTGATTGATTGAAAAGTTTATTAGTACAGGTCAATACATACAATTGTTAATACCTAAATAGCTAGCCTGCTGTTTTTGCATTCATTTGGACTTTAGACGCAGTGATGGTGTTTGTGAGCAGGATGACCCAGTGAGAAACAATATAGAGGACTTCCCACAGTTAAAATGAATCCCTGTCGTTGATTATGATCATTCCTAATCTTTATGTGGGGGTCTTAAATTACCAGTAGGCTAATTGCATCTCTGCTGTAGGGTTGGCTGCCTGACGCGTTTCCGCTTCATGTGTGTGAGTATGAAGAAGAGGTCGCCCCATTAGGAGACCACACTGGTTTCGTGTCTACAGTACACGCGGATGTCCGCACTGTGGAACAGGCCAACGAGTGGGTGGAGTTGGTGAAGGAGTCATACAGGGTTACATGGAGAGTGGAGGTTACGCGACCAAGGGGGGGGAGCCGTGTCCTATTCAAGGTAAGAATTGTGTTGTCAAAACGTCTTATGTCATTTGTTAGACTACCATTTGTGCCTTTCACCCATACGCATAATGCTAACCCATACTGCATTCAATCAAAATGTTGTGCAGAAAAGTTACAGGTGCCAGCATAAGGTGATCGGGGCGAGACAAGGCAAGCAGACATCCAAAAACACCGGCTGCCAAGCTACCATGGCTGTTACACTAAAAAATAGAGGAATGACCCGGTGAGTTTGAACTATACAATACAATACTTATAATTCAATTGTTTTTATGGACATAACAGTTGGGGCCTAGTTTTTATTGATAAGTTGATTTTGATTTCTTTTACAGGAGTAAAGACCCACACATCCCTAATTTCCCAATGCAAGTTCGCATTGTGAATATTCACAACCATAATCTCCATGTCGCAGAGGCCATGCGCTATCGAGATGTTGGACAAAAGGCCATAGACACGCTGACCGGGTTATTTGAGTTAGGCCACACGCCTAGCGCTGCTTTGGCTGTGCTAAAGCACGATCTCCTAATCGAACACGGAGACGCATACGTGTATGCTGCAGAAAACAGAGGGATCTGCCCAGACCTGTCCTATGTGCATAGGTAGACGTTCAGTTATAAACTACAGTACTGCCAAAATATTCATAACCATGTAGATGTTCATTGAATTGGAATTTTATGCAGTTACAATTTCACCAACTAAATTAGTGTTCTTTGCCAATAATCTTTCAGATTATTCGCAAAGGTGTTCAGGAACCAATTTGGCGCCCAGAGTGGCCAGAGTATGGTGGAAGCCCTCGGTCAGCAGGTGGACGCGTACAACGCCAAGTGCCAGGATGCGTGTGCTGTAATGGGCACCTCTTCTTGAGGGGCCCCATTAGTTGCGCTGTGCTCTCCCCTGATGAAACGAGTGCACCACCAGGTATCTGTATACTGTGATTTTGTCATGGTGTTCCATTCACAGTGGTGCTGAGGTGGCAACTAACTAAGTAACTATGTAACACACTAACTAACACTAACTATGCCTGCCTGCCTGCCTCTGTGTGTGTCTGTCTGTCTGTCTGTCTGTCTGTCTGTCTGTCTGTCTGTCTGTCTGTCTGTCTGTCTGTCTGTCTGTCTGTCTGTCTGTCTGTCTGTCTGTCTGTCTGTCTGTCTGTCTGTCTGTCTGTCTGTCTGTCTGTCTGTCTGTCTGTCTGTCTGTCTGTCTGTCTGTCTGTCTGTCTGTCCATCTGTGTTTGTCGGTCTGTCAGCTGAAGCACAGTGGCGAACTGTGCTTTATAGATTCATCCGGCAACATGGATAGGGAAAACATCAGAGTTTTTTTGTTGCTGACGCACAGCCCTGCCGGAGGCGTACCATTGGGGATCTTCTTCTGCCAGTCTGAGGACGAGGAGACGATTTTTGAAGGGCTACAGCTGCTGACTAATTTGATTGGAGAGAGGGCCTTTGCTGGCAGGGGAGCAGCTGGGCCACAGGTCTTCATCACCGATGACTGCGCGGCAGAGAGGGGAGCCTTAGGGAGGGCATTCCCACTAGCCACTCTTCTCCTGTGCTTTTTCCATCTGCTACAAGCAGTATGGAGATGGTTAAAATAATAATAATAATTTAGGACCTGCTCCGAGGTCATCAATTGGCACACATGCGATGCATGCATGCAATTCGTATCTGCGATTAACCCATCCCGTCGCCCTTCCCCCCCAAGGGCAGCCGGGAGCAGACAGGCGTCAACGTGAGCCGCGCCAGGGGACCAATCCAAGTGCTCCTGTCCGTCTTCGTCAAGGACGCCACAGCGTTAGCGATCTTGTTGTTGTGCATGTTTTTCCATTGGGTTTATCTTATCGGGGGGGAAACCCTTGCGAGCACGGGGAGAACATGCAAACTCCACACAGAAAGGCCTGGGAGATACCCCACCTGGGTAACTGGCATCATGGAAACCTGGTCCTCAAGCGGGAATCGAACCCTGGACCTTCTTGCTGTGAGGAGGAGAGTCTGGTGGAGTGCCGAGACAGACCAACTCTGCTCACTCTGGTTCAAGGGATGCTCTACTCCAAGGAGACAGCAGAGGTGGAAAGGCTGTACACGGAGGCGAGAGAGCACCCTGTTGCTGTCAGGTTAGTGCTTAGACGCGTTTGCTTATGTACACAGACATTCCCACAATCACACAGCACAGCAGTCTTGCAAATTTGGTGCAAGAAAGTCAGGAGGCTTGTGTCTACCTCTTCATGAGCCTGCTGTCATTACATCCATGTTTGTGCATCTTCTGTGTTTGTTTCCTTATTTGATCAATTGCAGGTATGAAAAGTACCTGAGGTACATTGAGCGCCTCTACATTCGCAGAGAGTGCTGGGCACTGAGCCACCGGTGCAGCCGCAGTCTCCTCACCCGGGGAAATGACACCAACAATTTCGCTGAAGCAGCGAAAGACAGGATCATGCAGAGGGTTAAAGCCTTCAACCCATGCCAACTCTTTCACCTCCTGACCTCGAGGCTGGATGTCTACTATGAGGCCCGCATTGTTGATGTTGCCCTCGGACACTGGGTGACATACAACAAGAGGAGATTCCTTCCCCAGGATAGCAACATCACTGCATCTCAGATTCAGCGGGTAATATATCAAATGCATACTTTTAGAGATGACTGACTGCAGTAACCAGTGCAGATTTAGCCACTGTGTAATGTCCTGTATGACTTATGATTTGTATAGCTTGAGGACAACAGGTACGAGGTGAAGGGCTCGGGGGCGTACATCGTGGACACGGAGGCGGAGATGTGCTCATGCCCGGCAGGACTAACTGGGGCCGTGTGTAAACACCTGGCAGCAGTGGCCAGGTTTTACAGTGTGGAGATGTCAAGCACTTTCCTCCCCACAAGTCCGGAGATGAGAGCAGAAATGCTCAAATTAACATCAGCAGGAGGTAAAGCTAATACCTTTCTTTTCACAATAAACCATAATAGACCTTTCCTACACTGAACGCAATGCCGCTTCTTCTTATATTCTGTATACTATAGGAACCGTCTCCTTGGACTTCCTGCAACCCCTGAGACTTGCTCAGCCAGCATGCCAGTCATTCCAGGGTAAGTAATACCACCCTTGCGTGCGTACGCACGCACGCGCACACACACACGCACACACTATCCCACTGCATCACAGACTACATCAGGTTCTGTGAGGAGAGCATCGTACCCACAAAGAAGGTACGCTGCTTTTCAAACAATAAACCCTGGATTAGCAAGGACATTAAACACCTGCTAAACAGGAAAAAGAGGGCCTTCATGGCAGGGGACACTGAGCAGGCCAGGGCTGTCCAAAGGGAGCTCAAAAAAGAGCTAAGGGCAGCCAAGGTCAGCTACAAGGACAGGCTGGAGGGCAGACTACAGGTCAACAACACCAGGGAGGTGTGGGCGGGGGTCAGGAAGATCACTGGTTTCAAACAGCAGGGCACAGCTGTTGAGGGCCCGCCAGAGCGTGCAAACGAGTTCAACTCGTTTTTCAACCGCTTTGACCAGAGTGGCCTCCCCACACCCCTCCCCCCACCCATCGACACCAGCACCAGATCACACCTACAAAGCAGCCCCCCCACCCCCCACCCACCCACACCCATCAGCAACGGCACCCCACCGCCAACACCAGCAGACTGCCCACCACCCCCAACCCTGACGATCACAATCAGTCAGGTCAGTAGGCAGCTCTCCAGGATTAATGTAAACAAGGCCAGAGGACCGGACAACACCAATCCCAGGGTGCTCAAGGTATGTGCGGAGCAGCTGGCAGCACCGCTCCAGCATCTTTTCAACCTCTCCCTGAGGCTGGAGAGGGTGCCCCAGCTCTGGAAGACCTCCTGCATTGTCCCGGTGCCCAAGAAGGGACGTTCCAGCACCCTCAACGACTACAGGCCAGTCGCTCTGACGTCACACGTCATGAAGACGTTTGAGAGACTGGTCCTGCAACACCTCAAGCCCCTGGTGCGTGACTCCCTCGACCCCCTGCAGTTTGCATACCAGGCAAACATCGGGGTGGAGGATGCCATCATCTACATGCTCCACAGAGCGTACACGCACCTGGAGAAGCCGCGCAGCTCAGTGAGGATTATGTTCTTTGATTTCTCCAGCGCCTTCAACACCATCCAGCCGTCACTGCTAGCGGAGAAGCTCTCCGCGATGCAGCTGGAGCACGGCTTGGTGGCCTGGATCAAGGACTATCTCACTGAGAGGCCACAGTACGTCAGACTAAAGGACAGTCAGTCTGACATACTGGTGAGCAACACCGGCGACCCCCAAGCTCCAACTCCATAGTGAAGTTTGCAGACGACACGTGGTGGTGGGGCTGATCTCGGACAATGACGAGAAGGCCTACAGGGAGGAGGTTGAGGTACTGGAACGCTGGTGCCAGGACAACAGCCTGCTCCTGAACATTGGTAAAACCAAGGAGCTGATCGTGGATTATAGGAGAGGACAGCAGGAGACACACACACCACTGATGATTAACGGGGCTACCGTGGACAGGGTGAGCAGCTTTAAGTACCTGGGGGTCCACATCTCAGAGGATCTGACATGGTCAACACACATAGACACAGTAAAGAAGGCGAAACAGCGCCTCTACCACCTGAGACAGTTAAGGAAGTTCAGAGTATCGGGGAAGATACTCCAGTCCTTCTACTCAGGAGCTGTAGAGAGAGCATCTTGACCGGAAACATCACTGCCTGGTATGGAAACAGCACGGCACAAGACAAGAAGGCCCTACAGAGAGTGGTGCGCTCAGCCGAGCGTACCACGGGTATTGCACTACCTCCCCTGCAGGTCCTATACAACAAGAGGTGCAAATCCAGAGCCTGCAGGATAATGAAAGACCCTCACCACCCCAATAACAGCCTGTTCCAGCTGCTGAGGTCAGGCAGACGCCTGCGAACCCCAGCTACTAGGACAGAGCGGCTTAGGCTCAGCTTCTTCCCCCAGGCGATCAGAGCCCTGAACAATGAACATTGAGTGCCACAGAACACTGAACTATCCACACACAAGCACACATGAACACACACACAACACGCACGCTGTGCACGCTCACACACTAGCAGCCACTTAACACTTTAACATGAGCGGGCACACACTCATGCCGCACACTTATGGCCAAAAGGAAAGGCCACTTTAAATTAGAATAACAGGAACAGTGTATTGCACTACCTAAGCTACCTAGCATGTCCTATATGCTCTGTAAATAACTATGTACAGATACCGAGATGTCACACCATGTTACCTGTTACCTGTTTATTGCACAATGTTTTTTTTTTATTGGATTCTATTATATGTTGTAACACTGTATTGCACATCGTTGCGGGCAAGACCACCCGCATTTCATTGTATACTTGTATGCCGTGACAATTAAAACTCTTGACTTGACTTGACTTGACTTGGAACTGTGCTGTCACCCTTCCTCTTCACCCTCTACACCTCAGACTTCTGCCGCAACTCGGGTGCCACCTGCAGAAGTTCTCAGACGACTCCTCCATCATAAGCTACATCACCGACGATGATGAGGAGGAGTACAGAGCCCTGGTGGAGAGCTTCGTGGGGTGGAGCGACAGCAACCACCTCCAACTCAACACCAGTAAGACCAAGGAGCTGGTGGTGGACTTCCGGAGGGGCAAGAAGAGGCCCCCCCCGATTCCCATCTCCATCCGAGGGGTGGATGTGGAGATGGTGGACTCATACAAGTTCCTTGGGGTACACCTGAACAATAAACTGGACTGGTCGGACAACACAGAGGCCCTCTACAGGAAGGGACAGAGCAGGCTGTTCTTCCTGAGGAGACTCAGGTCCTTCAATGTGTGCAACAGACTGCTGCAGTCTTTTTATCAGTCTGTTGTGGCCAGCATCCCCTTCTATGCTGTGGCATGCTGGGGAGGCTACATCAACTCAAGGGACACCAACAAGCTCAACAAGCTGGTGAGGAAGGCTAGCTCCGTGGTGGGAGTCGAGCTACCTAGACTTGAGGTGATGGCAGAGAGGGGGATGATAAGGAAGCTGGCTGCCATCATGGAGAACCCCTACCACCCCCTCTACGACGAGCTAGTCAAGATGAGAAGCTCGTTCAGCCACAGACTCATTCCCCCCCGACACTCAACTAACCGCCTCGGACAGTCCTTCATGAAATTGGACATACAGCGGATTGTGGACGAGTTCGCGGAGCGCAAGGCTCGCCAAGTAGCCTTCAAGTAGTGGTGAGTACACTTTATTTACTCCGTGCCTATTTTAATGTGTGGGGCCGCCGTGCCTATTTTAATGTGTGGGACCGCTGTGCCAATTTTAATGTGTGGGGCCGCCGTGCCTATTTTAATGTGTGGGACCGCTGTGCCAATTTTAATGTGTGGGGCCGCCGTGCCTATTTTAATGTGTGGGACCGCTGTGCCAATTTTAATGTGTGGGGCCGCCGTGCCTATTTTAATGTGTGGGACCGCTGTGCCAATTTTTATGTGTGGGGCCGCTGTGCCTATTTTAATGTGTGGGACCGCTGTGCCAATTTTAATGTGTGGCCTGTGCCGATTTTAATGTGTGGGGCCGCCGTGCCTATTTTAATGTGTGGGACCGCTGTGCCAATTTTAATGTGTGGCCTGTGCCGATTTTAATGTGTGGGGCCGCTGTGCCAATTTGATTACTGCTCTGTGCTCTGGTTGTGGCTATCCATGGTGCTGAATGGTGTGTCAGAAATGTAGTCATTTTATTAATCAAATCAAATCAAATAAAATGTATTTGTAAGGCCCGACAACACATGTTAATGTCCCCATGGGCCATACACGTCTTCTTTAAACAAGTCAAGAAGAAACATAACAATAAGTCAAGAACAGAACAAGAACACCATAATGTGTTTACATCATGTGGCCCCGCCCCCCGGCCCGGGTCTGATATGTGCCGCCACTGATCTGCGGTAAGGTATTTGACCAGTATTGGGATAATCAGAGCTGTTTTCACCTATATATCAACGTGTCCCATATGCGTGTGTGTGGCTGTGAGTGTGTGGCTGTGAGTGTGTGCTCGCTGATCAGGAAATGAGAGAATATATTTTCCAGATCACTTCTCTAGCGTGCATAACTACACATATACTATCGATAATCTAGCGTTTATTTGAAAACTATTCATAAATAGGCCAAAAAATGACAACGTTTTTTGTGTATGCCAGAATATTCCAGTAAATGCCGTTTATTACGGAATCTTTATATTTTCCTGAAAAACGAGGGCTTTTCAAAATGCTATAAAACAGAAATTAACCGATTAAAAAAACAATCCGTCTCGACAATGTTGACTGCAAACAAGTCATTAAAAAACGACGGGCCGATTAGACACATAGCCATAATTTAAAACAGAGATTATGCGTTCACAACGCTATCATTGAAGTGGGTGCTGGCATTCAACGGCGGTAAGGCGCACCGCATCGCCGGTTAAAGAGCACCTACGGGAGGCTGCAATTCTAAACTGGCCACGGTAAATCTCCAACCCCTCCCTCCCTCCTAATAGACAGTCTCCTCCCCACCGTATGTATATATCTTCTCCCACCCACCCACCCCCTCCTAATGTACAGTCTTCTCCCCATCATATGTATATACTCTCTGTCCGGATCTATGGGTAACAGTACTGTATATTTGCATATCATATATGTCACAAATGTAACAGTACTATATACCTGTATGCCATAAATGTCATGATGTCATGTATGTTGTGTATGTCATAAATGTCACTATATATGAATTGAAAATGGGGGACCCTGATGTAAACAAGACAAACGTCTTTCTCTGGTCTGCATCCCCTTAACAATTGTGTGTATTGAGCCGTACTGTACTGTACCCATTCTGCAATCTGTTAAATAAAGTTTTCATTCATCATTCATTCATTCATTCATTGTTTGATCCGAGCGGCTGCTCCCAGACTGGCAACTGGGAGGAAATGGATCCCATCTGAGGCCGTACAGCAAGCAAAATCTGCTCTCAGGCATGGAGACATTGTAGGACAGGTGCAGCATGGAACAGGTGGGTTTGGACTTGGGACAAGTCGACCCACATGGCACAAGGCAACATCAACCCAGAGGAGAAAGCTGGTGGTGGCTCAGGTTCGGCAACAAGAGGAGGCAGACAGATGCGCAAAGGCAGTCTCACAGTCCAAACAGGGCCAATGGACTAGCTGGGAAAACCTGGAGCATCGTAAGCTCACATGGAAGGATCTTTGGGAGATGGAAGGAAGCCAAATCAGCTTCATCATCAGAGCCACCTATGATGTTCTCCCCACGCCCAAGAACCTAAACCAGTGGTTTGGAGAAGATCCTTCTTGTGCGCTTTGCCAAACCCCCGCAACACTGAGGCACATCCTCACCGGTTACAAAACCAGTTTGTCCCAAGGGCGCTACACCTGGAGACACAACCAGGTCCTAAGACAACTGGCAATCACCCTGGAAGGAAGGAGAACTACCAACAATGCCCTCCCTCCCCCAATGCCTAGAGGGTGTCAAACTCATTTTCACAGAGGGCCACATCAGCATTATGGTTGCCCTCAAAGGGCCAAAGACCGTATAAATGTTAATGTAATGTAAAATAAATGTAGCTACTCATTTACATATTGTTAAACATGTTGTTTCTGTATTTATTACTTATTCAAGTTATACATATTGCATATGCATTTGCATAGATGTAAAAATATGTTAGCTTATGTTATTTTAACAAATAATTTTAGTTTATCAGAACCCCATATTACTCCATTAATCAATGATCAAACCATTCAAGTAAATAACAAAGAAGAAGATCATCAAATACAAGCTATGACATTTTGAAATTTGAAATTTTGAAATGTATTTGAAGGATAAACCCCTTGAGATATGCTATCTCGTTTTCGAGGGGGTCCTTAACATAGGATACAAAACATACAATACAATACATAACAAAACAAAAAACAAGACAACAAATGCACTTATACACTGACAACTGACGCTCTCCCAAGCTCACTCCTACAATCCACACTGATTCCTCCCAAGAGGATCACCAATATATATATATATGTTCCCTTATAAAACACAAACAAAATTATAATTTGATCTGAAAACGACATTTAAGCCCTAACACAGTAAATCAATAACAGGTGCAAGTAGTCTGTAGATGAGTAAACAAAGATATCTTGAATAACCGGTAAGAAGTAAGAGATCTGAGTGAACTAGGCAGTTTGTTCCAATCAGCTGGTGCTTTATATTTAAAGGCAAGTCGACCGATAGCTTTGATGGTTCGAGGTATACTAAAGAAAGGAAGATCCGTGTGTCTTAAATTATAAGTTGAACTATATGGTGTTAAGAACTGCTTTAGATAGGGGGGATAATTAAAGTAAATACATTTGTAAACAAAAAGCAACCAATGAAAATGTCTTCTGAATTGGGGAGAAAGCCAGTTTAACAACTCAAACATAAGACAGTGATGGGTTCTATAAGGACACCTCAATATAAATCTGCAAACACTATTATAAGTAACATTTAAGGCGAGACACTGCAGGTGAATAGGCAAATATACTTTTTTTGTTGATTTTGAGATTTTGTTATATTTTGCTTCCTAAACATGTCTTCTATGAAACTAGTGACAATAAAACATCAATAACACACATTTAGTTGTTTATTTTACTTCAGTTTGCCTTATTGCATCCATAAATGTGCACATATTTAATGGGGAAGTGCCTCATTTGCATATATAAACATAAAATTCTGAAAACTTGCAATATATTTTTTCTTAGTTTATATGTACATAACAAACTGGGAAAGTTTCATAGTGATATCTATTCAAATATTTTTTGCCTATTAGGGGGTACTACACTGTACTACACTGTTTGTAGCCTGTGTAGTTCTGTTCAGTTCAATAACATCATTATTATTATTATTCAGTTATCAGGCATGTGTTTAGGTTGTCTATTACTAATGGTTTGATTAGGTATTGTGTTTGTAAATATCTGTTTAAAAAAAAAAGTATGGCATTTTACAATACAGAACTTTGAAGGCGTTTTCCCAAAAATGAGTTTTAAGAGTTTTTCCTCATACTCTGAGCCAGAAATCTCCACTTCAGTAGCACTCACATACACCAAACCTTCCAGTTCTATTCATATCTATGTTCTGAAGGTATTTACAGAAGGGTTTGTTGATATCGCATTCATACCCTGATTTATATCACATTTTATTCAAAAAAACATGGCAAAATATGGAATTTTACCATAAAAATGGACTGAATGGAGAATTTTCTGATTTATGGAGTGATAAAAAGAGATATCCAAAATCCCCTCTGTAATAACCTTTGGCTCTAATATGTCAACAAAATGAAACTATAATTTTGAAAATGGCTTTATCCAATGTTCAGATTTCTGTCCTGGAATTATATGTAAATTAGTGCATATTTAAGTAGATAATGCCTCATTTGCATATTTAAACATACAATTTCAGAAAACTTGTAATACAAAAAAGTCTTGTCTTTATATAAGTAATCAACTGGGGAAGTTTCATTGTGATATCTATTAGTTAATCTTTTTACCCTATTCACCTGTAGTGTCTCCCCTTAAAGGACGGAGATTTGTTAGTGTGGTGTTTTGATAGACTATGTCTGTGTAATCCATTATTGGAAGTACCAGCTGTATAATGATTCTTTTCCTAACCTGAAGAGAAAAACAGTTAATAGAACGATACAATATTCTCAGGCTACAATTTGTTTTCTTCATCACAGCATCAATATGTGACTTGAAGGTGAGTTGAGAATCAAGCCAAAGACCCAGATACTTATATTCATCGACATTTTCAAGAGGAGCATCATCTAAAAACTTAATCGACAACTGATTTGATATTTGCACCAGATTTGATCTAGTACCAAACAGCATACTATAGGACTTCTTCTTATTTAATAAAAGTTTGTTAATAGATAACCATTTCTGGACAGCATCAAAATGAGTCTGTAAAGAGTACTGAATTTGTTGAATATCAGACTTAGAAGAATAAATCACTGTATCGTCAGCATACAATTGAGTAAGACAGTCAGATGGTATCAGGGTGAGATCATTAACAAATATAGAAAATAATAATGGTCCTAAATGGTCCGAAAGATGACTTCCGGTTTAGCGTTAGAATGGAGTAGGTCGCATGTGACACAGCTGCTCACCCGTTATTTTTTTTTTCGTTTTAAAAACATATTTTTAAACCATTAATGCGTTTAAAACTTGACGCATATATCAACTGAGACTATCAACTAACTATATTGACCAAAAGAATCGAGATGCCAAACACAAGGAAAGACACAGCGAAACCAAAACCAGTCGAAGAGGTCCCGCCGCGGGACCCAGGATTCGTACAGCGGACAGCAGGAAATATAGACTTGACAGAGGCCGCTTCAAGTTCAACCCCATCAAACACCTCCGCAGATACCGAACATATCATCCGGAAAATGGAGGAAATGGGGAAGACAATAATGAAGGAAATGATCCTCCAATCACACCTGTCGGAGAAGATAATAACTCAAAAAGTAGATGCTATTAAAGAATCTATTGAAGGCAAAATTGATGCGCTGAGAGCGGACGCCGACGCACAGAATAAACGCACCGAGGCTCTGGAGAAAGTAATGGAAGCCCACGAAATCAATTTCACTCGCATCTACAATAAAGTAGAGGTTAACAAAGTTAACCTAACTGCTGAGATGAAGGGGAACTACAATGAAATCAAGACGGAGCTCAGCGAAATAACGTTGGAGCTTACGCGAATCAATAAAGAACAGAAAGCCAAAATATTCGAGATGGAATATCAAAAACGCAAGCTGAATATTCGTATTGTCGGTCTGGACGAATCAGTGAGATGTGCAAACCCTGAAGAGTTTGCCACAGAATTACAGAAAATCTTGGGAACAGGGATCCTTCCTAAAATACCGGAGGTGGATCAGTGCTTCAGATTGGGACCCCGCTCCAGTGACAATAACGCTAAGCCCAGAGTGATATTGGTTATCCTGCGCCAAGTCAGAATAAAATAAATGATTATTCGTGAAACTCGCAGGATGAAAGGCAATCTGAAATACATGGAGGTACCAATACACTGCTTTGAAGATTATTGTCATGATGTAGTGGAACTGCGTGCCAAGTTCAAGACGGTGATGTCTCAACTATACCTGGGGAAATACAGACCCCTACTAATATACCCTGCAATACTTCGCATTGTCGACAAACAAGGAGCAAGGGTTCTCCTCAACTCGCCTGAAGATGCAGCCAAATTCCTGTCTGAACAACACGCAGAATAGTGTATAAATGGCCTTTTAAATCTCAGTTATGCAAGGTCACCATATAGTACAATCTTTAATAACCGAGGATTTGGGACAGAGAGACCTACGTGCTCAGAGTTTTTGAATGCTTTCCCCGACGTGTTTATATTATTGCGGACATATTGGATTCAAGATTGGAACACTCCAGAACATACTGGAACATTCAGACAATGTAAAAATGACATATTGGAATAATCTAGAACATCGAAGCATTCTTTGATATATGGAGCATTCTGGAATATCAGCAATACGTGGTCATTCACTCTACCAGAAGCCCCTCGGGGGAATATGCAGAACCACAGAGCCATCATAGCCGGCCGGCTGAAAGATCACTCTACACAACGATCATCGCCCACCCCGGTCAGGGGAAATGCTGCATATACGTATTTAAAAACTGTTTTTTATTAATGGGAAATAATTTCACTACTTCTCCAATTTATACTTTAGATGTTTAAGCATAGCAATGCTCTTTTAAGATCTAAGTTAATGTTCTCTTCCTTTTACTTGTTTTTTTTTCTTTTTCATCCGCTCTCTCTGATTTATTGAGGCTCTCTCTTCAGTTCAATACCTTCATATTATTCATGGGTTACTATAAATTACACAAGTTCATATAAAATGTAAGTGATTAGGGCATGACAATTGAAGCTTATTTTTGGTCTTTATTTTTAGTTTATCTCATTTCAATTTTTATTTATTTATTTTTTACGGGTAAGTGGCCAAGCCACAGTCGACATTCTACTTATGGTAGAATTTAGAGTGTTAGATCCTATGGTATACATAGGAATGTTAAGGATAATTGGATCATTCTGGGATATCCGGTGGTGCAAGGGAGGGAGTCATACGCAAAGGTTGTGTTCATGGAACACAATCCTGTACGACTCTCGGTGGGAGGGAAGGGTAGGGGATTTTTATTTGTATATATGTATGTTTTTAAGCTCGGCTCTCAACGGGACCTCACTAGTGGGATGTATATCTATTATTGCCTCGCACTCTAGAAGCATTACCAAAAATTACAATGCAACATGTATAGACTATGGCTAGTTTGAATATAATGATATGGAACACCGGGGGAATAAATAACCAACTCAAACGCAAAAGCGTGCTCACACTGATGAAAAAAGAACATGTGGACATTGCTCTGCTAAGCGAAACACACATTCTAGGGAAAGACATAGATAAATGAGCGGACAACATATACCATAATATCAGTCACTCCTCTATTGGTACGAGAACTCGGGGTGTAGCAATAGTCGTTAAACGTAAGTTGAATATTGTACTAAAGGGAGTATGGTCTGATGTAGAAGGTCGGATAACTATAGCTAAGATTGAACATAAGAACAGGAAAATAGCGTTGATAGCGGTATACGCCCCAAATTTGTACGAAGAAGATTTCTTCACTACACTAACCAATGCAATGTTAGACATTCCCGATTACTCATTTATAATAGGAGCGGATTTTAATGCCATCTGGAACCCAAGGATGGACAAATCTTACCTCGCCTTTTCCAGCGAACAAAAGAATTCATCGAAGGCATTAAAGGATTGGTCAAAGATTACAGGTGTAAATGATTTATGGCGGTTACTTAATCCCACGACCCGAAAGTACTCTTGTCGATCTGCGAGACATAATACACTATCCAGAATAGATTATGCCTTTGCATCACAGAGACTATTTGATAATTATGAAGTGGAAATGATACCCAACGCACTATCAGATCACTGTTATTTACTCCTTAAAGGTACATTTGGTATACTATCCTCCCGAGCCCCAAGATGGCGATTTAACTCGTTGCTGCTTAACAACAAGGAATTCATTACACAACTCAAAGAAGCTCTTATAGTATTCCAACGGGAGAATGCAAACTCGGTGCAAGACCCCAGAATAATATGGATGTCGGTAAAGGGAATGATCAAAGACTTCACAGATAGCTTTTCCTCCAAAATGCGCAAGAATCAAAGCACAAAACTGGATGAGCTGGAAACGCTTTACTCAACGTTATTTAATTCTCTGAAATACAACAACTCAACTCGACTAGAAAATCAAGTTAACGTACTAAAAATAGAGATCAATGCCATATACAGACAACAATCGGAAATACAAATACGCAGCACAAGACAACAGCAGTACTCCCATGGTTCCAAACCCAGCCACCTATTAGCCATGCGATTAAGAATTAATGCAACATTTGCAGATATAACTACCATTAGAGCACAACAAGTACTTGTAACAGATCCTGTAAAAATAAACGATACATTCAAAGTATTCTACTCCGACTTATATAAATCAGAAATGACCTTCGATCAAAACAAAATGGACACATTTCTTAATCAAATTATTCTCCCTAAACTTTCAGAGGATGACGCTAAACAGTTAGAAATACCGATCACACTAGAGGAACTCAAGAAGGCCATAACCGCAATGAAAAGTGGTAAGGCTCCAGGAAGAGACGGTTTCCCATCAGAAATGTACCTTTCTTGTTGGGACATAATTGGCCCCTTATTACTAAATATGATCTTATACTCAGTCAAGGAGGGGAACTTCCATAAAAATGACAATATTGCACTCATAACAGTCCTCCTTAAAAAAGACAAAGACCCCAACGAGTGCGGTAGTTATAGACCTTTAAGCCTCCTCGGAACAGATATCAAACTGTACTCTAAGGTATTAGCCATCAGATTACAAAAGCATATGACGTCTTTAGTTCACCCGGACCAAACTGGCTTCATAGGAGGCCGCCTGATCACTGAGAACATAAGACGTATACTGCACGTACTTGATGCCGACAAGGAGGACACCATACCTAAGGCGATGCTGTCCCTGGATGCTATGAAGGCCTTTGACAGGCTGGAATGGTCGTATCTGTGGGCAGTGCTAGAAAGGATGGGGTTAGGAAAAGGATTCATCGATATGATTAAAGTATTATACAAAGACCCATCGGCCATGATTACAACAGGCACAATCATCTCTGAAATATTTCCGGTATCACGCTCTGCCAGACAGGGTTGTCCTCTTAGTCCCGGACTGTTCAATCTATCATTAGAGCCTTTAGCACAATATATAAGACAATCCCAATCCATAGAACCTATCGTAATCAAGGGCACACAACAAAAAATTTGTTTATATGCGGACGATGTAATATTGTTCATGAAAAACCCCAACACCACATTGCCTCATCTGCTCAAGTTGATTGAGGACTTTGGTGATTTATCGGGATTTAAGATAAATTGGCCGAAGTCGGCTTTCCTTCCACTTAACACCCCTGCAAAAAAAGATACAACCCTCCCAGGACAGATACCGATGGTAAAACATTTCAGATGCTTGGGAGTGGAAATATTCCCTACCATAAGACAAACGGTGAAGCACAACTACACAAAAATCCAAAACAAAATCAAAGACGACCTTGATAGATGGGCAAAACTTAAAAACACAGTACAAGCACGGATATCAATAGTTAAGATGGATGTACTACCTAAAATCAACTTCTTCTGTTCAATGCTACCGTTACCCCCTCCAGAGGGTTACTGGAAAAGATTACACTCCTCCACATACAAATTTATTTGGAATAACAAACCACCACGTATAAAAAGATCCACCGCACAGAGAAATAAAGCAGATGGTGGCATGGCATTTCCAGATTTTTTCCTATATTTTAAGGCGTACTCATTAAGTCCATTGACAACATGGTTTGACTCCCAAGCATTAGCATCTTGGAGAAAAATAGAAGAAAACATAGTAGCCCCACATAGACTGAAGGACATAGCATACACTAAACTACCAATCAAGCACTGTGAACGAAAATTTGGCCCCATAATTACTCATGCGATCCGGATATGGCGTGAATCACAAAAAAAAAATCCTAACCCACAAGAATGGCACAATCATACTCCCTTATTCAATAACAATGCTCTCTTAATTGGAAAACGACCTATAAGATTCCCTATATGGGAAGAGCAAGGCATACACTCATTAGGGGATGTTTTTAACAAACAGGGTTTTTGTAGTGATAAAGAAATACGCAAAAAATTTAATCTCACCAAGTCCACATGGCTTTTTCACAAACAGTTAGAGCTATGTTTGAAGTCTCACGGTGTTCCATTAGACAGACCAATTGAACACCACAGATACCACAAATTCTTCTACGCAAGAGAGACATCGAGAGGTTTTGTTTCAGAATTTTATCATCAATTACTAACGTCCTCGTATGAAACCCTCCAACTTGACTCTGTCTGGAGGAGGGATATACCAGACCTGGAAAATGACTTTGATTGGCAAGGAGCCTGGGCAAATGTCCGACTTACATCAAGGAACCCGGATCATCAACAAATCAATCTTAACTATATTCACAGGACATACTTGACTCCTATAAGACTGTGCCGAATGGGGCTCAAACAAGATTCCAAATGCACCCAATGTACAAATGGGGACGAAGGGACATTTATGCACATGTATTGGGACTGCTCACCAGTTAAGGCATTCTGGAAAGATGTGACCCAACAAATATCAAAACTCGTATCTTGGAATATACCTGTACACCCCTCGGTATTGCTGTTGAATGATGTTTTTGAGTTTGCAGTGAATCCACAGCTAAAGAGATTGGTTTTATCGGGTATCACAGTAGCCAAAAAGCTGATCGCATCACGCTGGTTTCAACCCGAAAAAATTTGCCGTAAAGTTTGGTTTCTTACATATCTCGATGTAATTTACCATGAAATATCTACAGCAAGAATTCTGGGTCTCAATGAATCCAAAATGTCAATGTGGTTAGAAGTGGTGGAGAGAATAAAAGCTAGCTTATAATGGTAGTGTCTGGTTAGGTGCGAGGGATAGTGGAGGTACTTCTCAAGGTGGGGTCCGGGAGGGGGGGGGGGGGGTTCGAGCTGAGCATATGTGTGTAGTTTTTTTTTTAGATAACAGGTATTATGGGTATATCTTATATAAGACAACTAACTAAAAGGTGATCTCATTGGATGTGCCCTGACAATTAATGCTTGTATATCTTATCGTGTGTTGTCATGTTTGTTTATATGTTTGTTTAAAAAATAATAAAAAAATAAAATACAAAGATGATCCTTGAAGAACACCTTTATCCATAATCAAAAAATCAGACTGTTTACCCTGATATGATACACACTGACGTCTCTGGTGGAGATAGGAATTGAACCAAAGTAAAGAATTATTAGAGACACCAATAGCACACAGTTTGTCAAGAAGAAGATAATGATCAACCAAATCAAAAGCCTTTGTGAGATCTATAAATATTGCTCCAGTAACCATGTTATTGTCCATTGCTGAGTGAACATCATTGGTCAACTTCAGAAGGGCTGTAGTTGTGGAGTAGTTTGGCCTGAAACCAGATTGGCATGGTGATAAAATATGAGAATCATTAACATAATGGGATAATTGATTAAAAATTAGTTTTTCAAATACTTTTGCTATACTATTAATAATTGAAATTGGTCTATAATTATTGAGATCAGAAGGATCACCACCTTTATGCAATGGAATGACTTTTGCACATTTCCAGCTTAATGGAGTTTCATTAGTTGTTAAAGATAAATTAAATAAATCAGACAAAGGATATGATAATACATGAGATGCAAGTTTGATGAATTTGATCTCCATACCATCTGAACCACAGCTAGTACCCAATCTTAATTCATCAATGACCTTCTGAACATCAGGCGGACGGATACTTCTAAAGGAAAAAGAGCTGTTGCATCTGGTTTTATTAAGAGGCACATCGGAATATGAGGAGTCATTAAATTTGAGTCTGCAGACAGAATTAAAGTGCTGATTAAAGGCAAGTGCAATTGAGGAGGGATCATTGACAACTTCATTATTAATTCTAATATGAGTGGGATTTATAGACTTCTTAGTAATGCTGTTGATTCTCTTCCAAAACTGTTTTGGATTGCTAAATTCATTGCTTAAACAATCGTTGAAATTGTTGGATTTAGCATTTCTTGTTTTAGTTGTACATAAGTTCCGTATTTGTTTATATGCAATGAAGTCGGCAGAATCCTTTGTCAGACGACGCTTTTCCCAAGCCTTATCTCTTTGTTTATACAGATTTATAAGTTCACTATAATACAATAATATTAAAAATATTGCATATGCATTTGCATAGATGTAGAAATATGTTAGCTTATGTTATTTTAACAAATAATTTTAGTTTATCAGAACCCCATATTACTCCATTAATCAATGATCAAACCATTCAAGTAAATAACAAAGAAGAAGATCATCAAATACAAGCTATGACATTAAGTTTGTTCAAAACCTTTTTGTCACAGTCAAGAGGGGCAGAACTAACAACTGAGCTGCAAATAACACGTGGGACAGATGTAGCAGATGTTACAAAAACAAATGGCTGCACACAACCTTGCAGAGGCCATACATCCAACTAATGGAAGATAGTTTAATTAACTTTAATTAACAGATTGCAGAATGGGTACAGTACAGTTCAATACACACAATTGTTAAGGGGATGCAGACCAGAGAAAGACTTTCGACTTGTTTACATCAGGGTCCACCATTTTCAATTCGTAATGAAATTGCTATTATGAGTGTCTGCATGAACACACAACTGTAACTGTACTCAAAAATAACAAAATAAGGGTTGTCTCAGTTCACAACTATATTGGTCAAGTTTTGGGTGGGACTTGTTTGCGTCCCTACATCTTCTTATTCAATTGAGCGAGATGCTCGGTTATGTCACACAGCCAGTTTGCATCTGACAGTTCAGACAATATTTCTTCAACTCTTTGTTACCTATTCCGCCTGGATCTTTTTGTATTTTGGGCTGTAAAATTGTCAAAGAATGTCTGAGGAGTAAGTGCTTTTGGCTTCTTTCCTTTGTTACTTCATCAATACCTCAGATGTTCAACATACATGTATGTGTAAGAATATGTAATAACTAAGGCTGTCAAAGTTAAAGCTTTATTAACGCATTAACCCACAATTATTTTAACGCCGCTATTTTTTAACCCAAGATTAATGTTTAAAAAAAAGTTTTCTTGGGGGGCCACATCAAATGACGTGGCGGGCCACATTTGGCCCGCGGGCCATGAGTTTTACACCTATGGTAGACACTCAAACACCACTTCTTTTGTAAGAGCAGGACAGCTCCCAGCAAAGCCATCTGCAAGAGTAGAGGCAAGTAGGCAACCCTCCTGGACACTGCCCGGGACTGGAGAATGCAGGTTGACTTGGACCAGAAACGAATCTTTCCGCCTGAGATCATTACAACTAACCTCAGGCCGGACCTGGTCTTGTGGTCAACCTCCCAGAAGTCTGTATTCATTGTGGAACTAACTGTACCATGGGAGGCTGCAGTTGGTGAAGCATATGAACGTAAACGACTGAAGTACTCCGACATAGCAACCGAGGCAGAACAACGTGGCTGGCGTGCCCAGGTGCTTCCGGTTGAGGTTGGATCTAGAGGATTTGTTGCCATGTCCACAACCAAGCTTCTTAAGGGGATGGGAGTGCGAGGACAGGCGTTCCGACAAGCTGTCAAAACACTGTGAGAGGCTGCCGAACGAAGCAGCAGATGGCTATGGATTAAGAGAAAGGACCCCAACTGGGCTGCAAAATGACCATCGAGGGGTAAAAGCAGAGGGGGGCACACCTGGGACGCCAGGTGTTGCCGTTGAGCGCTTCGGAGGTGTCGTGGGCCTGTCAACGAAACACCAATGAAGGAGGGTGCCCACCTGAAGACCCCAGTGAAGCTTTTACCACTACCCCATTCAATAAAAAGTGCTGATTATCTAAGGGATTGTAATATCTAGTCATATAAGCTCAACAAATTCATTCATGTCATAAATGTCTATGAATTGAAAATGGCGGACCCTGATGTAAACAAGACAAACGTCTTTCTCTGGTTTGATTGATTGATTGAAAAGTTTATTAACAGATTGCAGAATGGGTACAGTACAGTACAGCTCAATACATACAATTGTTAAGGGGATGCAGACCAGAGAAAGACTTTCGTCTTGTTTACATCAGGGTCCCCCATTTTCAATTCATCATAACATATATGACATACATGACATACAGATAGACAGTACTGCTACATCTATACATTTATGACATATCAGATTTGCAAATACAGTACTGTTTGTGATACAAAAGTGTCCAGAAAAGGAGTGTATATACATTTGGCGTAGAAACTGTACATTGGAGGAGGTTGGTTGGGTGGGGTGGGGTTGGGTGGGTTGGGTGAGGGCTGTACATTGGAGGTGGGGGGGGGGGGGGGGGGGGGTTGGGTAGGGGACACACACACATTTTACACTGTACATTGGAATATTGACAAAGCCTTACTTGGTCATTTACTGTACAACTAGGTTAGGACATTTGTAGGGGCCAGTTTCGAATTGCAGTCTCACGTAGGTGTTTTTTGAGAGTGTTTTTGAAAGTGGGTAGTGATTCACATTCCTTTACAGCTTTAGGCAGGGCGTTCCACATTGATGTGCCATAATTGCGAAACGTGTTTAGTCCCTTGTTTGAGCCGAATCTGGGTTTTACATGATTTGTGGAGCTCCCTCTGGTGTTGTGATCGTGGTATTCACTGACCTTTGGGAAGTATTTTGACATGTACATGGGTACCTTGGTCGCGTAGTGTATCTTGTAGACCAGGCCCATTGCAAGTTGCTGTACTCTGTCGTCTACTCTAAGCCATCCTAGGTTGTCAAAGTGGGCAGGGGTGAGGTGGGTTCTAGGAGTCAGGTCAAGTAGTAGTCTGACTAGCTTGTTTTGAGATGTTTGTAATTTGTTTTTTAGTGCCTTTGAGGTGCTTTGGTACCATGAGGTGCAAGCATAGTCGTAGTACCCTTGAATGAGTGCTCCTGCTAGAGTCTTCAGGGTATTCTTGTTTACCAGAGAGGAGATCCGGTACAAGAATCGCGTTCGTTGGTTGACTTTTTTTATTACATTGGATGCCATTTTGTCACAGGAAAGATTAGCCTCTAGGATGGAACCCAGGTAGGTAATTTCATCTTTCCTTGTGATAATATTGTCACCCACTGTAACCGAGAAGCCGTCGGTCTTGCTGAGTTTGTTATTTGAACCGAAGAGAATGGACTCTGTTTTGCCCATGTGTAATGATAGTTTGTTGTCGGCGAGCCATATGCAGATTGGTCTGCATCCCCTTAACAATTGTGTGTATTGAGCCGTACTGTATTGTACCCATTCTGCAATCTGTTAAAATAAAGTTTTCATTCATTCATCCATTCGGGCAGCCTATTGCTTAATAACAGCGCAGCAGTGCTGCTTTTGCTTCCGCGTTTTCCCTGCCGCGGTCACATGGTCAAATTGTCACATTCTTGCACTGCTGCGCTGTTAAAAGCAACACGCATTCGGGCAGTTTATAGCTTATCCGCAACAGTAAGTGACTTCTGGGGTAGGCCTGATTGGCCCCGACAGGCACGTGACGCGCAACTTTCTCTGCCGCGCGGCACGCTCCGCGGAGCGGAGCGGCAGAGCTTGCGGAATGATGTAACCGTCCAAATACGCTATGACTTTCATTTGGCGCTTCAGCTCACCTGGCAGAGCAGCGGTCCTGCGATCCTGCGGTCCGTTGTTGACGAGTTCGAATCCCATTGAATTTTTTTAACGTGATTTTTTTTTTAACGTGTATTCTTTCGCCGGTTAAGGTTAGGCATGGTTAAGGTTAAGGTTAAGGTTAGGCATTGTTTCGGAGTTGGTTAAGGTTAGAACGGTTAAGTTTAGGCGCTGTAAAGGAGCTGGTTAAGGTTAGAGTTTGTGTTAGAGAATGGCAATATTCTTTCTATGGTTAAGGTTAGGCATGGTTAAGGTTAAGGTTAAGGTTAGGCATTGTTTCGGAGTTGGTTAAGGTTAGAACGGTTAAGTTTAGGCGCTGTTAAGGAGCTGGTTAAGGTTAGAGTTTGTGTTAGAGAATGGCAATAGACAGCCTATTTCCGCGCGACAGCTCTCAGCAGCCTCGTTGCGCGTCCTGAGTTTGCCGCGTCACGTGCCTGTCGGGGCCAATCAGGCATACCCCGGAAGTCACTTACTGTTGCGGAACAGTTACACGCATTCGGGCAACGTGGGAAAATGGGTTTCTAAAAATGTACACTCCAGTCCAGTAGGTGGCGGTAATGCAACTAAAAATAATTTGCAAAACGCCGCCTTAAAGAAGAGCACCAGTACTTCCGCGTTACATGGAGCTCGTGAGTGGGAGGGGGAAGGAGAGCGCGGCGGGATACAATGAATTAATTAATTAAGTTAATGTTGTGTTGAATGTTGATGTGATTTTTGGCTAGCCGTAGCTACAACCCCCTACGTCAAGGCTCCCCCATTAATTCACGCTCCCTTCCCCCCACTTCCCCCGCTCTCTCCAATGAGCTCAAAATACCGGAAGTGTTCCGGTGGTCTATTTTTCATGAACCAGCCATCCACATCCAGAGGTTAGAGGCGTCTCCACTGTTCGTATAAATGTAAGAAATTGTATTTAACAGGCTATTAATACAGCATTCCTAACGTTACATTATTTGATGGCCCTTTGCATAGCACTAAAGTGTTAACTTGAGTGAAAGTCGTGTAGCGTAGCTAACGTTAGTCGGGAGAGCTCTGGATGTATCTAACGTTAAAGTAGCTTAACCCAACCTGGTTACAATAATATTGTACTAACGTTCAAATCATCGCGTGTTATTTAATCTTGGAGGGTAGCTAGCTAACTGCATTTACTGAAAATGTTAATTGATGCAGAACGGACCTGCCTTGCTAAATCTGGCTGCTGTATACACCTGATCTTGAGTCTGGCTTGATTTATTGACATTATTAACGGAAGAACAACAGGCACAGCACGAGAACAAGAATGTCCAGATATCAAAATAAAACGAGATTATTCATACATTCAGATTTTTTTTGCTGAAGCGCAGCCGAGCTTTCGTTGATTGATTGAAAATGTTATTAACAGAATGCAGAATGAGTACAGTACAGCTCAATACATACAATTGTTAAGGGGATGCAGACCAGAGAAATACTTTGGTCTTGTTTACATCAGGGTCCCCCATTTTTAATTCATCAGGACATATATAACATACATTACATGACATTCAGATAGAGACAGTACTGCTACATCTATACATTTATGACATACCAGATCTACAAATATACACTACTATTTATGTGTACAAAAGAGTCTAAAAAGAGAGTATATACATTTGAGAGGGAAGAAACTGTACATTGGAAGAGGTTGGGTAGGTGGGTGGGGGTGGGTAACTGTACATTGGAGGTGGTTGGGTTTGGACATTTACAGGGGCCAGTTTAGAATTGCAGTCTCCCGTAGTGCTCTTTGAGAGTGGTTTTGAAGGTGGGTAGTGATTCACATTCCTTTACAGCTGTGGGTAGGGCGTTCCACATTGATGTGGCATAATTGCGAAAAGTGTTTAGTCCCTTGTTTGAGCCGAATCTGGGTTTAACATGATTTGTGGAGTTCCCTCTGGTGTTGTGGGCGTGGTATTCACTGACCTTTGGTAAGTATTTTGACATGTACATGGGTACCTTAGTCATGTAGTGTATCTTGTAGACCAGGCCCATTGCAAGTTGATGTACCCTGTCGTCTACTCTAAGCCATCCTAGGTTGTCAAAGTGGGCAGGGGTGAGGTGGGTTCTATGAGTAAGGTCAAGCAGTAGTCTGACCAGTTTGTTTTGTGATGTTTGTAATTTGGCAGGGAGTTATACTCTACTGCACCTGGAATGAACCTCTGTCTGTCGTGTTGAATTTGAGCCCGTCCGCTATTGGCCACACTGGCTCTGGGAGTTATGCGAGTCCTTCAGCAAGTATATATTTTGGACCAAGGGCATGGAAATTTTTAATAAACAATAACTAATTTGGGCCGATGCGAGTTCTGGGTTGAGTTTGTTTGGCGAGTCCACCAAACCTGCAACGTATAGCGTATATCATGCCAGTTAGGGTACCTTGTGTATACTGCACAGTAGGGCTGGGCGATATGGCCAAAAATGATATCGCGATAACAATATGATAATGTCATATATATATATATATAAATGTATATAAACAACAGTATGTTTATTTTGCAGCAATTCTTTGTCGTTGCCGCCATCTTTAGTGTTACAGCCCCTCACACTCCAGTTCTCAGGCTGCAGCTGGTTTGAAAGCTAAAGTAAACAGGCTTCTCTGCTGGCTGTGGCTCCAAGGGAGTTGAACAGTTCTGGCTCTGCTAGTATCTTTTCTATCTTTTGGTGCTTTTTTGGTGGACAAACCACCGCACATGTGCACCGTGACTCGTGACTGGAGACTAGCTCTGCTAGCACACATAGCCGATAGCCTACTGTGCACTGTACAGACGGTTTCAAACTGTATTTTAAATTAGAAAGCAAACAAAAATAAATCTCAATTTGGTCAGTATTGTCATTTGGACAAGCAAAGCCATTACTTTAAGTTGCAGGCAAGAAAGACAAGTCTGTCCACTGCCCTGTTGCAGGTAAAAAAAAAATTATATTTTTTCCCCTCTATCGATTATTAAAATATATCGCGATAATTATCGTTTTATCGCCCAGCCCTACTGCACAGTGTGTTTACTTCTATAGTAGCCTATATATTCAGATTTGAATTCTTTATTGTCCATTTTTATTGTAACATATAATATAACTGGGGGCATACAGAACCTTATCTGCACCTTTTGATTGTTTACTTTTCTCATATTCTTATATTGCTTACTTACACTGTTTATTTGTACTTTTTGTGTCTTTCTACTATTACAATGCCCATAACTGTACACCCCCCCGCCCCCCCCCATGCTGCTATGATGCCCGGATTTCCCAAAGAGGATCAATAAAGGAATATCTTATCTAATCTCTTATCGTATGTGTCCTTTACAGATCGGTCTTCCATGTTTTCCCCACAGTCAAGAATGGAGTATGAACCTAATGTGCTTCACCCTCCCAGAACAAATGACCAAGGTGGTGCACAACCACTACAGAATACATTTAAGAATGCCAATGGAGCTGCCAAGGTAAGTTCCCACCCTTTCAAAAAGCAGCCTTGAAGTGGCTTGCACCCTAAAGGAATTATCTTAACATTAATATTAATTAACATGATCTATTATTGAGTTCTGTCACACACACATGAGCCTACCTTTTCATTCATTCAACCTTTATTTAGCACTCTGAAATGCAATTGAGCGTTGGTCTTCATTTTCAATGCTCAGTCATCCCTACAAAACATAATTGGCAGTGTTAGTGGGTGGGAAGCCGGTGGGGTATGAGTCCCGGTCGTTGCAATAGCGACTCCTTACTGGTCGGTCAGGTCAGCCAGCAGGGAGGGTATCTCTCCAGTGTTAACCTCTGTTCGTGTTACGATCTCCCAGTGAAACTCCTCGCTGTCTGGTGAAAAGAAGCGTCTGTTGACTCCACGTGTATCGGATGAGCCATGTGAAAGTCTACTGGTACACCCTCCCCAGACCAACTGATGGGCAGCATGTGGTAGTCTACATCCTCCCCAGACCGACACAGTAGGGCAGCATGTGGTAGTCTACACTCTCCCCAGACCAACTGATGGGCAGCATGCGGTAGTCTACATCCTCCCCAGACCGACACAGTAGGGCAGCATGTGGTAGTCTACACTCTCCCCAGACCGACACAGTAGGGCAGCATGTGGTAGTCTACACTCTCCCCAGACCGACACAGTAGGGCAGCATGTGGTAGTCTACACTCTCCCCAGACCAGCAGTAGGGCAGCATGTGGTAGTCTACACTCTCCCCAGACCGACGCAGTAGGGCAGCATGTGGTAGTCTACACTCTCCCCAGACCAACAGTAGGGCAGCATGTGGTAGTCTACATCCTCCCCAGACCGACACAGTAGGGCAGCATGTGGTAGTCTACATCCTCCCCAGACCGACACAGTAGGGCAGCCTGTGGTAGTCTACACTCTCCCCAGACCAACAGTAGGGCAGCATGTGGTAGTCTACACTCTCCCCAGACCGACACAGTAGGGCAGCATGTGGTAGTCTACACTCTCCCCAGACCAACAGTAGGGCAGCATGTGGTAGTCTACATCCTCCCCAGACCGACACAGTAGGGCAGCATGTGGTAGTCTACATCCTCCCCAGACCGACACAGTAGGGCAGCCTGTGGTAGTCTACACTCTCCCCAGACCGACGGTAGGGCAGCATGTGGCACAGCCCAGACACACCAGCCGTGCGCGGGCCAGTGCTTCACTTTCGCTCCCATGTTAACGGACGTAGCTGTGCCCACCGGCCGTGCGACTCTCGGGCTGGAAGCGATCCGCTTTGGTTGGATTTAGAAGTGTGCGCCACCCGCTTGTTCACAGAATACACTCAATATCTGCATTATTACCACACATATAGATGTTGTTCAACCAGCTAATGTGTCCATCTTTCCCAATACAAATAAACCGTATTACTATACTTTTTCAGAAGTATAGTCACACTGATCAATTCATCATTCTAAAATGAATTCTAACATTCTAATTAATTATATAATAACTGGTTATACATGCAAAATGGACAATAGAACACTGGAACTGGACATTTAAAAAAAATCTTCAAACAGGGACTGACTTCACAATAGACTAGGCATTACAGCTGTTGTACAGCTAAATGTGCCTTCCTCCGTGCACTTTTACCCGCTCTAAAGTTGGACTTGTGTGCCTGGCCTCACGCGGAACCTGTGAGTGCCTGTGTGCACGGCTGGTGTGTTTGAGCTGGTCGTCTACTACATCCTTCCCCAGACCAACAGTAGGGCAGCATGTGGTATTCTACATCCTTTCCCAGACCAACAGTAGGGCAGCATGTATTACGTAGTCTACATCTACACTACATCCTTCCCCAGACCAACAGTAGGGCAGCATGTAGTAGTCTACATCTACACTACATCCTTTCCCAGACCAACAGTAGGGCAGCATGTGGTATTCTACATCCTTTCCCAGACCAACAGTAGGGCAGCATGTAGTACGTAGTCTACATCTACACTACATCCTTCCCCAGACCAACAGTAGGGCAGCATGTAGTAGTCTACATCTACACTACATCCTTCCCCAGACCAACAGTAGGGCAGCATGTGGTATAGTCTACATCCTTCCCCAGACCAACAGTAGGGCAGCATGTGGTATAGTCTACATCCTTTCCCAGACCAACAGTAGGGCAGCACAACGACCAGGGGAGAATTGGTATAACAACAAAATTGGGGGGTGAGGGGAAAAAAGCACACAAAGCTAAAATAATAATAAATAATAAAACTGTTACATACTGACGCAGGGAGGTTTACCATCATAATATAAAATTGTCCATAAGTTAGTGGCACATTTTTGTTGAAGCTCATTCCAAGAAACTGGGTCATTAAAACAAAAGGCTGACTTTCCAAGTTCATACCGTGCTCAGGAGACCTTAAAAGAGCACGCCAACTTTTTGGAAAATTAGCTTATTTGCCATCTACCCTGGAGTTAGACAAGCAGATGCATACCCTTTTCTTCTCTGTGCATGCATTAGGCTTAGGGAACAGCCACACCGTTAGCCTAGCTTAGTGTCATTTAATGGAACTATGTGTGCCAGTGTAGCTTAGTTCCCAACACTCCAAATACAACTCTCCTTTCAAACTTTCCTTTAAACATGTCGTGACCTGTGTATTTACCACGTGGAGACATTTTAGTTTTTTTTGTCGAACCACTGCTGTCTGGGCACAGTGATTTCACGCATCACCCCTCCCCTTCTAACTTCCGTCAATAAAGGATAAAGGCAATGTGACTTGTAGCTAGCGACAAGACACGCTTTCCTTGAACAGGGCTTTCAGAGGTGATGCGTGAAACCACTGTGCCAAGGCAGCAGATGTTTTTCACGTGGTAAATACACAGGTCACAACATGTTTACAGCAAAGTTTTGAAGTTGTATTTGGAGTGACTGTTGGGAACTAGGCTACACTGGCACACCTACTTGCAGTGAATGACACTAAGCTAGGCTAACGGTGCGGTAATACAATTGTAATGGTGCTGTCATTCAATCAAAACTGTCTATTTTCTTACCATCCCGTTGCATGATGGTACACCTTCATATTCTGTACACCTCCCAGCCCTAACTGGACTGAGCTTGTTGCTAGTATCCTAAGGCAGTATTTATCCTCCTACAAATGAAACTGACCATTTTGTTCTGGAGTTTACCTTCCCGAACACTTTCATGGCCAAGCTTTCCCCTCTTTAAGATGTCATCACACATACAGCCCAAGAAATTCACAGAGCTCTTGGTTGATATGACGGTATTACCTGTGCTTTGTTAAGCCTGGGTGTTTTGCCAAGATGTATGGAGAGCTTGTTATCAGAGAGCCAATTTATACTGAATTCTTATGAGAAACCATCAAGGCAGAATCATCAGCATACATAAATAAATGACTTGAGCAAATGGTATATAATGTATATCATTTATGTACAACAAGAGTGGTCCTAAGACGCTCCCTTGCGGGACCCCACAACTGATCGATTTGGCATCAGATTGTGAGCCACCAACCTCAACTCTATGGATAGTGGCTTTGCCTCATGTGGTATTGATTTAATGAACATTACATAATTGGTCTCAACCTTTGGCTCTATCAAGGGCTACTTAGTTTTACTTTACGTTTTACACTACTGTAAAGACACATCTCTGTGATGTGCCCCTGTCTTTTTCCAAGGGAATATGGAGGATGTATCTAACATTCCTCCATAGCCTGTTGAGTGTGGAGGACTAGTCTCATCCCGTCACTAATGCCTATATGTGTCTCCCTTCCACTGACAGAAAAGGCAGCAGCAAACCACTAACATAGGTAAGTCCTGGCTCCACACAGTACCATGCTGCTGATGATGGGAGTTGGCAGCTGAGCCCTTGGCGAGTGCTTGATGGCGGTGGCGGTGGCATGTTCACCACCCTTGAGATTCACTCTCTGAGTTGTGGTTCGACATCGGGCTGTCCGGGGGCTCAGTGTTCTTCACGGCTCAGATGTACTCTTGAAGAGTATTTTCCAAGGTCTTGCTAAAATATTTAGCTAAACCGGTTTCATTTTCAATGGTTCTGAGCTATGAACTGAACAACGTTAGAAATTACAACGGATCCTTACAGAACGATGCTTCAGCAATGGCCGGCATCTCTAGCTTCTTTTGTACCTGGCAGCTTTAGTGGCGAGAGCACTTGGACCAGGGTTTATAAGGACTAGACATCGTTGGTGTCTTCATGCATCTGTTGGAGTGCTGCTTGCTGAAGACCCTCTCACTGCAGGGCACTTTGTGCTGGGCGGTAGTTGTGTGAACATCTATCTATCTTTTTTCTGTTTCATAAACATTTTAAAAACACTGCTGAATGCAGTATTCTCTTTTCTCCACTCTTGAGGCCTGTATTATACTGGCCTTACTTGAGTGAGTGGCTAATGATCCACTCCATGCTCCTAAATTGTAGTGAACTCTCCTCTCCCTGCTTATCAGATTACATTGAATCATGCAGGTGTTTCATCAGTCTTTGACAGCTGAGCTGCCTCATCGGTATCCACAGAGGTGGATGGGCATGGTGAGAAGCAGTGCCTCATGGGAGTTGTAGTCCTGCGGCCCAGCTCTGGGCTATGTGAAGGTTGGCAGAGAACTACTGCTGCCACTGTTCCCTCCAGGGCGTAACGAGCACTCATGAGGAGGTTGTGTTTCTAACAGTTGTTCAGCGAATAAAGGACCTATAACATCCAGGCCTGATTTAACTGGCCTTCTGACCTTCTAGTTTGTATAAAAGCACAATCACATTTGTAATGACGCAATGTCTGCCTTTATAGATGAGGCTCCTCAGCCATAGGCTGTGTGGAGGTTAGTTGGTTGGACGTGAACCTTGGGGTTTCACTTGTCCACTTGTAAGGCTTTAGTTTAGTGACTATCGTTTAGCTTTCTGCTAATTGCTGTTGTGTTTTCTCAGTCTACAATAAAGGAACATCCGTCCGTTTTCTTGCTTCTCTCACCAATCTTCTGAAAGGCGTCACTGAGCCTGTTCTTGGTAAGCAGCAAAGCCAGTTCCTCACATACACTCATCATCCGCGCTGAAGCACTCATCAGAATGTTCCGTGTGTCTCCACAGGCCTGCGCTATGTTTGGGAATACCGTAGCCCCAGCAAATCTGTCCCTCCTCACTACCAGTGTAAGCTCTGCGCCGTGACCCGCTTACAGCATGACATGCTGGCCCATGTCAAGGGCTGGAAACACTGCTTCAGATACTTGGTGAGTGTGATGGTTCCTCTGTTGTCATTTGGTGAGTGTGATGGTTCCTCTGTTGTCATTTGGTGAGTGATGGTTCCTATGTATGTGTCTCAGTTGTCAATTGGTGTGTTAACTCATTCACTGCCAGCTATTATACTTATCCTGTTCTAGTTAGGCCACGCTTTAAAAGATAGGAGTGCGTCACCTTGTTTGTAGAGCTATATCTATATTCTATATTATAGCTATGGATACAATACTATTGTCTTCATTTGACTAACTATCTTCTGTCCTGTGCAAAAAAGAATAATTTTTTTCATTAATAAGTTCGTGTGTTATCCCGTGGTGAATATAAGTATAGTTTCGGAGTGATCCGGGCTAATTCCTGGTAGGCTGAGTTATAGGGCGCAACATGAATTTGACTAAAAGCATTGGCGTTTCATCCCTGGACACGCTACTATTTCAAAATCAAATGTATATAATAGGTATTATTAGGGTTGGGCATCGTTTGGATTTGAACGATTCCGATTCTCCGTTTCGATTCCTGTTCTAAACGATTCTCGATTCCGATTCTTTGAGGTGCACGTCAAAACAGGTCACAGCTTATTTCGCAGGAGAATTTTTATTTATAAAATCCTTTATTTTTTTCATACTATTCACATTGTCAGTTGACTTGATCGTTTAATTTGGTTGCTGTACTGTAACTAGGGTATTAATTAACAAATTAATTTAAGAATCGAAATGCAAACATCTTCTTAACGGTTCCGGAACCGGAAGTTAGGAACCGGTTCCTATTGGAACCGGTTCTCTGTGCCCAACCCTAGGTATTATGTATCATCATGCTTTGATGGCCAGTAACGGCATTCGTGTTGAACACTACAGATGCTGTCAGCTGGATCGATATCAAGCTGAAATTGAGGTCAGATAGTCCTTACCTTTGGTCGGGGGTATTCCAAAAAAAAAGATTCCAATTGTCTGATCGCGATTTCCAGTATTGGTGTCCATCTGGTCCCGGACATAATTTGGCACAACTGATCGAGTGTGCCAGATGCGTTTCGAAGTGGTCGGATGAAGCGATTTACTTGGCTCCGTCTAAATTTAGCGCCCGGAGGGATTTGAGTGTAACACAGGGTCTGGAACAGGGTTTACTGCACTCTCGACACTGCCACCTGGCAGGATCTGGCCGGTACTGCACCCTCTGGGTCCCAGTATGTCTTTTAACACATTGTCTGCCACGCAGTTTGCCCATCTTATACCACTTTCTGCCAGTGATGTAACCCTATGGAGTCGCTCACCTTCTTTGCAGGGCTATAACTTTTTAAATATTATAGCTATATCGACATTACTATGGCCCATTCAACATCGGGTATCTATCATTCTGGATGTGGGAACGTTATATTTTGCCATTCATATATTGTCGTGTTAGTACCGTCGTGAATATAAGCATTTTTTTATAGTGTAGAGCAGCAATTCCTAGAACGCGAGTTATAGGCCCCGACGCATATTATACATAATCGATTGGCGTTTCGTTCCTATACACGCTATATACAAAATTTCAAATGCATATGCTCGGTATACATTATGCTCCATCATGCGTGAAGGAAAGGGGGGTGGGGGGTCATTTATGATTCCTTGAGTGTCAGTAACGGCTTTCTTTAGTACGACATCATACGTTGATCAGATGGATTGCAATGAAATAAATGCACAATCGAGCTGGAATTAACGTTAGATTCCTCTTACCTGTGGTCGATGAGTCTGGAGAAAAAAAATTCCAATAATTTGATTTCGATCTGCTAGATCCATTTTCCGTTTGTACGACGCAATAAACGCCGAAAGCATATTGATTCTTGCGTCTCGAAAGCGATCCAATGCACTCGAGGTGTTTGTCTAGATCCACGTAACAAGATAGCTCTGCCGGAACTTTTTCCCCGATGCACAGAGCGCCACATCCGGTTTAGAGTGGAGTGCAACTCGCCCGAAATCCACCAGGCGGCAGTATTGAGGCGTTGCAATATCAGACAGAGTCCAGCTGGCTCCCGGAGCCTTCCTGGATGAATTATGAATGCCAATAGCGAATAAAGGAAATAACTATCATTAAAAACTAGTAAACTCGTTGTTGGCGTTATTAGATTGGCGGGCAATAACGAGTAAACTCGTTTTTGGCGCAGGATGTGTTAACGGCAACATATTGAATAGAATATTAAAATAGAAAAAAAGAAACGGACCAAATAACGAGTTTACTCGTTGTTGGCGTTCAGCGCATGGCGCCCAATAACGAGTAAACTCGTTGTTGGCAGGGAATGAGTTAATGAGCATATAACATGGTTCCTCATGGTGTTCTGGTGTGTGTGTTAATGAGCACATAACATGGTTCCTCATGGTGTTCTGGTGTGTGTGTGTGTGTGTGTATGTTAATGAGCACATAACATGGTTCCTCATGGTGTTCTGGTGTGTGTGTGTTAATGCGCACATAACATGGTTCCTCATGGTGTTCTGGTGTGTTCAGAAACATGCCCATGCTGATAAGGTGGACTTTGAGGAGGAAGTGGCTATGCTGTCTTCTGCTGCCAGGAAGACCATTAAAGTGACCTCAGCAGAGGTCGAGAAGGCAGAGGGGAGGGGTCAACTAAAGGTGAGGATTCCCAGGATTTAGGCAAAATATCATGTCCCTTGACGGCTGCAATAGTAGGTAGTACAGTAGGTAGAATCCAGTGTGGGCAATCTGGAAATTATTTTAACCATTTGGGTACATTCATAAAGATTGTTGGGGAGTTTGACTAGGAAATGGGTACACGGCTTTTAGGTCTACAGTATATTATTTAGGCACGTGTTACGGTTTGTTTACTGACATGACAAATGTAAGCAAACATTTTCATGGCTTCAATATACATTTTCAAACTCATGTTTAGCTGTTGCATGCTTTGTTTTTGTGGTGGGGCTGTCTCTTTTGTGTGCATTTGGATCCGTGATTTGGCCTTTAACCGCTTATGTGTGGTGTTGTAGGTGATCTTTAAGGAGCCCTGTCAAGTCCAAGCCTTCAAAGGACTCGGTAAGTTACTACATTTATACGCATTTGTAAGCCTGAAGGGCTTGAAACAGTATGTGACAGTGTCTGTCTATACGTCTGTACTTTTTTTATGATCAAATCTTTAAATTTCTCCTTTTTTTTTTTTTACATGAAATATAAAACAAGACACCACACAATACAATACTAATCATAATAGACATGACTTCACATGACAATAATAACAATAATGACAGTAGAATCACAACAATTATAAATACAGAACCTAAAAATAAAAACAAATGACAAATTATTAAAAACAAATTATATTACCACAGACACCACAAAAGACATTTCCTCCCCCACTCCCACCCCAGACCGCTCAGCCGCTATATGGTGGTCTTAATCTTCTCTGCCGCTGCGACCTACAGCTCAATGCTGGCCTGTCCCACTCCAACCACACGAGCAGTTGAGATCTCCAAATAAATAACATCCAGCAATGTCAGGGACCAGTTAATTACTGAGTCTCTAGTTATTTCCATCTCATTGCAATCAGCTTTTTGGCTGCTGTAACGCCTGCCAGAATAATTTGTTTCTGTTGTATGGATGTTGGTAGTAAAGATATATCGTTTAGAAGTAGGGATGTTTTTTCCTTTTTTTTTTTTATAAACGATACCGATCATTTCTGATATTACATTTGAATGCCAATATCGGCCGATAATATCGGTAGGCCGATAATATCGGACATCCCTATTTAGAAGTAATGTTGCTGCCGTGAGTGGAATTGATATATTACAGATGTTTGAGAGTTTAGTTGCTATAGATTTCCAAAAATGGGTTACTGGTGGGCAATCCCAGAACATATGCTTATACGTGCCGGTGGCTCTTAGAGAGCATACAGTGCTTTGGGAATCGGCCACTAGTCCCATAGCAAACAGCTTCCTAGGTGTGAGATACGTCCTATCTCACACGTATATAATTAAGATGTATTTGTTGGTGATTAGGTTTGCGGGAGGCTAATATAACATTTGTCCAAACGACGTCCCAGTCAAACTCAGGGTCTAACCCTGGGATGTCCCCTCGCCAGACTGTATCTAATGTTACATTTTTATGTGGATTTGATTAAACATGTATAAAAATCTGAGACAAACCCTCTTGTGGTTGTCCTGTCACCAATAAGCCTGACAAAGGGGTGTGGGTGCAACACCTGAGCCCACGCTACACCGTGGGCCCTGAGCGCCGACCTTAGTTGTAGGTAAAGGAAGAATGATTCGCCAGGTATATCATAACTTTTAGGTCCTGAAATGCTCAAAGACCGTTTTTATCATATATATCTTCCAGAGTATGAACTCCCCTCCTCTCCCATTGAGGAATATTAACAGGTTTGTGCCCAACACAATGAAAAATTGGAGAGGTCACAGGACCTCTCTCCATTATGCCACGTTTGAATCAATTTGATATAGGGATAGTGGAGTATACTACATCCTGTAGTCTTTGTGGTGAGACCGCTGCTGCTTCTAAGGAGCGCCAAGACAGCAATTTCAGGGTCAAGCCAGTTTGTCAGGGGCCTCAGCGAGAAGGACCAGAAATATAACTTAAAATCCGGGATTGCTAAATTGAGTGGTAGTTCTTTTGATTTTCGGGCGTTTGTTATTACAAATGAATTTAGATATCATAGTTTGAATCTTACGCAAGTGGTCTATTCAGGAGGAGGCAGGGGGAGCATTGAACTGACAAAATGTATCCTAGGTAGTATGTTCATTTTAATTATGGATGCTCGGGCCTGTAACGAATTAGGAAGGCTCGACCATCTATCCAGGTCCTGGTGTATTTTTTACATGTACCTGTAAAGTTAAATTTAAATTAGTAAGTCATCCGCATACAGCAATTTTGTGTGGTGTCTCATTGATTATTATAGGCGCGATTTCTTCTGATTGTCTAATGAATTGGGCTAATGGTTCGAGGGAAAACGCAAATAGTCCGGGGCTCAGAGGACAACCATGTCTGGAAGGTCTAGACACCGGGAAGAGTGTGGCGCATAATTTTCCCCCATTATTATTGCTGAGGGTGAGGCATAGAGAACCTTAATCATGTGTATAAATTGTTTTCCAAGTCCCATGGCCTCCAGTACCATCCAGAGATATGACCAGACTAGTCTATCGAATGCCTTCATGGCATCCAGAGACAGAACCGTGGCCGGAATTGTATTGTTCTTACTGTTGTCAATTACATGTAATAATCTGCTAAAATTATCTGCGGCTAATCAACCTTGAATAAATCCGGTCTGATCAGTGTACCAGAACCGTCATATACTTCTGCAGACGACAGGCTAATACTTTGCCAAAAAATGTAAGATCGGCCAGAGAAGACTCGGGGGGGCCTATAGCTACCACAGTCATTGGGGTACTTGTCTTTTTTAAGTAACAAGAGATCAAGGCCATGTTAACATCTCTCGAGAATCCCCCCTGTTTAATGGCATGTTCAATCATCTCGAACAGCAATGGGCCCAACTGGTCCCAGAATGCTAAGTAAAACTCAGGCGGGATCCCATCCCAGCCTGGTACCTTACCCCTCTGCATTTCAGCAATTGTCTGAGTTCTACAAGAGTGATTGATCTCCCCAATTCCCCAGCCTCTTCCTTGGATAATTTTGGTATTTTAAGACCATCAATAAATGTTTCAAATGGATTGGAATGATCAAAGTTGACCTCTGAGCTATACAGTTGTGAATTGAATTCTCTAAAAGTGTCATTAATCTTTTTTGAGTCAGTGGTGACTGCTCCTTGTTGTGTCCTGATTGAGTGGATATCCGAGAATTTATTATTTGAGCGTATTTTCATTGTCAATAAGCGGCTTAGTCTGGAGCCATGAAAGTAATAATTTTGCCTCGTCCTATGTATTAAAAACTGAGTGTTGTCTAAGTATGGTGTTTATTTCTTTTTTAACTATCCTGCATTGTGTCTTCACTTGTTCATTGTAGTTAGTCTGCAGTAAGGCGTATAGGTCTGCATATAGTGTTTCCACCTGTTTTTTTAAACGAGATTTACGCAAATTGGAAACAAAGTGTAACATGACTTATAACAAAGCCCTTCACTGCATTCCACAGGACTCTAGTGTCCTTGACCATGCCGATGTTAATCTTCAAAAATTCAGTACAGAAATCTTATTTTTTTTCGCAAGGATGAGTTAAAACTCCATCTGGGAGCTCTTGTGGCTAGCTTGCCAAACAATGCTGTAAAAGAAATCCCTTTGTGATCTGAGAGGGCTATGGGAACCAGCGAGACATCGAAATTATCAAACAAATTACGAGAATAAGTAGTCAATCCTAGAAAAAGTTTTGTGTCTGGATGAGAGGCAAGAATAGTCCTTTAACTCAATGGACGCCATACCCGAATAAAGTCTGGTTAACTTGCCGACGCTTGAGCGCCAAACCTGAGAAAAGTCGGGTTTTCATCGTTATTTCTTTTATTCGATATTTCCATTCATTATCCATCCAGGGAGCCTGGTGTTATCATAGGGAATGAGTCTGAGATCGCAAAAGTGCAATACCGGCCGCATCCTACCAGGCGGTGGTATCGAGCACCCTTTGAAACATTGTGTCTTGGGCTGTGCGTCGATCTAAAGTGCCCGGTCTGATTTTTCCATGTTTGGCAAGGGGAGCGCTTGTCCCGATCGGCTTGAGGAGCGTCAAATGCTCTAGATGGATGATGTGTGGCGGATTATGTTGGCGACACGATGTTTAGCCCCCCTGTGTTCCATATGAATGCGTTTAATTTAGCCATGATCGTAATTGTCTATGCATCTGATAACATACTAGGGCTGTCCCCGACTAAGGATTTGGATGGTTGACTATGATTAACCAAAATGTGCCGTTAGTCGACTATTGGTAAAAAAAAAAAAAAAAAAAAGTAGAATATTTAATTTGTTTTTTCATATATCTTTTGTGTGTATCATTCCATTTGGGCTGTGGGGGGTGCTTAATGTCTGAAGGAGTCGACTGAAGGCTTCTTGTCCTCTGCAAACGCATGCAATTGGTCCACTGATGGATACATCTTGATATTTGTCTAGTCTAGTGTGTTCATTAGATGGGTGAAATCCTCTTTCAGTGCCTCTGTGCCTGTTTTCGTAGGCAGTTAGCTTCTGGTATGCGTTCCATTAGCATTCGCCATGCTTCTAGGCCTCTTTTCTTTTGGAAAGAATGAAAAAAAAAAAAAAAATTTTTTTTTTATATATATTCGACTAAGAGGTTGGCCAGTCGACTACTGCTTCTTTCGACCGACTAATCGACTAATAGGGGTCAGCCCTATAACATACCAATGCGGCCAAGCAAGGATCGAAGCATGCAGATCCCGAGAGGTTTGGTCCATCTGTCCCATGATATTGGAGGAAGAACAATTATACTGACACAAAACAATAATACACAGAACACAGAAACCTATAATAACAGAAACCCCCCTGAAAAAAGAAGGTTGCATTCCAACACCTACATAACACTGAACAAACAAACACAGACAGATGAAACATTATTTTAACCTATACAGTTGTACAGGTAAGATGCAACATTACTTTAACCTATATAGTTGCACAGCTAAGATGTGACATTACTTAAACCTATATAATTGTACAGATAAGATGTGAAAAAATATAAATAAATGCAGTCAGGCCACTGAACTTAGAAGCAGGCCAGGCCAATAGTTAGATAACCTAGGTGGGGAACAACCAGGAGATCACTGCAACTCACACAAGTTGGAGAACTATCTCTCTCTTGCTCACACACACACACACGCGCACACACACACACACACACACACACACACACACACACACACACACACACACACACACACACACACACACACACACACACACACACACACACACACACACACACACACACACACACACACACACACACACAAAGGGAGCTGCATGTGATTGGTGGAGGCGGGACCCTTACAAAAAACCGAAAATCCATCAAAATCAGTGTTGTTGCTAATCATACATATGCTAGCCTGTTTTTTTAACAATAATTTGTGACACCATCACAAACACTGGCATTTAAAAATTCCTACACCAGAATGCAGGAAATTAAGTCTTTGTAACAAAAATATCCTGGTGGGGAACCCCAGACTCCCCGCTTAAAAAGTGGCCCGACTAGGGCTATATTTCGCACTATATTTCCTGGCCTGAATGATTTCCCCAGTCCGGCCCTGGTTAAAAGCCTCCAATGCTTATTAGTGTGTGTGCGTTTGAACGTTTGCATGTTTCAACCATACATTTCCATTTATAAAAATAAATAAAATAATAATAAAAAAATAAAATAATAATAATAATTTTTTTACCTCCTATAATAGTGGGGGTCGCGGCTCTCTGACACTGTTATTTCGGGGGTCGCGGCCTGAAAAGGGAACCCCTGCTTTAACCTATATAGTTGTACAGGTACGATGCACTGAGTTTGTAAGAGTCCCAGGGTCCAGCATGCGTCTATTTCTTTACCAACGGATTTCCAGTTCCGCGATCTGATTGGCCACTGACGTTTCTGGTGCGATCTGATTGGCCACTGATGTTTCTGGTCATGTGACATGTGCGCCCAATCGCGTGGCGCCTGTGTCTTTGCCCATTTCCGCCTCGAACGGTATGCAAACTACCTAACGCCTAGTTTATCACTGGTTAAGCTTAGGCGACTCTTTCGAAGTTGGTTAAGGTTAGAGTTTGGAATCAGGGCTGGTGTCCTATCGCCCTGCTCTAAGACAAACTCTAACCATAACCAACTTCGAAAGAGTGCCTAAGCTTAACCGGTGAAAGAAACAGGCGTCGCATGATTGGCCGCACATGTCACACGACCAGAAACGTCAGTGGCCAATCAGATAGCAGAACGCGCACGCGGAACTGGAAATCCGTTGGTAAAAGTATTGACGCGCCCAGCATAGATGACATAAGGAATCAATTTATCAAAGAAGCCTGGCTGGCCTGGTGGTGGTGGCTGGTAGCTGGTAGCCTGGGGCTGGCCTGGTGGTGGTAGCTGGTAGCCTGGTGGTGGCTGGTAGCTGGTAGCCTGGTGGTGGTGGCTAATAGCCTGGGGCTGGACTGGTGATGGTAGCTGGTAGCCTGGTGATGGTGGCTGGTAGCTGCAGGCTAGCTGCTGTAGGGCTGGTGGAGACATGCAAGCCTCGACTGAGGCTAGTAGGCCTCGACTGAGGCTAGTAGGCCTCAGCCCACAAAGCAGGGCAGATGGAGGCTACAGTTTGTAGAGCAGATGGAGTAAGCCTCAGCTCACAGAGCAGATGGAAAGGGCCTCAGGATGCAGATGGAGCCCACAACACTAAAACGGATTAAATAATCCACAAGCCACAGGAAGTTTCTTTAAACAAATATATGTATTTGCTGCTGCAGTCCCGGGCTAAAAGCGAGCCTCGCTGCAGCTAGCGCTTTGAGTAGGCTCAGCTTGTATAGCGGTTCCCCAGAAGCAAAACAAATACCCCAAACAGTCCACAAATTCACAGCACAAAATCCTTACCCGGATTGGAAAGAATGCCAGGATGAAAAATTAACTACTGGTCACTAAAAATAGTACAAAAAGTGTTAACTAATAAAAAGACAAGTTACAAACTTGACATGAGCAAACACTGAACAGAGACAGTAGACGTGCTGCCATCTTGGTTTTCCTATATGTCTGTACTTCTTGTTAAGTTTAATATTTTATGTAGTCTAATTACTATGGGAATTGCAGTTTTACCCAGGGTTCTATGGGAAGTAAATTAATGATGTTTTATCTGTGCATGTTGTTGGCGGGGGGAGCTCATGTCTTTCCATATACTCTGTATGATGGCATGTACAACAGTGCTGTATATACAGCATATTTACATTTAGCGCATATATATATATATATTTGTCTGAATATACCTGCATATAATAAACCTTCATTGTACTGTACCTGTGCTGATAAATGACAATACATTTGAATCTAATCGAATGTAATGTTGATGGAACCGAAACATGGGGAGTTATTGAACTAGAGATCACTGAACTCATCTCTCTGGTCTATCCTCATCTCTCTGTCCTCTTCCGTCAGACACCGCTATTCCCAAGGTGGTACCATCAGGGTTGGGACTCGCAGGGCCGAGACCAGGTGAGACATTATCGCTGTTCTCTTCTACGCAAAGTTCTGAATTCTGGAACCCTAGTTTAGTGTAGTTAGTCACAAAACCAATGCAAATGCAATGGGGCCACAGCCCAGTGTGTACAAGGACAAGCCCTGGAATAAATGCTGATGCCTATTCTGGTAGCACTGTATGGCGGTAAATGTTCGAAACTGTAATGATATGTTTGAATTCAAAATTGGAAGGGAGGGAGCCCTTCTATTCATTTCACAATCTGCTTCCCAGTGTCCCAGGTTATCAAACCATTCAAAATTACACAACAAATTGTCTTCCAAAATGTTAATTTACTCGTATGAACTAGACATATTTCAGAGCATGTCTAGTTCATGATTATAGTTGATGAGGGTCATTGCAGCCATCACTTGAACTGATGATTTGCAACGCATGGTCTCTAGCACCATCTCTTTTTTAATAACCCAAAGACGCTGAAAAACTATATTGGCTAAATAATGTGTAGGAAACATTGCCAGGTAAATAATTGTCCAACTCCAACAATATTTGGGCCAAAAAGGGAAGGAAGTTAATCAGATTCATTGTAGCATAAATAGGATTTACCAGCATTTACCTATTTATTTGAAAGCCATGTATAAACTATGAAACCACCGTAATAATACAGCCGGGGGTCTAAATGACTTTCAACATAGACATTCATGGCATTCTACCTTGAATACAGCCTCAACATCACCAGAAGTCACACCCAGTACCTGGTTTTACAGGTAGCCAAATATACCATTATGATGAGAAGTAGGTCTACATGATCCTAAAGATATGCAATAAATGTTTTACATTTAATAAACTTATAATGTTCTTTAACCAGTTCTCATTTTGCCTCACTGATCATTTGGAAATTACATATGTATTCCTTTTTTTATTATTGCAAAATTGGCAACAGTGGCATTAAATGGTATTACATTTAATTTGCTTCTGCATGTAGACACTGTTTATACAAAAAGAAAAGTGTTTACATAGATTTATCCACTACAGACGGGGCTTAAGAGGGAAAGAGCTGTCTCATTTCTTAATAGAGCGGCAGACAAGCCCCTGGCCGACACGGACAGAATAGGTTACAAAAACTATGAAGGTATTACTTTTATTTAATTTATTTAATCTTTTGTTCAACCAGAAAGGTCAATTAAGAACAAATTCTTATTTACAATGGCGGCATGGTATTCATTTCAGATCAAATAATTTCACGACTAGTAAAATGACGTCATTCTTTTATTGATAATGGTGAATTACACCCTAGTGGAAAGTCTTGTCCATAGAGTTTGGTTTGGATGGCGTTTAAGTCGCACAAGGATCCTTTCTGCTCGGTCTTGTAGCTGCTGTGCTTTAGCTCTCTCATTTGGACGCACTTATATTAGGGAGTGCCAGAGTACTGGGGAGCAACCTTTAGTAACTATGACAACACATCCTTGTTAATACTTAATAAACGGGGGGCGGCAGTGGCTCAGGAGGTAGAGCAGTCGTCTGGTAATCCGGAGGTTCCTGGTTCGATTCCCGCTCCTCCCGAGGCAGTGTGTCGAAGTGTCCTTGAGCAAGACACTTAACCCCTAATTACTCCCAATGTGCAGGTTGGCACCTTGCATGGTTGCCTCTGCCATCGATGTGCGAGTGAATCGGTAAAATGTCAGGAACAAATTGTAAAGCGCTTTGGATAAAAGCTCTATATAAATGCAGCCATTTACCATTTACTTACCCTCAACACCATCAATTGCTTTAGGCACAACATTAATCTGGGACAATGGAAAACCGATTGCTAAATGGTTAGTGGGCATATTTTAACATTTCACAAGGTTTGGACAATAGTTTGAATTTCAAACCGAGGATTTCCGAGTGTAATCAGCATATGTCTCTCTGGCAGTCGGCATGCTTTCTGACCCGATGTTTCCAGGAGAGTATCCCAGAGGTCCTCTCTCTGACTTCCCGATGGGTGGCATGAACCAGGGCTTCTCGGGACCCGATATGGGTCCAACACGGTTCTCGGGGGGTAAAGGTCCTCGCCAGGGCGGAGGAGGGGGCGGCGGCGGCTTTGGGTCGAGTGGCGGAGGAGGGGGCTTCGGCATGGGCGGACTGTTGGGCGATAGCCCCGAAAGACGTTACCCTGACGAGTTCCGGGGCGGCCTGATGGGGAACAGCCCGATGGACAGGCTTGCTGACAGACCCATCGACAGACCCATCGACAGACCCATCGACAGGCCGGGCTTGATGGGTGGACTGTTGGGCGACAGCCCCGAGTTCAGGTGCGGCCTGTTGGGAAACAGCCCAATGGACCGGCCAGCTGACAGAGCAATGGACAGGCCAGGGGACAGAGCGATGGGCAGGCCAGGGGACAGAGCGATGGACAGGCCAGGGGACAGAGCGATGGACAGGCCAGGGGACAGAGCGATGGACAGGCCAGGGGACAGAGCGATGGACCGGCCAGGGGACAGAGCGATGGGCAGGCCCACTGACAGAGCGATGGACCGGCCAGCTGACAGAGCGATGGGCAGGCCCACTGACAGAGCGATGGACCGGCCAGCTGACAGAGCGATGGGCAGGCCGGGCTTGATGGGAGCAGCTCCAGATAGTAGCAGCATCCCCACTAGTACCTTCCTTAAATACGTGGTGAGTGTGTCTTGAAAGAACACGTTTGAAGTGATAACTTTTGCATGGTGAATTTGTAACTTAAAAGACTGTGCAGTAAGGCTGCGCGATTTGGGGAAAATATCTAATTGCGTTTTATCTGGATACAATTACAGATTTTTAAAGCAGCCCAATGGTGGTTTATTGTAAAATGCGGCTTGCATGAAATGATACTTGCATGAAACGTTGGGTTGCTTTAAAGTCGAGCTTCAGTTTAATATTCATCTTGTAATAGATTTAAAACATGTGATGGAGCATTACTAACCTGACTACTGCCAGATGTTTTTTTTTCACACAACCATCTTAACACTTTGGGTGCCACGCGTATCGCTTATCTTTACCCCTAGAATGCCAGCTTTATAGTCGTTTCACTGTTTGCGAAGCTGTGTGTGTTCTGTATTATATACAGAATATATATGGTTTGGCTCATTTTGACAAACATTACTTGTAGTGCAACATGGGAATAATAGTTTGTTTCCACACACTGTAGTTTGTAGTTTATTACACGCTAAACATTGCGCATTTCCAAGATAATCCAGTCTTTTTTCATAGATCGCGAGATAAAACGCGGTATGTGCAATAAGCCCAAACCGTTCTGGCTGATCAGCTGAAACCCCAAATACTCCCAAATCAAAGGTATATGACATGTATATATGTACCTTCACAAAATTCTCAAGGGGGGGGGGGGGGGGGTCGTTTTAACTCAAAACTGTGATCGTGTTTGCCGAGCATGTTTTTCGTCCGGTGAAACGCAGAACTGTGATCGTTAGAAAAACACGTTTCAGATTCGGTAAAATAGACATATAATGTACCTTACCTTAGCCAGAAGGTATTCCAAGAAGAATAATTCCAAGTGATCGCATCGCCATCGCGATTACCAGTGTATATGTCTATACGGGAAATAGGCTTCAGGCAAAAAAATCTCTAGCCGATCACTCTGTCGCTCTGTCTCCGAGGAGGAGGGGCCTTTGCAAAAAGAAAAAAAAGAGAATAGGTGTATCCACACCAAGCTATTCCAGTTCAGACACGGACGATACTGCCACCTGGTGATAGTCGATCGGCATTGCAGTTCTAGTGTGTGGGGATGTGCCAAAATTATGCAGATCGCTCCGGGCAAGTCTGTAGAGCGGGGATCAAAGTAAAAAGATCAAACGATTCAAAAACGTAATATCTTGTTTTTGGCACTCAACCATTGTCGAGCAAACACGTAATTTTCAGTTTTTGGCACAGAATGTGTTAATGTCTTCACACACGGGCGTTTCACATGCTGTTGTTGTTGGGCATATACTGTACATAGCTACCTTGGGCTACTTCTGATTGGTGAGCAATGGCTGGTACACGTAGAGCACAGCACTTCTGAAAAAAACTTGAATCAGACTTGCTGTATAACGTATCCCAAATCGCAGGCTTTGAGATTTGCTAATCACATCATTTCAAATCGCAATTTTGATTTAAAATCTATGAATCGTTCAGCCCTAACTTGTAAGCTATTTAAATCCATGCTTTAATTGGGAGCGCCTCAGAGCTAATAACAAGTGCACCTAGAAAGTACAGTATATGCGGAAGTTTGACATGCAATTGTTAACACATTGGGCGCCATGGGTTATATCCATCAATATACCCAGTCTGCCACTGTTAAAAGCCTATGGAGATGTTTACCTTCTTGGCAGGGCTATAACTTTTTAAATTGTATTGCTATATTGACATTACTATGGCCCATTCAACATCGATTATCTATCGTTCAGGATGTGGGAACGTTATATTTTTTCATTCATACATTGTTGTGTTAACACTTTGAATGCCAGCCACGCTTTTTGTCGTTAGTTCATGAAATTAAATCCCTCCGGCAGTCACATCTTGTTACGTGGATCCAGACAAACACTATAGTGCATTTGGATTGCTTTCTAAACTTAATAATCGATATGATTTCGGCGTTTATTGCGCCATACAAACCGGAAATGGATCTAGGAGATCGGCGTCAAATAATTGGGATCTTTTTCCTCCAGTCTCATCGGCTAACTGTAAGAGGACAGTAACGTTATTTTCAGCCCGATTGTTTATTCATTTCACTGCAAACCATCTGATCAATATATCAACCCATACTAAATGAAGCCGTTACTGACTATCAACTAATTATAAACTACCCCCCCCCCTTTCCTTCACGCATGATGAAGCATAATGTATACCGATCATATACATTTAAATGTTTTAATATAGCGTGTATAGGAAAGAAACGCCAATCGATAATCTATCATATGCGTCAGGGCCTATAACTCTCGTTTTTGGAATTACAGCAGAAAAGCTTAAAAACATACTTATATTCTAGACGGTATTAACACAACAATGTATGAATGAAAAAATATGAACGATAGATAATCGATGTTGAATGGGCCATAGTAATGTCAATATAGCAATAACATTTTAAAAGTTATAGCCCTTGCAAAGAAGGTAAACATCTCCATAGGCTTTCAACGGTGGCAGACTGGGTATATTGATGGATATAACCCATGGCGCCCAATGTGTTAAATAAAAAATTATGTTTTACAAAATAACAAGTACACATCTATATATTTAAATAAAGGTATTGTATTTTAGTATAAAACTATATATTTTTTAAACACGCAAGACAAAATAAATAACTACAATCAGAATCCGTAACCAGTAACCACACTTGCGACCGTTTTCGGCTAGCCATTGCCCCGACTGTTTTTTTTGTTGTTTAATCAAGTCAAATCCTTGGTAAGCATGTATTGTGCGTGTGAACATTGTGCGGCACACTTCATAGCTTTCGTTTTCCGTTTAACGAAACGGTAAAAAATAAATGTAATCGGTCGATACCCTTAAAAGTACCGGAATCGGTATCCATCCCTAATGATCACACCAGCTGTTGGGGTTTCCATTCTACAAAATGTGCCGATAACTTTCCACAGGATTCTTTCCGCATCGAGAACGAGAACGATGCCCAGATCGTGCTGAAGGTGACACAGAAGCTAACGGACGTGCTGATGGATTACAGGCTCCGGAGTGTTAACTCGGTATGAGACCCCTCGTGTTGTGTTCACACACTACAGCTATAACTAACTGTAAGCAGAATGGAGAGGATTAAGTGGCTAGTTGTAGAAGTATGTTTAACCTGCAACTCTGCACTCTTAAAGGGGCACGGCTCCACAGTGCCGAGTGTTTAGCTCGCATTGCAACTAAAAATGGTCTCAAACCCGGGAAAATAATTTACGAGCGCAGTGTGCAAGTAAAGATTACAACCTACCGTAATCTGGCTCTGTGAGAGCGGTCGGTGTGCAAGACCCCTCGACTGTAACCGTATACCGACGGCTGACATTCGTCATATATTAGAGGTAGGGCTGGAGAGCGAGCAAGCATGATTGGAAGAACTATCCCCTCCTCCTTCCTCTCCGTGTCACAGCTGCTGAGCTGAACACTTTGATGCCGAGGTGCCACCCCCTCGCGCTGCTCTGATCTCACTAATGTGCTGAAGAGCCATGGTGCTTCAGCAGACAGCGGTGTGTCTTCAGAATGTACCGGGAGAACGTTTACTGTAACCCTGCGGATATAATAATCAATAAGCAATGCTTACTAACGTTAGCGTCTCAGCTATTTCTGACCGAATTAGTCATTAATTTGTAAATATAAAGACAGATTCTTTTTCACAAGGACTTGGTGCATGTTTTCCATGCTGCAATATGGGGTTGAAAACTTGTATAAATATGAAATAATGCAGATTTCTGCGTTTTTTTTGTCATAAAAAGGGATTTACTATCAAACAAATGGGAAGATAAGTGGTTACAATTCGGAAATATTTGTAATCTTTTACAGATATATTGAGGTTATGCTCTTAGTGCTCTTCCTGAAAAGATTTATTTAAATATAAAAAATTATATGGCCTTGAACTTGACGCAACACTTTCCTGCTTAGCATTATAACTCTGCTAACTTGTTACTGGGGCACAAGAAGGAAATCGATTCAAATCGTAAATCGGATGTGGTGTGAAAAAATCAGAGATTTTATTTTTAGGCCATATCGCCCAGCTCTAATTAGAGGTACCCGTAAATGAAAGATGGGCCTAATCCTAGATCCTCCAAGTTCACGGAGCACCCTACCACCTCCAGTAATCCCCAGACACACTATTAATGAAAACTCATTTCACTTTGGCTATAAAGGGGAAGATGAGCACGGAAAGAGGTGAACTGCTTACATTCCTTGGCAACAGTTGTCTCCTTCCTTAGGTAATGGATAAGCAAAATGCTTATCATCCACAGCCATATTAATTCATTTAATAAGCCCCCTTTTGATATATTCCTATCATAATGCATCAGAAACGGAGGGCAAAAACGAAAGGCTAAGTTACAGCAGGTTAAGAGAAAAAGATCTTCATGTCATGGTTCACAATTTACTGACTAGAGCTTAAAATCTGCCAAGAATGAAAGGTAGAATAGTTTTGTTTGATATTTATTTTTCTCCCCCACCAATCTCGGAACAGAGATTCAATAAGAACCGGATTCGATAAGCAAAGCCATCATTTATAAAATGGTCATTAAGAAAATGTTATAAATAAATAAAAAAACGCAGGAATTGTGTGTTTATTCACAGAATTGACCTGAAAGCTGATCAGATTCTTTAGTATGCATCACAAACTGGCAATTTGTACAATCTACAAAAAATTTAACACATAGCAACCGCAACTTGATTATTAACTATTAATTATGTCCCCAACAGAAAACTTTACCATCTGCAATATAAATATATATACATATGTTTTATAAATGTTCAGTCTGTTCACCACATTCAATACCGCTTTCCACCCACCTGGTCGGGGAATACTGGTATGCACATTAATTAATCTTGGCAAATGTACAAATAGTTTTCCCACATTTAATGTAACTTATATACAATATAGGAAAAATTAAGTAGGCTATGCACACTTAGAGACTAGAGACCATGGCTGAATTTAAAGTGTTAGAATATTGGATGGATTGTTCAGAATTGCCATCTTCCTAAATGTTCCTGATGTTTTTCTTTTTTTTCTAGGGCCCCAGTATGAGCAGCAGTATGAGCAACAGTATGAACAGCAGTATGAACAACAACAACTCATCCATGAGTTCCATGGGCTTCTCCTCCCCTCCTTCCAGAATGCCCAGCACCGGAAACCGTTACTCAGGCAAACTCTCGGGTACATACACAGCGTCGTCTTGAGGTTCCCCCGAATCTCCTGAAAATCATCTTAATATCACATTAACACTTCCGGCACCAACAGCAGAGGGCGCTGTGGCCCTTCAGTGCCAGTGCTTTATCCAATGTAGGATAGGACTTATTTGCGAGTGCTTAAAATATATCAAATATAATAGCAATAGATCTAAATAACACGTGATCGTCAATGAGTTGCTTCCAGTCAACATGCACGAAACAGAACATTTTTTATACATACATTTCCGTTTTATACTGTGATGAATATATTTCTAGAGCGTTCTGTCTCATCTCAATAAACTCCAGCAAATCTTCAATGTAATCTTCAAGCTTCAATGTATTTCTTTAGAAATCCTGCCATTTGTCGCTTGATTTTAAATGCTAGATTATCGATATTATATGTGTCATCATGGGCGAACAGAAGCGGGGTCTGAAAAATCGCTTCTCCGTCTCTCACACACACGCATGCACGCACGCGCGCGCTCCGATGGCGGTGAAAGGAACATCTGATTAACCCAAGATTCGTAACGTAAAGTCCTTACCTCACATCTGATGTCCTGCAAAAAGATTCATCCAATTCCTGATCGCCATTCCAAATATTGATCGCGTTTATTGATCCAACGTTATATATCCAAAACACATAATCCACGCTGCTCCGAGTGTCCCCAGTCAACGTGTTATAACGATACTGCATGCCAGAGAAGGAAAACCTGGACCGGACTTCTTAGATTGATGCTGTACACTTTACACTTTACAAGCAAAACTGTACATTGGAATATTGACAAAGCCATACTTGGTAATTTACTGTACATTGGAGGGGGTTGGGTTAGGACATTTGCAGGGGCCAGTTTCGAATTGCAGTCTTTGCGAAACGTGTTTAGTCCCTTGTTTGAGCCGAATCTGGGTTTAACATGATTTGTGGAGCTCCCTCTGGTGTTGTGATCGTGGTATTCACTGACCTTTGGGAAGTATTTTGACATGTACATGGGTACCTTGGTTGTGTAGTGCAGGGGTTCTCAACCTTTTTGCTGCCAAGGCACCCCTGTGTTCAATAAAATATTCCAGGGCACCCCTACATACGATAAAGACTTTTCCGGTCCTGTCTTTTTTGCTACAATGATGACAAAAGTGCTTGCTTTCAAAATAATGTTTATTTAAGAAACCGGGAAACACATTTGTGTGTATATGCAGGCTATATAATGCATTATTAACAGGTATTTCAGGTCTAAATGGCTTAGTACTGTTGACATTACACTGTTTGTAGTAGTAAATCAAATAGCATATTTCTTTAAATAAAATTACAGAAAATTATCACTAAAGTGCTATCTGTTGCAGCTGCACTGTTCTCCATAAAAATAGCATATTTGGATACGTTTGACCATTTCTCAAAAACAGAAAATCATGTATTTTTTTTTAAATACAGAAAAGTATCACCAAGTTACCATTTCTCAAAAAATATAAATAAATACAGAAAATAAGCACTCGTTCACTCAGTGGACATTTCTAACTCAATGCGAGGTCTGCTGCTGCTGGCTTATAATACGGTCAATACGTGGGGAGATCTTTGACAAGGCAACACGCATGTCATTCTTAAGGCTCAACTTGGCCCTATATTTTGTTTTCAGAGCTGTCATGGATGAAAAGACAGCTTTGCACAGATATGTGGTGCTGAATGGTATCAACACCTTAACTGCTGCATCATGAGATACTTGGAACTCAGCACCACACTCTGAAACTAGCTCTCCAGGTGGTATCAGATGAGATTTCGATGAGTTCTTCCAAGAGTTTGGATGGAGATGTGTCAGGAAGCTTTGTTTCAATGTTGTCTGTAATGTTTTTTTTTTATCCAGAGTAACTTGGTGATCCTTTTCTGCGTTTTATTAAATAATGATTTTCAGATTTTGAGAAATGGTCAAACTTATCCAAATATGGTATTTTCATGGAAAACAGTGCAGCTGCAACAGATAGCACTTTAGTGATAATTTTCTGTAATCCAAAAAGAATAAATTTTTTTTTTATCTCAAGCCACCCCTGGCAGCTCTCTGCGGCACCCTAGGGTGCCGCGGTACCCCTGTTGAGAACCGCTGGTGTAGTGTATCTTGTAGACCAGGCCCATTGCAAGTTGCTGTACTCTGTTGTCTACTCTAAGCCATCCTAGGTTGTCAAAGTGGGCAGGGGTGAGGTGGGTTCTAGGAGTAAGGTCAAGCAGTAGTCTGACCAGTTTGTTTTGAGATGTTTGTAATTTAGTTTTTAGTGCCTTTGAGGTGCTTTGGTACCATGAGGTGCAAGCATAGTTGTAGTACCCTTGAATGAGTGCTCCTGTCAGAGTCTTCAGGGTATTCTTGTTTACCAGAGAGGAAATCCGGTACAAGAATGGAGTTTGTTGGTTGACTTGACTGGAAATATGTCAGGGTTCAACAATCTTAGTCAAATGTAATGAAAACACTACACACAAGTTGGAGCATAGTCTTGAACGTTTTATTAGATTAGTATTTACTGTCTTTCAATGCATAATCCAGACATGGCTACAGTAGCATTCCAGACCCATCCTCTAAATAGATAATCAGTGGAGATTTTGGGAAAGCAGCTCAAATTCAGGTCTTTGTAACTCCTCTCTGCTCGAAAAAAAACGTTTTGATGTGCTCTCGAGGCTGAAGTGTTTCCCGTTTCATAATAAAAGTTCTCTGCACTACGAATTTCAAAATAAAAGCGGCCGCTATTCATACTGTAGCAGAATCGTACAATGTATTACTCTAGTTACCATAGTTAACCTCACGTTTAACGGGGGATTCGCCATCTACAGTACTTCTGCTCAGATAGTGTCTGTAGCCTGTTGCCCAAAATCTCCGCTGATTATCCATAAAAAACGCACGTTAATCAAAAATACAACACCATTACTGTACCAATAACAGTAAAACAATCAACATAAACTCATTAAATTACAAAATAATATAATATATATTATTATATAATAATAATGTAACCGAGAGTTTAAAACCTGTGATCCCCAGGCAGCCGCACTAGCCAGTTGAGCTAAAGGGTCCGACCCTAAAAACTTGACAGAATTTAATAATTGTAATTACAACACAAGTGGCATGAATGTTCTTTTAGAGCGTGTCTGTACAAATATAACAGACAAATTAATTCAATGAGGTCAACCGCGACAGCCGCCTGTGCAATAATCACCAGCTTTAACCACAAATATACTGTACATCAGTGGTCACCAACCCGTCGATCGCGATCGACTGGTCAATCTTTGAGACTTTCCCTGTAGATATTTCCCTGAAAAAAAAAGTATTTTTTTTATTTTTACTTTTTTTTTAAACTTTTTTTATACTTTACCTGAGAGTCCACATTACAGTTTTACTTTTGTTTTGATGTGAAAAGTGATGCTGCACTTGGCACTGACTGCGCTTAGCACTGACTGCACTTAGCACTGACTGAGAAAGTACACATTACAGTTCTACTTTATAAAATGCTAATTGTAAATATGTTTGTCAATGTTAACACTTTGGGTACCGGGAAACGCTTAAACACGTCATTCCCGGCCATGCTCAAGTTGCCGAAGACGCTTTACAGCGTCTTTAATATCAATATTTCAAAAATCTGGGATCGGATTCATATGTCCCCTCCGCTGGCCTGAGATCCACCAGGAGGACCCACTGAGCTCTCTGGCGGTTCAGGAGCGCCATCTGGTGGCCGATCGGCGCAATCGCTTAACAGGAAGTGCCGTAGAGGTTGTGCTGGACGGCCGTATTACTTCCGGGCACTCGGTACATGTCCCGGGACTCTGGCTCGTCACACTACATAGCGATCGATTGCCAATAACTCGATAAACAACATGATTTGGACGTATATACCATTATACAAGCTGGAGATGGACCGGGTAAATCTACATCCCATAATGATAAAATTTCTACTCTACGATGATCGCCCAACGGCACGCGGAGACTGGTGTGAGTTTTAGCGTGTAAAGTTACCGTCTTCGATACTAACTGCTATTATCAACATTTGACCCACATTAGTTGATTGGTATAACGCTGCCCACGGAATTATGAACGCCCCCTAGCCCATCCGGTCAACATCAGATGACGTGTATTAACTTCTAGTACGTCTAGTTGGAATTTTTTATATCGCGCTGATTGCCATAAAACTGTATTGCATCATCAATATAATGTATTTGGGGCTATAGATCACGTTCTGGAGAAAGCTGCAGAAAGAGATGAAAACATACTTATACATTAGACCATACTTTACTATGAATATGTGAATGAAAAAGTTTAACGTTGCTACACAATGAACAATACATATAGGACTTTGAATGGGCCCTAATAATGGCAATGTAGCAATAGAATTTAAAAATTTATAGCCCTGCAAAGAAGGGGACTTTCTCTATAGACAAATAGAGCCGGCAAGGTTGATAATGAATTTAACCCATGGCAGCCAAAGTGTTAATAATATGAGAGTCCACATTACAGTTCTACTTTTGTTTTGATGTGAAAAGTGATGCTGGATAAGATGACTGCACTTAGCACTGACTGAGAAAGTACATATTACAGTTCTACTTTGACGTTTTAATGTTGGACCAAAGCATTGCATGTAATTAGAATACAGGCAAATAAAAGTAATTTAGTTTAAAGTACAATCTTGGCTGTCTTTTTCTCTCAACGCTTCAATAGGTAGATCTTGCCTTCACCAAAAAAAGTTATCTTGGGCTTAACACTTTGAATGCCACTCACGGCTTTTCTCGGGTTCACCCCCGTTGGTTGAATGCCCATCACGAGAATATTCGTTTTTTCTCGTTTATTTTTTTTATTAGCGATCTGAAATCATATTGCATCAAGCGAGCCTACCGTTGGAGATCCAGTCACCCCAGGCTCTCAGATGTGAAAAAAGCGCCCCCTATCGTCTCCCAGATGGTAAATCACCCTTTTGGATTGGACTCAATGAAAGTGAATGGGAGAAAGGATTTCTGACTCCACATTTTACGTCTCACTCACGCAGCCGGCATCGACCGGCATCACTCCGGAGCCTGAAGAGCAGCGGGGATTATATGTTCTACTGTACACACGGTTGATCAATACAATGATCGATTTTTTCGAATGGTGATCAGGAATTGGAATAATCCATTTGGATACCATCTGATCTCAGGTAAGGAATCTATGTTATCAGTCTTAGGATAATCAGACTCGTTTTCACGGATATATAAGCGTTTCCCCTATATGTGATATAGCTGTTTTGACTGTAAAAGCCATCAGGAAATAAGAGCAGCGATTATCAGCACGCGGCACGAGCGTGCGTGCGCACACATATACTATCGATTATCTAGCGTTTATCGATTCATAAATAGGCAGACAAATGACAACGTTCTAGAATATTCCAGTAAAAGGCGATTATCATAGAATGGGTTGTTTTTTCCGCGAAAACGAGTGATTTTCAAAATGCTATCAAACGGAAATCAAGCGATAAAAAAACAATCTGCTTTGACAAACTGGAAAATGAGTCTTTGATAAGCGACGGGCAGATTAGACACATAATTTAAAACATAGATTAGGCGATATTAAGTTAACATTGGAGTGGATTTGGGCATTCAAGGGGGTAAAAAGGAAAACACGGACTGGCTCTCAAAGTGTTAAAAAGGTTGGTGACCACTGCTGTACATGAAGCTTTAACGACGGGCCGTCAGATGGATGGAGATGGTATACATGATGCGACACACAGCGGTGCTCTCCATTAAAATATACTGTACGTGAACGCTTTAGTTTAGTTCAGAGCGCGTCTGTACAATATAAAAAGTTTATATAACTCTTGAATGAAGTAAATGGTCCGACAGCCGCCTGTGCAGTAATCACCAGCTACTGTATAATCGTGCTGATCTGTGCCTCGGATGGATAAAATTACAGGTGTAACTCGAGTGCCCCCTACTGGTTGAATATACTGTTAACCTGGCAGCAGAGGGTGAAATTCTAAGAGCTGCATCTGTAATACACATCCATGTCATATCGGTGGTCAATTTCAACCATAGACTATTGTAAATGGTCACATCATTCAGTGCTGTTCAGTCTTTTACCGTTCAATGTGTTAATGATTATCTCGCTCTGCAGGTCCATCCAGGTATTCAGACGGTCCATCCAGGTATTCTGATGGTACATCCAGGTTCTACAACTGACCCTAGTTCTTCTCACACCTACTGGTCCCACGATGTCTTATTTGACCAGATAGTGATCAAACCCGTCTGTTCAGAGGGAGGGTGAAAAGCGTGTTGTGTAAATTGTGAACATGAAACTTAGAGATTGTACTTTTAAAATTATTTCTTTTATTTTTTATTGTGTTTGATAGGAAATATATAGTATATTTCCTAAGTGTTATTTAGCTTTGACAGGACTTTTAGATTAAAATGCATGTCTTCCCAAATTTTGACCCAATTTAAAATAAGGAACACCCATCACTGGTTTTTCAATTTGATATACATTTCTACTTCTGATATACATTGTTCTGTGTCCTTACTTTCCATGAATTACATTTTGTAGTTAGTCTACATGGTCCTCCTTGTCGGACTGTTGAATGAGGACCATGTAGATTCAACCAATAAAAGTGCAAAACTGAGTTTTTGGATGTGTGATTATTGTGCAAAATAAATTGCATTGTTTTTTTGGTGAAGTGCCCCTTTTTGGGGGGGGGGGGGGGGGGGGGGGGTGGAGATGATATTTGACTATATATATACACACTTTAATTTGGAAGTTTAGTTTATTCGGATCCCCATTAGCCATTGCCACAGGCATAGGCTACTATTGCTGGGGTCCACACAAATCAATACAATACAATACAATAAAACAATACACCTCAATAACGCATAGAAATATTATATAATAAAATATCTAAGTTCACCAATCACATCATCTACTCAATCATGTTTCAAGGCATATATGTTCACTTAAAGTACAATACCGGTACATCTCAATACAACATACACGTTCACCAATCACACATACCCATCTTCTCAATCACCCACTATGTTTACTTAACTGACAGTACCATTCTTTCTTATATGATTTTTAAGGTGTTTTTTAAATGTCTGTTTCTCTTCAACCCTAGTTAATGGAGGTGGTAAGGAATTCCATGCAGTCATTGCTCTATACATCACAGTCCTTAGTAGTAACTAGTAACTACCAGAAAATACTTTGTAGAGGTGCTTTTTTTACTTGAGTAATTTCTCTGACAAGTACTATTACTCCTTAAAAGAACACGCCAGAAGATTGATACCAGTTTCCACTCTGCGTTCAGTAGAAAGCTATCCGGCTGCACGTTAGCCTAGCACAGCACAATGAATGGAAGCGGACATGGCCGGTTAGCCTAGGCATCGTCCAACTAACACCTCTCCCGAAGGCTAATGGGCCATGTCCACTTCCATTCATTGTGCTAAGCTAACATGCAGCCAGATGGCATTCTACTGAACAGAGGAAACTGGTATCTTATTTCTCTCTGGAGAATACTAAGCGAATTTCCCAAAATGTTGGTGTGTTCCTTTTAAGTAATATATTTCAGTACTCTTTCCATCCACTACTTGTATGTTTGTTGTGCAACTAAAGTAAGATGCACTAACCAGATTGTATTTTAGCCTAATCATTGTGATCACAAGGTTTTGCAAACTACAAAAGAGCTCCGCTTGGTGTTGCACTTTTTTGGTTTTGGTCTGATGTGCGGGTTGGAGTTTAGTAAATATACTGTGCATTTCTCTGCAGAGCCTGAGGTGTGGCTATCAACAGCAACCATATCCCCACTCAACACATCAGAACAAAACAAAATGTAAACAAACGGATTTAGATTTGATGAGCTGTTTGATACTGGATTGGATCAAATGCTTTCAAACCCCAATACAATATGAAAAAGCTAATATTTCTTTATATATTATATAGAAATGGTAGTATATATTGTATATGTATGCCGTAAGTTATATTTAGTGTGGAGAGCTGTGTAACTAAACTATCTGTAAATCTGGCCTCATGCAGACACACAGAGCCATGGTAGTGATTGCAATACCCCCTCCAGCACTTCATGGGTGTAATGATCCAAACAAATCCCTTAATTAAAAACGGAAACAATGAATGACATGTTTGCTTTGGAATGAGAAGCCTCGCCCTTCTAGTCTGACTGCGTTACGCGTCAGAACATAAAACACTTTGAACATTTAAATGAATAACGAAAGCAATGCCATACATTTTGCTTGGTAATCAAAAGGCAATGAACTGGCTTAGATTTGGCTTCAAGTTATTTCAGAACCAAGGACAGCTCCCATCAGGCCTGCAGTGCCTAGAGAGCAAAGGGGAGAGAGAATAAGCCAATACAGAGTGAAAATAAGTAGTTTATTTCATTAATATAAACTATCTGTTAGTGTTGAGTCATGTCAGCCCTTTGACCACTTATGCAGAGCATAACTCATCTTCAACTCCAAGAAAAGATCCCCTTCTGCCTCCTCTTTCCATTCCTGATTTTGGCTCTTCCCTCTTCCTAGCTACTTCCATCACCAGCGACCTGGGACTCTACTAAATTAATGGAGCGAGACATAAAATTGCTCGCTCATCCCAGTAAAGGTATAGGAGGCTTATTTGATTAGGCAATAGATTATATATATATATGTAGGGTCTTCGAAATCTGTAATTTTAAACTGTCATTCAGTGGATATTTTTAGGACGTATTTCACCTTTTCAGTAAGCTAGGCTAAACGATGGCTAGTTGACATCAAATTGAGAAAATATTTGATTTACAACTGCTTAAATAGCAGGCATTTCTATTTTATTAAAAATCCTGCTATTTAAGCAGTTGATTGCTATTACACATATCAGTTTCACTAATGATGTGCATTCGTTTTCAGTGAGGACCTATATAGTACTATTTGGTGTGAGCCTCTTCGACTGGCAACTCTGTGCTCGTGAATGAATTAATGAATGAAAACTTTATTTAACAGATTGCAGAATGGGTACAATACAGTACGACTCAATACACACAATTGTTAAGGGGATGCAGACCAGAGAAAGACGTTTGTCTTGTTTACATCAGGGTCCCCCTGTTTACATCAGGGTGCAGCTGCAGCTGCTGGTACTTTATGGAGAGAGAGGCACACAACAACAGACAGACAGCCGGTTTCAATCACTGAGCTGTCTGTCTGTTGTTGTGTGCCTCTCTCTCCATACAGTACCAGCAGCTGCAGGTATGACGAGCACAGAGTTGCCAGTCGATAATTCTTGCTATTTAAAAATATTCCTCTTCTTCTCCCCCACTACTCCTCCAACGGGTGTTTGTGCGACCATGTCGACCTGAACAATGGGGGATAATAATAAGAACGAGCCGCCTCGGAGGGAGGATACCGCAGGCGGCGGAAGATGGCCGCTGCTGCTGGAGCTGGACCGAGTCAAGCCGGCGGCAGCGCGGTGCACGGAAGCCGGGGAGAAACCACCGCATCGCCCCGCTGGCGCTTCACAGCGCGAGAGTGTAAAGGGGGGCGTGCTAGCATAGGTCAGCGGCCAATCAGAGGAACCCGGAAACCAAACAGCGTTGTAGAAGGCATAGACGCGTCCGGGACCCCTTTAACGCATTCCCCGCCAAAGACGAGTTGACTCGTTATAGCCCCGCCAATCGAATACTGCCAACAACGAGTATACTCGTTATTAGATCGTTATTTCTTTTATTAGCTGTTTCCATTCATAATTCATCCTGCTGTGCTGTGGAAATGTGTGGCACTGTGTCTGAGATCGCAATGGTCCGATACCGCCGCCTGGTAAGTATCAAGTGTATTTCAAGTATGATATTATAGAAGTATCAAGTGTATTTCACGTATAATGTTTAATACAGTACATTTTAGAAAGTATCAAGTGTATTTCAAGTAAAGGCGGCTGAGTGGCGCAGTGGGCAAGGCGCTCGCCACTAACGCTCTCGGCGTTGCTACCGGCTTGGCCGGTCGTCATACTAACACAATTGGCAGTGTTAGAGGGTGGGAAAGCTGGTGGGTGGGGATTGGACGTTGTGGACAGAGACTCCTACAGGTCGGTTGGGTGACGCCTGTACAGCAGAAACAGGAAGTATCGGGGGCAGCGTGAGCCTCCCACGCGTTACTCCTCGCCACTGAGAGTTCGAGCTGTCTGGTGAAAAGATGCGACAGGCTGCCTCCTCGTGTACCGGAGGGGACACGTGATGCAAGGCTTCTATCCTCACTACAGCCGACCAGTGGGAGGCATAGTCTAGCAACGTTCAAGACAGGGGAGCGAATAATTGGAATCACGAAATTGGGATGGGAGAAAAATAAGGAGAAAAAGTGGATAAAGAAAAAAAGTGTATTTCAAGTAGAATGTACTTCAGGGTTGAAGGAAGAGAATAAATAGTAAGGGTACTATGATAAGTAGTACTAGTAGGAAGCATAGTAAGGATGTTAGGATGCATAGTTAGGGTTATAGGAAACATAGGAAGCATGTTAAGAAGCATAGTAAGTATTACAGGAAGCATAATAAGGGTTATAGGAAACATATGAAGCATGTTAGGATGCTAATATTCATATGATTAGTTTAATCAGGGTTACATGTTGCCGAAACGTGTTGGTTTTAATTGTATGAATGAAGAGCATTATTTTTTAGAACATCCATCGGCCTCCATAGAGTTGCAGAATCCTTCTCCCTTGATCCAGTTTATGCACCTTGGTTGAAGGACGAAGTTGTGACAGATCTTTTTATTTCTCTTACAAATGTACAGTGAAATTATTTTCTTAGAATCTTATGTTGCTTGTATAAATTCTGTGCACTGTTGGATATGTACAGACCTTTTTATTCTGCAGTGATTATAATATTGAGATTTTCTTGAAATGTTAGAACTTCTGGCACTATAGGCTTTAGATTTAACAGTGATTGTGACATAGAACATTCCAAATATTTTTTTTGTGCAGCAGATCTACTGACACGTATATAAAAAAAGAAAATGTTATTATGATAATATAATAAATACATTTGACAATTTAACATCAGTGTTCCTTACAAAAACATACAGTTTTAAAAGCAGGTTACTATAGAATTAACAAATAATGATGAGGCTTTGCATGTTTGCTCCAATATTATTCATCATCAAATAATTCTGGTTCTTTACAAGTGGGACATGTGATAATGGGCTATGAAAATAAACGTGACTTGACTTCACAGTTAACTTCACAGTTAATTTCAAGGAAATGTAAATTATCCCATACAGCTGCGAAAACAAAAGCTCAGTTTCTTGTAGAGCTTTGATCTGCCCTCAGAAAATCAGGCCCAACCTTACATGAACCCTACATGAGCCCTACATGAACCCTACATAAACCTGTGTAGGTTCTGTCCAAGCCGAAAAACTGCAGCAGTTTTGGGCCTGAGCACAATTTATTATTATTATTACACAGAATATATATAATTATAATTTTTTAGGCTGTCGTTCTAGTTCTATTCTTATGAGTGCCCTGCTCACTTCCCAGTGGCAAAGCACATGACCACCAGAGTTTCCGTTCAGCACCTCGGACAGCACCGGTCACAGGTAGCCTGCTTGATCCTTGTGCCAATAGCTTAGAGAGCGCTCTCTGCTGGCGGCCTGGCACACAGACCATCAGGAGTCTGTGTCAGCTGGCACTGTCCGAGGTGCTGAACTGGACAGCGAGCAGTGCTGAAGGGCTCTGGCTACCTCGGCCACTTTGGTCCACTCTGGAGTTAATTACCAGACTATTAATTAACAGAAACCGTGACGTTCAATATGAGTCCGAATTCGTATTATGAAAATAATAATAATTAGTATTTATACGAACCCGACCCAATTCAAGCCCTGGGGAGGAATCAAAGCTTTTAAGCCTTGGCCTTAATTATGAACAAAAGTTCAAGAAATACTACTTAATATTGGATTTATTTAAATGCCTTGGATCACCTAAATGCCTTGTAAAAAAATTACCAAATTGCTAATTTATCCTAAACAGAAAGTTACTATGGTATTACACTGTTTCCTTTGTTTTCAAGTTGAAAGATATGGTTTAATGTGTTTAAAACACCACCTTTGACGGCCATTTTGAACAAAGACCTCAGTAACATGACCTCAGTCCACCACTCTATGCAATATCAGTATTCTTATGTCTGTTAAGTTTAACATTACTGAATGTAAAATATCACAGTGGGATGATGTGAATAATTATTTTGCATTTTAAGCCTTAACAATAATCATGACTGTAATCTTTAACTGCTGTGGAACGTGTGTGATGACACTGCAGTAGCAAGAAAATACGTAGCCTGATCCTCCAGTACGGTAATTTTCTGAATCAACTTGTATGTACCAGTAAGACCTCAAAGATCAATATTTGTGTTGTAAATGAAAGTAAACCTTAATAAATTCTATATGTTTAGTCTGAACCTCCCTACCATACGACAAATTAACACATTTGGAGATTTTAATAAAGTAATAGCTATTGTTATTGACAGTAGTATTAAAGAAAAATGAACAATTGCAATAAAAGTTTGACTAATTACATACATTTTCCGGTTTACTGTGTTCATTGACTATGTTTCTCGATCACATCTGATTGACTCCAAGCAATTGTGTAGTTGAGGAATAGGTAAGTATACAGAGTATGGAGTATTACACAGTTATTTCACTGGGTATTTAGAGTATATACACCTATTAGCCTAATTACCTTTGAAATACATTGGATGGTGGAGTCCACAGTATAGCCTACCCACCTATACCACTGCTTCAGTTAAAAGGTGCTGTAAGTGGTATTTACTTTGTTAAAAAGCCATCACTGATATAGATTGTGTGGTCAGTAACATGGGTCTCCCTCCGCTCTGCAGTAAACCGAAAATAAATGTTCTGGTATCCTGTTCCCACTTTATCCAATCAAGAGAGAGAAGTACATTTGGCCTGCCAAGATTACTTTGCTTGGCAAATAAAAATAAGAATACAAATAAGTACAACATATAATTTAAATAAAAATTATAATAATATCTAGGGTTTTCTCTCCTGATTGGATAAAGCGGGAACGGGATACCAGAACATGTATTTTCTGTTTACTGCAGAGCGGAGGGACTAGGAGATCCATGTTACTGACCAGACAATCTATATCAGTGATGGCTGTCAGAATGTAGAGAGAGAGAGAATAGGGACCCACCTTCTGTCAGACCATATATGGAAAGTTTGATTGATTGAAGCCACGCCCCTTTTGAGATGATTTATGACCCTAAGCCCTGAGGCGGGACTTCCGGTTTCGGAAGGAGGGACTTCCGGTTTAGGAGGGGGCGGGGCTATAGGGGGAGGGACATCTGGAGGCGGGACAAAATGGAGGCGGGATTTTCAGAATAAATCAGCCAAAAACTTCTGTCAATACCAGTGTTGATTTATGACCCTGTGTGGGTGTGTGTGTGTGTGTGTGTGTGTGTGTGTGTGTGTGTGTGTGTGTGTGTGTGTGTGTGGTTTTATGTCGCGGAACTGTCATAAGTGTGACCTCTGTCCCGTTCAGTTAGTGTACCTTAAGAATAACTGACTGTTAATATCATAGTTTTAAAAGTGGAACTAGATGACCACTAACTGAACGGTTTGAGGGGGCCTTCAGAAGGAAGGGGTGTAAGTCTTTCGAAGTTGGTTAAGGTTAGAGTTTGTCTTTAGAGCAGGGCGATATACCACCAGCCCTGATTCCAAACTCTAACCTTAACCAACTTTGAAAGAGAGCAACTTCGAAAGAGTGCCTAAACTTAACCAGTTGGAAACAAGGCGGACAGTAATAAAATTAGCAATCAATCAATCAATCAATTCAGTAATCCACGCTCACTTAAAACAGCGCACCTCCCAGCTGCTTCTATAGAAAGTAGGTTTAACAAAAAAAAACTCTTATAGGGAAAAGAAAACGTCCCCCCCCCCCCCCATATAGGGCAAAGAAAACATTTCCCCCCCCCCCCCTATAGGGCAAATAAAACTTTTTTGTTGTTGTTTTACCTACTTTCTATAGAAGCATCTAAGAATGAAGTTCTATAGAAAGTAAGTTAAAAAAGAAAAGTTGGATGTGTTAGTTTGTTGGATGTCTAGTTGAAAGACAGTTGGATGTGTTAGTTTGTTGGATGTCTTGTTGAAAGACAGTTGGATGTCTTAGTTTGTTGGATGCCTAGTTGAAAGACAGTTGGATGTCTTAGTTTGTTGGATGTCTTAGTTGAGAGACAGTTGGATGTCTTAGTTTGTTGGATGTCTTACTGAGAACAGTTGGATGCACTTCCGAGCTGCTTCCACATGGAGGCAACTTCTCTTTTTTTTTTTTGGGAACTACTTTTTCTGGCGGATGGTTTTTTCAATAAATCTTCAATTAATGTGTGTTTATTGTATAGCAATAAGGTTGGATGAATGCGCCAGTTGTATAAAAGCCATTACACCACGCGCAGGAGTGGGTTGTGAAAATTAGACCATGCCTAGGGGTGGTCGTTAGACCCCCCTAGGCATGGTCTAATTTTCACAACCCACGACTACAAGTGGTGTAATGCTTTTATACAACTGGCACATTCATCCAACCTTATTGCTATACAACAAACTAACACATCCAACTTTTCTTTAGTTTTTAACCTACTTTCTATAGAACTTCATTCTTAGATGTTTCTATAGAAAGTAGGTAAAACAAATTAAAAAAAGTTTTCTTTGCCCTATATAGGGGGGGAGGGGGGGTTCTTTGCCCTATAAGATATTATTTTTTTTGTAAGAATTTGGTTAAGGTTAGAGTTTGGAATCAGGGCTGGTGGTCTATCGCCCTGCTCTAAAGACAAATTCTAACCTTAACCAACTTCGAAAGAGGGCCTAAACTTAACCAGTTGGAAACAAGGCCGACAGTAATAAAATTAGCAATCAATCAATCAATCAATCAATTCAATAGTCCACGCTCACTTAAAACAGTGCACCTCCCAGCTGCTTCTATAGAAAGAAATAAAAAAATATATATATTTTCAAATAATCAATCAATCAATCAATTCGCGCGATTTTTATTTTGTTCCACAATGACTCATGACCCATCAATTACATCATCCAACATTGTTTAAGCAACTAAGACATTCGCCGTGACAGAATAGTTTTCCATTTAGTCGTTATGACGCTATCAACATATCCACCAACATATCCATTCAGTCCATGTTCACTTAAAACAGCGCACCTCCAAGCTGCTTCTATAGAAAGAAAATATATATATATTTTTTTTGCAATTAATCAATCAATCAATCTATTCGCGCAATTTTTATTTTGTTCCACAATGACTCATGACCCATCAATTACATCATCCAACATTGTTTAAGCAACTAAGACATTCGCCGTGACAGAATCGTTTTCCATTTAGTTGTTATGACGCTATCAACATATCCATTCGTAAAGATTATTGTCCGCCATCTTGTTTTTTTCTAAAAAGTCGCACGGCGGAGTGATAGTAATTCGGTTGTGGGCGGGTCCTGGGACCAAGAGCATGGGATTATGAGAAATAACTATGTGTAAATTGACTGTTTCAGCCAATCAGAATAGAGAAATTTGCATGCCGTTGTATAATGCTTTATTTTCCGTTCCATTCTGCATGCAGAGTCTCAATTTGGTGTTTGTCCCATTTTGTGAAATCTCTCTCTCAATATTGTGGAAATATTTTAAAAGTTGTATATTGAAATGTAGTACTGTTTCTGATCACCGTAATGATGAATATTTGATTTACTTATTATTTATTCATTTATATTAAAATAGGAATATTTAATTGCTGTCCCGAAAGTATAATGATCAGGAGACGATTTCTAAAGTTCAATATGATAGTTTATTATAAGTATGGATCCATACAAGATTACATAAAACAATAGTCAAAAGATTGTTAGTTCTATAGAGATTAGGCCTAGAGTTTAAAGGGAGAATGAGCGAGAGATGTGGAAGCGTGTTAGTGGAGAAGTGAGAGTGAGAAGTGAGAGAAAAAGCCCAGCAAAGACTGTATATCCTCTTTACACAAAGAAAAGAGTGGGAAACAAAGTCATTACATTTAGGGATGAATCAACAAGATGCTTAACTTTCTTTGGCACTTAAAAAATAAGAAAGCAGGATGCCAGTGTTTACCAAGATAGCAATCATTGGTGCGATAAACTAAGTTTGACCATTTACTGCCTCAATCCACTCTCTGGCCAAGGCCTGGCCGTTACCTTAAATGAGATTACCTTTAACCTTTGGGAGAGAAGCCTGTTCACTATCTAACATCAAAGATAAAGCATATGCAAAATACTTAGTGCATGAAACATGTATGTATACTTGATTATAGATATAATATAAAAACATATAATTATGATATAGTCAGATGTGTAGAATTCAGAATTCAACAATCACTGTGTGCATACTTACCTTAGAAAACAGTAGAGCTACAGCACAAAATGCCAATGTTCACTTTTAAACACATTCTGTTTTACTGAGATGCATTTGAAAATGCTACACATATACCGTATAGCACCTTAACTCCTCTGCCCCCTTAGCGACTATTTTGTGTTTTTTGCCTATATTTTTTTGTGTTTCTGTGTACAACGATGGCTGTGTTGATTATTATGTCATGAAATTGTGTCCGTTTGCTTATTTTCCATATATTCACAGAATTTGAAAAGATTAGATTTTGAAACCCTCTAACACAAAAGTTAACAACATTAGCTTTCAAACCGTCCATGGTGGTTTATTTCTTGCCATTAGGGGGTTAGGGTTAGGGTTACCCAGACATGAAGATTAGGAGAAGGTAAAATCTCATCCCTGTGCCCGTGCCCACACCAACACTTGCTCAACAGTCCCCTAACCTAACCCTAACCCCAAACCCAACCCCAACCCTAACCCTAACCCTAACCCTAACCCTAACCCTAACCCTAACCCCAACCCTAACCCTAACTGTAACTGAGGGGTACAATTCCCTGACTGTATTGAATAAGTATGGTATCATTAAACCACTACTGCGTTATGTACATTACTACTGGCCATACAGTACACAGGTATATGTGATGAACACCCCCACAATAACACGGCTTAACAAGAAAGTACTGTTTATAATAATATTTATTAGAAGAGCACCAAGATTATCTTACATTATTTATTAAGATTGAGAGTTGCGCTTGTAAGGCGAAGAATGTGCATGAATAGGTCAAGAGCGTAAGTCCATGAGCATATTACGCAGGGGATAATTAATACCACCCGTAGCATAAGAATTATATATGGTACACACGTAGGTCAGCTGGAGATACTAAGGGGTTCCCTCCGGTTGTAAGCCAGCAGGGGAGAGGAATGTTCGAATGCAAAAGTCTGGATCAACGAGGAATCAATAAGCTCCAGCTACGGGAGGCGGTACATTACTCCCTTGATCGGCAGACGAAAGCAGCAGCTATAATCCAAGTATGCGTGCAGCATGGATGAAAGCCAGCCAGCCTCTCCTAGAGACGGGCTCGAGTGATGCTCCTCACGGGTAAATCCCACACAGCAGCGGGGTAGACGGTTCTCTGCTCCAGCAGCCACAGTACCAAAGCAATAATCCAGCCGGAAAAGGCTCTGCATTCACCGGTGTAGATTCTCCGGTGCACGGTACTTCACATTTAACTAGGTCGAACTTGACGTTATTTCACTAAGCTCTGACACTTTTACTATCCTATTCGCACGCGGTTCTAAGTGCTCTATTTAGACGCAAGTTGCTCACTTCACTTGGTCGTTGACTCGTGATGAAGGCTTTAACGTTTGAGGGTAACTAACTGGACTAAGTGCTTCTGTATCCACCTGCGACGTATTTATACGTACGGTGAATAATCTAGTGCTAACCTCATTTCTGTCTCGTATTCCTGCGCAAAACTGGGCATGTTGAGACAAGCCTTGGCGGTGGCTTTGAACTAGACATTGGGGGTATGGCCGTGGCGCCTAGGGGATCGCTGTCCAATAGGAGAACGAATATTATGGTCTGGCCTGTACTAGGTAAAGGGATATTCCGTGTATATGTACAAAGAATATACAAGGGATATCAGACGATATACAAATATTATACAATATATCTCAAGCAATAAATATATATATTCGGTTTAATCTGACCCTTTGTAACAGCCGCCTCCTAATTAGTCCGCACCTAATTAGATAAGCAGAGACAGATTAACCGTCTTGTCCACTACTCAATGTCCGTTGTGAGGAGTAGGGCAATTCACAAAGTCAGGGGGTCATGGTCGTCATTAAGAGAGTCGGGGAGCCTTGGCAACTCTATCAGCCTCGCCACGGGTCGGGTGTATGTCCGTCCCTGGACAAGAACTTCTGCCACTCTGACCTTTCCGTCGGCACCAGTGATCACTTTGCTTACGCGGCCGGCCGGCCACGCAGCTCGGGGTAGTGACTGGTCTATGATCATGACGACTGTTTCCACTTTTAAGTTGTCCCCGTCCTTGACCCGCTTCTGACGGGCTGGAAGGGATGGTAGGGGGGTTAGGAGGAAGCGGGCCTGAGACTGCTTTGATCTGTGCTTGGCTGTGCCTCCACCTCCTCCGTCTGTTTCTCTTGTTTGGTCTGTACCCCGTCTGAGGAGGGGCCGGTTCCGGCCGCCCCATCAAGGAGTCGCTTGGGGTGCTGGGTTCGAGGTCAGCTACGTCTGGAGCGCAGCTGAGGGGGGTGGAGTTCCGAACTCCCTCTTGTGCCCACGGTTCTCTCACAGGCCTCTCGCTTAATGTCAATAGCCTCTCAACGGGCTGTACGAGAGAGTGGCCGGTGTCGCTCACCTGTGTGTGTAGGCAGCGTGTAGACGTGGGTTGACTGTCAAGTCCGTAGAGGGGGCCCTGGAGCGTCCACCCCAGTCGGGTCTGAACCGCGACTGGGCATCCTTTGGGTCCGATGTGGGCCGCCTCAATTGGGAGAATGAGGTCCGCGTGGTCGGAGCCGATGAGCAGGGTCGGTGTGGCGCCGTCGATAAGCGGTATAGGTAGTTGACGTAGGTGCACATACTTTGCCATCAGCTGTGGGATGGGGTAGGTGTACTGTGATAGGCCTATGTCGTGGCTAGTGAAGACGTTGGTAATACTATACTGCTTCTCTGGCTGGTCCACCGCTGCTATCTTGAAGGAGACATTTTTACCCTTTATGGTCTTCTGGTCTCTTCTGATGGTACGTATGGTCATTGTTCCTTTGGCACCCTGCAGACCCAGCTGGGCTGCGGCGGAAGCGAGGAGGAGAGTCTTTTCAGACCCATCGTCTAGGACAGCGTAAGTGTCCAGGACCTTGTCCTCGTAGCTCAGGAGCACTCTGACCACTTTGATGAGCACTCGGGGGGTCCCGCTATGCTGGTCTATATGGAGCACTCCTGTTGGTCGGTTGCCTTGGATCTTCTGGAGTGGTGCCGACTCGCGGTCGTCCGAGTGGCACCGTGACTCCCAGTGTCTGCTGTAGCAGTCGGGACACCAGGGGGCGGTCTGGTGGATCTTCGGTACTGGTGCCACCGCCTCGGCCTGGTACATTACCGTGACGGGCCCACTTTGTTGTCCTGGCGGACGCCTGTTGATGTCATGCAGGACCTCCAAGTGGGCGCCGCCGCACCTGCTGCACTTCTTCTTCAAGCGGCACTCAGCTGCCATATGGCTGCGCGCGCAGCGGAAGCAGCGGCGGTGGTCTTTGATCCACTGACTCACCTCGTCCGTGGTCAGCTTCTTGAAGGTATCGCATTGATACAGCCGATGTTCCCCTTCACAGTACTGGCATTCAATCTTCCACTCCTCTTTTGTCGAGGGGGTGTTGTGGTTCTTGTGCTGCGGTACTGATTCGGCTTGGTGCATAACGGTCACCGACCGGCGGTTATCATTTGATCCCCGAGGTCCATCTCTTGGGCTTGGTCCACTCCACACGAACGTGTCCAGTCGTAGGCTGCTGACCTCCCTGGCGAGGAACTCAGATAGGTCTAGGAGGGATGCCTCTGGGCCGTTGGGGTCGCGGTGGTCTCTTTGCCGCCTGAAGCGCTCTTGTCGGGCAGGAGGGAGCTTCTCTAATATCCTTTCTACATTAGAGTTAGCGTACAGTTCGTATATCCCTTTTTCCTTTTGGGACCCCAGCATCCCTACCAAGGACTGTACCTTGATAGAGAGGTCATCCAATGCTCTGTTGTCTCTGGCTAGGGGGAGACGGTCGATGTCTCTTATCTCTTGTATCACGTAGTCCCATATGCGTCCATAACGTTGGTCGAGGGCTACTAGAGCCGCGGTGTATGGGGTACTTGAGTTGGAATATGCCAGCGCTATATTATGCGCTCTGGGCACCTTCAGGTGCTTGAGGAGGATAGCATATTTGTACGTCTCGTTGGGGACGTCGGACATCATAGTCTCTAAGCACATCCGTAGCTCCGTGTACTGTGCTCTGTCCTCGCGTGTAAAATCCGGGAACGCCGGTGTGCCAAGGTACGATGCCATGGATGGCTGGCACATCGGTGAGCGTTGGGGGAGAGGCCTCCTGAGCGAGTCTCCCCGTACGTGTCGTCGTGGGCTGGTACTTGGTGGGTACCAGGGGCCGGGTACCCAGGTGCTGTTCCTCGGTGTCGACGGTGCGTCAAACTCACCCGTGAGTTGAGTCGGGGGTCTGTAACGCAGGGCCTCGGGGCTGACGTCGGGGCTGTACTGGGCCTCCTGGTCCAGAGTACGTTGCTGCTGGTCGGGGCTGTACTGGGCCTCCTGGTCCGGAGTACGTTGCTGCTGGTCGGCTTGACACTCCTCCTCTTCCTCTTCCTCTTCCTCTGCTAGGTCCTGGAGTCTTCTGGTCAGTCTCTCGGCGACGTGGGCCGGTTCTTCCCGGTTGCTGGGTCTCGTATGGACCGGTCGGGGAGGGGGTTCGGAGACGTGGACAGGATCCTCCTGTTGGCGGGGTCCCGGGTCGCTTGGTCGGGTAGGGGAATGTGCCCTAGACCCTTGTCGTGATGATCTCCGGGAGCTCCGTGCGGAGAGAGGGGGTGTCGCCATGGCGATCAATTGTTCTACCATCTTCGCCTGCTGCCGGTCGCGCTCTGCTTCGCGCTGGGCATGGGCGGCGTCGCGCTGTGCTTCGCGGTGGGCATTGGCGGCGTCGCGCTGCGCATTGGCGGCGGCGTGCTGCGCATCGGCGCGGCTTCTTTCAATGTTCTCTTCCGTCTGAAGGCGTCTGGTCTCCAGTCTTATGCGGTCGTCTTCACTCCTTTGTTGCGCCTGGAAGCGCTCTCGCTCGGTTGCAGAATGTTCGCGTTCACTGAGGGCTTGCGCTTGGAGTTGCGCGTGAAGGCGATCTCGTTGGTCTGCAGCTTGTTTGCGCTCGCTCGTCTGTTGCGCTTGAAGTCGATCGCGTTCGGTGGAGGCTGCCAGGGTGGCGATGAATGCCTGCGCCAGCATCTTGTCCGCTTCGCTAGGGGAAGACACCGACGGAGGTGATCGGCTTCTGGCAGTGCTCGTTGGAGATCTGTTCTCTGGGCGCGCCTCGAGGTCCGTCTCCTGGGCGCGCTTCTCTTCTGGTAGTGGGTCGGGTTCTGTCCCTGGAGCGCTTTCTTTATCCTGGAGCTCTCCGGGGACCGTCCCGTTGACGTCGTGGGGTATAGTCATGTCATGTCCCTCCTGGTCCCCCCCGTGAGCCTGGTCAGTTACGTTAGAACCCACTGGGGTCTCTACTGGCAGGGTCGTCTGGTCAGTAGGATTTGACATGCTTTGACTATCCGCTTTATTTATTTTATCCGTATTTAACTTCTTTATAAAGCTAGGTAGTAGACTGGCAGCGTAGTCCTCTAGGTAAGAAGGTGGCTGCCGTCTGCGCGTCGGGCGTTCTAGCTTAGGAGAGCCGTTTGTGGAGTGTTCACCGCTGGCCATGTCAATATTAATATTATATTAATATTACGCTAATTACCCTCCGGCTCGAAGGACCAATTGTAACTGAGGGGTACAATTCCCTGACTGTATTGAATAAGTATGGTATCATTAAACCACTACTGCGTTATGTACATTACTACTGGCCATACAGTACACAGGTATATGTGATGAACACCCCCACAATAACACGGCTTAACAAGAAAGTACTGTTTATAATAATATTTATTAGAAGAGCACCAAGATTATCTTACATTATTTATTAAGATTGAGAGTTGCGCTTGTAAGGCGAAGAATGTGCATGAATAGGTCAAGAGCGTAAGTCCATGAGCATATTACGCAGGGGATAATTAATACCACCCGTAGCATAAGAATTATATATGGTACACACGTAGGTCAGCTGGAGATACTAAGGGGTTCCCTCCGGTTGTAAGCCAGCAGGGGAGAGGAATGTTCGAATGCAAAAGTCTGGATCAACGAGGAATCAATAAGCTCCAGCTACGGGAGGCGGTACATTACTCCCTTGATCGGCAGACGAAAGCAGCAGCTATAATCCAAGTATGCGTGCAGCATGGATGAAAGCCAGCCAGCCTCTCCTAGAGACGGGCTCGAGTGATGCTCCTCACGGGTAAATCCCACACAGCAGCGGGGTAGACGGTTCTCTGCTCCAGCAGCCACAGTACCAAAGCAATAATCCAGCCGGAAAAGGCTCTGCATTCACCGGTGTAGATTCTCCGGTGCACGGTACTTCACATTTAACTAGGTCGAACTTGACGTTATTTCACTAAGCTCTGACACTTTTACTATCCTATTCGCACGCGGTTCTAAGTGCTCTATTTAGACGCAAGTTGCTCACTTCACTTGGTCGTTGACTCGTGATGAAGGCTTTAACGTTTGAGGGTAACTAACTGGACTAAGTGCTTCTGTATCCACCTGCGACGTATTTATACGTACGGTGAATAATCTAGTGCCAACCTCATTTCTGTCTCGTATTCCTGCGCAAAACTGGGCATGTTGAGACAAGCCTTGGCGGTGGCTTTGAACTAGACATTGGGGGTATGGCCGTGGCGCCTAGGGGATCGCTGTCCAATAGGAGAACGAATATTATGGTCTGGCCTGTACTAGGTAAAGGGATATTCCGTGTATATGTACAAAGAATATACAAGGGATATCAGACGATATACAAATATTATACAATATATCTCAAGCAATAAATATATATATTCGGTTTAATCTGACCCTTTGTAACACCTAACCATATCCCTACAAATGGAAATATTTGGAATCTTTGATAGATATGTTGAGTTAGGTTTATAGTGGTATTCATGAAAAAAGAATTGGAACGAAATATTACAAATTAAGTTTTTTATGACCTTGAACGTGATGCAATCATTTCATGCACTAACGTGACAACTCTGTCCGTTACTTAACAAGGCACAAGGGTTAAATAGACGACATATTCAGGTACTACTGTAGATAGATAACATATAATATTGAACATCAAGGGATAGATAAAGGGAATGTTGCATTTAAACCTACTTAATCTCCCCCTCTCTCTTTCTCTCTTTCTCTCCAGTTAAGTAGGGTAGGGTTTAGACATGAGATCCAAAGTTATTAGGGAGACCCCTCCTCCTCCTCCTGCTCCTCTCTCTCTCCAGGTGCATTACAGTGCCAAATTAATCAATTTCACTGTTGTAATATATCTTAATAGAATGCATTCTATTTGACAGAGAATCTCCAGTCTAGTTAAAACCCATGTCAGTGAGTGAGTGAATGAATGGGAAAGAGGTCTCACCTCTCTTGTTTCCTTTCTCCTTCGTACCCTTTCAGGCACAGCAGCTGACAAGACATCAAATTACACCTAATTACTGTTGTTTATTCAATGCAGTAATGGCGCCGTTTAAACTCTATCCTCGCCCAGCCCAAAGTGCTTTGTAATTGGCTACCCTGACAATGGGTCGGCGTCACTGCACGGAAAGCGCTTGTCAGGAGCGTTTACTGGTGTTAACGAACGTAGGTAGTGTTGCATAAAACAAACACACACACACACACACACACACACACACACACACACACACACACACACACACACACACACACACACACACACACACACACACACACACACACACACACACACACACACACACACACACACACACACACACACACACACACACACACACACATACACATACACATACACACACACACAATGTTATTGATCAAGGATCCCATATGGGGACACAGCGATGAGTTATAGAGAAGATAGATGATGGATGTTTTTTGTGATCAAGATCAATTGTTTTATCAGTACAGCAATACAACAACATGTATAATGATGTATTCAATCCAATATGTTGTCATTTTATAGGTCCTATTTTTATGTGTCTGGACTCACAAACACATCAGGAGGGCTGACATTTTCCTGGCGAGTGTCAGGTTAGCCTAGCTTAGCACAAATTAATGGAAGCGGATACGGACCACTAATTAACTAATTAATTGTCAACAACTCAGGGACAAAACACACAGATATAAATCATACTGAAGACCATCGTTGCCCAGGAATAATCATTACCTCTTAGTTTTAGGTTGCTAAAAGAGTAATATGAAATGTCCTGCAGCTGACTGGGGAAATAGGCCTGAAAACAGATCAAACATAACTTTACACAATTGTGTGAAGTGTGAATGTTCACTGGTGGCTAGGGCTGGGTTAAAAAATATATTTCCCGATTCTGAATCGATCTTCATTTGAATGAGCGATTATCGATTCATAATCCCTAGATCGATAATTATAATTCCCCCCCCCCCCCCCAATGTAGTCATTATGCCATTTCCCTTCCTGGTCGTCTCCTGTCCAGATCTCACGCAACGTGTTTGAATCTAAAAACATGGATCAAGTGAAAGCATCACTCAAGTCACTGCCAGGTGCAAAGGCAGATGTCTGATTGCATCTTGCATTTAAAAAACATGATGACAGAGAAGAGCTGGACAAAAGCATATATATATATATATGTAAGCTGTGCAAAGTGGAGGTGAAATATTGTGGAAATACAACAAATCTATGAAACCACTTACTGAGACATCACCCAGACGTGACATTATGCAAAAGCCCAATAAAAAGTACATTCATGTAACTGCTTGAGAGTAAATTATTAATGTAAAAATTGATATTTTTATTTAACAATGCAACATGTTAGAGGGTTCCTTGAACCATTTATAGCATTGAATCGAATAGAATTAGATCGAATCGGAAATCGAATATCTAATCGATTCGGGACCTTGTGAATCAGAATCTAATCGTTTTGGGAAATCAGTGGCGATACCCATGCCCTACTGGTGGCCAGTGTTGGAAAGTAATCACTTGACTTGACATGATGCACTAACAAAGCAAATGTTTCAAACAATATAAGCGTTCTGCAGATGCTTTATGCTGAGTCTTTATACAGGAGTGTTTAAGTTTAAGTTTATTTGGATCCCCATTAGCCACAGCAGTGCTGGGGCTATTCTTCCTGGGGTCCATAACACGTAAAATACAGTTACAGACGTATACACTCACAACATTCACATGTCATACAGACAATTAAAACAACAATAAAAACCCTAATCAAATTCATAATACAATACAACAATATATACGCCTTATGAATTCATAATACAATACAATAATACCTACTCATAATTAATTCATAATACAATACAGCATAATATACTATTTAGCTTTTGCATACATTATCTATGTTCATATCAGCCAATTATATTTTTTTATAATATATCCCTATCAGACACATGCCTTTTCATCTATATATACCTATCTCTTTATCAGACACATACATTTTCATTTACGTACACACTATCTATTAGGGAATGTCAATTTCTTTGGTTGAAAATGTTGTTTTACCACGATTTTGAAACAACATTTACTATTCTCCTGCTTAACATGTCCTGCATACCACGGAACATGACAGTTCGCTTCATTGCATTCGACCTCACTTTTGGAAGTGTAAAACCTCGTGCAGAAGCATGTCTGGTGGAATGGTTGTGTCTGTCAAGACTTATAGATAAATTGTTATATAAAATTGAGGGGATCTTTGTAACAAGAATATTCCTAGTGAATACAAGGAGTGAGCAGAGTAATTTATGTTTGACAAGTAACCAAGTTAAACAACTGTGCATCGCTGCAACATTAGTTCTGTACTCACAGCGAATCGCTATACGTGCTGCTTTGTTTTGTACCATTTGCAATTTTTTCAGTTTATTCGTCGTTACATTCGACCATACTGCAGGACAATAGTCAAGATTTGACAAAACCAGAGCTTGAATTACGTGTTTGATAGAATTTAGTGGTAACAAATAAACACATCTTTTAACAACAGTTCTATTTCGTTATGGCTTTCGCTCAGCATCATACTGCACTGTACTTCACTTCGTGCACGTGCACTGAATAAAAAATTCCACCATGTACCTTTACATCCCAACATTCGTCTGGCCACACCCCCATCCGCTTACCTTCATAAGCAGGTGTGTGGTCACCTACTCGCCTCCTTCTTCACTTTCACCACAAGGAAGTGCCTTCGGTAGATCCCCACTTGACGAGGTTGTTAGTAGAAGAAAGGAAAACAAAAGAACGGGACGTTGACATCATATCTTTATTTTCTCTCTCACTATTTCGAGAAAATACGGCGATATTGTCTTCGTTACTGGAGTGTCTGGAAGATGATGATCATTCTGACCTTCAACGGCTTTTTTGTATTAGGAGCTCATGCCGCTGACATGCTCCCCAGCTACAGTCCTCCTTGCTGCGGCTGGATGGGGTTGCCCTCCGGCCACACAGCTGGACTGTGGGAAGCACCGACTGTTGTGAGAAGCGGTTGTTTCCAGGATGGGGTACGTACTGTTTGCTTGCGAGCTCTGGTTGTTGTTGATGCTGTGGGGGTTAGCTGACAATTTACGAAACGCCGACTCCAGACTGGGGTCCTCTGCTCGGCTTAAACGGCGGTCGGAGGATCTTGGTCTGACGCCCATGATGGTCAATCTAGTGGGCCGCGACCAGGTCCTGGTGAACCCAGGATTCTCGAGAGGATGCTTCTCTGTCCCGTGCAGGCCCCACCTTTCATATAAAAATGAAAGTACACCCTAACGAGGAAATGTGGGCATAGGATCTTCTTTATCGGGAGTTCCATGCTCAAAGTCGGCTGCAGCCCGAAATGGGAATTGTGCTGGCCCCGCTGTATGTCTGGATCACCGTTGAAATCTGTGTTTGACATTCTTTTTCTTTTCCCTCTTAGGGGAGGGACTTGGACAGCGGCCTGTCTGAAGTGTGGCTTGTTATGTCGTTGTGTACGGTTCAGGTGATAGCTGCTTAGCTGGCGTGCTAGTTTGTGGCCTACTGTGTTAACCAGTCAGCTGTTAGCTGCGGCGCTAGCTCACTGTGTTTACCAGGCTAGTAAACGTTAGCGTGTTGCTATCAGTCGGATAGCTGCTTAGCTGGCGTGCTAGTTGTGGCCTACTGTGTTAGCCAGTCAGCTGTTAGCTGCGGCGCTAGCTCGCTGTGTTTACCAGGCTAGTAAACGTTAGCTTGTTGCTATCAGTCGGACGGCTGTTAGCTTAATGCTACACTGTTGAACGTTTTCTATGACTATAACATGTAGGGATGGGTACCGAACCGAAACACGTTTTTTTTTTCTTTATTTTTTTACTTTATTTTTTTCATGTCACCATTCACACGCACAATATATGCTTACCTAGGATTTGACTTGATTCAACAACAAAGCAGTCGGAGCAATGGCAAGCCGAAAACTGTCGAAATTGTAGTTATTTTTTTTTCACGACTGAGGTAGGTAAATAAAATTTCTTGAGACTAAAGTACCGTTGGGTACCGGTATCGATTCACAGGTACCGGTACCGGTATCGGTTCAAATGTGAAAGGTACCCATCCCTAATAACATGCCTTAAACACTCTGACTACGACGTCATCTTTGACAGAGGATGTTAGTCGAACCTACACCGGGAGCCCTGCCAGCGAGGACTGCGTCAACATGGAGAAACGTAGCGGCTGGGTGGCGCAGCGACGTTACCCTCGTCGCCAAACACAGGAGATGCTGTGTTCAACTTCGGTGTCCCGTTAGCCAGATTGCAGTTCTCTTGGCCTGCGCTCAGGGTAGGAAGGTCCCGACCGGACTTTAAACACTTCTTCTTTCCTTCCCTTCTAAATGTTTTGTAATAACGATGTTTTCCAAAACGTGTGTTGCTGCAATACATTGAGGATCATACGACGCGTGTTGTGTGTGAATTGTCTTGTCACTGGTATAGCTTCTCTCTCCATAGAAATCGGGTTGTTGTTTACATGTGTAAAAATGATCTGGTTAGTTGTGATGAGAACATGTGTGTTCATGTAACGTGAACTCACAACTAAGGGGGTTAATTAACCTATGAAGCTATGCTTAGTGACATGTGATTGAGGAATGAATTCTTTTCTCAGCCTGTAATGACAATGAACAGTGTGTTCACATATTAACAGGGTCACCTGTTCAACTTGGTCGTATCAAGGGTAAGGAAGGAGGGGTGGTCCCCCCGGTTTCCCTGGGGCTTCCCCACCCTCCTTTCAGACATGTTGTTTACAATATATTGTGTCACTGTGTTTGTGGGGATACGATGTAACCCTCTGCTTAATTGCTGGGGTTGTGCTTTCCGCTTGAGAAACTATTTTTTCCTAAAGAAAAGGTTGTTTGGTCACTTATCATGTGTGCTTAGCAAGGCCTGTGGCCAATACATAATAGAGGATTCTGTATTCTCTCGTTATGAAAAACGGCGTTCCTCTGTAGCAAGAGTGTACTTTTGCCATTTTTTGTTGTGATGAAGGGTTGTGTGTGTCTTGTGATCTACAACTGGGTTAGGTTTGGCCCACAGAAGCACATATGTAAGTCTGGTACCGGGGCTCTTAAAGGGGCTCTGTTCTGTGTTTTTTCCTTGGTAAAAATCAGATAGCAGATTAGCACATGAGCTATGTGAGGCTGTTCGATGCTTCATGTAGCAGGCTATGACTGTGTCATGCTCTACTTGTCATTACATCGTATCATGGGTGTGGGGTCGTAAAGGGGTGAACTGGTAATCCTTTCCTCCCCTTTTCTGATTGGTCAGGGGTTAAAACCTCCAGTCCTTCAAGGTTCCTGTCACGTTGCTGTTCGGCACATTACATGGTAAGAGGGGGGGGGGGGAGTTTCCTGGTCCCACGCCCTGGAAGATTGGGCGTGTGCACCGCGGAAATTCCCCCGCCATAGAGTACGTCAGTGAGCGCGTCTCTGTTGGTAAGACTTCCGTGGGTTGTTCAGGTCCATGTTATGGATCTGTTTCAGGGAGTTGTCAGAGCTCCTCCTCACGAAGCTCCTCCTCGGGGAGAAGTGCCTTCTGTGAGTTCGGACTCTCCTTCCCTGTGAGGGAGCCTCCTCAGAGTTTCAGAGCCTTCTCCTCAGATTGTCAAGGTGAGTAGAACTTCAAAAAGGAGTTCTGCTCTATTGTGTGTATATTCGATTCAATTCGATTATTGAGTGTGTATTGGTTCAGTGCCTCCTCCTCGGAGAGCCCTAACCCAAGTGTTACATAGCTCAATGTTGCAATATATTCTTTTCAATCTATACAGCTCGCGTGGGAAGTCTCTCTGGGGATTTCCGTCTCCTCCCTGTGGCGAGGGTGGTGGGATGTAAAAATGTAAAAATGTTTACCCTCAGCTGCGTCACGTGGGATTCATGTCAGTCTGTGTTTCTTTCTTTTTTAAATAAAAAGAGGAAGGAACATGAAGCACGACGGCTCCGTGTCGTTCTCCCAGGCAACTTGGAGGAACAATGTTTGGTGTCTTGCTAGATTATCCATTGATGTGTTTGGGTCTCGACGCGTACATAGTGCTGGCTCGGGGTGTTTCTGTTAAGAATCACGCAGGGGCTAAGTGCGCCTTGGTTGCTTGTTATTAAAACAGCGTTTTTATAGGGCAACTGGGATGGAGTTTTGTCTCTTCCGAGCGCCAGTTTACTAGGTTGTCTCGATGAATTCTCGTTCATATCTGGGGGATGTTAACGGAATAGATCAGAACATAGGTAGAGGGGTCTCATGCCCTTGGGGTGGGCCACTGAGCACGGTACAAATGGGACCGTCTGGGTGGCGCCCTCTTTTCATGTTTTAGATCGACACGCATACCTACCCCCTCTTCTGGAGTGGGCATGTCGGCGTGGTTAGGGCACGGGACTGGTCTGGTCGCGCTGGTCCAGGTCAGTTAACCCGTTGTCCGCCGGGGATGCAGATCTGCTTTTTTCGGGGGGAAAAATGCCGGGTCGGCCCGGGTGTCACAGGGTTAGGCGTTATGGAGACCCTTTGTTGGGTACATGTTGTACTCTGCACTATCGTAATGGCTTACGGCCATACCAACCTGTACACGCCCGATCTCGGAAGCTAAGCAGGTTCGGTCCTGGTTAGTACTTGGTTGGGAGACCGCCTGGGAATACCAAGTGCGGTGTGCTTAGGGCTGGTTCTCCATTCTTTTCGCTCCTCTCTCACGTGTGGCGAAGAGGGGGCTGTTGGGGTGGTCTTGGACCTCCTCTGGTAACCCTGTGCTTCCCGAGCCGCCGGGCCCGGTCCGAAGTAATGTTTCGTCGACCCGTAGGCCTGGAATAACCCTTTTTTGAAAACTGAAACACTTGTACTGCGGTATAGCCAGTGTATACCCGCAGGTGTGTTTTGGAGTTTTTTCTTGAGGGGTTATAGGAACAACCACCATCTGTGTACCGAGAGGGTGGTTGATTCCCTGGTGTGTTGGAGCAGAGTCAACTCCCGGGTTACCCGGTTGAGTGTGCCCCTGCACGTTCATGACGTCTGCCAATCATGTCAGCCTTCTCTGCCTCGACCCCTCTGGGTGGTTTTTTTTTAATGGAGGCTTTGTCATGGTGATCAACAACGCCAGCATACGCCCCTTCCGCCGGGGGGGGCTGTTTTCAGCTGACTCCTTTGGCGCCTGTCTTGTCCGCAGTGCTCCAGGCTCAGGTTACAGCCTGCTGCCTGGTTTCCCCGGTGCGCTGCCTGCTTCCGTTGGTTAACCTTTTTGAGTGCTTACGGCCATGCTGACTGCCTGTTCTGCAGGGTCAGTGTGCCAGGCGGTGTGCTATTGGGGGGAAAGGGCCCGCTCTTGGAGGGGCCTTATCCGAATACGCTGGCGATGTGGGGGGCGTGTCACTAAGTGACCACCTGGTGGGGTCTTGATGCCTGGCGTCATTGACCTCTCCGGGCCCCATTTTTCCAGGGGATCCAGTCCCTTCAGTGGGTCTGGGTCTTCCTTCGCGCTCCGCTGCTACAGCCTTGCCACGGGTTGGGTTTGCTCTTGAACCCGTGATTTTGGGGGCAGTAACGAGGTTGTTCCTTCCGTTCGTTCCCTGGTGGCATGCGGGTTGTGCGTGTGTGTAGTCGTGGGGTCAAGCCACGGTCTGCTCACCCTGTGCGTTGAGTTGCTTGAGTTCCTCTTCGCACGGTCGGATCCGTCTCCCTCCCGTAAGCCTCCAATAGGGGGGGTATCCTCCATTAGGGAGGGTCGGGGGGCTCGGTCCTCCCCGGTCTGATGGTTGTGGGGGGCCTCAGCGGGGTACATTTGTCGGGCTATGGCTCCCGCTCGCGTGAATATTAAAGGCAACCAACTTGTGTTCAGCTTTTCTCTGATTGGCCACGACCCCACGCCGCTAGCCCGCCCCCTTTTGCCGCAAGTGCGGCAGGAACCTTCAAGTTCCCTGGTGCAAAATAAATCTGGTAGTTCGTTTATGACGTTAATTAATAATAAACACTGTTAGGACTCTTAATAATAAACACTGTTAGGACTATCTGACTCTTACTAATAAACACTGTTAGGACTATAAACGCTGTTAGGACTATCTGACTCTTAATAATAAACACTGTTACAGTGTTAGGACTATCTCGATTCACGCGTCACTACTGTAACTAGAAACTCTGGGTGTCACTGTACATCAGTGTGGAACTGTACGCTGTAACGTTATGCGTTATTTCGCGTTTTTAACGTCATAAACCAACGCACTACCAGATTCACTCGTCACTGTACATCAGTGGAGGCTGCTTGCTGAAGCGCCAGCGGGACGATGCGGTGGTTTGTCCCCGGCTTCCGTGCGCCGCCGCCGGCTTGACTCGGTCCAGCTCCAGCAGCAGCGGCCGTGCTCCGTTGTAGAATGACAGAGCTCTCATATTTTGCGAATGCATAAACTATATCTTAAATTATGGCTATGTGTCTAATATGGCTGTCGCTTATCAATGACTTCGCGACAGCCATATTAGACACATAGCCATAATTTAAGATATAGTTTATGCATTCGCAAATATGAGAGCTCTGTCATTGAAGTGGGTGGTGGCAGTGTAACAGCGTTCACCCTGATGTAAAGTAGCGATTTTTATTGTTTTGTCATGACAAACCAATTACATAAGCCAACATATGTGTAAAGAAACAACATATTCCAGTTAACGGTATATTTTTTAATGATTCATTACGGTATAAATTAGGTTAACTGGAGCTGTGGAGGCTGCTTGCTGAAGCGCCAGCGGGGCGATGCAGTGGTTTGTCCCCGCCTTCCGTGCGCCGCCGCCGGCTTGACTCGGTCCAGCTCCAGCAGCAGCGGCCGTGCTCCGTTGTAGAATGACAGAGCTCTCATATTTTGCGAATGCATAAACTATATCTTAAATTATGGCTATGTGTCTAATATGGCTGTCGCTTATCAATGACTTCGCGACAGCCATATTAGACACATAGCCATAATTTAAGATATAGTTTATGCATTCGCAAATATGAGAGCTCTGTCATTGAAGTGGGTGGTGGCAGTGTAACAGCGTTCACCCTGATGTAAAGTAGCGATTTTTATTGTTTTGTCATGACAAACCAATTACATAAGCTGGCTCTCATATTTGCGAATACAACAGCGTTCACCCTGATGTAAACAAAACAAGTCATTGGGAAGCGGCGCAACCCTCTGCCGCGCGGCAGCGAGGTCACGCAACTCTCTGCCGCACGGCAGTGCGGTCACGTGGCCAATCAGAGAAACGCTGAACGAAAGGCTGAACACAAGTTGGTTGCCTTTAATATTCACGCCTCCCGCTCAGCCTCCCTTGTACAGTATGATGCTGAGCGAAAGCCATAACGAAATAGAACGTACGGTTATGTATATAACCAAGTTCTATGAGTTATGGTGACGCTCAGCATCAGACGCCGCTGCGGCCCTTGATCTCGCCTTGTGGTGAAAGTTTGGGAAGGAGGCGAGTAGGTGACCACACACCTGCTTATGAAGGTAAGCGAATGAATGAATGAATGAATGAATGAATGAATGAATGAATGAATGAATGAATGAATGAATGAATGAATGAATGAATGAATGAATGAAAACTTTATTTAACAGATTGCAGAATGGGTACAATACAGTACGGCTCAATACATACAATTGTTAAGGGGATGCAGACCTGAGAAAGACGTTTGTCTTGTTTCCATCAGGGTCCCCCATTTTCAATTCATATAGACATTTATGACATACACAACATACATGACACTTATGGCATAGGGACATATAGGTGGGGATGGGGGTGTGGCCAGACGAATGTTGGGATGTAAAGGTACATGGTGGAATTTTTTATTCAGTGCACGTGCACGAAGTGAAGTACAGTGCAGTATGATGCTGAGTGTCACCATAACTCATAGAACTTGGTTATATACATAACCTTACGATATCCCTCTTCCCATTTTCACTACTATATTGTTTATATGGTGTGACCATGACAATTTACTGTCTAATGTTACCCCTAGGAGTTTAGTCTCCTGGACTTCATTAATTACCACATCACTTCGTTCTTAGAGTATGGTTTGAACCGAAAATGATGCTACTTGTCTTTGATATGTTTAGAACTAGTTTGTTATTCTTTATCCATTCCATCACTGATTGCAACTCTGCCTTTAGGACCGTATTTAATTCATTGGCTGTTGAGGCTGATGTGTAAATCGTTGAATCATCCGCATACATAGAAATATAGGACTTATTTAGGACAAGAGGCATGTCATTTGTAAATATGGTATAGAGCAAAGGCCCAAGGCAACTTCCTTGGGGTACTCCACACCTTACCGTTTTAACTTCTGAGTAACTCCCATTAAAAAAACGATTTGTTTCCGGTTTGCTAAATAAGTTTGAATCCAAGATAGTGCAGATGAGGAGAAACCGTAACATTCAAGTTTTTTAAGTAAGAATTTGTGATCTATGATGTCGAATGCTGCAGTAAAATCAAGCAAGACAGCTCCAACCATTTTCTTTTTATCTATCTCTTTCAGCCAATCATCCGTCATTTGGGTTAAAGCAGTCGCTGTTGAATGTCCTTCACGATATGCATGTTGAAAATCAGGTGTTAAAAGAAAAGTAGCATTTAATCTGTTCACTTACTATTCTTTCCATCAGTTTACTTAAAACTGGCAGTAAACTTATGGGACGACTATTAGATCCTGAGAATGGCAATTTCAAATTTTTTGGCAGTGGTATTACTTTGGCAGTTTTCCACTGTTGCGGATACAAACATTCACTAAAGGATTGATTTATAATATGACAGATAGCAGGGGCAATTAAATCAGGGACCAATTTCAGAAGTTTCCCGTCAAGTCTGTCAACACCTGGTGGTTTGTTTTTAGTGGTAATTAATAGGGATGTCCGATATTATCGGCCTACCGATATTTTCGGCCGATATCGGCATTAAAATGTGATATCGGAAAATATCGGTATCGGTTTTCAATTTCTTTTCTTTTTTTTTTTTACATTTCTATAACCTTTATTTACCCAGGCAAGCAAGTAAGAACAAATTCTGATTTTATTTATTGTCAAAAGTATGCATAATGTTGTGTTAATTCCACAACAAGAGATATGTAATGTTAATTACCTGAAATTATTTCATTTTTGGGGGGGGAAACCCTGCATATATCGGTATCGGAAATTAAGAGTTGGACAATATCGGTATATCGGTATCGGTAAAAAAGCCAATATCGAACATCCCTAGTAATTAACATATGTTCTACATTACTTATAGTCACACTATCAAAATTAAATTTACAATTTTTATCTTTCATTATTTTATTCTTTATTAATAAATACTATTTTTCATTATCTATTGTTTGCATATTATTCCTTAAATTATCTACTTTTCCAATAAAATAATTGTTAATATGATTAGCAATCTCAACTGGTTTGGTGAGGAATTTTCCTTCTGTTTCTAGAAAGGATGGGGTATTTCTTATTCATCCTGCCCATTATTTCATTTAGAGTATTCCATAATAATTTTTTATATAATTAAACCTATTTTCATAATACAATTTTTTCTTCTTTTTATTACATTTTGTAACAACATTTCTTAATTTACAATATACCTCCCAGTCTGATTTATAACCTGATGTATTTGCTATTAATTTAGCTCGATTACGTTCTATCATATATTATTTTAGTTCATCATCCAACCATGGTGTTCTGATACATGGGGGGGGGGGGTCCTCCTCACAGGAACCAATACATCCTAAATCTTCCAACAAAATATGTAACTCAAAGAAGGCAGCCTGCCACTCGGCTAACAAAAGAAACAGAGACACCAATTTTCACAGGTTGTAATACTCAACTCTATGCCGACGACACAGTGATATATACATCTCAAATTACCTTACCTCAAATTCAGTTAACACTGCAATCAAATTTCAATAAACTTGAATCATGGCTCTCGGCTAATAAACTTTTAATCAACAAAACTAAAACTAATACTATGCTCTTTGGGATCACCCGTAATCTTGCATCCAAAACCATTAATAAACCATTTAATATCACTTGTCTGGATGGTACACAACTGCATAGAGTTGATCACATTAAATACCTTGGTCTATGGCTTGATTCAGAACTCTCATATAAATATCACATAGATAATATTGTTAGAAAAGTCTACTTTAGTGCTGGTGTTCTCTACCGCAACAGGAACTGTTTCACACTCCCTGTCAGAAAGAAACTGGTTCAGCAACTAATTTTACCCATCATGGATTACGCTGACATAGTTTACCAAACTGCATCTAAAACCAACCTTCTTCCACTAAACACACTATTCAACCGTCTATGCAGATTTGCTCTTGGCTGCCCATATTTGACACACCACTGCACCATGTATGAAAATCTTAATTTGCCAGCTCCCACAGTAAGACGACAGCAGCACTGGTTACAGTTCATTTTTAAATGTATTCACTTCAATTATCCGCAATATCTCAAACAGTATATGGACCCTTTCACCTCTATACATCAACTAAGGCCCCGTTTAGACGAGCGTTTTGTGAACAGAAACCGCAAAAGTCATCTTGCGGTTTCACTTTTAATTTTACGTTTAGACGAGCGTTTTGGAGTGGAATTCTCCGTGCAGACGACGCTGTAACGACGGAGTCCCGCTGTCACACGATTGGCGCATATGTCACATGACGTGCTGTGAAGACCCGCCCTACTCTGCCTCTGATTCGCAGACTGTGGATGGGGAATGTGATTGGACCAAAGCAGCGTCACTCACAGACAGTGGGTCCACTCATAGATATCTATAGAACTCACGCCGCGGGACAGATTCTTGTGTATTTAACCCTTTCACTGCCACACGACAGCCGGTTGTGTGATAGTAAAGGGTTAACCTTCTGTCGTGTGGCAGTGAAAGGGTTAAAAGTACTGCCAATGTAGCCTTCAGGTGATCTCCGTTCAGACATACTTGCTTTGTTTACGTCTCGGCTACTGGCGCATACCTGCTACCTGCGACGTAAGCAGTACGCGCGACCAGAGCCGTGACAACCATTTCGTCATCGTTTTATCAGATTTATTCGTTTTAACAGTTTAGACGAGAGCGCAAAGCTTTTGCGTTTCTAGGAATTCCACCCTGGAAGGTAGTCTCGCTTTTTTGCGGTTTCACCCCGTAAAAACGCCGTTTCCGTATAAACGAAAGGCACATCCGTAAAAATATTTTTGCGGATTCACCTGCTAGCGTTTCCGTCTAAACGGGGCCTAAGACACTGTGCACAGCTATTTTTTAAAGTTCCAACAAATGTTACTACCTCAGTTGGCAAAAAAGCATTCATGTTCAAAGGTCCATCTGACTGGAATAATCTCCCAGTTCATATTCGAGCTATAACATCATCACAACTGTTTAAAACTGTGCTGTCCTCTCACCTTGAGATTACTTGTTCATGTTTCCACCAATAATAGTATAACAGATCTTTGAAGCAATCACTTGAATATGTGCTCTGTGTTTTGTTGTTTGGTTGTCTTATGTTCCTCTTGTTTGATGTTGTTTGAACCTGTTTATTATTAATTCTATCTTGTTTTGTGTTTGGTTTTTGTTTGCTTCTTTGTTTTGTTATGTTTAATACATATTAATGTATGTATTCTGTAAGCTGTGGACCCCCTTGAAAACGAGATGGTTCATCTCAAGGGGTAATTCCAAATAAAGAATTTCAATATAATATATACAATACTAGACCCTTTAACATTTTCAATTAGTCCTAAATGCTCCCATGTGTGGTTATTGAGCCCTCTGGCTTCATGGATTGTTTCCGAGATGGTGTGTTTCTGATTCTCCCGCAGGTCCTAATGAACGCCACGGATTCAGAGTCACGCCGGTCCATTTCGACAAAGGCCAAAACAATTACGGTGGCCTCTTTATCGCAACAGAGGTTTTTTCCCCAGTTGTCCTTTCTCTAGTTTAGATAGGGGACACTATTGACATACAGATCAGGCTTGCAGGAAAATACAAGCTGTTTTCATGTGTAAAAAGGAATCCATTTAGTGACACACACACACGGACACCTGACACACACACACACTGCGTTCTGCGATGCCTTCGTAAGCATCTGAGGGGAAGTCCCAACGTGGTCGACTTTTCACTGTCTCCCTTGCTGTGTCATTGTTGAGCAGACGTGTAGTTTACTGTGCTACTTACAGTGTTGAAATGTGTACGTCAAATTCTTACAGCTGTTGTGGTAAACATGTGGTCAATGTGGTACCTTACATGGTGCAGAAGAAGATTATTTTATTGTCAATGTACACACGGCAATTTAAATTAGTCTTTTCGCATATCCCTCCTAGTTACACATACACAGTCCTCATATCCCTAGTTACACATACACAAAGTCCTCATATCCCTCCTAGTTACACATACACAGTCCTCATATCCCTCCTAACACATACACACATTCCTCATATCCCTCCTAGTTACACATACACACGGTCCTAATATCCCTCATAGTTACACATACACTCAGTCCTCATATCCCTCATAGTTACACATACACACAGTCCTCATATCTCTCCTAGTTACACATACACACAGTCCTCATATCCCTCATAGTTACACATACACTCAGTCCTCATATCCCTCATTATCCCTCATTAGAACAACAAATCACAACCAATGATACAAGAACCATCTGGCAAAAACTCCAGGGCCCTCATTCATCAACGTGGCGTAGAAAATGTTCTATTTCCACACGTAAGCACAGAATGTAGAATCAGTGCACGCACAGAAAAAACGGGATTCACCACACGTGCGTACGCAGGTTCTACGCACACCTGTCATGATGAATATGACTTTGATCCTACGTTTGAGCTCGTGCACTGTTTTAAGTATTTGCATACCAGAACCGCCCCGATTAACCATATACGGTAATGGAATACCCCCATGAAATGTGGAAAAATGGACTAAGCCGAGGGAAGCGTGTTATGAGACAGGCTGACAGACGTGTACACTTACGGTGATGTCGGATATGATATCTATTAACCATTGCTGCCTGGGCAGCGCAAACACTAATAAAGACCGTGCTGGAATATGACTGCCTTTTCCCGTGTTGTTTGATTAATACCCAGGGATTAAAGTTCTCCTCAATTTTATTCCAAATCGCGATGGATCTTCCGTCAATTTTCTACCTGCTGCATATGATTTCTAGAGGCATACTACAATCTATTTTGATGTCAGTATTGGGTAGCCTATATAAACAATAATACGAGAGCATATACAAGAACAATGAATCTCACTGCATGTATGATGTAGCCTGCCTTTCAATACATGAACTTGAATTCCATCATGTTTGTGTGCGGGACTCACAAGGCTGTTGTCACAATGGGTGGTACCGGTACAGTAATAACAGTCTACACAATATCACGATGGACCATGCCATAGCCTATGTTCTATTATGACATGATCTGTGAGACAAATGTTCTAGAATGTTTGATTAAGATATCATACTCTGACAGCATGCCTATGATCAACAAAAACGCGAACTTGAATCCCATCATCATATTTACATAGTCTGTCCACTATCTGGTGTCATTGCAATGCGTTTTTTATTCTTTCTTATACAGTAAAAAGGGGGAAGAACACTATATCGTGGGTGTTCATATGACTTGTATTCTGCTTACAGCTTCGAAATTCCACTTGTTTCGTTTAACGTAAAGCCTTTTAAATATAATCAAAACGTTCCCGTGTTTCTGCGGTCTGTGCGCAAAATAATAACGAGTTGAGCTACGCGGAGCGCAGTCAGTCAGTACACCCCGTATATTCCGATAACGCTATATAAACCATGCTGCATTCATTCTGAGAGAAAGATCTATTATTCCAAATGCTATTTATAGGGTTTTGACCATAATTACACAGTTAAGCTGTGCGTACACATAAGCACGAAGTCAAGTTCAAGTTGAAATTGATGAATCCCACTCTTTGCTTAGAAATGGTCGTACGCACAGGTTAAGCACATATCTGTGCGTAAGACACGTTGATGAATGAGGGCCCAGGACATTACCAACTACAAAAAGAACCCCCCCCCCCCATACCTGACAGTGACGACCAGCTCCCGGACAAACTCAACATCTTCTACACAAGATTTGAACAGTCACCCCCCTCGCCCCCCTCCCCTCTGCCACCTCCCCCCTTCCACATCCAGGAGGAAGAGGTGAGGACCACCTTCAAGAGGCTAAAAAAAAATAAAGCAGCAGGCCCAGATAACATCAGCTCATCTGTCCTCCATCACTGTGCTGCAGAACTGGCCCCTGTCTTCACCAACATCTTTAACACCTCCCTCCGTAATTGTTCAGTCCCCCAAGTGTTTCAAACAGTCCACCATCATCCCTGTGCCAAAATCCAACAATATCTCCTGCCTTAACGACTACAGACCAATTGCCCTCACATCCGTAGTAATGAAATCATTTGAACGCATCATTCTCACCCACCTCAAAACCAGCACCACCCCCCTCATGGACCCACATCAATTTGCCTACAGAACCAACAGGTCTGTGGAAGACGCAGTCAACACAGCCACCCATCACCTGCTGCAACACCTGGAAACCCGCAACTCCTACGCCCGCATTCTGGTCATGGAGTTCAGTTCCGCATTCAACACAATCATCCCAGCCAAACTCATCAATAAACTACTGGACATGAACATTGACCCCTGCATCTTTCACTGGATCCACAGCTTCCTCTCCAACAGACAACAGAAGGTCAAAATAAACAACATCACATCCCACCCTCTATATCTCAGCACAGGAATGAATGAATGAATGAATGAATGAATGAATGAATGAATGAATGAATGAATGAATGAATGAATGAAAACTTTATTAACAGATTGCAGAATGGGTACAGTACAGTACAGCTCAATACATACAATTGTTAAGGGGATGCAGACCAGAGAAAGACTTTCGTCTTGTTTACATCAGGGTCCCCCATTTTCAATTCATCGTAACATATATGACATACATGACATACAGATAGACAGTACTGCTACATCTATACATTTATGACATACCAGATTTGCAATTACAGTACTGTTTGTGATACAAAAAGAGTCCAGAAAGAAAAGAGTATATACATTAGGCGTAGAAATTGTACATTGGATTGGGTAGGTGGGGGTGGGGGGGGACTGTACATTGGAGGTGGTTGGGGGGGGGGGGGGGGGGGGGGGGGGGGGGGGGTTGGGTAGGAGTGGGGGGGGGGTTGGGTAGGAGGGGTGGGTGGGTGGGGGACACTGTACAACTGTACAAACAACACTGTACATTGGATTATTGACAAGACCATACTTGGTAATTTACTGTACATTGGAGGGGGTTGTGTTCGGACATTTACAGGGGCCAGTTTCGAGTTGCAGTCTCCCTTAGGTGTTTTTTGAGAGTGTTTTTGAAAGTGGGTAGTGATTCACATTCCTTTACAGCTTTGGGTAGGGCGTTCCACATTGATGTGGCATAATTGCAAAACGTGTTTAGTCCCTTGTTTGAGCCGAATCTGGGTTTAACATGATTTGTGGAGCTCCCTCTGGTGTTGTGATCGTGGTATTCACTGACCTTTGGGAAGTATTTTGTCATGTACATGGGTACCTTGGTCGTGTAGTGTATCTTGTAGACCAGGCCCATTGCAAGTTGCTGTACTCTGTCGTCTACTCTAAGCCATCCTAGGTTGTCAAAGTGGGCAGGGGTGAGGTGGGTTCTAGGAGTAAGGTCAAGCAGTAGTCTGACCAGTTTGTTTTGAGATGTTTGTAATTTTGTTTTTAGCGCCTTTGAGGTGCTTTGGTACCATGAGGTGCAAGCATAGTCGTAGTACCCTTGAATGAGTGCTCCTGCTAGAGTCTTCAGGGTATTCTTGTTTACCAGTGAGGAGATCCGGTACAAGAATCGAGTTCGTTGGTTGACTTTTTTTATTACATTGGATGCCATTTTGTCACAGGAAAGATTTGCCTCTAGGATGGAACCCAGGTAGGTAATATCTTCTTTCCTTGTGACAATATTGTCACCCACTGTAACTGAGAAGCCGTCGGTCTTGCTGAGTTTGTTATTTGAACCGAAGAGAATGGACTCTGTTTTGCCCATGTGTAATGATAGTTTGTTATCAGCGAGCCATATGCAGATTTTGCCTAGTTCTGAGCTGAGGGTTTTTTCAACCTGTAACTTGTTCTTGTCAGAGACCAGCAGGGCTGAGTCGTCCGCAAACAGGAACAAGTTGCAGTCACAAGCTGACGACATGTCATTTGCATAAATTAGGAACAGTGTCCTGGGTAAATAAGACGGTTGAATAGTGTGTTTAGTGGAAGAAGGTTGGTTTTAGATGCAGTTTGGTAAACTATGTCAGCGTAATCCATGATGGGTAAAATTAGTTGCTGAACCAGTTTCTTTCTGACAGGGAGTGTGAAACATTTCCTGTTGCGGTAGAGAACACCAGCACTAAAGTTGACTTTTCTAACAATATTATCTATGTGATATTTATATGAGAGTTCTGAATCAAGCCATAGACCAAGGTATTTAATGTGATCAACTCTATGCAGTTGTGTACCATCCAGACAAGTGATATTAAATGGTTGATTAATGGTTTTGGATGCAAGATTACGGGTGATCCCAAAGAGCATAGTATTAGTTTTAGTTTTGTTGATTAAAAGTTTATTAGCCGAGAGCCATGATTCGAGTTTATTGAAATTTGATTGCAGTGTTAACTGAATTTGAGGTAAGGTAATTTGAGATGTATATATCACTGTGTCGTCGGCATAGAGTTGAGTATTACAACCTGTGAAAATTGGTGTCTCTGTTTCTTTTGTTAGCCGAGTGGCAGGCTGCCTTCTTTGAGTTACATATTTTGTTGGAAGATTTAGGATGTATTGGTTCCTTTGAGGAGGACCCCCCCCCCCCATGTATCAGAACACCATGGTTGGATGATGAACTAAAATAATATATGATAGAACGTAATCGAGCTAAATTAATAGCAAATACATCAGGTTATAAATCAGACTGGGAGGTATATTGTAAATTAAGAAATGTTGTTACAAAATGTAATAAAAAGAAGAAAAAATTGTATTATGAAAATAGGTTTAATTATATAAAAAATTATTATGGAATACTCTAAATGAAATAATGGGCAGGAGGAATAAGAAATACCCCATCCTTTCTAGAAACAGAAGGACAATTCCTCACCAAACCAGTTGAGATTGCTAATCATATTAACAATTATTTTATTGGAAAAGTAGATAATTTAAGGAATAATATGCAAACAATAGATAATGAAAAATAGTATTTATTAATAAAGAATAAAATAATGAAAGATAAAAATTGTAAATTTAATTTTGATAGTGTGACTATAAGTAATGTAGAACATATGTTAATTACTAGGGATGCTCGATATTGGCTTTTTTACCGATACCGATATACCGATATTGTCCAACTCTTAATTTCCGATACCGATATCAACCGATACCGATATATGCAGGGTTTCCCCCCCAAAAAATTAAATAATTTCAGGTAATTAACATTACATATCTCTTGTTGTGGAATTAACACAACATTATGCATACTTTTGACAATAAATAAAATCAGAATTTGTTCTTACTTGCTTGCCTGGGTAAATAAAGGTTATAGAAACGTAAAAAAAAAAAAAGAAAAGAAATTGAAAACCGATACCGATATTTTCCGATATCACATTTTAATGCCGATATCGGCCGAAAATATCGGTAGGCCGATAATATCGGACATCCCTATTAATTACCACTAAAAACAAACCACCAGGTGTTGACAGACTTGACGGGAAACTTCTGAAATTGGTCCCTGATTTAATTGCCCCTGCTATCTGTCATATTATAAATCAATCCTTTAGTGAATGTTTGTATCCGCAACAGTGGAAAACTGCCAAAGTAATACCACTGCCAAAAAATTTGAAATTGCCATTCTCAGGATCTAATAGTCGTCCCATAAGTTTACTGCCAGTTTTAAGTAAACTGATGGAAAGAATAGTAAGTGAACAGATTAAATGCTACTTTTCTTTTAACACCTGATTTCAACATGCATATCGTGAAGGACATTCAACAGCGACTGCTTTAACCCAAATGACGGATGATTGGCTGAAAGAGATAGATAAAAAGAAAATGGTTGGAGCTGTCTTGCTTGATTTTACTGCAGCATTCGACATCATAGATCACAAATTCTTACTTAAAAAACTTGAATGTTACGGTTTCTCCTCATCTGCACTATCTTGGATTCAAATTTATTTAGCAAACCGGAAACAAATCGTCCTTTCACCCTGGCTTTTCTCCCTATACACCAACCTGCTCATATCCCTCCACAACTCTGTCAAAATCTTCAAATATGCAGACGCCACAATCCTTATAGGCCTCATCACAGACAATAATGAAACAGAATACCGTACACAGATCAACCACACAATCACCTGGTGCACAGACAATAACCTCCTCCTCAACTCATCAAAAACCCAAGAACTCATCATCGACTTCAGACGCCAGCCAAACCCCAAAACCCCCATATCCATCTCCGGAAAACCCATAATCACCACAGACTCCTTCAAAATTCTCGGCACCCACATAAGCAATAACCTCAAATGGAAAACCAACACAGACCACATCCACAAAAAAGCCAATCAAAGACTCTTCTTCCTCCGGCAGCTCAAAAAATACAGAATCAGAAAACATCTCCTGCTCCGTTTCTACCAGGCCATCATTCAAAGCATCCTCACCTTCTCCATAACAGTTTGGTACAGCAGTCTGGACACTCACTCCAAAAACAAACTCCAAAGAATAATCAATAAATCCTCCAAAATAATCCGCACCCCCCTCCCATCTCTCGAATCACTCCACTGCCAAAGCACAATAAGAAGAGCTAGAACATTTTTCTCTGACCCAACTCACCCAGCACACCACATCTTCCAGCTGCTGCCCTCCGGGAGGCGCTACAGATCCCTGACCACCAAAACATCCCGCTTTAAAAACAGCTTCTTCCCCACTGCCATACGGACACTGAACTCCCTGCCGCAACCCCCCTACCTCTGTTGCTATAGACATGGACATAAACTTTGATATTGTGGTCTTGTAATTATGTATGTATTTATGTATTTAACTGCATGTAGTATGTACGTATTGTAAGTGATGTTATATGTTCTATGTTCTATGTTGGAACAATGCTGTAACAATGCTGCACTGAAAACAAATTCCACCAGCCTGGCTGGGTGGTCATTAAAGAATCAGAATCTGAATCTGTTACAGGGCCAGGTTGTTGTTGGCGCACCACACCACCAGGTGCTGGACCTCCTCCCTGTAGGCCGACTCATCATTGATTTTGATGAGGCCCACCACCATTGTGTCGTCTGCAAACTTGATAATGGTGTTGGTGCCATGTACAGAAGTGCAGTCGTGGGTGAAGAGGGAGTAGAAAAGGGGGCTCAGCACACAGCCCTGTGGGATGCCGGTGTTCAGGGTGGGCAGCCTTTATGGGCACCTCCTGGTTGTCCCTGTCAAAGCAGCCATAAAAGTTTTTAAGCTCATCAGGGAGGGAGGTGTCAGTGGTTGGGGGAGATTTGTTGGTGGGTTTATAGTCCGTGATGGCCTGGATGCCCTGCCACATGCGTCGGAGTTGTTGTTGAAGTGCTCTTCAACCCTTAGCTTGTGGCTGTGCTTGGCCCACTTTATTCCCCTATTCAGGTTATCCCTGGCTTTTTTTTTATATTTATTTATTTTTTATATTTTTATTGTTTAAAAAATAAAGAAGATTTTTCACGTACAGTTACTTACATTACAAAAACACACATTGGGACAGGGGGGGGGGGTTCCTCCAGTTCATCTATGCCATCATCCACACCATAAGCAAGCAAAAACAAAAAGAAAAACAAGCAAAAAGGAAAGCAAACCAAGACAGGCACTGTACAGTATTGCACTTGCCTCGAGCCCATTCACATGTAGACATACATATATATATTTTTTTCTATCCTAGGTCTGTCCATACAATGGGGCATTGGGCCTTTAGAAGGATCCGAGAAATTTCAGCAGGAAAATAGTCTAATAGTGGGGCCCACACCACCTGAAAGGAAGCGTCGTTGCCTCTATGCATTGCACAGAGTCTTTCATGGGGTAGCACACCTAGGATCTCTCTATACCACATTTGTATAGATGGAGGCTTATCCTTAATCCAGTTTATCAGAATGCATTTCCGGGCTGAAAGTAGAAGTTTATAAAATAGTTTGAATTGTAAGGGTGTCAAATGAATTTCCTTTGATGGGAGTCCCAGTAAGAAAGCTCCCGGATCCTTCTTTATTTTCACCTTGAAAATGTCGCTTAACTCACGTGCCACTTGGCCCCAGAACCTGGATAAACACTTACATTCCCAAAAGTAGTGATAGTAGGTGCCCAGATCTGTTTGACATTTCGAACATAAAGGAGATATTGAACGGTCCATTTTGTTTAGTAACACAGGTGTGATGTGTAATCTGTATTGTGTTTCTCTTAGTCTGTTACAAGTATAAACCTTTTTAACTGAGTCAATGGCCTCTTGCCAGTCGTCTTCAATATATAGGTTATCCCTGGCTGAACAGTAGGCCTGCGTGTCACAAGATCTAAAAATGCCGTTTGTTGTGTACAGACCTTTCTGTTCATCCACGGCTTCTGATTGGGGAATCCAGTCATCTGTTTGAGGGTGGTGACACTGTCGATGTTGGAGTTGATGTAGTCCACAACGGAGGAGGTGTAGGAGTCAATATCAGTATGGGAGTCCAGGGTGGACTGGATGGCAAACATACTTCAGTCTATGTGTTTAAACCAGTGCTGCAGCTCAGAGTCTGCCCCCTCAGGCCATATTTGTGACTGTTCTAACTGAAGGCTTCACACGTTTGATGAGTGGCGTGTACTTGGGTAGACGGAACAGAGAGAGGTGGTCTGATTGTCCCAGGTGGGGGAGGGGAACAGCTTTGTATGCAACCGTTATGTTGGAGTAAACATGGTCTAGTGTTTTGTCTCCTCTTGTGGGGTTTGCCCTTTGTAGTGTGGTAGTGAAAGCGTTAACCATTTGTAGTGTGGTAGTGAACGGGTTAACCGTCTGTATTGTGGTAGTGAAAGGGTTAACCGTCTGTAGTGTGGTAGTGAAAGCGTTAACCCTTTGTTGGTAGAATTTGGAGAGCACAGACTTTAGGTTGGAGTGATTCAAATCTCCTGCAACAATAAAGGCTGCCTCTGGGTGTGAGTTATGTTTGTTGATGGCCGCAGTGAACAAAAGTGTTGCAGCAAAGTGTAATTACCCTATTCATTATTAAAACACCAAGACCAAAGTGTTTTAAAACCAGACCTTTTTCATTCATTAGATTTTATTGGACAGTTCAAAATGAAAACCCATACAGTCAGAAACACCACAAAGAGAAGGTATATTGAAGCACAGGCGTACGATTTGGGACATGAATTATTCCTTTGATGTGTTACACGTACCACAAGGTGAAAGCAAATGCATTGTCAACCCATCTCAAAACGTCTCGAGGGGTTTCCCCAACGAACCCCTCATCTTCACAAACAGAACGGAAGGGTTTGCAAGCAGTATAGGCATATACATCATTATTATAGATTATCTTGTTTTTAATGATATATCTATCAAAACTCTTAAGGCTAATACCAAATGTCTCTACTCCACAGTAACAAAACAGTAATCCATGTATTAAACCTGTTTTAATATCATACAGTACAATACTATTACAAGTCCCTCTACATTACATGTACTTACACACATATACAGTTTATAATACTTCATAAGTTACATTACAGACAATAGCGGTTTATTAAATTTTTTAAGAACAGTCTTTAATCACCAGATTGGGTTTCTATAAACAATTAAATTAAAGCATTATGCTTTCTGGTGATATTAGAACAATCTTAGCTTAAAAAACATGACCAAAAGCACAGATTGCAGTGCCATATTTCCCTTTCTGCATTCATTTTCTGTATGAGGGGGGAGATTGTACTGTTACCACAATAGTCAAGAAATGAAAATAAAGTTGTGAAAATAAAGCATCTCTCGATAAATGCTCTCTCAAGTGTTTCCTCTCTTTAGTAGTATACCCCCTCACTTTAGTATACCCCCCTCTCTTTAGTATAGTATACCCCCTCACTTTAGTATACCCCACTCTCTTTAGTAGTATACCCCCCTCTCTTTAGTAGTATACCCCCTCAGCCCTCACTTTAGTATACCCCCCTCTCTTTAGTAGTATACCCCCCTCTCTTTAGTAGTATACCCCATCACTTTAGTATACCCCCCTCTCTTTAGTAGTATACCCCCCTCTCTTTAGTAGTATACCCACTCACTTTAGTATACCCCCCTCTCTTTAGTAGTATGCCCCCTCTTTTTAGTAGTATACCCCCCTCTCTTTAGTAGTATACCCACCTCTCTTTAGTAGTATACCCACCTCTCTTTAGTAGTATACCCCCTCTCTTTAGTAGTATACCCTTCTCTCTTTAGTATACCATCCTCTCTTTAGTAGTAATAGTATACCCACCTCTCTTTAGTAGTATACCCCATCTCTTTAGTAGTATACCGTCCTCTCTTTAGTAGTATACCCCCTCTCTTTAGTAGTATACCCCCTCTCTTTAGTAGTAGTATATCCTCCTCTCTTTAGTAGTAGTATACCCTCCTCACTGGACTGGACTTTACTCTACAATATTGCACTAGTTGACAGAAATCCTGTGTCCCATTACAGTCAGTTAGTCCATTCAATAAAACGAAATATAAGTGCAGGAGCAAAATAACAGGACCGGCCTATATTATTATTATTATTGGTCAATCAACTACATTTAGTCACAATTGATATTCCCATTGACAGAGATGAGTGTTTGTCAAATGAAAAACAAGAGATAGGTGATAACATAGCTCAGTTAGGATGTAGGACTGGCTCGATATTTTATAGTATTCGCACTGTTCCATTTTTATAGAAATTAAATCTGTTTTAATCTACTCCAATGTAACATATTCTTTAAATGTTCACATCAACCAAATAGGCTTAACATTTCTCAATTCACAAAATTATTCAAATAAATGGATAAATCTAAATATATTAATATTGACCGGGATCTGATCAAACATGTAATGTGGTATTCACTTAATGTGTCTGCTAACTACTTGTATTGCACAGGCTTGCACTTGTATTGCTCAATCTGTGCAAGCCCTGGAATAAATACTGAAACCTAGACTGTAGCATGGTCCCATTGACTTTGCATTAGTTTCCCCTTTGTATTGTGGTAGTGAAAGCGTTAACCATTTGTAGTGTGGTAGTGAAAGGTTTAACCTTCTGTATTGTGGTAGTGAAAGCGTTAACCGCCTGTAGTGTGGTAGTTAAAGCGTTAACCTTCTGTAGTGTGTTAGTGAGAGCGTTAACCGCCTGTAGTGTGGTAGTTAAAGCGTTAACCTTCTGTAGTGTGGTAGTGAAAGCGTTAACCGCCTGTAGTGTGGTAGTTAAAGTGTTAACCTTCTGTAGTGTGGTAGTTAAAGCGTTAACCTTCTGTAGTGTGGTAGTGAAAGCGTTAACCCTTTGTAGTGTGGTAGTGAAAGTCCTACCCTCTCAAATTCTGTGTATACCCATCTTGATATCCAGGGGGGGGGGCTCTGTATTGTGTTTTAACAGAATAACAGGGTGAATAAATACCAAGTTGCATGTTTAATCAAACCCCAGTCGTCAGTGTCAACACCATGACAGACAGGGTCACAGCACAGCTTCACACGTCCAATGATGAAAATAAAGACCACTAAATTATTTACGGCTTTATGTCGGCACTTTTAAACATCCCCTGTCGTCGTCGATTTTGAATCTCTCTCTCTCTCTCCTAATAGCTCCTCGGATCTTTGTCGGGTGTTTATCCGTCATAACCACCCACCTATCTGTCCATCCGCTTCTCCACCCGTCCGTCCGTCCGTCTGTCCATCCTTCGTGCGAAACCGCCCATCTCTCTTTCTCTTTCTCTTTCTCTTTCTCTTTCTCTTTCTCTTTCTCTTTCTCTCTCTCTCTCTCTCTCTCTGGCTGTAGTTCTCAGACCACCAACCAGTGATGCAGCTGTGGATTGCAAGACATGGGCGTTATAAGAGGCACATGCTGTATTTTCAATGCCGTCTTTTATGTGTCCTGTATGATACAAGTTCAGTCTCAGTTTCGACCCTGGCCTAACTTAATTGCCGACCCCTGGTCTACACCCTCCCCAGACCGACAGTGGGGCAATGTGCGCAACGACCAGGAAGGGAATTGGCATAACGACAAAATAGGGCGATGAAAAAAAAAGAAATAATAATAATTATTATATATATTTTAAGATTGAGCTTTTATTTTATGAATCGATAATTGCTCATTCAATTGAAGATCGATTCAGAATTGAGAAATCGATTTTTTTAACCCGGCCCTAGTTTTGAGTCCAAATCCACCATCATAATATGAAGCTATAGCATATAACGGCTGTCGTGTGAACACCTGGTGACTCTGCCTGCTTGATTTGAAAGTCTACAAGGACCTCCAAGAAGCCACAAGGAGAACTCACACTTGTTTTCGAAATATTAACGGGTGTTAAGGTTGAGGAATAATTGTTCTTATTTCCTCAATGGTTGACTTTTGGGAGATACAAGTTTTTTTCATCGGATGTCACCAGTGTGTGATTCTCATTCATCAGTGTGCCTCTCACCGTGAACTGCCGGACCTCCCCCTGGTCGACCAGGTGATGCTCTGTCTCTGGGGTGATGGCGTACGCCAGTCTCTGTGCAAAGACAGATAAGAGAAGGTAAGGACATACAGAAAACATGGTAGCAAACTTGTGCACAGGTCAGAGATAGTCGAGTCAACTTCATGTATATAGCACTTGTTCCAAAGTACCTTACAGAGGCATATACAAACAAAACGAAAAAAAAGAAAACATGTACAGACAGAATAACAACGAAACCAAATTAAAGCCCAACTTGCAGGTTAAACCCTACTCTGCAATTATGGGTAGTTTACATCATTGGTATCCAATTAAATTATTTATTTTTTTCCATTTGACGCCGGAAATTTCACTCAGAAATGGTTAAAAAGGTCCATGCACGAATAACATGCACGAGCAAATCTAAAAGCTTATCAGACGCTAGGACGGCCGTGACGTCACTTCAGGAAACGTATGCCTTATGCCCGTCCGGGTCATAGTACTACTGGATATATGGCGCTGGCTAACGTTAGCATTATGTCTACTGTCGTGAACCATTTTAGATCGGGGCATGTAGAGGAGTTTGGGGAACGAGTAAAATCATGTGCAGGTCCTCTTCTCAGACCTGTGTGGCAAAGCACTGCACATGCATCATGCAAGCTACACGTCGCTGCATGTTGATCAATGGTGGCCCACTCTGTGCATCACAGTGGGCTACTATTGTGCTAACAACGCTTGTCGGCCGGCATGAGTGCCCGATTTGGCGTGGTTCTCTCCTCTTTGTGTGCCCCCGTCCAGTGTGCGATCCATAGCATCATCTTTGGGTGAGCCCCGTCGTCACATAGTCACATATTTGTCATGTGTAGGTGGGTTTTCCAGCAAACTCACCACTCTCGCTGCCGTTGAATTCGTAAGGGCTGCTACCACATAGTAGTACTTGGTGGCATCCGCGGTAATATTCCTGAGAGCGAATTGGGCTTCGCGCGAACCAAGCGTTGGCACTCTGCGCAGCTTGAGTGAAACTGCGTTCAAAGTTCTGCGATCTGCGTTCTGTTGTTCAGTTGACATGTTCGATATAATCTCCGAAATACGTCCAAGGGTCACAAATGTAGGAATGCAGTAATGATAGCGTAGACGGAGTCGTGTTCCGATGCAAAAACACTAGTTTATTACGCACGCTACTGTCTCACAAACAACACTTCCATTCAACTTTCACTGTCTCTCTTTATCTACGTCATCCCCCGCTAAGGGTCATGGGAGATGTAGTAAACACCACAAAAGGCTAGAATGCCGTGAATTGTGTCCCAGTAAGTAGCCACTACACGCAAATCATTAATCATACATCCAAAATAGCATACGTTTATTATTATACACGATGATGATACAGCTCCCAGGGGAGCTTTAGAGACCCCCAGGGGAGCTGATGTCTGATCTAGGGGAGCTATAGCTCCCCGGGCTCCCCTCTTGGATCGCACCCTGCCCCCGTCCTCGCGGGTGTCCTGCCGGGGAGCTTGTGGACGCGACAACAGCGGCGGCCGTAGGGTGTTTGAGCCTGTAGCGTTAGTTAGCTCATAGCTATCGTGTACCACTAGCGTTACGGGCTCTAGCACCCTACGGCTGCCGCCGTTGTCGCGTCCATGGGCTCCCCGGCAGGGTACCCGTGGGGACGGGGGTGTACAGAGAGGAGAGAACCATTTTGGGTCGGGCGTTCATGCCGGCCAGCGAGCCGGACGTCGGGATATGTTGTTAGCACAATAGCTACCAAGCTAAGCTATGTTAGCTTCTAACGGTGTATACACAATATGTACAACGACACAATTTACATTATTACAAAAATGGTAACGTGGTTGTGGCTTTTACAAATAGTGGTTAGCTTTAGAGATGGATGGCTATGATCACGGAGCAATAGTGTTGTTAGGTGAAACAGATACATTTTCATTCGGCTAGTAGTAGCAAGGCTCTCTGCCTGCAGTGCCTGCCACTAGCTGTGTGTGACTCTCAGAGCCCCCTGGTGCCCTGCACCTGTTGTGACGACATCATTTCGATTACACGCGCACGTTATGAACCATTGATTAAAATATCCACGTGCGTGGTGATTGTGTTGGGCAGACAAAATGTTTGATAAAAACGCTAAAACTGGGTAAATTTCAATAATTTTTTTCCCTTCTTCATGAAAGTCACCGTTGGCCTAGTCCACAAAAATACAACATGCAAGTTGGCCTTTAAATCAAAACAGGAAGTTGGGTCCCGTCAGACATCATTCCACATAACCGGGACATAACCAGGTAAGAGGGCATGTACCCGGTGGGCATGTATAGGTGAAGAGGTTCATAATATGAAAGATATGCGGCGGGGTAAGATTATGTAACGTTTTTTAAACAAACGATAGGATTACAAAATTTACAAGTGAAGGGATGTGAGCTGGACCAGTGGCCCTAGGCGTTTCCATGGAAACCAGACTGTGAACCTAGGCGTTTCCATAGTATTTTCACTGCTCAATATTGTAGCGTCCCGGAGATTATGTGATGCTGGCTGGGCGTGGTGAGAAGTTTCCCAGCATTCTTTGGACTGTTAAACTGTTAATTTGTTGTGAAATTTAGTTAAAAGTACAGATTAATGATTGATGATCAACTTGATTTGCTTACTTCTGGGAAACGTTGTTGGGAGGGGATTTCATCTTTTTGTCCGGAATAATATATTGACTGTGTTGTATCATGAGTCATAGTGAGATGTGGGTTAATATAATAGGAATAGGAATAGAATAGAATCGTCTTTATTGTCATTATACTGTGTACAACAAGATTAAGAACTCAAACTTAAGGTGCTGCTCAATAAATCACACTGTACACAGATATCTGTTGAAGTCAGAGGTTCTGTGTAGGATTGTTAGTAACTGTCTAACTGCATATATAACTGTTTCCACCAGTAACTGTCTAACTGCATATATAACTGTTTCCACTAGAGGGCGCTCTAGGCGGAGCCACTCAGGTACACCACCATGTGGCGAGTATAAATGTAGATGTCTCCTCCCACTTCTTTCTCTTCCCCCTAGCTTGGAGACAGCTTGGAGACAAGCTTGGAGACAATGTATCCGAGGAACATGACAGCAATTTTGGAGTCGCACAAGGAAGCTGCCTTGGTCCATTACTCTTCTCACTATATATGCTGCCCCTCGGGGACATCATTCGAGACCACAATGTATGCTTCCATAGTTATGCTGATGATACACAACTATATATCTCCGCAGAACCAAATAACACTACAGCCATACAGTCCATTACAAATTGTCTGTTAGCAATAAACAAGTGGATGAACAATAACTTCCTAAAATTAAACGAAAGCAAGACCGAAATCCTATTGATCGGCCCAAAAGCGAAAAGGGAAGTGCTTTGTAAAAACCTGGGGAGTCTGTCATCCTATGTAAAGACTGAGGTTACAAGCCTAGGTGTCATCTTGGACTCAGACCTGACCTTTAAGTCTCATATAAATAAGGCCATGAAAACGTCATTCTTCCACCTAAGAAACATAGCGAAAGTAAGACCTTTCGTAAATAAAAAGGATGCAGAGAAACTTATTCATGCTTTTGTATCAAGTCGGCTTGACTATTGTAATGCACTGTTCACTGGTCTTCCCAAAGCAACCATTGGGAAGCTTCAGCTTATCCAAAACTCTGCAGCTCGATTACTAACTCATACAAGGAGAAGAGAACATATCACTCCAGTCCTGGCCACTCTGCACTGGCTTCCAATAACTCATAGAATTGATTTTAAGGTCCTTTTCCTAACATATAAAGCTCTTAATGAGCAAGGCCCAAAATACATAGCAAATTCCCTAGTTAGTTATCTGCCCTCAAGAACGCTACGGTCATCCACTACAGGTTTACTAGACACGCCCAGAAACCAAAAAAGGATAGGAAGTATGGCATTTGCCAACTATGCCCCAAAACTATGGAACACACTACCAACACACATCAGAAACGCCAGCTCTATACACATTTTTAAAGGAAAATTAAAAACGTACCTATACAGTCTAGCTTACAAATAGTTATGGCTTGGAAAAACCTGATGGATCCATGAGGCTAGGATAAGCCTTGTGGACCCAACTTTTTAGATGAAGGAACGGGTACATAGGAGACACGCCTCCAGTTTTTCAAAAGTTTTTGACACGCCTCAGCTTCTGAGCTGAAGGCGTGTTTTTGCGGACCTCCCAAACTTTCAAACTTTTTAGATGAAGGAATGGGTACAATAGGAGACACGCCTCCAGTTTTTCAAACGTTTTTGACACGCCTCAGCTTCTGAGCTGAAGGCGTGTTTTTGCGGACCTCCCAAACTTTCAAACTTTTTAGATGAAGGAATGGGTACAATAGGAGACACGCCTCCAGTTTTTCAAAAGTTTTTGACACGCCTCAGCTTCTGAGCTGAAGGCGTGTTTTTGCGGACCTCCCAAACTTTCAAACTTTAGACTGTTTTCTTTATACGTTTTTCTTTTTCTTTCTTTCTACCACAAGACGCGGCCACTGATGGGTCCATGGGACTTGGATAAGTCCTGTGGACCCAACTCTGGCCACTGACCACATGAGCGAACGGGTACATACGCACACAATACACGGCCACTGATGGATCCATGGGACTTGGTAAAGCACTATGGACCCAACTATGACCACTGATAAAAACGTAACTACACTAGCATTATAAGACCTAAACATTGCTACCTACCATACAAGTGCATTGGTTTAGTGCACTTCCGGTTGCCACTGAGCGGAAATGTTTGTGCGGACCTGTTCTCCCAAACTGGTAAGCAAATGACTGTTTTTACGTTATTTTCATTTTTACGTTACTATTATTATTATTTTTTTTTTTTTTAAACATTGAACTTAACTGATCACTATGACTTTATTGCTTTTATCGTTATATATGCCTATAATTGTGTACAGCACTTTGAGCTGCATGACATGTATGAAAGGTGCTTTATAAATACTTACTTACTTACTTACTTACTTACTAGCTCTCAGTGAGAGAAGACCTGTATAGTAACTGCTCTGCCATGTGAATAATAAACCACGCCGATTAAAGGCTCAAGATAGAAACCATGCCTCTTGACCACATTATTGTCGCCCTATAGCCGAATTCTGTTAACAATATCAAATAACACAACTTGCTGTATAATAGCATTTGTGCACGTTTGTGCATTGTTTTCAAGCTGCACGGTGTTGATTACTGTAAAGCTTCCTCTCTGTACTCATGTCGTGTACAGTAGCTGCACAGTGTTGATTAAAGCTTCCTGTCTGTACTCATGTGGTGTACAGTAGCTGCACAGTGTTGATTAAAGCTTCTTCTCTGTACTCATGTGGTGTACAGAGTTTCAGTAAGGACCTGCTTTAATAAAGTCATGCTATATGACCGAGAATATCTCCCTGCCTCATTCTCCCTGCCTGGGAACCCAGTTTGCCACAGTATCCTGACTTGGCCAGGGAGCAGTGTCTCAGGGAAAGAGGTGCCAACCTTCCCCCACACCAAAGACTATTTTCTGGTGTTCTTCTTGAGCCCTAGCCCCTATATGTGCTTGTGTAATCCTATGTGGAGGAGACCCTCCATCACATACTGCAGTAATCCAAAAAGGTGGTCGTGGTGAACGTGTTAAATTCAAGGTTAACAGTTAAGGTACTTTAAATGAATGCACATCATAAATAAGTAAATAATCCATTTAACGAGGACCAAATTCTGATTGGTAAGGCATCTTATACTGTAATGGGGGTGTTAGAGTAATAGGCTGATACCCACAATAAAACAAAGCAAGTGTCCACAACAACCTCAGTTTTTGCTGATGAGATGCAACTCAAACTGTGGAGGAGGAGGAGGGGTGCGGTTTTGGTGCCGGCTGCAGAGGAAGTGGCGGTAAGGGATGGTTTATTGGTACAGGTGCAGCTTATCTGGGTGATTAACTCTCTAGTCTCTCCTATATCACACAGTGAGACTGGGCGCGCCAGGGAGGCACGGACACAGAGCAAGCTGAACAAGCTGGTGAAGAAGGCTAGCTCAGTAGTGGGTGGTGAGCTGGATAACCTAAAGGTGGTGGCTGAGAGGAGTATGAGGAAAAAGCTAGAAGCCATCCTGGAGAACCCCTCTCACCCCCTCTATGAGGAGCTAGCCAGAATGAAGAGCACAAAAGGCTTGGGCGGCCGGATCTACGGTGAGCTGCTAGGGCTGGACTTCTGGACTTGAAATTTGTGCTGCACTGTTTCCATGTCCCCAACCACTGCACGTTTACAGTCTTATTGTTGTCTCACTGTCCTGTCCTGTCTGGCACTTTACTTTATTTATAATTATTTATTTACTGTTGTATTGTTCTTAATTGTGAAAAAAAAGTGTCTGAATCTGAATCTGAATCTGCTGCCAGAACTATCACTGTCACAACTCGGGACTTGAGAACTAGAGACTCACATCACCGTACTGACTATCTTAGGCAGAAGAGAAGACTGTCATGTTTTGAACTATGGATACCGAACAAAGTTTTGGGACGGCTTTGAACTGTTGAAACAGTCATTCAGAACAGTTTTACCATTGTACGACTTTGAACTGTTGAACAGTAATCCAGCACTGTAAAATATATATATATATTTTAATCTATTCTATTCTACCATTTTATTGCACTGCACTATTGCACTATTTTACTCTGTCTATTTTTATCTTGCTCCTTTTATTATTGTCTATTTAAAACTGAATCAAACCATAAACTAGGTGGCCTGTTGGGATGTTAGATCCTAATGTGAAAAACTGTGATTTTATATGTCTGCACTTTATGTGCTCATTTTATGCCTGTCTTTTTTCTGTTGTGAAGCACTTTGAGCTGCAGTTTCTGTATGAAAGGTGCTATACAAATAAAGTTTATTATTATTATTATTATTATTATTATTATTATTATTATTATTATTATTATTATTATTATTATTATTATTATTATTATTATTATTATTATTATTATTATTATTATTATTATTATTATTATTATTATTATTATTATTATTATTATTATTATTATTATTATTATTATTATTTTGCACTAGACTAGAGACTAATATCACTGGACTCTCATCACTGGACTATCTTGTGTTTGTACTTTTTTATATTATATTGTATTTGTATCTATACTTTAAGTGTACCTATATTATTATAGGACTGTGAAGCTATGCATCCCCCACCCTGTACCCCCTCCCCCCATGCTGCTTTGACACCCGAATTTCCCCAAGGGGATCAATAAAGGATCATCTTATCTAAGAGCTGCACAAGCTCACTGTCGGCGAGCAGCTGTGGACTGGATTTTTCAATGGACTGTTGAGTTGGACGTTATTATTATTACCAAGTTTAAGTTTAAAAGAACACGCCAACTTTTTTAGGAAATTAGCTTACCATCTTCTCCAGAGAGAGACAAGAAGATAGATACCCGTTTCCTCTCTGTGTGTTCAGTAGAAAGCCATCTGGCTGCACAGGTACCCTAGGCATTCTCCAACTAACACCTCTCCCCAAAGTCTACCCGTCACTGTCCACTTCCATTCATTGTGCTAAGCTAGGCTAACATGCAGCCAGATAGCTTTCTACTGAATGCACAGAGAGGAAACTATCGTATCCATCGTTTCTCTCTGGAGAAGACGGTAAGCTAATTTCCCCAAATGTTGCTGTGTTCCTTTAAGTAACATGTTTAGGCTCTGTGTGTTTCTGTGTGCCTGTGAAATAAAGTAATCAAGTCTGACTCTTGAGTGGACTGTGTCGGTCCGAACCCCAGGGGGTCAGCAGCACCCACCGTTGTTGTTGCATAAACTTACCTCGCAGAATGTGCCAGGCAGGATGCAGAGCTTGTAAATGGCGTAGAGAGGCACCATGGTCATTGAAGAGATGGCCACGCACCAGCCCACCCCGTTTGCCCACATAGGGAACACGTATGTGCCGTAGCTCAGAGGGTTTAACGTGGCAAAACTCACCACCACCATGAACTGTGAAAAGAGAGATGACAACATACGTTTGGGATGATTGTATGAGCAAGCAATCCATTGATAAGCTGATCATTCAACCAATCGATTGATCAGTCACCGGATCAATCAATGAATCACCTGATCAATCAATCAATCACCCTGGTCATTGTATGGCAGATGCATTTCCCTCTGGCAATCAAAGCATCTGTTCTCATCCAAATGTAACTCATCTCATCTTTACATCGTATTGTCTCGATTCATGTCATGTCATCTCATCACGGCAGACGGATGATCTTTGGACAGTAGTTCATTACACATTGTTATGTAATACCAGTGCTTTCCTTATCTTCCTTAACCTAATGGAAGGGAATGGGTAAAGCCTGTTTTCTGTACACCCACCAGGAGGAAGCAGGGGCTGACAAACTTCCAGCACAGTCTCCAGTAGATGCCGGGCCTCTGGCCAATCATCTCCTCGATGTCGTCACTGAAACGGTCCACTCCTGAAATACACAAAGAAATATTCAATATCACGTGCACAATGAACAGTTCATCTTGGACTTGGTCGTTATCATGGTCTAACAGTTTAGAGATGCACCCCTATGACTGGCAATGTCACTAAACTAACTAACTAACTGACTGACTGACTGACTGACACTGTGTCCTTTTTTATACACTGCATTTTGCTTGGATATACAAAAGACTCAATGTAAAAAAAACCACACACATGTTATTGTCAAAGAAGACTATAGACTTGGGGGCGACAGTGGCTCGGGGAGGTAGAGCAGTCATCTGGTAATACGGAGGTTCCCGGTTCGATTCCCAAACCTCCCGGGCAGCGTGTCGAAGTGTCATTGAGCAAGCCACTTAACCCCTAATTGCTCCCGATGAGCAGGTTGGCACCTTGATATATTATTTATCAATTAACAAGTCCGAGTCCGAATGCAGTCAATGCTTGAGTCCAAGTCCAAGTCTGAGTCATCAGTGCTCAAGTCCAAGTCGAGTCACGAGTCCTGAAAATCACTCAGTCCTGGACTCGAGTAAGTTACTACAACACTGTATACACCAAATTAAAGGACCCCTCGTTCCAGGCACTCGACAAGTTAAGGTGATTCCGATTCCGTCCTCTCGGTCCTACCCTCTCCTTTTGCCTCTCTGCCTGCAAGGCATTTCTCACAGCGGAGCCAGAAATCCAGAGCGACTGCCCGGTTTGGAGAACACAGAGGGGGCTCAGGGCTCCTGTCAGTGGTGACGGGGCCTGGGTAAAGGCCCAGAGAAGCCTCAGGCTAGATTAATCTGATCTGTCAGGGTCGGGACCCAAAGCGGGGCAGCATGCTGACCTCACTGCCCGGGGCCTGGTTAGCATTTATTTTTTGTGACCAACTTTTTATTTTGTCTTTTTTTAAAACAAGTTCAGAGGAAGGACATTCACATCAGCATTTCATATTAATTCACACAGTGGCATACAAAGTGTCTTTTCAGTATATATTGTCCGTCAGTATATTCATATACTGTGTAGCCTGCCTGTTGCAGTTGTGACAGTCTTTTCCTCCGTTCTGGCGGTCCTGTGGCTGCGAGACAGCCCAGGTCGCTTCTTAACCCCACTCCCAGCCCCCCGGGTTTGCATAGACATTTTAGGAGAGGGGGAAACCTTGATGCATACATGTATAGGATACTCTTAATTAGAAAAGAAATGGTCTGGCCTGGTTAGCATTTATGATCCCCTGCATAGATCTCACCGTCTGGCAGCTCCAAAGTCACTTTATAAAGTCACATGTTATTTACATTTACATTTAGTCATTTAGTTGACGCTTTTATCCAAAGCGACTTACAAGTCATCAGGAAGGGCACAACTCTATCAGCTGAGTAACAATGTTCATCAAAGTGTTGAGTGCTACAGTGTAGGTTAGTTTATTAGGACAAGTGCATGATAGTAAGGTTAGTTAGGTTTGGTGGTTTTTAATGATTTGGTTTATTATAAAATTATGCAAATAATGTACAGAGCTAAAGCAAAGTTACTCCCGGACGGTGTGCAAAGGTTTTCTTCAATACATGAAAGAAAATATGATTTGAGAGACATTTGTAAATTTACTGTTCAAAAAGCTAAGAAAGGGATATGTATTTCTATTGTTGGGGTTAACTTGTGGAACAATACTGAGAATGAGTCATTCGCTTTTGGTTTTGGCTTTTGGTTTTTAAGAAAGGGGTTTGTATAGCTATTTTTGAAGATTACAAATGTGAATACTTTTTTTGTTCTTTTCTTTTAGAATACTGTTTTGCAGTCTTCATTTTGTTAAGAATATAGGACAGGCATATATAAGCATTATGCTTCAGTCACTGAATCAAAGATTGTTAAATGATTGTGTATAGTGTATTGTGTGATGACTGAATAAACTACTACTACTACTACTACTACTACTACTACTACTACTACTACTACTACTACTACTACTACTACTACTACTACTACTACTACTACTACTACTCCACTGGGCAGTCAGGAGACAGATGTTTAATATGGAAGCTCAGTCTTTTATCCTGAACTGGAGGGTAGTGTCTGTGTTGTAACATGCCTGCCTGCAGGGGCTGCAAAATGAAGGCCCTCCCCCCTTCTTTGTGAAAAAACTATTTCATTTACAAATGTATTGAATTGGAATTTATGTTGATTGTTGTCAATCTTGTGTGTCTGACTCTCACCACCTAAACTGCATGGACTACAACGTATAATGTATCATGCCAGTTAGGGTACCTTGTGTAGGTCGGGGGTCAAGGACTACAGCCCCCTCAGCATCGACGGGGCACCGGTTGAGAGAGTGAACAGTTTCAAGTACCTCGGAGCCCACATATCCGAGGACTTGACATGGACCACACACATTGACAGTGTTGTGAAGAAGGCACGACAACGCCTCTACTTCCTCAGGCGCCTAAGGAAGTTCCAAGTCAGTCAGAAGATCCTTAGGAACTTCTACTCATGTACAATAGAGAGCATCCTGACTGGCAACATCACCTCCTGGTTTGGGAATAGCACTGCACAAGACCGTAGCAGACTACAAAGAGTGACACGTTCAGCCGAACGCACAATTGGAGGGGGGCTTCCCACCCTCCAGAACATTTACAACAAGCGGTGCAGGGGGAAGGCTAAGAGAATCATCAAGGACTCCAGCCACCCGAACAACTGCCTCTTTGAACTGCTGCGGTCAGGCAAGCGATACCGGAGTCTTAAGGCGAGCACAGAAAGACTCAGAAGAAGCTTCTATCCCCAGGCCATCAGGCTACTAAACGAACAATAAACACTATGCAACAACCATCAAATGCACACAGCACACACACCCACACGCACACACTCACTTAAACAAACAACACACTGCAGCACCCACTCTCCACACTTTAGATCACACAAACACACTTTATATTTATTGATAAAGGATTTGCACTACAACTCGTACACCTACTGTAAATTGTACCTAAATTGCACCTCATCCCATTTCTGCCTTGCACTATATAGTATTGTATATTAGTACACTGCATAGTATTGTATATTATATGGTAACTCAGTTACGTCTCTTCTGCATCGAACATTGTACATATGTCTATACTGAACACTGTGACCTCATTTTTTTTACTTCTAATTTACATGCTATACTATGTTATTTTATTTCATACTTATCTTGTCTTGCACAGTCTCTGGAGCGTAACAGTAAGAAGCATTTTGTATAAAAGTATTCTGTACTTCTGTATGACAACTATTAAAGAAACTTGAAACTTGAAACTTGTATACTGCACCTGTGTATACCGTTTAATTTACTTACTCATAGTATATATTCAGATTCTAAGTGTTATTGCCCATATTTATTGTAACATATAATATAACTGATAGGGCATACAAGGCCCTCATCTGCACCTTTGATTACACTGTTTGCTTGCTCATATTCTTATATTCAGAGTTAATTTAATAACTCTAATAATGAATAATAAAATCATTCATTCAATAAAATCATTCATTCATTCAAAAATAAAATCATTCATTCATTCATTCAATGATATTGTCTACACTGCTTATTTGTATCTGTACTATAATTGTATTGCCTATATCTATGTCTTGTACAATTACCCTGCCCATACCTGTACCTCCCCTCCCCCCCTCCCCCATGCTGCTATGATGCCTGGATCAATAAAGGAATATCTTATCTTATCTGGGTGAAATTAGCAACTACCTCAACACAAAATGGAACCAACCAGAGCCAGAAAATAAAAAAACAAATAAAATAATTGAGACTTTTTAGTCACTGCGTCTTTCTATCTAATAGGACTATAGGCCACTGGGGCACAGCAGGCGGCTATCAACACAGGTTTCTCATCAAAACCCCTAATGTGGCATCAGCTTGGCTGGCCATGAAAAGATGTGAGCCCCCCTTCCTCCTCTTCCTCCTACTCTCTCTCCTCCGTCCATCTCTTCCTCCCTCTCACCGTAGAACCATGAGATGCCAATGGCTTCAATCAGCACTCCAAACAGAATCGATGTTCCCGCTGCAAAGCGGTCCAGCAGGGTAAACACATACATGCCACCCTGTAGAGGAGAGAGAGACACACATACGGAGAGAGACACAGAGAGAGACAGAGAGAGAGAGAGAGAGACAGAGAGAGACAGAGAGAGCGAGACACACAGAGAGTGAGACACAGAGAGAGACAGAGAGAGAGAGAGAGAGACACAGAGAGAGACAGAGAGAGCGAGACACACAGAGAGTGAGACACAGAGAGACACAGAGAGAGAGAGAGACACACACACACACACACACACACACACACACACAAACACACACACACACACACACACACGGAGAGAGAGAGCAAATAGAATAATTTGACATCTTTACATGTTATTTCTTTCACCTAGTAGCTATTCAAACCCTGCAACACGCTGTTATACACCAGATAGAGAGAGAGAGAGATAGAGAGAGAGACACACACAGATACAGAGAGAGAGAAAGAGATAGACACACACACAAACACACACACACACACACACACACATACACACACACACACACACACACACACACACACACACACACACACACACACACACACACACACACACACACACACACACACACACACACACACACACACACACACACACACACACACACACACACACACACACTTATGTTTTGTATAAAATCAGATCTCCGCATCGGGGTACAGACGAGGGGTACAGACGAGGGGCCATCTGCTCGACTGACTGACCTCCCTACAACCAATTAAATAATTAAGAGGGTCTTAAATAATTTCCCTAATACTGAGATTTGTATCCATCTTTAAAATTAAAATAAATAAAAAGGTTTAGTTAGTTGGTTGGTTGGGGGCCCAATTAAGGCGGGGCCCTAAGCACTTAAACATTTATTTAACCAGGTAAAATGCTTGAGATCAAGGATCTCTTTTACGAGCAAGACCTGACAAAAATGGCAGCAATAGAAATAATAAGCCAAGTTACAACATACAGGACAAAACGCAGACAGACAAAACAATTTAAATAAAAAAAAATATTGAGCAAGCACCACCATATCCTGAACATTATGTAACATGTAGCATCCATTAAATAGGTAGCATTTACCTTATCTATATCGAGATAGACAGACAGACAGACAGACAGACAGACAGACAGACAGACAGACAGACAGACAGACAGACAGACAGACAGACAGACAGATAGATAGATAGATAGATAGATAGATAGATAGATAGATAGATAGATAGATAGATAGATAGATAGATAGATAGATAGATAGATAGATAGATAGATAGATAGATAGATAGATAGATAGTGTTGTGAAGGGCCAGATTGAACCGAATATATATATTTATTTATATATATATATTTAATTGTATTTGTATATTCTCTAATATTCCCTGATATCCCTTGTATATTCCTTGTACAATATGCATTGAATATCCATTCTAGCCTACTGAACATCCCATAATAGTCTCCATTCTACTATTGGTCGAGACCTTGGTGCCAGGCTGCCATACCCCTCAGACCCAGTTCAAACGTACCGCTCGACATGTACGAACAAGTCCTAGTTCCGCGTAGGAATTTGGCTACCGCACCACTAATGGGACTATTTGTTCATAGTGCGTATATATACTGCGCTACTAAAGTAGGACTTTCTTTTCAGTCCAGTTTCTTACCCTCCAATAGAGTCACAGACGTAAAGCCTCCCCGCGATGCCACGTGTGGGAGTAAGGCCAAGTTCGGCCTACCATCGGTATTGAGACATCGTGTATATTAATATTTGAATAGTCATATTTGGCACTATATCGTCGAGTTGGACGTAGTCTATTAAGCTAATAATAGTCTGTTAATATATAGTGCTTCGTGCGGTGAGAATACTACCGTAGTCAGTACCCCATCGTTTCGGGCAGAGAACTGGCTGCTTACCCAGGGTGGTTGACCCTATGTGAAGCTGCACCCGAGGAGCCCCAGAGCCGACGAGCGAGTGGACCTGTATACCGGATTATTCTACCGACGACAGCCCGCCTTCCCAGGCACGGATTATGCTTTGGATACTTTGATTATTCTATGGATAAAGACCCCCGACACTACCGTGTGTTGGAACCCCCCCCCCCTGGAGAGGACGCAAGGTGAGGAGACGCTCTGCAAGACGAGGTCTCTCCACATCTCTCCCCCGTGGACCGGAGAGAGCCGGCCCACAAAGAGTCCACCTGCTTTCATCTGTGGTCCAAGGATCGCCGGCGCATTGAACGGCACTACAGTGGGTTCACCTGGGATACCCTTGGCCGGACGAGGCAGCTGGATTCTACCCCCCCCCCCCCTCCTACTCCTGTCGGCTTACAAGCGACCGGATTAACCCCCTCTAGTGTATCCAGCCTATAATCATTAAAGTATCATTGCTGTTATTCCTTAACTATTCCAGGTCGTATATTTACCACCTGCGCCTTCAGAGATTGGACATTATCTATTGATATACCGACGAATACTCCTTGCCATAAAAGTGCATACTATTTCAATTCATAAATGTAATTAAGTGATTAAGTGCTTATTCTACACACCATCGCTGTGTAGGAAATAAAGACCTGTTTCTAATTCGTACATTTGTGTTGGATCCGTTTCATCTACGTGAGAGTGTTCATGATAATATATTTATGCCGTGTACTGGGTGGCCGAATATTAAGTACAAAGGTAGTGGTAGTAAGTATCATATCTAGTAATACAGTCAGGGAATTGTACCCCTCAGTTACAGATAGGATACTTACATTTGTGACACAGAAGAGTGATATGAGGAAGGTGGAGACGACGATGAAGAGGGTGAAGAGTTCTCGGTGCTTGTGGAGACACTTGAACTCGTCAATCAGCCCTGTGATCACTGACTCCATCCCCCCCATCTGGAGGAGGAGAAGAACATGTTAAAGTAATCATCTCAAACACTTTCATGTAAATAAATGTCTGTTTTGCTACTCTATCGCTGATAGAATAGAATAGAATAGAATAGAATAGAATAGAATAGAATAGAAGTACTTTATTGATCCAGAGGGAAATTCAGCACCAGATCGCTCACAATGAACATTCAGGTAGTCAAAAATCATTCTGAAATAATGTATTAAATTAGGAATAAGGAAGTGTTGCATTCTACTACACCAGCAGCAACAGAAGTTTGTTATGAAATAAATAAACGACAAAGTAAATAGTTAGTATGACTTTTCAAGATGGAAAGCATGTGTGTGTGGTGCAGAAATGAAACAGCAAAGACCGCTTATCATGATGGATGTCACAAAAGCAATAACTGAAAATTAGAATCCTGTTGATTACCTGTATTTTATTATATAACAATGCACATAACTGAGAAACAGAATGCGAATTGCATATTTTAATATACAAAACAATAATAATTTATAATTGAATACTTTAATAATAATAATGATATATAATAATAATTGTATTTGATAATAATAAAAAAAAACAGCATCATGTACTGTGAAGGTGTGTGTTTGTTTGTCTGATTTAGTGTCTGTGTGTGTGTGAGTGTGTGTGTGTGTGTAGGTGTGTGTAGGTGTGTGTGTGTGTGTGCGTGTGTGAGTGTGTGTACTCACAGCACTGTCGATACCCAGTGTCAGTAACATGATGAAGAAGATGACCGCCCACACCGATGACCCCGGTAATGTTGCAATGGCTTCTGGGTAGATAGATGACAAAGACCAGACCAGCACCTGAAGACGCGCACACACACACACACACACACACACACACACACACACACACACACACACACACACACACACACACACACACACACACACACACACACACACACACACACACACACACACACACACACACACACACACACACACACACACACACACACACAGTCTTGTATTACCATACTTGAGGACCTTCTGTTGACTATAGTGCATTAATTCCCGAACCCCAATGCATGCCTAATCTTTACCCTAACCTTGACTCCATGTTTCATGGGGGAATAGTGACCTCTACTCCAATTTTCTTTCGATTTGTAGCTAGCCCAACAACCCCAGAGGTTTGATCAGCCTGGACTGTGATTGGTTCATTCAGTTCAGTTCACTGACAAATTCACTAGCACCTTTTCACAACAGAATTGCACAGAACTGCACATTAGGAGCCTGGTAATGATGTAGCAATTGTTTTTGTTTTGTATTTATTTATGTGTATGTGTATGTATAAGTGTGTACAAATTCTTTATTTAAATGTATTTTCTTAAATATATATATTATATATTTAAATATTTTTTTCTCTCGATATTGTCTACTGTTTTTCTGGGTATGAATGATATTGTATGTTGTGGTTTCGCCTTGAGGGACAAATATTTGAATTTAATTGCATTATATCACAAAAGGTCATCGTTTCATTCATGTATCCTGTGGTCCTGGCCAACTTTTTTTTGTATTGTAGATCTTAAATCATCTTAAAAGAAAAGTAATCCGATCCATCCTCTACCAGACAGCCAGCAGGGTGATGGGGTTTGCTCCATCGATTGCAATATATCCTACTAGCAACCAAGTTAGCCCGTCTTATATATCGCTGACCTCTCGTTATTGTACATAAGTGTGTTTCCTGTATCATTTGATATATTAGCACTGGTCATGGATTGGCACCAGAGTTAACCGATGGATTATCTAACATGACAACATGCTAATAAGCTAGCGCCTGTGCTCTCTTATTTCACATGTACACCACATTATTGATTTGCAAGGAACAATTACAGCAGTACAATGTAGTCGGTCTTCAAGCGGGCGTGAACAGAGTCCATTCTCTTCGGTTCAAATAACAAACTCAGCAAGACCGACGGCTTCTCAGTTACAGTGGGTGACAATATTGTCACAAGGAAAGATGAAATTACATACCTGGGTTCCATCCTAGAGGCAAAACTTTCCTGTGACAAAATGGCATCCAATGTAATAAAAAAAGTCAACCAAAGAACTAGATTTTTGTACCAGATCTCCTCTCTGGTAAACAAGAATACCCTGAAGGAACACTCATTCAAGGGTACTATGACTATGCTTGCACCTCATGGTACCAAAGCACCTCAAAGGTGCTAAAAACAAAATTACAAACATTTCAAAACAAACTGGTCAGACTACTGCTTGACCTTACTCCAAGAACCCACCTCACTCCTGCCCACTTTGACAACCTAGGATGGCTTAGAGTAGACGACAGAGTACAGCAACTTGCAATGGGCCTGGTCTACAAGATATACTATACGACTAAGGTACCCATGTACATGTCAAAATGCTTCCCAAAGGTCAGTGAATACCACGACCACAACACCAGAGGGAGCTCCACAAATCATGTTAAACCCAGATTCGGCTCAAACAAGGGACTAAACACGTTTCGCAATTATGCCGCATCAATGTGGAACGCCCTACCCACAGCTGTAAAGGAATGTGAATCACTACCCAGTACCCACCTTCAAAACCACTCTCAAAGAGCACCTACAGGAGACTGCAATTCTAAACTGGCCCCTGTAAATGTCCAAACCCAACCCCCTCCAATGTACAGTCCCCCCCACCCCGCCTACACAACCCCCCCCCCCAACCAACCACCTCCACTGTACAGTTACCCCCCCACCTACCCAACCCCCCCCCCCCACCTACCCAACCTCCTCCAATGTATAGTTTCTTCCCCCTCAAATGTATATACTCTCTTTTAGACTCTTTTTGTACTCATAAACAGTACTGTATATTTGTAGATCTGGTATGTCATAAATGTCTAGATGTAACAGTACTGTATACTGTATGTCATGTATGTCATATATGATATGATGAATTGAAAATGGGGGACCCTGATGTAAACAAGACGAAAGTATTTCTCTGGTCTGAATCCCCTTAACAATTGTGTGTATTGAGCTGTACTGTATTGTACCCATTCTGCAATCTGTTAATAACATTTTCAATCAATCAATCAAAACAACAGCAGATCCTGTGTGGACTATTACCAGTGTGCTGCAGGAAATCAAGAGGAAGTTGATATTTTCCTGTGATATTTACTGTGAATGTGATTATGTAATGAGTATACCTTGGCTGGCTGTAATTGTATTTTAATCTACATAGCATACTTAAAATTATATTTTACTTTGGTAGAACATAAGTAAGCCATAAGTAAGTGTCTATCTAAGTGTCAAGGTTTTGACAAAAAACTAAGCGTTTTTCTTTTTATGGCTGCAGCTCTCCGGACTGCAATTCAATCCAATGTGGAACATTAAAAGAAATACAAAAGCATCAAAATCAGATAAATATATCTATATGTTTTAATTAATAACAATATATATATGCTCAAAAGGTTTAATGGCAAAATCATAATTTTAATGTTTTATTTTGTATTTTTTTTTTTATATAATTTTTTAAACAAACATAAACAAACATGACAACACAAGATTAGATATACAAGCATTAATTAACAGTGCACATCCAATGAAATCACCATTTAGATAAATGTCTTATACAAGATATACCCCTAATACCTGCTATCTATTACCCTACACACATATGCTCTTGCTCGCACCCCCCCCCCCCCCCCCCTGGACCCCCCAATGGATAATCCATCCATTATCATTCGCTCCTAACCAGACCCTACCATTATATGCTATCTTTTATTCTCTCCACCACTTCTAACCACATTGACATTTTGGATTCATTGAGACCCAAAATTCTTGCTGTAGATATTTCTAGATAAATCACATCGAGATATGTAAGAATCCAGACCTTCCGGCACATTTTTTCCGGTTGAAACCATTGTGATGCTATCAACTTTTTAGCCACTGTGATACCAGATAAAACCAATCTCTTTAGCTGTATAGATACTGCACACTCAAAAACATCATTCAGCTGTAATATAGAGGGGTGTACAGGTATATTCAGAGTTAAGAGATTTGATAATTGCTGGGTCACTTCTTTCCAGAATATCTTAACTGGTGGGCAGTCCCAGTACATGTGCATAAATGTCCCCTCGTCCTCATTTGTACATAAGGAGCATTTGGAGTCTTGTTTAAGACCCATTCTGTTCAGTCTTATAGGAGTCAAGTATGTCCTATATGAATATAGTTAAGATTGATTTGTTGATGGTCCGGGTTCCTTGATGCAAGTCGAACATTTACCCAGGCTTCTTGCCAATCAAAATCTTTTTCCAGGTCTGGTATATCCCTCCTCCAGACTGAGTCTAGGTGGAGGGTTTCATACGAGGACGTTAGTAATTGATGATAAAAATCTGATATAAAACCTCTCAATGTCTCTCTTTCATAGAAGAATTTGTGGTATCTGTGGTGTACAATTGGTATCCTTAATGGAACACCGTGAGCCTTCAAACATAACAATAACTGTGCGTAAAAATAATATGTGGAGCCGGTGAGATAATTCTTTTTTTGTATTTCATCATAACTACAAATACCCTGTTTGTTGAAAACATCTCCTAATGTATGTATTCCTTGCTTTTCCCATCTAGGGAATCTTATAGGTCGTTTTCCAATCAGGAGTGCATTGTTATTGAATAAGGGAGTATGGTTATGCCATTTATGCGGGTTAGAATATTTTTTTTGTGTTTCACGCCATATCCGGATCGTATGAGTAATTATGGGGCCAAATTTCAGTTCGCATTGCTTAATTGATACTTTGGTGTATACTATGTCCTGCAGTCTATGTGGTGCTACTATATTTACTTCTAAATTTCTCCATGATACTGATGCTTGGGGTTCAAACCAGGTTGTCAGTGGTCTTAAAGTGTACGCTTTAAAATAGTGAAAAAAATTTGGAAATGCCATACCTCCGTCGGCTTTGTTTCTCTGTGCGGTGGATCTTTTTATGCGTGGTGGTTTGTTATTCCAAATAAAGGTTTAATGGCAAAATCATAATTTTAATGTTTTTATATATATATATAGTATATATATTTTTATTATTAAATATATTTATATATATATATATATAAATATATTTAATAATAAAAAATAATTATATACTATATATATATATATATATATATATATATATATATATATATATATATATATATATATATATATATATATATATATATATATATATATATATATATATATATATATATATAGTATATAATTATTTTGTATTATTAATATATATATATATATATATATATATATATATATATATATATATATATATATATATATATATATATATATATATATATATATATATATATATATATATAAACTAAAAGGAGAATACCTTCAAGGGAAAGAAGGGACCGCACACTCCACAGGACTGGTTTTTGCTTTTTTATTGTTGCACAACGCGTTTCGCTATCGCTTCCTCAGGTGCTATCGCTTTCTGGATGCTCAAAAGGTTTAATGGCAAAATCATAATTTTAATGTTATATATATATATATATATATATATATATATATATATATATATATATATATATATATATATATATATATATATATATATATATATATATATATATATATATATATATATATAGTATATATATATATATATATATATATATATATATATATATATATATATATATATATAAATATATTTAATAATAAAAAATAATTATATATATATATAAAAACATTAAAATTATGATTTTGCCATTAAACCTTTTGAGCATCCAGAAAAACACAACTTGCTCATTTGTGGTCCAGTTGTTAAGATTTCTGTTGGAATCGATTAGTATGATAATGATAGATGACAGAAAAATAGGGTTACTTTCTGATCATTTAGCTGACATTTTTATCCAAAGCAACTTACAAATTGTGGGTAGGTGGTACCGTTCGTCAAACATTACCTTGAGAACCCATAATTAGTCAGCTACCACTTACAGTTGTTTCTAGAACCTTAGAAGTATATTATGTAACACTGTTCTTCATTTTATATTATTTATACTGCTTTATTGATACATTTAATTTGATTTAATTTAATTGTCTTGTCATTATTGTTATTATTATTGTTGAAGTACTGTCCTGTGATGTCTTGTGTATTATTATTATTATTATTATTATTATTATTATTATTATTATTATTATTATTATTATTATTATTATTATTATTATTATTATTATTATTATTATTATTATTATTATTATTATTATTATTATTATTATTATTATTATTATTATTATCATTATTATTACTGTATTGAGTTGTGTCTTGTTACATGTGGAAATACATTTAAGATACAAAGCAAAGAAGACCTGTGTCATGTCATAGATAAATACCCACTATTGAAACTACTTCACTGTCACTGTAAACCAATACACCAACAATACCGTACCATCCCTGGCGACCTTGTCCAGGGCAACGTTGTGTTTGTGAGACATGTAGCCCAGGAAGGAGAAGACCACAAAGCCGGAGAAGAAGCTGGTCAGCGAGTTGATGGAGCTGGTGATGATGGCATCTCTATATCAACGAAGTCAAACAGAATGAAAAGACTCCATTAAAGTTCAGAATTCTGGAACCCTAGTCAGTGGCGGCTCGTGAATTCTTCACGGGGGTGGGCGGAATTAATTAGTATCCCCCTCTATCTCTCCTTCTCTCTCTTTCTCTCTCTCTCTCACACACAGCGCGACGTGGAATCGATTCGTTACACAATCAGACCTAGTATGTGTAGTAGTATATACCAAGAATAACTTCAGTATGAGTACAGGGCTGTACACATATTTTGCATATTGTTAAACGAGCCAAGGCTAGCTATTAAACTATCGATATTAATTGAAAACGGGGGACCCTGATGTAAACAAGACAAACGTCTTTCTCTGGTCTGCATCCCCTTAACAATTGTGTGTATTGAGCCGTACTGTATTGTACACATCCATTCTGCAATCTGTTAATAAAGTTTTCATTCATTCATTCATTCAAACATAGACGATATTGAACAAGCCATAATCCACGTATTTTCAATCCAAACGAAACTCCACTCCAGAGAGAGAGAGAGAGAGAGAGAGAGAGAGAGAGAGAGAGAGAGAGAGAGAGAGAGAGAGAGAGAGAGAGAGAGAGAGCGTTAGTTCGTTTAGCATTAGCTGAGTGGCTAACAGCGGCTAACGTTAGCTGAGTGGCTAAGAGAGAGAGAGAGAGAGAGAATTAACTCACTTTGTTTAATTGAAACGTGGTCCAGTCGGAGGGCTTGATAAAGTGTATGTCCACTGACTGTCCCCCAGACTGTTGTTGATGTATATCCACTCCACTGCCCACTGTCCAGACTCGAGACTGCATCACAACACACAGCATCGAACATCCTGCAAACTACCTGGCGACGCGTTCTATCGTCCACTTTTAAGCAAAACCGAGAAATGCGGCTACGGAAAAGTACTGTCGTCGCCGCATCGGCCAATCAGAGAGCGTCTCCGAGAAATGCGGCTACGGAAATTATAGACGCCTCTTGCTTAGACCGCTTCAAAACGCGCCCGTGTTCCATCATAAATACATTTAAAAAAATGTAAAAAATATTTCTTATTCTTTTCTCTTTTAACCAGGGTTAACCAGGGGGGTCGGCGCCCGAGCGCCCCTAGTGGCCAGCCGCCACTGCCCCTAGTTCTGTTTCCTACTCATCAATGATGTTGTTGTTTGGTATAGAGTCCTTTCTCAGCATGAATGAATGATCATTGCATTTATACAGTATAGCGCTTTTCTCTAGACAGACTCAAAGTGCTTTTTACAATGTAGGGTGGAAATTGACTCCTTCACCACCACTGTGTAGCACCCAACCTTGGGCTACGCAGAGTCAATGGCTGCCATACACTGGCACCAGGCACACAGACAGAGCTTTCTCCACCACAGCGCCTAGATTGTGGAACAGCCTCCCCCTCAGCGTACGGACCGCCCAGACCGTGCAGGCTTTTAAATCACTCTTGAAAACCTATCTGTTCTCCTTGGCCTTCCCCCCTACTTAATCACCACTAGACCCCTGGCCCTTCTATCCTCTTTGTTTTACTGTGTCCTACCAGTTTTTATTGCTTTCATTGCTTTATTATGTTTTTAATCTTATATCTTGCACCATATTGTTTTGTTTTTGTTGCTTTCATTGCTTTACTATGTTTTTAATCTTATACCTTGCATCACATTATTTTGTTTTTATCAACTTGCTTGTGAAGCACTTTGGTGCCAGCTGCCGCTGCCTGGAAATGTGCTATATAAATAAAACTGACTTGACTTGACTTGACACATCACACTACACAATGGCTAAAAGGCTCAGGAGACAGAGATTGATATCAGCCAATTAAGGCTCGGGAGGGATGATTAGGTGGCCTTGATGTCAGAGACCTGATTGGAATTTTTTTTACCAGGAATGTCGGGAACCCCTTACTCTTTACGATAGGCACCCTGGGTTCTTTAACGACCAAATTCAGTCAGGACCTCGGTTTAACGTCTCATCCGAAGGATGAGACTCGCAGTGGCTTGGGAGGTAGAGCAGTCGTCTGGTAATCGGGAGGTTCCCGGCTAACTGGTCCCGATGAGTATCTATCTATCTATCTATCTATCTATCTATCTATCTATCTATCTATCTATCTATCTATCTATCTATCTATCTATCTGTCTATCTGTCTATCTGTCTGTCTGTCTGTCTGTCTGTCTGTCTGTCTGTCTGTCTGTCTGTCTGTCTGTCTGTCTGTCTGTCTGTCTGTCTGTCTGTCTGTCTGTCTGTCTGTCTGTCTGTCTGTCTGTCTGTCTGTCTGTCTATCTATCACAATTGTACATATCCGCTGAACCAAATGATGCAACAGCCATAAACTCCATTACCAACTGCCTGTCAGCAATAAACAAATGGATGAACGATAACTTTCTCAAATTGAATGAGGACAAAACTGAAGTCCTACTTGTTGGCCCCAAATCAAAAAGAGAGATGCTAACAAATAATCTAGGAAGTTTAACCACTTGGATTACAGTAAACCGGAGGTGACAAGTCTCTGTGTCATCCTGGAATTTGAACTTCAACGCCCATTTAAACAAAGTGACCAAAATGACACTCCCTGAGGAGGAGGCTCCGAAGCTCTCCGAGGAGGTTTCCCCCCACAATCTCGTGGGATCAGCTGACATACCGGGGAGACAACACTCCAAGAGGTTGATCCCATAATCCAGGCTGACAGGTAACAAGAGCAGAATTCGACCTGCGCCCGGAGGACTGTGAACTACACAGGCACGCCTAAAGGGGCTGACTGTATCCCAGCGGGAAGGGTGTTCGGTATGCCGTGCACAATCTCACAATCTCGTGGGGCCACGAACCTCGCGGAGTCGGAGTTAACCGACTCTGCCAGTGAACCGAGCTCACCACGAACCCTGACCCTGCCAATTTATTAATCCCGCGGGGTCGGGGTTACAGAGAAAGAGTTTGACACAATTGGCAGATGTCATAAACATGCAGGGGCATACTCGCAGGGAGCCGGGGTCAAACCCGGGCTCTACCAGAGAGTTGACTCCGCTACCGGCACACCGGGGAGACAACCATCCCAACAGAAAAGGTTGCTCCCCATACCCATTAAAAAACCCTAAAACACAACTGCGCGTATACACAGGCTATACAATGCAGTTCAAGGTGTTACAGGCTCAAAAAAGGGTTAACCCAGGCCAACAGGTAATGAGGGCAAAGCCCGACCTGGGCCTGGAGGACCGGAACTACACAGAGTTGCATAGAGGAGCTGACTGATAATGAGCAGCCCCTCGACAGCCCCCTCCCATCCCCCGGTCGAGCAGGGATGGAGGGGTGAAAAGAATGGAGTATACAACTCGTAGTGGCATTTATATGACTGTTACGGACGGTGTCCTTATGTGTATATATATGGGAGTAATGTATGTAATCTGTTGTGTATATAGGCATGTTTTGTTTGTTGTTGTCTTGTCTCCCTCTTGTGTCTACATATCCCCAGGTTCCCAGTTGCAGCAGCAGCTGGTCAATCAGCAACTCACCCCGGTGCAGCGGCAGCTGAGACTCGTTCTGCAATCAACATCCACTCTCCCTTCATAATACCCATTGTGTTTCAGTGTTAGTTGGCTCCCTGGTTCGTTTGGTCTGTGGTTGTGGTAATTATACTTGGTCTGTGTCTGTGTGGGAGCTCATCTTTGTGTGGTCTGGTAATAGAGCTGGTGAAGGCTCTGGCACTTTGTGCTATTAGTTAGTTTAGGACTTTGGTATAGTTTTGTGCTGTTTGTGTGTTGTATAGAGCTGTGGCCTGGTTGGCATTAGTTTAGTTATTTGTACATTTCTGTTTTGTTCCTAACTTGTGTATTTCCTCGTCACCCAGCCTATGGTGATTGTTTTGCTTTGTTATTAATCTTTTGTTTCGCACACAGGGACATTGAGGGCAGGAAGATACCCTGGGGTCTACATCTGCATCACGTAGGAGAACTACTGTTAAAGACACCAGCTTTAGAGTGAGCACCACCACCTGTACTTTGGGGCGTCCGCGCCTGTAAAGGGAGGGGTGGGCTTTTGTTTCCTTTTGATATTATTTGGTGCTCACTGGTAGGTCCTCTTTGCTCTGTGTTGCTGATCCTCATTTGTGTAAAATAAATATTGTTATTTTACAATCTGTCTCTGGTGTTTTGTGTCACTGCACCCTCACCTATTCTGTCTGTGGCCTAGTGTTGCGTCTCCCCACGGGGGCACGTAACAATGACACACAACATTCACGATATCAACCCCTGTGACGTTCGGCCCGCCCTGGCATCTTCCCCCCGGAAAAGCTCAGGACCCTTCGGGGCAATCAGAGTGTATCTGCGACCCGGCAAGCAACGGGTTAACCTGATCCGGTCCGGCGCGACCAGGACGAGTCCCGCGCCCTTGTCACGTCGCCGCCCCTCTCCAGAAGAGGGGGTTAGGTGCACGTGTCAATCAAAACATCACAAGGGGCGCCACCAAGACGGTCAGCGCGCGAACGCACAGCTCCCAGTGGCCTACCCAACGGGCGTGATACCCCCCCGCCAATGTTTGATCTACCCCGGCATTTCCCCCCGGAGATGCATGCGAGTCTTTGAGTCTAACCTATAGTGCGCTGGCGCTCGGTAGAGATAAAAACCTCCTTCCCGGTCGACCGCATAAAAAACGCCGTTTTTATGTTGTTGGACAAACCAGAGCGCACCGGTCCCGAAGGTGGATTCAACCATTGAAAAGCACCCTGGGCCAGCGCTGATACCGGTCTTGTAAGACCAAACGCTGACTTATGAACAGCGTGTATGCTCGTGAAAAACCAGAGAACGGTGACAACGAGAAAAAAGCCACACAACGTCTCTCCCCGCTGTCTGGGACGACCAGCAGGGAGCTGGTCCTGAAAGGCACAGACATGGGTTTCTACATAACGAGCCTGGAAATAAACCACGTAAATTCCGCTCTTTATGTGAGAGGGGAAGACGTCGGCCTTACCCAGAGAGACCTCAACGTGAGTGACACAATCGAAAAAGGGTTATTTAACAGAGTGGAAATGGGCATAACAGCCCAATATACACAACCGTTAAAAGAAAGCAGAGCAGAAGGACCACAGCCTCGACTGCATCGCGTTACCTCTCATTTACAATGTCAGTGGCCTGCAGTGCAGGTCCTATAACTCACGGATACATCTCACGGCCAATAAGAAAACGTGAAGCCTGTGACGTCTTCAATGGCCAGGGATCCCCCAGTCCCACCCACCAATTCGGTGTGGGCTACATAGCTGTCAACATTGGGATTTCAAAATCCGTACAGGTTTTAGCCCCGCCCCTTCTCCTGGCCCCGCCCCCTCAGCCCGCCCCCTCCCACCCGGCCCCGCCCCCTCCCAATGGAGCTGCCTCGTCGTTGCCATCTGCTGTTCAAAACCGGTATTATTTTGTTTTCCTACTGTGTAGAGTGTAAATGCTATAAAAATACAGTAAATTACCTTTTATCAAAATATTAACCATTAAATAAAGGTTGTAATCTGTAAATGCATTTGATTTTACTGTAATTTGACAGTATTTGGAAACCATAGATGCCAGACATTTAGTTTTCTTGCAGCTTTTTTTCTTACAGTCTACAGTCAGTGAATCCTAAATCTCCACTAGGCAACCACTTAGAACATGAAGAACATATTTAGTATAACAGCGAACAGATATAATAACTAATTGTAAGAATTCTGTGTTTAAAACTGTTTTGAAACAGTTTGTACTCTCCACAGAAGAGAGGTGGGGGGGGGGGGGGGGGGGGGTTTGCATCTGAATAGAGCTGCGCCTTAGTTAGCAATCAATCAATGTATTACCAGTGTCTTTATACCTTCATCACTGTAGGCTACATATGGTAAATGGCTGCTTTTTTATATAGCGCTTTTATCCAAAGCGCTTTACAATTTGTTACTTACATATTACCCATTCACACACCGACGGCGGAAGCAACCATGCAAGGTGCCAACCTGCTCATCGGGAGCAATTAGGGGTTAAGTGTCTTGCTCAAGGACACATCGACACGCTGCCCAGGAGGAGCGGGAATCGAACCGGGAACCTCCGGATTGCCAGACGACTGCTCTACCTCCTGAGCCACTGTCGCCCCTATATTATATTAATACGACAACTCAAGAAGAATCAAGAGGTTTATTTGTCACATACAGTGAAATGCAGGTGGTCACGCCCGCATTGATTGTGCAAAATGCAAAAAAATATAGACACAGGATATGCATGATAAAAAAAGACATGCCATGTTCCTGAAAAAGCTATAAAAAATACCTATGGTCATTAATTTAGCAGTGGGAAATGGGAATATCATTTTTGGAACAGTGTGTGTGTGTGTCTATTAAGTCTGTGTAGTATGTCTGTATTGAGCCGTACTGTATTGTACCCATTCTGCAATCTGTTAAATAAAGTTTTCATTCATTCTACAGAGAAAAATGAGATAGAAAAAAAGCCAATGCGATTTTGTGTTTTTCCTCAATATCTCTGCAATGCCTGCGAGTTACCAGTAACTGTATTTGTCATACCATGACAATTCACGACAACTTTTAAAACGGATCAATTTATTTATATGTATAAATCGCATTCAGGAAATTGGGCGTCAGTGAAAGCATGCTATCCGTGGAGGAATGGCAGGAGCAGGAGCAAACGGCTGTTAGTGTTCACCAACCATCACATTTACACATTCCTGCATTTGTATTGTTTTATCCACAGAAGATTTGCAAACCTTTTGTTCCAGAGACAATGTAGCTCAGACCACCAGGCTGGCGGGAGCCGACGCCCGAAGCAGTCTTTTTATAAAGAAGGGCTTCTCGTCTCGGAGTTGAGGTTTATTCAAGAGGCCCTGAAAAACTCCCAGAGGAGTAGGCTCTGTAAACGCCGAAGCGGGGGGGGGGGGGGGGGGGGGGGGGTGGAGCTTCTCTGACACTCCCTGAGGAGGAGGCTCCGAAGCTCTCCGAGGAGGCTTCCCCCCACAATCTCGTGGGATCAGCTGACATACCGGGGAGACAACACTCCAAGAGGTTGATCCCATAATCCAGGCTGACAGGTAACAAGAGCAGAATTCGACCTGCGCCCGGAGGACTGTGAACTACACAGGCACGCCTAAAGGGGCTGACTGTATCCCAGCGGGAAGGGTGTTCGGTATGCCGTGCACAATCTCACAATCTCGTGGGGCCACGAACCTCGCGGAGTCGGAGTTAACCGACTCTGCCAGTGAACCGAGCTCACCACGAACCCTGACCCTGCCAATTTATTAATCCCGCGGGGTCGGGGTTACAGAGAAAGAGTTTGACACAATTGGCAGATGTCATAAACATGCAGGGGCATACTCGCAGGGAGCCGGGGTCAAACCCGGGCTCTACCAGAGAGTTGACTCCGCTACCGGCACACCGGGGAGACAACCATCCCAACAGAAAAGGTTGCTCCCCATACCCATTAAAAAACCCTAAAACACAACTGCGCGTATACACAGGCTATACAATGCAGTTCAAGGTGTTACAGGCTCAAAAAAGGGTTAACCCAGGCCAACAGGTAACGAGGGCAAAGCCCGACCTGGGCCTGGAGGACCGGAACTACACAGAGTTGCATAGAGGAGCTGACTGATAATGAGCAGCCCCTCGACAGCCCCCTCCCATCCCCCGGTCGAGCAGGGATGGAGGGGTGAAAAGAATGGAGTATACAACTCGTAGTGGCATTTATATGACTGTTACGGACGGTGTCCTTATGTGTATATATATGGGAGTAATGTATGTAATCTGTTGTGTATATAGGCATGTTTTGTTTGTTGTTGTCTTGTCTCCCTCTTGTGTCTACATATCCCCAGGTTCCCAGTTGCAGCAGCAGCTGGTCAATCAGCAACTCACCCCGGTCCAGCGGCAGCTGAGACTCATTCTGCAATCAACATCCACTCTCCCTTCATAATACCCTTTGTGTTTCAGTGTTAGTTGGCTCCCTGGTTCGTTTGGTCTGTGGTTGTGGTAATTATACTTGGTCTGTGTCTGTGTGGGAGCTCATCTTTGTGTGGTCTGGTAATAGAGCTGGTGAAGGCTCTGGCACTTTGTGCTATTAGTTAGTTTAGGACTTTGGTATAGTTTTGTGCTGTTTGTGTGTTGTATAGAGCTGTGGCCTGGTTGGCATTAGTTTAGTTATTTGTACATTTCTGTTTTGTTCCTAACTTGTGTATTTCCTCGTCACCCAGCCTATGGTGATTGTTTTGCTTTGTTATTAATCTTTTGTTTCGCACACAGGGACATTGAGGGCAGGAAGATACCCTGGGGTCTACATCTGCATCACGTAGGAGAACTACTGTTAAAGACACCAGCTTTAGAGTGAGCACCACCACCTGTACTTTGGGGCGTCCGCGCCTGTAAAGGGAGGGGTGGGCTTTAGTTTCCTTTTGATATTATTTGGTGCTCACTGGTAGGTCCTCTTTGCTCTGTGTTGCTGATCCTCATTTGTGTAAAATAAATATTGTTATTTTACAATCTGTCTCTGGTGTTTTGTGTCACTGCACCCTCACCTATTCTGTCTGTGGCCTAGTGTTGCGTCTCCCCACGGGGGCACGTAACATAAATGGGGGCAGCAGCTATATTTTAATGCTTTTGAGCGGGTGGCTACATCTTTAAAGTGGCCTAAAGAGGTCTGGGCTCTCTTACTACAATGTAAGCTAACGGGAAAAGCCCAGGAAATTCTGTCTGCCCTCCCTCTGACTGACAGTTTGTCTTATGACATAATCAAGACGGCTGTACTTCGAGCATACGAGTTAGTGCCGGAGGCATATAGGCAAAAATTCCGCGCTCACAGAAAGTTACCTGGCAGTACTTTTGTGGAGTTCGCTCGTGAGAAGGAGTCTCTATTTTTTCGGTGGTGTAAGGCGAGTGACGTGTCTGATTTTAATTCACTGTCTGAGTTACTGTTGCTGGAGGAGTTTAAAGGTAGTCTGTCTGACCGTTTGGCTACATATTTGAATGAGCAAAAAGTGGGTACGTTGGCTCAGGCTGCAGTGCTCTCTGATGAGTTTGTGCTTACTCATAGACAGTCATTTGGTACTTTAAGACAGGAGGATAGAGGTTTTTATCCCTCTGCTCACACTCCAGCTAGGTCACATGTTAGTCCGCCGCAGATCCGCCGCAGTGGCTATGTTGGACAGACTAGTCCGCCCCGCTCAGTGTCTCCCTGCTACAAGGAGGAGCGGGAGTGTTTTTACTGTCATCAAGTGGGCCACGTAATAAGTGACTGTGTTGTTTTGAGACGCAAGGAGCAGTCTCAGACAGATGGACGACCTAAAGCGGTTGGTTTGGTCCAGACAGTGTGTGACATCCCAGGTCCCAGTTACGATCCGTTTATGTCGGACGGGTTGGTCTCACTCAGTGGCAGTGAGTTGGACCAGCGTCCAGTACGCATACTGCAGGATACTGGGGCAGCACAATCATTTATCACATCAGACATGTTGCCATTTTGTGATGAGTCATTGACTGGCTCTAGTGTGTTGGTGCAGGGGATCGGCATGGGCTTTGTGTCGGTGCCCCTCCATCAGATACATTTAACCTGCGGGTTGGCAAAGGGGGTGTTCAAGGTGGGCGTGCGCCCATCATTACCAGTGGGTGGCGTCACCTTTTTATTGGGTAATGACATCGCTGGTGGCAGAGTTATGCCATGTGTTTTGGATCACCCTAATGTTTTGTGCCCTGATGTGTTTGCTCCGTTTCTCCCAGATGTGCCAGTGTGTGCGATCACCCGTGCTCCACAACCTGTAGTTGTGGCGAGTGACAGGGTGACGATTCGACGGGGTACACTAGCCTCTGACGCACCACGGTTACCCAGGACTTGTGGTAAGCTGGTGGTTGCCCAGAGTGAAGACGCTGGGTTGGGCACATGTTCATTTACTGCTCCTGCTCCAGGGTTAGCTGGAAGCAGAGAGGTGGTCAGTTCGGTTGTGAATAAAATTCTGTCAATAGGCGGTCCTTTGTGGCTGTTGAAGCAGCTGATGGGAGAGACTCTTCACAACAAACCTCAGGTGAGGGGTTTGTTGTCTTGTGTGTGCAGGCTTATAAAGTGGCTGCAGGAGGCTAGTGCTGTCTCTGAGGGGGGTCTCTCTGCTGCTCAGCATATTGTAATGCTGCTTTTTGTGCTGTGCTGTGTGGACTTTCTCACATTGTATTGTGTTTTTCTTTGTGAGGAGGAAAGGGGCAGCAGTCTGCCATTGTGCATTTTACCATGAACCGTCCCTCTGTTTTCTTTTTGTGAGGTGCCTTCTCAGACCACGGTCTTAATACTTTTGATGTTGGTGTTGGGACTGCTGTACCCCTGGACATTTTGTGTCAACAGCACCCCTGATCATGTCAAATGCTACCAAGAGAGGTATGAAGAGGCAGAAGGTGATGGTCTGTTTGGTTGGTGGCAGTGGTGGATGTTTTGTTTTGTGTTATGATGTGTGTTCTTTGGGAGAACTGATGGGGTACTTGGGTGTTGTGTTGTCGCCAGCCATGGGCTGACTCTTTATGAGGGGGAGTGTTACGGACGGTGTCCTTATGTGTATATATATGGGAGTAATGTATGTAATCTGTTGTGTATATAGGCATGTTTTGTTTGTTGTTGTCTTGTCTCCCTCTTGTGTCTACATATCCCCAGGTTCCCAGTTGCAGCAGCAGCTGGTCAATCAGCAACTCACCCCGGTGCAGCGGCAGCTGAGACTCGTTCTGCAATCAACATCCACTCTCCCTTCATAATACCCATTGTGTTTCAGTGTTAGTTGGCTCCCTGGTTCGTTTGGTCTGTGGTTGTGGTAATTATACTTGGTCTGTGTCTGTGTGGGAGCTCATCTTTGTGTGGTCTGGTAATAGAGCTGGTGAAGGCTCTGGCACTTTGTGCTATTAGTTAGTTTAGGACTTTGGTATAGTTTTGTGCTGTTTGTGTGTTGTATAGAGCTGTGGCCTGGTTGGCATTAGTTTAGTTATTTGTACATTTCTGTTTTGTTCCTAACTTGTGTATTTCCTCGTCACCCAGCCTATGGTGATTGTTTTGCTTTGTTATTAATCTTTTGTTTCGCACACAAAACAGGGACATTGAGGGCAGGAAGATACCCTGGGGTCTACATCTGCATCACGTAGGAGAACTACTGTTAAAGACACCAGCTTTAGAGTGAGCACCACCACCTGTACTTTGGGGCGTCCGCGCCTGTAAAGGGAGGGGTGGGCTTTTGTTTCCTTTTGATATTATTTGGTGCTCACTGGTAGGTCCTCTTTGCTCTGTGTTGCTGATCCTCATTTGTGTAAAATAAATATTGTTATTTTACAATCTGTCTCTGGTGTTTTGTGTCACTGCACCCTCACCTATTCTGTCTGTGGCCTAGTGTTGCGTCTCCCCACGGGGGCACGTAACAATGACACACAACATTCACGATATCAACCCCTGTGACGTTCGGCCCGCCCTGGCATCTTCCCCCCGGAAAAGCTCAGGACCCTTCGGGGCAATCAGAGTGTATCTGCGACCCGGCAAGCAACGGGTTAACCTGATCCGGTCCGGCGCGACCAGGACGAGTCCCGCGCCCTTGTCACGTCGCCGCCCCTCTCCAGAAGAGGGGGTTAGGTGCACGTGTCAATCAAAACATCACAAGGGGCGCCACCAAGACGGTCAGCGCGCGAACGCACAGCTCCCAGTGGCCTACCCAACGGGCGTGATACCCCCCCGCCAATGTTTGATCTACCCCGGCATTTCCCCCCGGAGATGCATGCGAGTCTTTGAGTCTAACCTATAGTGCGCTGGCGCTCGGTAGAGATAAAAACCTCCTTCCCGGCCGACCGCATAAAAAACGCCGTTTTTATGTTGTTGGACAAACCAGAGCGCACCGGTCCCGAAGGTGGATTCAACCATTGAAAAGCACCCTGGGCCAGCGCTGATACCGGTCTTGTAAGACCAAACGCTGACTTATGAACAGCGTGTATGCTCGTGAAAAACCAGAGAACGGTGACGACGAGAAAAAAGCCACACAACGTCTCTCCCCGCTGTCTGGGACGACCAGCAGGGAGCTGGTCCTGAAAGGCACAGACATGGGTTTCTACATAACGAGCCTGGAAATAAACCACGTAAATTCCGCTCTTTATGTGAGAGGGGAAGACGTCGGCCTTACCCAGAGAGACCTCAACGTGAGTGACACAATCGAAAAAGGGTTATTTAACAGAGTGGAAATGGGCATAACAGCCCAATATACACAACCGTTAAAAGAAAGCAGAGCAGAAGGACCACAGCCTCGACTGCATCGCGTTACCTCTCATTTACAATGTCAGTGGCCTGCAGTGCAGGTCCTATAACTCACGGATACATCTCACGGCCAATAAGAAAACGTGAAGCCTGTGACGTCTTCAATGGCCAGGGATCCCCCAGTCCCACCCACCAATTCGGTGTGGGCTACATAGCTGTCAACATTGGGATTTCAAAATCCGTACAGGTTTTAGCCCCGCCCCTTCTCCTGGCCCCGCCCCCTCAGCCCGCCCCCTCCCACCCGGCCCCGCCCCCTCCCAATGGAGCTGCCTCGTCGTTGCCATCTGCTGGTCAAAACCGGTATTATTTTGTTTTCCTACTGTGTAGAGTGTAAATGCTATAAAAATACAGTAAATTACCTTTTATCAAAATATTAACCATTAAATAAAGGTTGTAATCTGTAAATGCATTTGATTTTACTGTAATTTGACAGTATTTGGAAACCATAGATGCCAGACATTTAGTTTTCTTGCAGCTTTTTTTCTTACAGTCTACAGTCAGTGAATCCTAAATCTCCACTAGGCAACCACTTAGAACATGAAGAACATATTTAGTATAACAGCGAACAGATATAATAACTAATTGTAAGAATTCTGTGTTTAAAACTGTTTTGAAACAGTTTGTACTCTCCACAGAAGAGAGGTGGGGGGGGGGGGGATTTTTGCATCTGAATAGAGCTGCGCCTTAGTTAGCAATCAATCAATGTATTACCAGTGTCTTTATACCTTCATCACTGTAGGCTACATATGGTAAATGGCTGCTTTTTTATATAGCGCTTTTATCCAAAGCGCTTTACAATTTGTTACTTACATATTACCCATTCACACACCGACGGCGGAAGCAACCATGCAAGGTGCCAACCTGCTCATCGGGAGCAATTAGGGGTTAAGTGTCTTGCTCAAGGACACATCGACACGCTGCCCAGGAGGAGCGGGAATCGAACCGGGAACCTCCGGATTGCCAGACGACTGCTCTACCTCCTGAGCCACTGTCGCCCCTATATTATATTAATACGACAACTCAAGAAGAATCAAGAGGTTTATTTGTCACATACAGTGAAATGCAGGTGGTCACGCCCGCATTGATTGTGCAAAATGCAAAAAAATATAGACACAGGATATGCATGATAAAAAAAGACATGCCATGTTCCTGAAAAAGCTATAAAAAATACCTATGGTCATTAATTTAGCAGTGGGAAATGGGAATATCATTTTTGGAACAGTGTGTGTGTGTGTCTATTAAGTCTGTGTAGTATGTCTGTATTGAGCCGTACTGTATTGTACCCATTCTGCAATCTGTTAAATAAAGTTTTCATTCATTCTACAGAGAAAAATGAGATAGAAAAAAAGCCAATGCGATTTTGTGTTTTTCCTCAATATCTCTGCAATGCCTGCGAGTTACCAGTAACTGTATTTGTCATACCATGACAATTCACGACAACTTTTAAAACGGATCAATTTATTTATATGTATAAATCGCATTCAGGAAATTGGGCGTCAGTGAAAGCATGCTATCCGTGGAGGAATGGCAGGAGCAGGAGCAAACGGCTGTTAGTGTTCACCAACCATCACATTTACACATTCCTGCATTTGTATTGTTTTATCCACAGAAGATTTGCAAACCTTTTGTTCCAGAGACAAAAGCCACAGAGTGGGCAATCAAGAGACACTGGCTAAGTTGATTTGATGACACCCTCGGTCCGCGGCCGCCTCGGTGCATCATCTACTCTCTCCCCTGAGCTCTGAGCTCCGGTCGCGTCGCTGTCTTCTTCTGGTCGCAACGGTCTGACTTCCTGTGATAACGGTCCAATCTACACTGCTGCCACCTGTCGTCACGGAGGAGAATTGCACCCATTTTGTAAAAAAAATTAAATAATAATAAGTACAAAATACGTACCAATCCGTACGCCGTAAAGAGGCCGTGCAGAGCTCGAAAAAACAGGAGAATCCCGGTCAAACCGTACACATTGACAGCTATGGTGGGCTACCCCCCCCCCCCCCCTCCTGCGACGAGCGAGGATATACACACGTTGAGGAGACTGACAGGACGAGCCCTGCTTCCAGCAAGAGAGAGGGGCGTTCGACTTTCGAACCACAACCCCCCGGTCCAAAGTCAGTTCTGTAAAGGATAATCATACCCATGGGGGGATTATTCTCCACCCCTCATTAACTACCCCACATTTGATACGAAACAACAAGCAAATGCAGACAGAGACGCGGCCGCCAGCCGTACGGCGTGTCATAAATGAAAGCACATATCCACGTATCCGCTTCACATTCGTACGCCATGTACAACAAACAAAAGTTGCCTCAAAGGAGGGACCCTTAGTCCAACAAATGTATTGGGGGGGGGAAATAACAGAGTGTTAATATACAGCCGGAGCCTCGCGTAAAAAACAAATGTATGGGGCCTCTTTTATGGAAGCACGAAGCGGCGCTTAATAGAGTTGCGTTTTACAATGAAAAGACATGACGAACGAACACAGCAGCCAGCAACCGTGAGCACAGAAAATTGCACCTGTTCAAAAGGTGCGTTTCCCAAAGCCCCACGTTCTCCGTGTCACCAGCGAAATACTTGTCGAGTCATGCCTTTTCACATTAACACGTGAAAAAGTACAGACTGAATGAAAAAGAGAGGGGCAATGCAAGCTAACATAAATAGCAATGTCAATTGCGAATTCAGAGTCTACGCCTGTTTTAAAAGGCATGTTCTCAATGAATCCCAAACTTTCCCACACACAAGAGAACGCCACCCGTCAATTTGAGCTGTTATCTACAGAAAAAACAACAGGCCCTCATGACTCATTTCATACGCGAGCTACCTCAAAATACACAGTGAACAAACCCATGCACGTTAAAAAATCGTCACTCCTTTAGAGGGACCTTTCTCATTTTAACGTATAATATTTTGAGGGCAGAACAGAGGGAGAGAGATGGAAAAAAAACTGCTGCAGTGACAGTACCAGCACAGTGAAACACTACAAGGCACCGTCACCGGCCCTTACCTGAACACGGCCCAGTTCGACTACTGAGTGCCGTGTGCCGTGTCACCGGTCTACCGTCACGAACTCTGAAGAAAAGTCCAGCAGCGTCTCTCCCCATGATTACACCCGCGTCCACTTTATGCAACATCTGTGATGTGCTGGTAAGAGATGCAGGGCCTCAGCATTTCCCGCAGAGACCGGGGGACCTGAACCCCGTGGTTCGCGCGTACCCTTCCTCCTACTGCCGACCACCTCACTCGCCGGGGTCCATTTGATGTTGACGCCGGAGCCGATGCTTCTGAGCTGTACCACACTCATAGCGAACGGCGGAGGCTGGGATAAGGAAATGCCGGTGAAAACCACCCGACCACCAGCCACAGCTGCTCACCGAATGACGGGAGCAAGCAACGACGGGGGGCTTGCGCCGTAAGTCAAACCCCGGAGAACCTCTCACTGAAGAGGGGCGCTCAGCGGCTCTGGCGCGCACCCAGCTCTTACCACAAAGTGGAGTCAGGGAACCTCCGCGGCCCACAGAGGAGGTCGGTGGTGATGTCGTCTTAACTTTTTCTTTAAAGGCAAAAAGAAAAATACAGCAACATAAATGACTAACTAACTAACTAATTTCAACAGCTGAAGAAGGTGCACGTCACGGACTTTTGTGTGTTGAAAGAAGGGAAGGAGCAGGAGTGCGGCCATGCCCCTCGCTTATATTCATGGGCGGATGTGGGCATGACCGGACGGATGTGGTGCATGGCTGCTGAAAGCTTTTCAAAATCATATTTGATATAGGGGAACATTCCAATAGAGCAGAGCGTAAAGCCATACGAAATATAACTATTTTATTGCACTATAAAAATCTGTGATTGTATAGTATCTTAGTACTACTAGTACTTGGTTCTTAATGCTAGTAAGACAACGTTTATGTTGTTTTCAAGAGCAAGGAATATTAACTTTGATGATGTGAGGATATCTACTGTCAGTGGCTCTTGTATAGAGAGAGTCACTGAGTATAAATATCTTGGCCTGTGGCTTGACAAGAAATTAACATTTAAGTTCCATGTGGACAATCTTGCCTCTAAACTGCAACAGAAAATTGGTTTCCTGTACAGAAACAGATCCAATTTTCCTCTATTTAGTAGAAAAAGAATTGTGGAATCAGTCTTCTTATCAGTTTTGGACTATGATGATGTAATTTATAGGCATCAACTATTTTTTTTGTATTTTATTTTTTTATTCTTTTTTTAAACAAACATATAAACAAACATGACAACACACGATAAGATATACAAGCATTAATTAACAGTGCACATCCATTGAAATCACCAATTATGCTATCAGCTTTTTAGCCACTGTGATACCCGATAAAACCAATCTCTTTAGCTGTGGGTGTACTGCACACTCAAAAACATCATTCAGCAGTAATACAGAGGGGTGTACAGGTATATTCAGAGTTAAGAGATTTGATAATTGCTGGGTCACTTCTTTCCAGAATATCTTAACTGGTGGGCAGTCCCAGTACATGTGCATAAATGTCCCCTCGTCCCCATTTGTACATAAGGAGCATTTGGAGTCTTGTTTAAGACCCATTCTGTTCAGTCTTATAGGAGTCAAGTATGTCCTGTGAATATAGTTAAGATTGATTTGTTGATGGTTCGGGTTCCTTGATGTAAATCGAACATTTGCCCAGGCTTCTTGCCAATCAAAATCTTTTTCCAGGTCTGGTATATCCCTCCTCCAGACTGAGTCTAGGTGGAGGGTTTCATACGAGGACGTTAGTAATTGATGATAAAAATCTGAAACAAAACCTCTCGATGTCTCTCTTTCATAGAAGAATTTGTGGTATCTGTGGTGTACAATTGGTATCTTTAATGGAACACCGTGAGCCTTCAAACATAACAATAACTGTGCGTAAAAATAATATGTGGAATCGGTGAGATACAATTTTTTGCGTATTTCTTCATAGCTACAAAAATGTCTGTTTGTTGAAAACATCTCCTAATGAGTGTATGCCTTGCTTTTCCCATATAGGGAATCTTATAGGTCGTTTTCCAATCAAGAGTGCATTGTTATTGAATAAGGGAGTATGATTATGCCATTTATGTGGGTTAGAATATTTTTTTTGTGTTTCACGCCATATCCGGATCGCATGAGTAATTATGGGGCCAAATTTCCGTTCGCATTTCTTAATTGATAATTTGGTGTATGCTATGTCCTTCAGTCTATGTGGAGCTACTATATTTTCTTCTAAATTTCTCCAGGATACTAATGCTTGGGGATCAAACCATGTTGTCAGTGGTCTTAAAGTGTACGCCTTAAAATAGTGGAAAAAATCTGGAAATGCCATACCACCGTCTGCTTTGTTTCTCTGTGCTGTGGATCTTTTTATACGTGGTGGTTTGTTATTCCAAATAAATTTGTATGTGGAGGAGTGTAATTTTTTCCAGTAATCCCCTGGAGGGGGTAACGGTAGCATTGAGCTGAAGAAGTTGATTCTAGGTAGGACGTCCATCTTAATTATTGATACCCGTGCCTGTACTGAGTTTTTAAGTTTTGACCACCTGTCAAGGTCGTCTTTGATTTTGTTTTGGATTTTTATGTAATTGTGCTTCACCGTTTGGCTTATGGTAGGGAATATTTCAACTCCAAAACATCTAAAGTGTTTTACCATAGGTATCTCTTCTGGGAGGGTTATATTTTTTTTGCAGGGGCGTTAAGTGGAAGGAAAGCCGACTTCGGCCAATTTATCTTAAATCCCGATAAATCTCCAAAGTCCTCAATCAACTTGAGCAGATGAGGCAATGTGGTGTTGGGGTTTTGCATGAACAGTATTACGTCGTCCGCATATAAACACATTTTATGTTGTGTGCCCTTGATTACGATTGGTTCTATGGATTGGGATTGTCTTATATATTGTGCTAAAGGCTCTAATGATAGATCGAATAGTCCGGGACTAAGAGGGCAACCCTGTCTAGCTGAGAGTGATACCGGAAATATTCCAGAGGTGATTATACCTGTTGTAATCATTTAGGTCTTTGTATAATACTTTAATCATATCAATGAAACCTTTTCCTAACCCCATCCTTTCTAATACTGCCCATAGATACGACCATTCCAACCTGTCAAAAGCTTTCATTGCATCCAGGGACAGCATCGCCTTAGGTGTGGTGTCGTTCTTGTTAGCATCTAGTACGTGTAGTAATCGTCTTATATTATCAGTGATCAAGCGGCCTCTTATGAAGCCAGTTTGGTCCGGATGAACTAAAGACATCATATGCTTTTGTAGTCTGATGGCTAATACCTTAGAGTACAGTTTGATATCGGTTCCGAGGAGGCTTAAAGGTCTATAACTACCGCACTCGGTGGGGTCTTTGTCTTTTTTAAGGAGGACTGTTATGAGTGCAATATTGTCGTTCTTATGGAAGTTCCCCTCCTTGACTGAGTATAAAATCATATTTAGTAATAAGGGTCCAATTATGTCCCAACAAGAGAGGTACATTTCTGGTGGGATACCGTCTCTTCCAGGAGCCTTACCACTTTGCATTTCGGATATGGCCTTCTTGAGTTCCTCTAGTGTGATCGGTGTTTCTAACTGTTTAGCGTCATCCTCTGAAAGTTTAGGGAGGTTAATTTGATTGAGATATGTGTCCATTTTGTTTTGATCGAAGGTCGTTTCTGATTTATACAAGTTGGAGTAGAATTCTTTGAATGTCGCATTTATTTTTTTAGGGTCTGTAACAAGTCCTTGTTGTGCTTTAATGGTAGTTATATTAACTCTTAATCGCATAGCTAATAGGTGACTTGGTTTGGAACCTTGAGAGTACTGCTGTTGTCTTGCGCTGCGTATTTGTATTTCAGATTGTTGTCTGTATATGGCGTTAATCTCTTTTTTTAGTACATTAACTTGATTTTCCAGTCGAACCGAGTTGTTGCATTGTAAAGAATTAAATAACGTTGAATAAAGCGTTTCCAGTTCAGCCAGTTTTGAGCATCGATTCTTGCGTATTTTGGAGGAAAAGCTATCAGTGAAATCCTTGATCATTCCCTTTACCGACATCCATAATATTCTAGGGTCCTGCACCGAGATCACGTTCCTCCGTAGGAATACTATGTAAGAGCTTCTTTGATTTGTGTAATGAATTCCTTGTTATTAAGCAGCATCGAGTTAAATCGCCATCTTGGGGCTTGGGATGATAGTATACCAAATGTTCCTTTTAGGAGTAAATAACAGTGATCTGATAATGCATTGGGTATAATTTCCACATCATAGTTATCAAATAGTCTCTGGGATGCAAAAACATAATCTATTCTGGATAATGTGTTATGTCTCGCAGATCGACAAGAGTACTTCCGGGTCGTGGGGTTGAGTGATCGCCATAAGTCATTTACACCTGTAATCTTTGACCAATCCTTTAAAGCATTAGATGAATTTTTTTGTTCGTTGGAAAAGGAGGGGTAAGATTTGTCCATCTTTGGATTCCAAATGGCATTAAAATCCGCACCAATTATAAATGAGTATTCGGGAAGGTCTAACATTGCTCTGGTAAGTGTAGTGAATAAACTAACTTCGTACAAATTTGGGGCGTATACCGCTACCAATGCTATTTTCCTGTTCTTGTGTACAATCTTAGCTATAGTTATCCGACCATCTGCATCAGACCATACTCCCTTCAATTCAATATTCAACTTCCGTCTAACGACTATGGCAACTCCACGAGTTCTCGTTCCAAAGGAAGAGTGACTAATGTTATGATATGTGTTGTCCGCTAACGTATCTATGTCTTTCTCTAAAATGTGCGTTTCGCTTAGCAGAGCCACGTCAACCTGTTCTTTTTTCATCAGTGTGAGCACGCTTTTGCGTTTGTGTTGATTATTTATTCCCCCAGTGTTCCAGATCATTATATTCAAACTAGCCATAATCTATACATGTTGTTGTGTAGTTGTTGGTAATGCTTCTGGAGTGCGAAGCTACAATAGATATACATCCAACTATTGAGGTCCCGTTGAGAGCCGAGCTTAAAAACATACATATATACAAATAATAATCCCCTAATTCCCCCTCCCTCCGGGAGTCGTACAGGACTGTGTTCCATAGACACATCCTACGCGTATGACTCCCTCCCTTAAGCCACCGGGTTGCCCAAATTGAGCTTAATAACCCTAATCTTCCTATGCTAATTGCCATAGGATCTAAAACTTTCATTCTAATTCAATAGAATGTCACTTTTGGTCTTGCGCCTTCCCATTAATGTAATAACAATAGTGTGAAAAATGAAAAATATACCTTCATTGTATATTCATTTGAACCTTCTACTAACTTATGTTGGAACCATCAGAAAAAAGAAAAGTGTGGAGAAAAATACTAACACCATAAAAAAGTGAGAATTAAAATAAAACTCAACAGAGAAAAAATAAGTAAGAAAAAAAATATATATATATATTTTTAGAGCTAAATTATGCAAATCCCTAAAGCAGTGGAGTAATTGTTTAAAATATTAGAATAACCTTGTCATGCTTATACCTTTAGATGTGGCTGATGTTTTTAAAACCTTATTGAGCTTCCGTCACTGGATCATATGCATATAAATACCGGATGTTAAAGTTACAGGCCTTCATTGTATGATTGCAGTATATTCTAGAAGGTTGTAGAATAACCTTGTAAATCCGTAAACACTGCTGTTATGTTCCAGAATAATCTTCCTACCCAGGAGTTGTGACCTACTAGTGTTTTCCAGCATATTCCATTGTGCCCCGAGTAGTCGAGAGAAGAGTCCAGAATATTCCAGAGTGTTCCCAATGTCAATATTGGATTATTGCCTCCTCAGAGACCAGAAGTCTATAAATATAATGCCAATCGATCCGTATTAAACACTTTGTGCCTCAGTGTTGCCAACATGCATAACAGCTGTTGCTTTTGTTGAGCCGTGGTAAAGTCATTCTAATAAAAATAATAAAATACAAAGAGTAAAAAAATTGAGAAAAAGAGAGAGATGATCAGATATCTTCTGATTCGAGCCTATGTTGCGACCGGCCCCGGGGAACCAGTTTCATATTTCTTCATGTATTCATCTGCGTCTTTAGGCGAGTGTAATCCGAGCCTATTACCATTTTCCCCCAAGATGGATAGGAGGGCCGGGTACCTAAGGCTTGGCTTAAGATTTCTCTTGTATAATCTCTGCAGCACATCCTTGTAGGGGACACGTAGAGCAATGGCCTCCTTGCATAGATCCTCGTAGAAAAACACTGGTTTGTCACCATATTTCAGTTTCCCCCATTGATTGCGTGCCCCTCTGATGATCGCATCTCTTATTTCTGTCTTGCGCAGAGTAGCAATGATAACCCTCGGCCCGCTGCCTTTTTGGTCTCGTGTACCGACTCTGTAACATTGGTCCACTAACGGCGCTGTGGGTAGGATATGTGTACCTAGAATTCCTGCTAACACAGTTGGAAATAAGTCATCTGTGCAATTGACTGATTCATCCAATCCCACAATACGGATATTATTTCTACGGTAGTAGCGTTCGATCTCGAGCCGCCTCTCCATTGCTTCCTTTTCGATGTCTTGTATTTTCTTCAGAAGCGCTTTTTCCACCTGTTTTATCTCCTCCGCTACCTCTGTGAATCCATCGTTAACAGTCTTCTCGTTCTCTTGTACTTTCAATGTAATTCCTAGCACCGTGTTCTCCACTGCAGTGATTCGCCCGGCCTGTTCCGCGGCCGCTTTTATAACCTCTTCGAATTTAGCATCGATGTGTACTTTGAATTCGTCGATGTGTAATTTGAAAGCGTCCATCTGATCCTTTATCAGGCTAGTCAGAGACCTGAAATCGGGTTGTGTAACTTCCCTGTTTGTATCAGTTGAGGTTGTAGGAGCATTGGGGAACACGGTGGATTTAACAGACATTTTCTTCTCAAATTCAACTGCTTTCTCTCTCACGGTGTTTGTCCCCGTCGTTACCGTTATATCGTCGACTGCTGTCACCCTCTCGGGGCTAGTCGTCTTCGGTCCCGGTATGTTATCCGCTACAGTCTCCCCGACGGGGCTAGTCAACAACGGTGCTGTTGTACTGGCGGCTGCTGTATCATGAGAGCGTGTCATGACTTGCGCCGTTGTACTGTCTGTTCCGAGTTTCTTTCCACTCTTTTTCTTGTCCTTAGGTTCCATGTTGAATCTTTATTTCTTTTGATATAGTTAGTAGAAGGTCTTATTTAATATATACGATGTGGTTTAATTTCATTAGTGTTGTTCAAATAAGGTTTTTAAACTAAATTAACGTTGACGGGAGCGGAGCTGTAACCAAACGCGCCTGCTACATATTGCTGTCAAAACGGAAGAATCAACTCTTAAACCTCTGGATTCTGCATATCACTCAGCTCTCAGATTTATAACTGGTGACAGATATGATACTCACCATTGTGTCCTGTATGATAGGGTGGGTTGGCCTTCTCTTGCAGAAAGGCGCAACAAACACTGGTATTTATTTATTTATTTTTAAAGCCCTTATTGGTAAACAACCTGTTTATATCTCCTCACGGTTAGATTGGAATATTGGAACCTATTCAACTCGAGCGAATGACTGGATGGTTCTTAGGGTTCCTCAAATTTGTTCTGAGCTAGGGAAGTCAGCCTTTTCCTTTGATGCCTCTAACTCATGGAATGTCCTTCAACTCACGCTGAAATTGGAGGTTCTCCTTGGAATGTTTAAACGTATGATTTCAGACCATTGTTTGACTACATGTAACTGTTTTAGTTGATCTTTTTTAATTATTTTTAAAAGTTTTAAATTTTTTACTCTGGTGTTTAAATTTCTGTGAATATTGTTTTTATTATGTACTGTACAATCGTCGTTTCTGTAAATGAGGGAAACCTCAGATGCTTACGATTTTAAATAAAGGTTGAAATGAAAATGTCTGCACTTTATGTGCTCATTTCATCATTCATGTCTTTTCTATTCTACTAAAACTGAATCAAACCATTAACAAGGTGGCCTGTTGGGATGTTAGATCCTAATGTGAAAAACTGTGATATTATATGTCTGCTCATTTTACCCTTGCTATTATTTTACAATCAATCAGGAGTGTGTCTTTGGTAGTATTTCAGGAAGAGACCAGGGCATCATGGATTGACTCAACATTGTCCCACAGCAACCTTCTACCTAGAGTATTAAAAGTAAACTTTTCAGAAAACCATTCATGTATTTTCATCATCAAGACATTAAAATGTTTCCATTACAGAAAAAAAAATATATACAAGCTTTCTGTGTGACATGCTGGTAATTTGTAAAATAAAAGATACAAGCTCTCTGTGTGACATGCTGATGATTTAAAATAAAATATATAAGCTGTCTGTGTGACATGCTGGTAATTTGTAAAATAAAAGATACAAGCTTTCTGTGTGACATGCTGAAGATTTGTAAAATAAAAGATACAAGCTTTCTGTGTGGCATGCTGGTGATTTACAAGCTTTCTGTGTGACATGCTGACGATTACAAGCTTTCTGTGTGACATGCTGATGATTTACAAGCTTTCTGTGTGACATTCTGATGATTTACAAGCTTTCTGTGTGACATGCTGATGATTTACAAGCTTTCTGTGTGACATGCTGATGATTTACAAGCTTTCTGTGTGACATGCTGATGATTTACAAGCTTTCTGTGTGACATGCTGATGATTTACAAGCGTTCTGTGTGGCATATGTTGGTTGGTTTGCAACAGTGTGTGCAACACGTTGTGTGTTGCATGGTGTCAAAGACATAGCGGGTTGCAAGGACCTTCAAAGGGCAACCTTTAAATGTGTGTGTGTGAGAGAGAGAGAGAGAAAGAGAGAGAGAGAGAGAGAGAGAGAGAGATAGAGAGAGAGAGAGAGAGAGAGAGAGAGAGAGAGAGAGAGAGCGAAAGTGTGTGAGTTTGTATGTGTGTATCAGTGTGTATGTGCATGTTTGTATTTGCGTGTGTATATGTGTGTTTGTATCTGTGTGTGTGTGTGTTTATATTTGTGTGTGTGTGTTTGTATGTATTTGTGTGTGTATGTGTGTGTGTACGTGTGTATGTGTGTGTGTTTGTATTTGTGTGTGTGTGGATGTGTGTTTGTATTTGTGTCTGTGTGAATGTGTATTTGTGTGTGTGTGTGTGTGTGTGTGTGTGTGTGTGTGTGTGTGTGTGTGTGTGTGTGTGTGTGTGTGTGTGTGTGTGTGTGTGTGTGTGTGTGTGTGTGTGTGTGTGTGTGTGTGTGTGTGTATGTATGGATGTGGGTTGTGTGTTTTTATTTATTTATTATTTGATCAGGGACAGTGCATATCAATTTATATAATTTAAACATTTTCATAAAAATGAAAAACTGTAAATATGCCAACGATTCACTCACTAAGCATTCATGCATCTATAAAAACATAGTGTACAGGGACAAATCAAAGCCCATACATGGTCAAGCACTGTATAGGCAGGCACACATACAGTATACACAATCAGGACAGTCAGGCTAGTGGGCAAGCATACAGGGGTTGGGCAGCTGGACTGTGTGTATGTACGTGTGTTTATATTTGTGCGTGTGTTTGTATTTGTGTGTGTATCTGTCTGTGTTTGTGTTTGTGTGTGTGTTTGTATATGTGTGTGTATCTGTCTGTGTTTGTGTTTGTGTGTGTGTTTGTATTTGTGTGTGTATTTGTATTTGTGTGTGTGTGTGTTTGTATTTCTGTGCGTGTGTTTGTATTTGTGTGTGTGTATGTATGTGTGTGTGTGTGTGTATGTACGTGTTTGTATGTGTGTGTGTGTGTGTGTGTGTATGTGTGTGTGTATGTGTGTGTTTGTATGTGTGTGTGTGTATGTGTGTGTTGCTTCCCCACTCTTCACCTGTAACAGTTGTTGCTGAATTTGTTGTAGCTGGAGAAGGCGATCAGAACACCGAACCCCACCCCCAATGAGAAGCAGATCTGTGTCGCTGCGTCGATCCAGACCTGCAGGACAACAAATCAAGCCCGCCAGTGTGAAGCGGGTGAACAAAAGACACGGCAGGGAAAGAAGCCATTATTAGGGATAATTGCAGGAAACTCATTCAACGGCAGAAGATGAAAGACACTTGTGAATACGGGGTAGTCATTTTGCAAATTGCTGCTCCATGCATGTGTCTAATCTAATTCTCAAATTACCTACGTGCCTCTCTCTCTCTCTCTCTTCCCATAATATATCATGATGTCTTTCTCTATCTTGCTTTCTCTGTCTCACTGCTTTCCCTCTCTCTTTCTATTTCTCTCTCTCTCTCTCTTCCCATATATCATGATGTCTTTCTCTATCTTGCTTTCTCTGTCTCACTGCTTTCTCTCTCTCTCTCTATTATATCATGATGTCTTTCTCTATCTTGCTTTCTCTGTCTCACTGCTTTCTCTCTCTCTCTCTCTCTCTCTCGCTCTCTCTCTCTCTCTCTCTTTCTCTCTCTCTCTCTCTCTCTCTCTCTCTCTCTCTCTCTCTCACTCTCTCTCCCAGTATATTGAGTGCCGTCTATCACAGAGATCCATACTGCTTGTTGAGATGAATGTGGATATTTCCGCCAATTAAGACGGAAATAATAGGACCTGGTTATGTAACTGTCGAAGGTGACAGATTATTCAGTTTTTTTCTAAGACTGTGTGAACGGCCATTTTGTGTGAACGGCTTACTGAGAACATTGACATTGACAGTGATTGCTAGATGAGAGGCAGCTTGACTTTGAACTCGGCGCTTCCCTTTTAAAAGTCCAATTCCCCCTCCCGTTTTTAATCTCTCCCCGTGGTTTGTATCTGTCCTTCCCCGTTCTCTTTGTTGTTTAGACTGAGAGCTAGTGTAAATATTAGCAGGCAGCCTGTTTTTAGCTTCCCCTTTTGTGGGGAACAAACATTTTATGTGTACCTCAGTGGCCTACGGCGTGTGGGCGTGCTAGTAGAATGTAGCGATTTTGAAAGGGCGGCTGGGTAGCGCAGTGGAGAATGCACTCGCCTACCACCGCAGAGACTCTGGGATCAAATCCAGCTGTCAGCGGTACCTCCGGCGTGGTCAGTCGTCCCTACTAACACAATTGGCAGTGTTAGCGGGTGGGAAGCCAGTGTGGTATGTGTCCTGGTTGTTGTAAACTGCAGTTCCTACTGGTCGGTCGGGGCGCCTGTTCAGCAGGGAGGGGATCGGGTGGAAATAGCATGAACCCCAGTGAGAGTCCTCGCTGTCAGGTGAAAAGAAGCGGCTGGCTGACTCCACATGTATCGGAGGAGGCATGTGGTAGTTCTACACCCTCCCTAGGCCAACAGTGGGGCAATGCGTGCAACGACCAGGAAGGGAATTGGCATAACGACTAAATTGGGATGGGAGCAAAATACAGAAAAAAGTGAAAAAATATATATATATATACAGTATTGTAGCAACCTGAATATGTCTGGCTATTATTCAGGGTGGCTAACATAATCTTTTGCATTCCCTGTGTTCACAAGGACGTTGTAACCAGTTGACCGCTCTTGATCATCCCTCCTGGACATGGACAATTAACGTGCGGAGATTGCTGCATCTTTGATTCCCTCCTTCAAAACATTGGCGTTTGTTTCATATCGAGACAGTACTACAGGTGCCGGCAGGCGGCGGTGGTGGTCGCTGGGAAGGAAGGACATCAGACGAGGAAGAAGGAGGTCAACGCCACAGAGGAGAGAGGACGTCTATCCGAGGAGCACCAGAGGAGCGAGCGTGCGAGGAATAGACTCAGCTACAAAACGGGTTATTCCAGAAATACATGCGGTAGTTGAGCGTTTGATTAATGCGCCGGATAAAGGAATAGACTCAGCTACAAAACTGGTTATTCCAGAAATATCTGCGGTAGCCTAGCGTTTGGTTCATGGGCCAGAGACACTGTGAAGGCTTCACCAGGCGAGCAGAGCCGAAGACCAGGTGGTAGGCGTTGGCCACCTTGCGTTAGCTGTGTATATAGGCGTCATAGTAGGAGGGTTCAATACGACCCACAGTTTAGCTGTGTTTAGGCGAGCACCACAGTTTAGCACGCGCGACGGCTCCCCTCTTCAGCCCAGCAGAGGACGCCACTACACTGCACGCTTCTCCAGCCTCTTCAAGCCGTTGCCAGCAGCACCTGCCCCAGCATCCACTCCGCCCCGCTGGCTGTTATCGCGGGATCTCCATCGGCCATCTTAGCATCCGGACTAGCGGTGCTGAGTTTGGGCCCACCATCTTGGATAAGTAGCGGCGCTCTGAGTGTTGAAAACGTGTTCGGTAGACAGTACACTGTGGGGAGCAAGCTCTATACGAGTGAAGATAAACAGTGCTTTGAATGCACACTGGAGAGCAGTGTAAAGGGGCGCCCCAACCATTTCAAGCCGGCTCTAGATAGGAGTTTATTTGCTAAATGTGGGCCCACTGTTAATTTCTTTTGAGTGTAATAATATGTGTGTTCCTTTATAAAATTCCCATTCAGTAACCCCTTTTATCCCTTCCCTTTTCCTCCCCTCTCTCCCCACCAGTGGAGGTTTCTCTATGACAACACGTGAAACACAAATTCACTCATAATTCATAATTATTATTAATTTACACACACATATATATATATATATATATATATATATATTTATATATATATATATATATAATTATATATTTTTTTAAATTATTATTATTATTATTTTTTATTAGAAATGTTTTCCGCTGTAAAAGAAATTCCAGTAAATTCTTTTTTGGAACAGTATATATAAACCCTTAAAGGGAAGGTCTTGTTACTGTGTCTAGCCTAGTGTGGGAAGAGCTTTGCTCATGGTTATGTAAGCGGGAAGAGCTTTGCTCATGGTTGTGTAAGCGGGAAGAGCTTTGCTCATGGTTGTGTAAGCGGGAAGAGCTTTGCTCATGGGGCCTTTTGATAACAATATAATGGCTGTAGTTGTGTTGAGAACCAGATCAATGCTTCACTAAACAAATACTGAATGGGAGCACTGTGTGTGTGTCTGTTACTGAGTCTGTTGTCTTAACCATTTTCTGCCTGGGTTAATGCTCATATATATATATATATATATATATATATATATATATATATATATATATATATATATATATATATAATTATATATTTTTTTAAATTATTATTATTTTTTATTAGAAATGTTTTCCGCTGTAAAAAAAAAGCCAGTAAATTCTTTTTTTCTTCAAAAATGGCCAAAAGTGACAGCTCTGAGCTCTTTGGTCAGGGCTGCAGTCAGTCATGGCTAGCTGTCAATCACTAAGTGAAACTTTCACTGCACAGGCAGTTCTTTTCATTCTATTATCCAATCAAAATAGGCTATTTGAGTCATCTAAGCACTACCTGTGCAGATTTGCCTCAGCCACCCACGAACGCGGGTTGAATGATTGACAACCTTCAAATCCAATCAGAGATTGCTGCATTGCACACAGTCAAAACAGTCCAGCTGCAGTTCCGTAGGTTAGGTTTAGCTGGGGCCAATCTCAAGTTTCTCAAGTTTCTTTATTAGTTGTCATACAGAAGTACAGAATACTTTTATACAAAATGTAACAGAAAGAAGCATTTTGTATAAAAGTATTCTGTACTTCTGTATGACAACTAATAAAGAAACTTGAGAAACTTGAGATTGGCCCCAGCTAAACCTAACCTACGGAACTGCAGCTGGACTGTTTTGACTGTGTGCAAGGCAGCATTGAAAGAGCAAGCTAGTAGTAGTTTAGTAAGCTGTACAGCTGTAACAACACAGTAGGCTAAATTAAACTTTGCGCCAACATTAGGACCGAAGTATAAACCAGCAACTGAGCAACATGAAGAAGTGGACTTATGCATCTGGATCAGAAAAAAAGTTGTGGATGAAAAAGTAAGTACAGTGTTTGTAAAAGCTTGTATGCTAACAGTAGCTAGCCAATTTGTTAGCTACCTTTTAGCTTAGCCTACATCACAATGATGATCACCAAGCTAACTTACTGTACACAGTAGGGCTGGGCAATTAATCAAAACAGAATCGCGATATCGATTCATATACCTATGCAGTCTAATTTCTAAGTTATGACGATTTTTCTTTTATTAAAAAAAATTATAATTATTTTTTCTTTTTTTAACTTTTTAAATGATTTTATATGGGTTGAACATGATTTGTGGAACTCCCTCTGGTGTTGTGGTCGTGGTATTCACTGACCTTTGGGAAGTATTTCGACATGCATCTTAGTGGTGTAGTGTATCTTGTAGACCAGGCCCATTGCAAGTTGCTGTACTCTGTCGTCTACTCTAAGCCATCCTAGGTTGTCAAAGTGGGCAGGGGTGAGGTGGGTTTTAGGAGTAAGGTCAAGCAGTAGTCTGACCAGTTTGTTTTGTGATGTTTGTAATCTTGTTTTTAGTGCCTTTGAGGTGCTTTGGTACCATGAGGTGCAAGCATAGTCGTAGTACCCTTGAATGAGTGCTCTTGTTAGAGTCTTCAAGGTATTCTTGTTTACCAGAGAGGAGATCCGGTACAGGAATCTAGTTCGTTGGTTGACTTAGTTTTATTACATTGGATCCCATTTTGTCACAGGAAAGATTTGCCTCTATAGGATGGAACCCAGGTAGGTAATTTCATCTTTCCTTTTAAGATAAGATATTCCTTTATTGATCCCCTTGGGGAAATTCAGGCATCATAGCAGCATGGGGGAAGGGGGGGGGGGTGTACAGGTAGTGAAAACAACACAAGCAGTGTAAACAAATAGGTCAATATAATTTACTATCTAACTAACTGAAATATATTTTCACAGTGTCACATAAGGTGCAGTATGCATAAGGTAGTGTTATAATTGACTATCTAACTAACTGAAATATACATTATTCATTATTCACAGTATCACAGTATCCACATAAGGTGCAGTATGCATAAGGTAGTGTTATTGTCCTACTTGGGTTCCTATTAGTTCTAGGTCGATGTCTGGCAGCAGTCCCTGCCCACTGTTGTGGAGCCTGATGGCCACTGGTATGAAGGACTGTCCGAGGCGGTTAGTTGAGTGTCGGGGGGGTATGAGTCTGTGGCTTCCTTGTCACCTTCACCTAATATGTTTTGATCTGGTCAGGTGCGCTGTCACCTAATATGTTTTGATCTGATCAGGTGCGCTGTCACCTAATATGTTTTGATCTGGTCAGGTGCGCTGTCACCTAATATGATTTCATCTGGTCAGGTGCGCTGTCACCTAATGTTAATATGTTTTCATCTGTGTCCACTGACCACTGACACACAGTGGGGGATGTTTTAAAAATATAATTTAGTATATAATATAATAATTTGTGCTTCACCTAAAAATGTGGTCAGCAGCCTCCACTGCTCCCCACCTATGGAGTAGTGGAACAGTATATATAAACCCTTAAAGGGAAGGTCTTGTTACTGTGTCTAGCCTAGTGTGGGAAGAGCTTTGCTCATGGTTGTGTACGCGGGAAGAGCTTTGCTCATGGTTGTGTAAGCGGGAGGAGCTTTGCTCATGGGGCCTTTTGATAACAATATAATGGCTGTAGTTGTGTTGAGAACCAGATCAATGCTTCACTAAACAAATACTGAATGGGAGCACTGTGTGTGTGTCTGTTACTGAGTCTGTTGTCTTAACCATTTTCTGCCTGGGTAATGCTCATCATTATTTAACCCTTCCCCACCCCTGTCTCTAGTTCATGGTTAAAGGTCTCTACAGGTCATTAAGGAAGGGTACTGCTTTGGGGAGCGAAAACGTTATCCATCTTACTGCCATCAGGTGAATTATTGGGGGAAGTGGGGGTGTGTGGGGAGCTACTGCTGATCGCCCTGGAGGGCCTGAAGGACCAGAGTACCATCCCTAGGTCAGTGAATCCTAGGCCCCATCCGCTCCTGCTGCTCGACCTCCATTTCGACATTCCTGGCCTACAGTCGGGGATCCAGCTAGACTCTGCTCTGCTGCATCCCGCTACCAGGTGTACAACCACTCCCATAAAGCAGGGATAATCCACCCTGCTACAATATATATAAAAAAATTAAAGAATGTATGTGTGTGTTCTACCTATGGTGAAGTGACTGTAACGGTGATGCCAATACTTAACACTAAGTACTAACCCCTGCTGCTCAAGTAGTGAGAGCCATATCGTAGGTATTCCATGGTAACCCCCTGTACTGTTACCGCCTATCTGCCAGAGGGCCAACAGCGCCCAACCGACAGGGGAGAAGATTGGTTGCTCCCCCTCCGACTGTAAAAAGGGCCATTTTCCAGTTTCTTGTGTTCCACATGTAATAATCTTTTTTGCACTGGTTGTGTCTGTCCACTCTGTCTGGGAAGTGGAACCTACTACTCTCTTTACTTCCAGGTCGAGCTGCGACATAACCAGTAGTTATAGGTAGGAAACAGTTCAGTTTTACACAAACTATTTTCTCATGGTGTTTAGTGAAAGGCCTTTCAAATAGCATTTGAATCTTCATGTGACACAGACTAAACCTGCCCATTGAAACTAGTGTAATTGCAATGATTTCCCCCACCTTTTCAGTGGTGCTGTATGCTAAGGGACAATGTATCAGTAGTTTTTCACTCTCTGTGGTTATGCCACAAAAATTACAATGTTAAAGGCCCCATGAAACGGCTAGCAGAATGCTATTTGATTCCACATATGTATGTGTTTCCTGTAAAAACAGGAAGCTAGGAAGGGACTTGTCGTGGATATTGATTGGCATTTATAGTAGCCAATAGTGCTGAATGTGCATTATGGTCAACCCAATAGCTAGCAAGCTAATGTTAGCAACATAGGTTAGCAACATTATGCAACATTAGTAACGTTAGCTAGCAAGCTAATGTTAGCAACATAGGTTAGCAACATTACGCAACATTAGTAAGGTTAGCTAGCAAGCTAATGTTAGCAACATATGTTAGCAACATTACGCAACATTAGTAATGTTAGCTAGCAAGCTAACATTGAACATTTGTTCAATTTTGTTAAAGAGGCAGAGTGCTGCTCAGTTACAATGTTCTGTAAATGTCATTCTAGAAAGCATGTCATACGCCCCTGTGTGCTGGGTACACATCACATTTATTTTCCGTTTTGCAGGAAATTACAAACATCTATTTTGATTTCATGGGGCCTTTAATGATTGAAACGTCTTTACTATATCTATTTTTCAGGCCTACTGTCACTGAAGCCAGAGTACAGCAACTTGCAATGGGCCTGGTCTAGTTTAATCATAACAAATGCATGCTCATCTGATCATCTTGCTGTTGTGTTTACCTTATCTCTGTCACTCCCCACACCCAAATCCCCTCCCCCTGCACGTCTCTCTCGCAACATTAACCCCTCGACTGCCAGTAAGTTCTCCACTGCCTTCATAGCTGCCCCTAACACCTGCACTATTGAAGCCTCTCCCTCCCATCTTAGCACTGAAGAGCTTACATCCCTTTTCAACACCACCTGCCTCTCCACTCTAGACTCTGTAGCCCCCCTTAGACAGAAAAAAACCTAAGCCTAAGGGGCAGCCCTGGCTCAATGATAACACCAGAGACCAGAGAAAAGAGTATAGGAAGGCAGAGCGGAAGTGGAAACGTGACAAACTTCAAGTCTCACTTGAAATGCTTAGGGACAGTCGCATTAACTACCAGCTAGCGGTTAAAGCGGCGAGAATCACATATTTTTCTGACCTCATCAACAACTCCCACAACCCCAGGACCCTGTTCACTACCATCAACTCTCTCATTAGCCCCCCCCCAGTACCTGGATGGATGTGTCCTCAACTAAGTGTGAGGAATTCTCAAATGTTTTCACCACCAAAGTTGAGGATATCAGAAGGAACATCTCACCCCCCACACGTAACTTAGCTGTCCCTCTGGTCTGCTCATCCACACTGACCTGCTTTCAGCCCATCAGTCTACCGTACTCACCCTCACAGAGATAGTTTCCTCTATGAAACCTGCGACCTGCCCCCTTGACACTGTTCCCACTGCTCTCCTGAAACAGGTTTTTCACACAACCGGTCCCAGCATCCTCTCCATTATTAACAGCTCCCTGGCAACTGGTACTGTTCCATCCTGCTTTTTTCATCCCCTATTGAAAAAACCAAACCTTGACCCCACCCAGCACAGTAATTACAGGCCCATTTCCAAGCTTCCTTTTCTGTCAAAAATACTCAAAAAGGTTGTTCTGTGCCAATTGTCTCCCTACCTGCACCAGAACAGCATCCTGGAGACATTTCAGTCAGGGTTCAGGACTGGCCATAGCACAGAATCAGCCCTCCTTAAAGTGTCAAATGACCTACTCCTCGCCACTGACAACCATGACTGCTCTGTTTTAATGCTGCTTGACCTCAGCGCAGCTTTCGACACTGTTGATCACACCATTCTATTAGATCGTCTCCAACATGGGGTCGGTGTCAGTGGCACTGCACTAGCATGGTTCCCCTCCTATCTCACAAATAGAAGCTTTGCTGTCAACATCGCCAACTGCTTCTCCCCCTCAACCTCCCTCTCTTGTGGGGTCCTGCAAGGGTCCATCCTTGGCCCGATCCTGTTCTCTCTTTACCTGCTACCCCTTGGTCCAATCATTCAGAAGCACAACATCTCTTTTCACTGTTATGCTGACGACACACAGCTTTACGTTTCCCTGAAACCTAACAACCAGTCTCTACTTAACAGTCTCATGTCCTGCCTGGATGACGTTATTAATTAATCCTCTTCGGTCCCCCAGACGCTGTCACCACCCTTACCAACAGCCTTGGCAACCTGTCCTCCCTGGTTATGTCAAGAACCTAGGTGTCATTTTTTATCCACAATTTTAATTCGACAGACAAGTGAACTCAGTGGTAAAGGCATGTTTTTTCCAACTACGCACCATTGCCAAACTCAAAGGCCTTCTCTCCCCTGCATGAGTGAGAAATATTATGTTTGGGGTCCCTCATAGGGGGAATGTGAGATCAGATGGGCGAATCAGCTGCCGCCTCTAGCCTCATCGAGAAGAACGGGTCCCAGATTTTTGAAAACCTTTTAAGTGAATCGGTTCTCAGGAACCTTAGTCTCTCCATCCATATGACAGAGGTCATGTCCGCCATCCACAGTTGGAAAGAAGGTGCTGAGGAGGACTTCCACTCCTTCAGTATTTGTTTTTTAGCAACCGTTGTCCCCAGTATCAAAGATTGTTGCACAGCTGTAGGAAAGCTCAGAGAGGACTCAGAGCAGCCGAAGATGGCGAGCTCTGCCCCCGGCTGTAGAGTTATCTTGTAGGCCTTAGAGTACCAGTCAAATATTTTGGCCCAGAATCCTGTTAGTGAAGGGCAAAACCAGAAGGCATGAGAAAGTGTACCCTCTGATACCTGGCACCTGTCACACAGTGGTGAAACAGAGGGGTAGATATTGTGCAATCTATGCTTGGAGTAGTGGAGACGATGCACAACTTTAAATTGGATCAGCTGGTGTCTACTATTGACTGAGCCAAGTTGTACTATAGACAGACTCCTATCCCATACAATATCAGATAGATCAATACCGAGTTCCTCCTGCCATTGTTCTTTAATCTTCTCAGTAGAGGACATACAAACCTAGAGATGAGGTGCTTGGAGTGGGGAGGGCTCAACAATATATCAAAGAAAGAATGTTCAATTGGGAGCTCTTTGAAAGCCTGAACTTTGGATCTAACATAATTTCTGAGCCAGTTGGTGCCGGGCAACTCAAACTTCCTCTTTAGTAGATCGAAGGATGCAAAGTGACCGTCTATGTATAAGGCCTTAATGGAAGCTAGCCCCTTCCCACTCCAGGCAAGGTAACCCCTGTCTGTCCATGGAGCCGAAAAAGAGTGATTAAAACAGATTGGTGCATGGATAGAAACAGCTGGTAGGCTCAAAGCACCCCTGATTTGATTTTAAATTCTGACAGAGTTTTCCACAACAAAACTTAGTTTCAAGCTTCTTAAGATCCCGGGTACCCCTGGTTTGACAAATAGCATAGCTGGCAAGGATGAGTTAACAAGGGAATTAGCCTCCATTCTCAGCCACAAGGGGGCCCCAGGAGTCAATTCACCTGTTGTCCCCTGCCGCCAGTACATCAGAGCCCTTACATTGGCAGCCCAGTAGTAGTGCCTAAATACTGGCAAGGCCAGCCCTCCCTCAGATTTAGGTTTTTGCAAGTGCATTTTTGAGATTCTGTGATTCTTATAATTCCAGATGTAAGACAGAATTACAGAGTCCAGTTCTTTGAAAAAAGACTTTGTGAGAAAGATGGGAAGATTTTGACAAAGGTATAGGAATCTGGGGAGAGAAACCATCTTGACAGAGTTTATGCGACCTATCATGGAGAGGGGTAGCACTTTCCAATTGTCAATGCATTGTTTTAGCCTTGAAACATAGTCGGCAAAGTTCAATTTAAATATTAATTTAGGATCTTTGGGTATGGTCAGACCAAGATAGGTGAGGCGATCTTTTGCCAATTTGAATGGGAGATTTTCCAAGAAACCGGGAGTGAAGGTGTCAGAAAGAGGCATAAAGTCACTCTTTGTCCAGTTAATTGTCTATCCGGATAGCTCACCGAAAGAGGTAATTAATTCTAAAAGAGGGGGAATCGATATCTCTGAATTGTGTAGGTATAATATTACATCGTCAGCATACAAGCTGATGCGTGTCTCGACGCCTCCAACTTTCAAGCCTACAAGACTTGGGTGACTGCGTATTTTTAGGGCAAGGGGTTCGAGCGCGACGGCGAACAGCACCGGCGAAAGAGGGCAACCCTGCTGGACAGAGCGGAGCAGTGGAAATCTGGTTGACTTCTCCCCGTTGGTTATAACTGAACATGTTGGACTGGCATATATGAGCTTTACCCAGGATATAAATGTATCACCAAACCCGAATCTATGCAGTGACTCAAACATATAAGGCCACTCAACCTGATCGAACGCCTTCTGTGCGTCAAGTGATAAAATCGCAGCACCCCTGGTCCGACTATGACCAGCATACATGGTGTTGAGGAGGCGTCTGACATTGAAGAAGGAAAATCTATTCGGGATGAACCCTGTTTGGTCAGGGTGAATGATGGTTGACAGGTGTTTATTTAGTCGAACAGCCAGCATTTTAGTAATTACCTTTCTGTCGAAATTTTGGAGTGCTATGGGTCTGAAGCTGGCCGGGTCTACTTCCTCCTTCCCCTTTTTTAATATGAGGGCAATATTAGCTTCGTATAATGTTTTGGGTAGGACTCCGTCCTTCTCAGAACTGGATATCATTCTGAGGAGGAGTGGTGCGAGAATGTCACAGAATATATATTTTTTTTTATCTACTTTTTCTCCCCATTTTCAATTTTTTCTCCCTTCCCCAATTTCGTATTGTCCAATTCTACCCTCCCCTGTCTCGAACGTTGTTAGGCCATGCCTCCCACAAGCCGGCTGCAATGTGGACGAAGCCTTGCATCACGTGTCCCCTCCGGTACACGATGAGGCAGCCGTCGCATCTTTTCACCTGCACAGCGCGATCTCTCAGCGGCGAGGGTCTGCATGGGAGGGACACGCCGCCCCTGTTGCTTCCTGATTCTGCTGCGCAGGCGCACAAACCGACCTGTAGGAGTCGCTGTCCACAACGTCCGATCCCCACCCACCAGCTTCCCACCCCCTAATACTGCCAATTGTGGGAGCTCCAGTAGCTCACCACGTACCGCGAGTGCTATTTCAGCGCCGTGGACAACCGTGCTCGTCACGGATCTGGGGCTGAGCGCGTTCGAATCCCGGACGGCAGCCGTGCCTTTCCCAGAGTGTCTTCCCCCCCATCTGAACCCTTTCAGCCTGCTTCTGTCGGTCGAACTTGACCAAGTATGAATGCGATGAAAAAGCGATAAACGCTAAAAAGAACCAGCTGACTGGTCAAAGTAAAAAAAAATAAAATACTGCCAATTGTATTAGTATGAACGACCAGCCAAGCTGGTAGCAACGGCGAGAGCTGGGCTCAAACCCAGCATCTCCTGCATTGGTGGCGAGCGCCTTGCCCACTGCGCCACCTAGCCGTCCAGAATGTCACAGAATTTATTGTAAAATTCAGCACTGTATCCATCTGGCCCAGCTGCTTTACCTGATGAGAATGATTTAATGGTTGAAGTTATTTCTCCCAATGTGAAATCACAGTCTAAATCCTTTCTAGCATCATCACTAAGTTTGGGTGTTTCAAGAGGGTCAAAGAAGTCGTTCAAATCAGATTGAGTGGGATCACATTTAGATGAATAAAGTTCACTGTAAAACTCCTTAAAACTGTCATTTATCTCCCTGGGGTTAGTCAGCAGGGCACCACTCTTAGACTTGATGGAGAGGATTGACCTAGAGGCCTGAGCACCCTTGAGCTGTCGCGCAAGGAGACGCTCAGGCTTATCTTCCATTTCAAATTGCTTTTGTCTTAGTTTTAAAAGGAGAGTGTTTATTTGACCACCCAGTATACAGTTATATTCATACTTTACCTTCAATATTTTATTATAATCTTCAGGGGATATTGAGGCCTGATATGCCGTCTCGAGGGCGGGAAGAGCATTGTTAATCTCAATCAGTCGCCTTTCTCTCTCCCTCTTGGCAGTGGATTCATACGAGATTAGACAAATCCGTCCGTGAAGCTCTGAAAGCGCGCACCACAGCATACAACGACGGCCTGGTGGCAGGCAACATGAATGACCACAAGGTGCCGCGATACAACGTAAGGAGGACAGTAATAGAGGCAAAACGGCGCTACAGGGATAAAATTGAACTCCAGTTTGAACAGGCTGACTCCAGAGCTATGTGGCAGGGCCTCAAAACGATGACAGACTACAAAGGCACCTCCCTCAAACTGAACAGTGACATCTCCTTAGCAAATGATCTCAATACCTTCTATGCGAGGTTTGAGGCTGGTAATAACAACACCAGCCTACAAGCCACGGCAATGGGGGGGGGGGGGGGTCTGCTGATGGAGACTCAGTGTTCAGGGTAACAGAGCATGAGGTGAGGCGGACCTTTAAAAAAGTGAATATCAGGAAGGCAGCAGGACCGGACGGCATCCCCGGCCGCGTCCTAAAAGTCTGTGCCGACCAACTGGCCCCGGTATTCACTGACATATTTAACCTGTCCTTAGAACAGGCTGTCATCCCCACCTGCCTGAAGAAGTCCACTATCATCCCTGTATCTAAAAAATCCAAGCATGCTTGCCTCAACGACTACCACCCTGTAGCTCTCACCTCCATAGCCATGAAGTGCTTTGAGAAGCTAGTAAAGGGCTACATCTGCTCCTCCCTCCCCATCAACCTGGACCCCCTGCAATTTGCATACCGCCCCAACAGGTCCACGGAGGACTCCATAGCCCATGTGCTGCACACAGCAGCATCACACCTGGACAAGAGGAAGGGGAACTATGTGAGAATGCTATTCATCGACTACAGCTCGGCATTCAATACCATAGTCCCCTCCAAACTCATAGCCAAGCTCAGGGACCTGGGCTTGAACTATGACCTCTGCCAGTGGGTCTTGGACTTCCTGACGGGCAGACCCCAGGTGGTGAGAGCAGGCAACTGCACCTCCTCATCCATCACCCTCAACATAGGGGCCCCCCAGGGCTGTGTTCTGAGTCCCCTCCTCTACTCCCTGTACACACACGACTGTGTGGCTCAGCGGAGTAACAACACAATCATCAAATTTGCTGACGACACAGTAGTGGTGGGCCTGAACATCTACAAACGACGAGAGGGCCTACCTGGAAAAGGTCAAGGTCCTGGCGGGATGGTGCCAGGAGAACAGCCTCTCCCTGAACGTCAGCAAAACAAAGGAGATGATTGTGGACTTCAGGAGGTCGGGGGTCAAGGACTACAGCCCCCTCAGCATCGACGGGGCACCGGTTGAGAGAGTGAACAGCTTTAAGTACCTCGGAGCCCACATATCCGAGGACTTGACATGGACCACACACATTGACAGTGTTGTGAAGAAGGCACGACAACGCCTCTACTTCCTCAGGCGCCTAAGGAAGTTCCAAGTCAGTCAGAAGATCCTTAAGAACTTCTACTCATGTACAATAGAGAGCATCCTGACTGGCAACATCACCTCCTGGTTTGGGAATAGCACTGCACAAGACCGAAGCAGACTACAAAGAGTGACACGTTCAGCCGAACGCACAATTGGAGGGGGGCTCCCCACCCTCCAGAACATTTACAACAAGCGGTACAGGGGTAAGGCTAAGAGAATCATCAAGGACTCCATTCACCCGAACAACTGCCTCTTTGAACTGCTGCGGTCAGGCAAGCGATACCGGAGTCTCAAGGCGAGCACAGAAAGACTCAGAAGAAGCTTCTATCCCCAGGCCATCAGGCTGCTCAACGAACAATAAACACTATACAACAACCATCAAATGCACACAGCACACACATCCACACGCACACACTCACTTTAAACAAACAACACACTGCAGCACCCACTCTCCACACTTTAGATCACCTAAACACACTTTATATTTATTGATAAAGGATTTGCACTACAACTCGTACACCTTACTGTAAATTGTACCTAAATTGTACCTCATCCCATTTCTGCTTTGCACTATATAGTATTGTATATTAGTACACTGCATAGTATATTGTATATTATATGGTAACTCAGTTACGTCTATTCTGCATCGAACATTGTACATATGTCTATACTGAACACTTGGTTGAGACGCCAAGAGTAAGTTTGCTTGGGGATGGAGAGATTTAGGGACATTGACAGGGGGCTGTGGTCAGAAATCAATATGTTGTTGTATTTTGTGTTGGTGACATGGGAGATTAATTGGGAGTCTAATAAAACATTTTCTATTCTACTATAGGACTTATGGGGATGAGAGTAGAATGAGTAATCTCTGTCAGTCGGGTGCTGAACGCTCCAAATATCTACTAGGTTCCTGGATTTAATCAGGTTGTTCAGAACCCGAACTGATGAGATATCTGGAGGTGGGCGTGTAGATAGTCTGTCCATGTATGGGTCTAGATAACAGTTCAGGTCACCGCCAATTATTACATTTGAGTTACTAGCGTCGGGGAGCAGGTTGAAAACGTTCTTAAAAAAATTTGGGTCATCAGTATTTGGACCATAGATGTTAAGTAAAGTCAAGGGGAATGAATTAATGGTGCCTGAAACTAAAATATATCTACCAAAAGGGTCAGCAGTCATAGAAGTAAATTGAAATGGGAAATTTTTCTTAAAAAGGATAGCCACGCCACGAGCATGGGAGGAGAAAGGCGAGTGATAGACCTGCGAAATCCAATTACACCTCAGGCTACGTTGTGTGGCTTTGACGTGTGTCTCCTGTAAAAATATCACGTCCGCAAACAGAGATTTAAGGTGCCTGAAGACTTTTTGCCTTTTCATGATATTGCCTAGTCCTCTTACGTTCCAGGAAACTAACGTGACAGCTTTACCTCCGATCTGGATCTTATTCTGAGTTGCTGCCATATATAAGCAAGAAAAGAAAAACAATTCTGCTAATAAGCACAGATATATATAGCAAAATAATAGAGCGGCTGGTAGTTATATAAAGGTGAGAAATTAAAAACAATTTCACAAACCTGTCTGAGTGTAACATAGAAAACAAAAAACAGAAACCCTCCCTAGTCCCTACCCTGTGTCCCCCTGAGCTAGGCACGTAATGCCCCTTTATATCAAACCCGTCTGTGTTTAACACAATAACAAACAAACCCTCCCTCCCCCCGTATCCCCCTGAACTTGACACGTGATGTCCCGTTTTAATCAGCACAACCAGTTACTGTAGTTAGGACGACGTTTGTAACCCCATGAAATATACTATATTGTAACATACACTTCTGATATGTAAGTCCTTGCACATCACACATCCCATAAACAAAGCATGTAGTGTTCCCAAAGACCATTTATAACGTATAGCCTAATGAGTAATTAGGGAAAAAGGCAAACAAACAAACTATAAATAATTATTCGAATGGGATATGTGGGCAATCCTGATAATTGGTCACTTACTGCTAATATCCCCGTAAAAAAGCTCCGCTTCCTCCGTGGTGTCGAACATGCGAGTCAGTCCGTTAACGGTAACCCGGAGGCGGGCTGGATAGATGAGGCCGAAGCGTATCCCATCTTTGTAGAGCTGGGATTTCACTTTGTTAAAGGTGGCCCGTTTCTTGGCGAGTGTGGCGCTGAAATCTTCAAAGATCCTGATAGAATGCCCTTTGTATACGACGTCTCTGTTCTTCTTAGCCCACAAAAGCACCCGTTCCTTTTGGGTATATTTATGGAAGCGGACAATGAAGTGTTGGGATCCTTGCTGCGGTTTCGGGCCCAGACTGCGGTGTGCGCGGTCCAACTCCAGGCTGGGATCCAGCTGCGCGTCTCTCGCCACCTCCATGAACAGCGCTGCCATGAAGCGCTGGGGGTCTTCTCCCTCCATCCCCTCTGGGATGCCGATCACACAGAGATTTTGCCGCTTAGAGCGTGACACCAGATCCTCGATGGCTAGTTGCAACTTCTCATTCATCTGAGTAGTGGATTCCAGTTTGGACTTCAACACGGTCACATCACGTCCCAGTGTGGTAATATCATCTGAATGTGCAGAAAGAGCCGTCTCCATTGCAGTCATCGTGGCGGTGTGTGAGGCTACCGTGTCGGTGATTTGTTGAAGAGAGGCTTGGAGTGGGGCTAAGGCGGCGTTCATGGATGCGGTAAGTTCACCTGTTACATTTTTACGCAGCTTATCAAGTTCACCGACCAGCATTTCAAGTGTTAGCTGCGCCGCGTTAGCATTAGCTGCTGCCGCTGTTGGCAATGGAATCTTGCTAGTAGCAGATCTCTCCTCGTGCTGCAGGCTAAAGTTTTGTTGAATTAGTAGTTGGCCTTGGTTCTTGCGACCACGACCCGCCATTCTGGTACTGGGAAGAAGTTATGGTACTTAGTAGATGCAAGCCATTCTGAAGAAGGTGTGTTCACACCGAAACGTCATGATTACAGGCTGCCAATAAATTTGGAAAAACCTGGAGTGCGTGCCTGGACATTGTTTCCCTATTTTTATGTATGGTACTTAGTGTACCTTAACACTTCCTGCGCCAAAAACGTTGTACAACGTGTTTCAAGTTCATGCTAATTCTGCCATTCCACGGCGTACAACGTTTTTGAGATCATATTTCATTTTTTCGCCATGTTATTCATATTTCCCTCACGGAGCCTGGTCTGATGCAGTGTGAGCCGGCACAACTAATAATAATAATAATAATAATGGATTGGATTTATATAGCGCTCTTCGTGACACCCCAGTGACCCCAGAGCGCTTACAGAGTCCATTATTCGTTCATACACAGTCATACCGGTGGTGGTAAGCTACAATTGCAGCCAGAGCTGCCCTGAGGCAGACTCACGGAAGCGTGGCGAATAATCATCGCCTACGGCCCCTCCGACCACCACCAACATTCATTCACATGCATACACATTCATACGAGGCAAGTAGGTTAAGTGTCTTGCCCAAGGACACAACGGCAGTGGGATGGACATGGGCTTGAGCGGGATTCGAACCACCAACCCTTTGATCATTGGACGACCCGCTCTACCCCTGAGCCACGCCGCCCCTCTGCAACGCTTCAATACTGCCCCCTGGTGGATGATCGGCGAGTTGCCAAACAGGAAATGGCCGGTTGGATCTCGGTGCGTCTCCGAAATGCGTCCGGCCACTCGCTTATTGTTGCGGGACTGTATACACACATCCCTGTGTAGCGATCGCTGCCATAACGCAATAATCGATACGATTTGGCCGTGTATTATGATTATACAAACCGGAAATGGATTTAGGCGATCACCGTCAAATAAGTGGGATGTTTTTGCTCCAGTCTCATCGCCCAACGGTAAGAGGACGCTGACGTTACTTTCAGCCTGTTTGTTTATTATTATCCATGCAAACTGCTCTGAGCAATATATCACCCATACTACATAAAGCATTTAACGACGATCACGGAATTATAAACACCCCCCCCCCCCTCCGTTCATCCGCGCATGATCAGTCATAACGTTTAGGATCATGTACAGTTGAAATTTTTTATATAGCGTGGATCGGCAACAAACGGCATTTGATAATCTATATATGCGTTTATGCCTATAACTCACGTTCTAGGAATTACTGCAGAAAACGATAAAAACATATTTATATTCTAGACGGTATTTTTGTATGAATGTATGCATGAAAAAGTAAAACGTTCCTACATCCTGAACGATAGATAATCGATGTTGAATGGGCCATAGTAATGTCAATTTAGCAATACAATTAAAAAAGTTATAGCCCTGCAAAGAAGGTGAACATCTCCATAGACTTACAGTACTGGCAGAGAATGGTATAAGATGTGCGTGGCAGGGAATGTGTTAAAGAGTGGAGGATATTAGCAAAAATCGAGGTGCAAATGCTTCAAATTATCAAAAGTTTCGGGGAGCAAACGTCGTGCATCCTATCACCCCAACGCCATAACCGGAAGTCCTTTTGTTTTTGTTGTTACGTTGTTCCCTGATCCCCTTCCCTTGGGTCTCCTGAAAGGCGCTATATAAATCTAAGATATTATTATTATTATTATTTCTCTCTCTCTCTCTCTCTCTCTCTCTCTCTCTCTCTCTCTCTCTCTCTCTCTCTCTCTCTCTCTCTCTCTCTCTCTCTCTCTCTCTCTCTCTCTCTCTCTCTCTCTCTCTCTCTCTCTCTCTCTCTCTCTCTCTCTCTCTCTCTCTCTCTCTCTCCCCCCCCCCCCCCCCCCCCGGCCCGGCCTGCTCCCAGCTCTCCCCTCACCTCAGCGTCACAGAGTCTCAGGAAGTCTACAGAGAGGTAGGCCTTAATGCCGTCCATGGCTCCAGGGAGGGTGATTCCACGGATCAGCAGCACGGTCAGAACCAAGTAGGGCATGGTGGCAGTGATCCACACGACCTGGCGGGGCCACACACACACACACACGCACACGCACACGCACGCACGCACACACACACACACACACACACACGCACACGCACGCACACGCACGCACGCACACACACACACACACACACACACACACACACACACACACACACACACATACACACACACACACGTACACACACACATACATACATGCACACACACCCACATACATACATACACACACACACACACACATTGAATAGTTTCAACCAATTTTATAATAAACAATATCAACTCATCTTAACTAACAATTAAACAGCTTTAACAGCTGCTTTTCTCTTTATTTCCCTCTTACTGTATATCCCACTCCCCCACTTCCTCTTGTTCAGTGAGAGAAGTGAGCTCTAGTCCTGCCAGGATGTTAAATCTGGGCTGGAATGGTGTCAGGGCTGTTCTCATACAGATTAGATTAGATTAAAATGTATTGTCATTACACATCACAAGTACAGTGTAGCAGTAAAGTACAACAGCAATATACAATGTACAGGTGATTAAACTGGGTGGTTTGAATGTCCATAGTGGAGAAAGCGTATTGATTAAAATATAGTCTACTTTTCTCTTTTCAGAGCACGCCATGTGAAATGACTTTCTTCTGACTATTTCTCTGATAGGTGTCTGTCTCATGTCGCTCCCCTGGCTGCCTGTGTATCTCAGGCTACGTTCACACTGCAGGCAAAAGCGGCCCGAATCAGATATTTTTGCTCATAATGTGACTCAGATAACTTTTTTTTTACAGTGTGAACAGCACACAGACAGTGTGAACAGCACAAATATCAGGGAATCTGATCTTTTCAATTCTGATTTGGGCCACTTTCATATGTGGTCCTAAATCAGATACAGTTCTGATTCTTTTGCAATGTGACCTCAGTCTGAACAGTCATATCAGGATGAATGCGACTTTTACATCATTCTAGATTTACATTCATCACAATTCTGCGCTGGTGGGAGTCACCCGATGAATACAAACATGGAAGACAGGCAGCTGTGATGGAGGTGATCAGTGGAGGGACAGTGAGGGTTTTACCTTATTGGCGTTTAGGGTGATACTTCTGTACAAGCAAAACTTGAGGGGACGTATATCATAACCGGTCTGTGTTTGAAAGCATATTGAAAGACGAAATGTCTCTCTTTCACCTCCTCCTCGCCCCCATTATCATCTGCTCACAAATTAGCTGGCCTCCACTGCACATCAACTTGTAAATGAAAGCTAAAGACATTGGCAACAATGTCAAAAATAAATTCCTCTGGTTATGGAAGATATAACAGTTTCAATTGGAGGAGGTGTAGATATCCACAGCACCACCGCAGGGGGAAGGTTGATGGAGGTGTAGATATCCACAGCACCACCACGGGGGGAAGGTTGATGGAGGTGTAGATATCCACAGCACCACCGCAGGGGGAAGGTTGATGGAGGTGTAGATATCCACAGCACCACCGCAGGGGGAAGGTTGATGGAGGTGTAGATATCCACAGCACCACCGCAGGGGGAAGGTTGATGGAGGTGTAGATATCCACAGCACCACCGCAGGGGGAAGGTTGATGGAGGTGTAGATATCCACAGCACCACCGCAGGGGGAAGGTTGATGGAGGTGTAGATATCCACAGCACCACCACGGGGGGAAGGTTGATGGAGGTGTAGATATCCACAGCACCACCGCAGGGGGAAGGTTGATGGAGGTGTAGATATCCACAGCACCACCGCAGGGGGAAGGTTGATGGAGGTGTAGATATCCACAGCACCACCGCAGGGGGAAGGTTGATGGAGGTGTAGATATCCACAGCACCACCGCAGGGGGAAGGTTGATGGAGGTGTAGATATCCACAGCACCACCACGGGGGGAAGGTTGATGGAGGTGTAGATATCCACAGCACCACCGCAGGGGGAAGGTTGATGGAGGTGTAGATATCCACAGCACCACCGCAGGGGGAAGGTTGATGGAGGTGTAGATATCCACAGCACCACCGCAGGGGGAAGGTTGATGGAGGTGTAGATATCCACAGCACCACCGCGGGGGGAAGGTTGATGGAGGTGTAGATATCCACAGCACCACCGCAGGGGGAAGGTTGATGGAGGTGTAGATATCCACAGCACCACCGCAGGGGGAAGGTTGATGGAGGTGTAGATATCCACAGCACCACTGTTATGTACTAGAGGCCTGGTCACTCCTGTGTCACCAGGGCAGGCAGGTGAGGGCTGCCAATTAGCCAATTAGTGCTGATTGGTTACCTGCTGGGGAGCTTCAAAGGCAGACCCAGAAACACACATGCACGGTCTGTGCCTAGTGAAAGAGCTGTCAGGTTCTTACAGTCCTTGTCTGTTGGGTTACCAGTACATTAGCTTATAGTTATATTAGTAGTTCCTTGGTTTAGTAGCATTTTTGAGTTAGAGCACAGGGTTTTGGTGTTGATTACACATAGGTTGCGTACCCATGAGCCAGGGTCGTAACAATTGGGCGCTCGTCCGGGATCTTTTACCCCTAGCACTTTGTTTGGTGATTTTTTTTTGTGTTGCACGGGATGTCATCATATTATGGTTTGGGTGGTGTTCGTTACACATGGTGTAACGTGGGGGCTGAGCCATTTTCATCAAACAGGTGAGTATGCCGTATTTGTTTGTAATTTGATGTGACTACTTATGCTGTTAAAATATATAGTTTAGTAGGCACCACATGTAGATAGGGATATTATTTTCTGGTTGTTGGTTAGTGTCCGGTGCACCGCGTACTCCTGGGGCGGTCAATGAAATGATTGTATATGATCTTTGACTGGTAGCAGGTGTGGTTGAAGAAAGTTAGGTCTACAGGGCATTAGTTTAAGGGTAGGTAGGTTAGGGCGGCCAGGAAACACAGGTAGTGTGGTAGGGCTTGATTTAGTGTTTCTTAGGGTAGACATGTGGTAGGCCGGGGTTTTCTGCAGTTTAGACGTAGAAGCATATGTGGTCACATCAGGTTAGAAGGCGCACCTGTTTGGAATATTTTGTTGGATTTATTTTGTTTGTTTAAGTGTTTGGTGAGCATACCTGGTAGCACCTAACACCCTGCGTGTATGACACGTCTATTTAGGGTGGGTGTGTTTTTTTTTATTTTAATTTTTTTTGTTTGTGCAACCTGGAAAGGTGCGCTCCGTAGAGCTCACATTTCCACCGCGTCCCTTTATGGTTGTTATTATTGGCATTAGCATTCTTCATGGTTCTTCAGTGGTTCTTCGTGGTTCTTCAGTGGTTCTTTAGTGGTTTTTCAGTGGTTCTTTGGTGGTTCTTCGTGGTTTGTTAGTGGTTCTTAGTGACTGTAGGGTAAAGTGAGTAGCTTGTGGTGACTGGTACAATAACGATGGCTACCATTAAGGATTTTGTTGAGAACCCCTCTGACGAGATGTTGGGAAGGTTTTCCAAAGAGCAGCTTCTGAAGCTTGCTGTGCACTACAATGTGGAGCTTACTGCCAGTGAGAAGCGGTTAAAAACGACTGCCTTGGGGACTTTGAGGGCTATACTCATTGAGGAGCAGGTGATTGTGGCAACGGTGGATGAGCTTCTTTTGTCTGAGGTGTCTCCACAACTCTCTGCCGTGGCGGAAGGTGTTGCCATCGATTGGGGGCCTAGGGAGTTGGCATTTAGGGAAAAGCAGCTACAACAAGAGCGTGAGTTTAAGGAAAAACAGCTACAACAAGAGGAGAGGAGAGATGAGAGAGAGCGGGAGCTTAAGGAAAAACAGCTACAACAAGAGGAGAGGAGAGAGGAGAGAGAGCACGATCGTGCAATGAAGGAGCTTGCATTTAAGCATGCTGCCTTGCAGGCGGGTTCTCTGCATCCAGAGTCACGTTCCGGGTTTGATGTAGGCAGGAATATTAGGATGGTGCCACCATTCTTTGAGAAAGACGTGGAAAGATATTTTCCCCTTTTTGAACGGGTGGCAACCACATTGAAGTGGCCTGATACCGCCTGGACACTGCTGCTGCAATGTGTTTTGGTTGGTAGGGCACAAGAAGCCTACACTGCTCTGTCCCTTGAACAAAGCGCTGATTATGAGCTGGTTAAAGCTTCCATATTGAGGGCTTATGAGTTGGTCCCCGAGGCCTATCGTCAGCGTTTTAGAGGTTATCGTAGGCAGGAGGGGCAGTCTTATGTTGAATTTGGAAAAGAGAAGGAGAACCTGTTTGACCGGTGGTGCACCTCGCAAAAAGCAGAGTCAAGGGAGCAGCTCAGACAGTTGGTTCTCCTAGAGGAATTTAAGAGGTGTGTTCCTGATAACGTTTCCACACATCTAAATGAGCATAAGGTATCGAAGATAGCCGACGCTGCTGTCTTGGCTGATGAGTTTGTGTTAACACACAAATCTGTCTTTGTAGAGATGGGCCGTGTGGAGTCCAGGGGTAGTAGGCGTCCTTCTCAGGGGAGCCGGTTCCCGGCACCCGTGTCTGCTGGTCGGTTTACTTCGACTCCTAGGCAAGGTGGCTCTGCTAGTGCATTCCCAGAGGGGGTTATCTGTTTTTACTGTAAGGAGCCTGGTCATATCGTTGCTGGATGCCCTGTGCTTAAGCAGAAAAATGTAAAAACGGTGGCTCTGGTAGAAATCATAGACAGGACACCTATGCCGACATTAGAGGGTGGGGTGCGAAGTATCAAAGGTGCAGACAGGGAGCTAGAGGGCTCCTCAACATTTAGGATGGATGGATTTGTTTCACTGGTTGGTGAATTAGGATCAAGGCAGGCTATTACAATATGGAGAGATACAGGAGCTTTCCAGTCTCTCATTCTGGATGGGATTTTGCCATTTTCGGAAGATTCTTCATTGCATTCCGGTGCCATTGTTCAGGGCTTTGGAGGAGGCTTTGTGAATACTCCTTTGCATGAGGTCTCGCTAAACTCTCCCTTAGTATCAGGCAATGTTGTCGTAGGAGTGTGTTCTCACATTCCCATAAAGGGGGTGTCCTTCATTCTAGGGAACGATTTGGCCGGTGGCAAAGTGCTGGCTACTCCAGTTGTAATTCCCGTCCCTGTAGTTTCTGAGGTTCCTGATGAGCTTGCACAGAAGCATCCAGGAGTGTTTCCTGTGTGTGCGGTAACACGCGCAATGTCAAAGGTCAAATGTGACACCCATGAGGTTGTTAACTTAGATGGTGATATGACACTTAGTGACACGTTCTTTGTTGAGTGGAAAAGTGGCCCTGATGAGGGGTTTGGTAAGGTGATTCCGTCTCATGAGCAGTTGGTACTAGAGCAAAACAAGGATGTCTCCTTGTCGTCCCTCTTTGAAGAGGCGGTTTTAGAGGATGAAATGGTAGATACGTCTCAAGGATACTTTGTTAGCAATGACGTGCTCATGAGAAAGTGGACACCACCTAACCTGTCCAGTCTGGATGACTGGGGCAGTGTGTTTCAGATTGTTGTTCCAGCCGTGTATCGTCCTGATATACTGCATCTAGCACATGATCATGATCTTGCTGGTCACATGGGGGTCAGGAAGACTTATGACCGTGTGCTGAGACATTTTTGTTGGCCTGGTTTGAAGTCAGATGTGGCACAATATTGTCGCTCGTGCCATGTGTGTCAGGTGGTTGGTAAACCAAACCAGAAGATCCCTCAGGCTCCTCTGCAGCCTATCCCTGCCGTTGGGGAACCTTTTGAGCGGATCCTCATTGACTGTGTTGGTCCCCTCCCTCGAACTAAGACAGGGAACCAGTACCTTTTGACTATTATGTGTGCAGCGACCCGTTTTCCTGAAGCCATTCCTTTACGCAAGATCACAGCCCCAGCTATATCCAAAGCTCTGGTTAGGTTTTTTTCGACTTTTGGTCTACCAAAGGTCATTCAATCAGATCAAGGGTCTAACTTCATGTCCCGTCTCTTTGCTCAGGTCCTCCAGCAGTTGTCTATCTAGCATTGCCCTTCCTCTGCCTATCATCCAGAGTCCCAGGGGGCGCTGGAGAGATTTCACCAGACTATCAAAACAATGCTGCGGGCATATTGTACGGAGTTCGACAAAGACTGGGATGATGGAATTCCTTTGCTTCTGTTTGCTGCTAGGGAGGTAACCCAGGAGTCTCTTGGATTCAGCCCGGCTGAGCTGGTGTTCGGCCACACAGTGAGGGGTCCTTTGAAACTGCTGAAGGAAAAGTGGTTGGCTGACCAGACTCCTTACTCTACTAATTTGTTGGACTATGTGTGTGACTTCAGGCTTAAGCTTAGTAGAGCATGTGAACTAGCGAAAGAGAACCTAAAGGTAGCCCAAGGAAAAATGAAGGTGTGGTATGATAGGCGGGCCCGACATAGGGTGTTCTCACCGGGAGACAAGGTGTTGGTTCTCTCGCCTATTCTTGGGTCTGCATTACAGGCTAAATACAGTGGGCCATACTCCATTGAGCGCAAAGTTGGTGAGGTCGACTACTTGATTAAAACTCCCGACCGCAGGCGCAAGAGTAGATTATGTCACGTCAATATGTTGAAGGCGTACAATGATAGGGCTCAGATTGACCAGTCAGGGGTTAAGCCTGTGGCTGTTCTAACAGTTTCTGCATCTCCTATTGTAGCCGACTGTTCTGTGTCGAAGGAGATTTCTCAGGGCCGGTTGCCAAACACCCAGATACTAGGTGACTTGGACTCACACCTGTCGTACTTACCACTTCCTGAGCGTACGGATGTGGTGCGCCTACTTAGACAGCATACACGTTTGTTTTCTGATGTCCCTAGTCGTACTAATGTACTCGAGCATGACATTGATGTTGGTAGTGCAGGGCCAATTAAGCAACATGCCTATAGGGTGAATCCGGAAAAACGAAGGATCTTGAGTAAGGAAGTGGACTATATGGTGAGACATGGCATTGCGGAGCCCAGTTCTAGTGCGTGGAGCTCCCCCTGCCTGCTTGTTGATAAGCCAGACTGCACTCATCGGTTCTGTACTGATTTCCGTAAAGTTAATGCAGTAACCAAGCCGGACTCGTACCCTCTGCCTCGGATGGACGACTGTATCGATCGGGTGGGTTCAGCAGCCTTTGTAAGTAAATTGGATTTGCTAAAGGGATACTGGCAGGTTCCGCTTACTCCGCGAGCACGTGAGATATCCGCTTTTGTCACACCAGAGAGTTTCTGCCAGTATACAGTGATGGCCTTTGGCATGCGAAATGCCCCAGCGACGTTTCAGCGGCTAGTGAACAAGGTCCTGGGCGGGGTAGCGTTCTGTGAGGCATATCTGGATGACCTGGTTATCCACAGTTCCTCTTGGTCACAACATGTGGAGCATCTGGCCGAAGTGTTCAAGCGGTTGGGTGATGCTAACTTGACAGTTAACCTTGCGAAATGTGAATTTGGACAGGCCACGGTTACCTACCTGGGTAAGGTGGTTGGACGTGGGCATGTGTGCCCCATTACAGCTAAGGTGGAGGCTATAGTGGGCTTCCCTGCTCCCATCACCAGGCGGGAGTTAAAGCGCTTCCTAGGTATGGCAGGGTACTATAGGAGTTTCTGTAGGAACTTTGCTTCTGTTGTTGCCCCTTTGACCAATCTGCTCAGTCCTAAGGTACCTTTCGTGTGGACTGAGACTTGTCAACAGTCTTTTGAGAGCATCAAGGGTATTCTGATTAGCGCTCCCGTTCTGTCAGCTCCCGATTTTCAACTGCCATTCAAGTTGGCAGTGGATGCTAGTAACCTTGGTGCTGGAGCCGTCCTCCTGCAAGAGGATGCATTAGAGGTGGAGCACCCAGTGTGCTACTTTTCTAAAAAGTTTGACAGGCATCAACTGCACTACTCTACTATAGAGAAGGAGGCGCTCGCTTTGGTTCTTGCCTTGAACCATTTTGATGTTTACGTGGGATCCTCCAGTTTACCCCTTGTTGTGTATACAGACCATAACCCTTTGGTTTTTCTTCGCAGCATGGTGAATTCGAATCATCGTTTGATGCGATGGAGTTTGTTCCTCCAGGCGTATAACTTGGATATTCGCCACATTCGTGGGAGGGACAACGTGCTAGCAGACGCCCTCTCACGATCGTAGTACCGGTGTTTGTGGTACCCATTATCGCTGTTGTGGTAGAGGCCCTGACAACTAAGGGGTCACAGTTGTTTTTGTTTTGTTTATGGGTTGTTGTGTAGTGGTTGCCTCTTGGGCAACCAGTTTGGTGGGGGAGGTGTTATGTACTAGAGGCCTGGTCACTCCTGTGTCACCAGGGCAGGCAGGTGAGGGCTGCCAATTAGCCAATTAGTGCTGATTGGTTACCTGCTGGGGAGCTTCAAAGGCAGACCCAGAAACACACATGCACGGTCTGTGCCTAGTGAAAGAGCTGTCAGGTTCTTACAGTCCTTGTCCGTTGGGTTACCAGTACATTAGCTTATAGTTATATTAGTAGTTCCTTGGTTTAGTAGCATTTTTGAGTTAGAGCACAGGGTTTTGGTGTTGATTACACATAGGTTGCGTACCCATGAGCCAGGGTCGTAACACGGGGGGAAGGTTGATGGAGGTGTAGATATCCACAGCACCACCGCAGGGGGAAGGTTGATGGAGGTGTAGATATCCACAGCACCACCGCAGGGGGAAGGTTGATGGGGTAACGTACGTGTTGAGTGATGTGCTCTCATACAGCAACGTTAGCTGTCCAACTTTGTCACCATTTAGGCCTCCAGGTGTACCCAATACGGCGCACGTTGGGGCTAATGCTTGGTACAATTAGGTCTTTAGCTAGCATTAGCTGTAACGTTAATGTTTTGTAGCTGACATTAGCTCAAACAGGTGTTAGTGTAAAGTGTAAAGCTACGCTACACTAGCCAAATAGATGGATATGTAGACTGTGTGAGGTAAATTGAACCCCGAACAATGAGTGTAGAGACAAAGGAAAACTCAATTGATAAGGTTTATTAGCTTACATGGAACCCAGGAGAATTGGCGTGGAGAGAACCCGGGAAAACCCCTGGCCGGGGCGTCCCTAAAACGGGCTCCTCGAGACAGGGGCATGATGGGCTTTATAGGTCATAGAGATGGGTGTGTCCAGGTGAGGGAGACAATTGTATTGGATGGGGGGGGGGGGTCTGAATTAGGGGATGGAAAAGGTAGGTTTGGCCCAGGTCGGGGTTGGAGGGTGGTTCTGAGGGGGGAGGGGGGGGGGGGGGGGGGTTGTAGAAGGAGGAGGGGGGGGGGGGGGGTTCAGGTGAGGGGGACGAGGTAAGGAAGGGGGGTGGGGTGAGTTAGTGGGACAATAGGTGGGTGGATGGGGGAAGGGTAGACAGAAACTAGTAGGACAGTAGGCTGTGGGGGAGTGGGGAGATACAGTTATTCCACAACTGAAAAGGGCAATACATTCTTCTATGTGACAAAAACTGGCTGTTAGATTGTTGCTGTACTACAGTGTTTGAGCTCAGCAGTGGGCTACTGACATACCTCACTTTACCCAGATGGGGGAGGTTCGCCCTAGGAGGCTGAAATTGGGCCTGGAGGTCAGGTGCCTGTGAAAGTGTTTGCATGTTCATGCTAATTGAATAAGAGGAGGTCGTGGCAATGGGAGTGGCCTATTGCAAAAAGGTTGCAGCTATTGCGACCAATGCGCTTGTTGAACAAGGTTTCTAACGGTTCTCTACCTTCCCAGAAGTCTTCACTCCCTTCCAGAGGCTAAAGTAGAGCAGAATGATGACCACCCCCAGACACAAGGTCAGCTGCCAGCGGGGTCGACCGAGGTCATCAATGCCACCGCTGTCTTGGATGTGGAGCACCCCGCGTCTACAGAAGACAGAGATGATATGAGCAGCGATGTAGTGGTGTGTGTGTGTGTGTGTGTGTGTGTGTGTGTGTGTGTGTGTGTGTGTGTGTGTGTGTGTGTGTGTGTGTACACACAGGTGGACAGGGTGGGGGAGTTACAGATTACATTTTGTGGGATGAAGTAATCTGATTACAAACAAATACAAAACTGTTCGGCACAGCCACAGTGTGAAGAATGCAGCAGGAACGACCAAGCTAATATACAGCCCAGCGAGAACCCACCATCCACATACCATCTGTGAGTGAGTGAGTGAGTGAGTGAGTGAGTGAGTGAGTGAGTGAGTGAGTGAGTGAGTGAGTGAGTGAGTGAGTGAGTGAGTGAGTGAGTGAGTGAGTGAGTGAGTGAGTGAGTGAGTGATATGAGTTTCCGACTGTTAGCCAACAGCGCTGCATGGGGAAAACTCTTCTTGGGGCTGGGCCTAATTTGGCCTTCTACAACATTATTGAACGTGCTACCAGACACCAGTGTTTAGAACAGGAATGTGCTACCAGACACCAGTGTTTAGAACAGGAACGTCCTACCAGACACCAGTGTTTAGAACAGGAACGTCCTACCAGACACCAGTGTTTAGAACAGGAACGTCCTACCAGACACCAGTGTTTAGAACAGGAACGTCCTACCATACACCAGGGTTTAGAACAGGAACGTCCTACCAGACACCAGTGTTTAGAACAGGAACGTCCTACCAGACACCAGTGTTTAGAACAGGAACGTCCTACCAGACACCAGTGTTTAGAACAGCTATAGAGGTTTGCAATAGAGGGTGGCAAAATAGACATTTATTAAATGAAAATGTTTGACATTATTACTTTAAGGCCCATGTACACCTTCAAAAACATGAATGTGACCAAAGATCGAAGCTACTGGTATGGAATAGCAAAATATACTGTATGTCAACTGAATTTACATACATGTAGAATAAACTCCAGCTATCCTGCCAGATAAGATGAGGCCAGATCAGATCTGTCTATTCACCACAGGTGGTCAAATTGCCCCCAGGTGACTGTGAGGAAATAGCACGCTGCCATCCAACCAGCTGCTATGACAAGCCTCAGCTGTCACAACAGACATGCCCCCCTCCTCTACACCTGGTCAGGTCCAATGAAAAGGCAGGCTATGTTAGGAACAGGTGTCCTAGATTAGATGCTCACAAACCAGCTCATATTCTGTGAGATTTATTGAAATTCAAAAGTCATCTTCCTCTCTAAAGGTAATATAGCTGCCAGACTTACGGAATGTGCTAAAATTGACCTCTCCTCGACCCCCCCTTTACCCAAACATGACCCTTGCTGAGATGCCTCTAAAGTAATTCATTACAACTTTCATTTACAGCAAAGTTCAGTCAACTCACTGAAAGCACTCCTGAGCAGGGCTGGCTTTGTGTGTGACGTTTGGTTTACTTAAATCGTCAGTGATGCAATGACTACAGATTAGGAAACTACTAAACCGCCTCAAAGCAACGCACTAAAAGTACTCCTGAGCGATAATGGCCTTGCAATTACTGTGCAATATTAAATTGGTAAAACCAACTGAATCAAAGTACCCCTGGGCAGGGGTAGCCGTGTGTGTGATATCATCATTGAAGCAGTGACTGCAAAATACTAAAATGGGTCAAACCAACTCACTCAAAGTACCCCTGCGCGATAATGGCCTTGCAATGACTGTGCAATAATGGCCTTGCAATGACTGTGCAATATTAAACAGGGTCGGGGGGCTTTTGTGTGCGACGCAAATAGTGGCAAAAGCGCCAAACCAGATCAAACCAACTCACTCAAAGTACTCCTGAGCGGGGGTGGCCTTGTACGAGTCGTTGACCGCGCTGTTGTCGGCCCAGTCAGAGCAGTTGGGGCTGTTCCAGGTATTGTTGCAGTGGACCCAGGGCAGCTCGCTGCTGAAGGATGAGAACAGGTAGAACAACGCCCAGGAGATGATGACGTTGTAGTAGAAGCCAACGTAGAGGGAGATGAGGATGACCGTGTAGCCGACACCTGCGGGACAGACAAGAGACAGACAAGAGACATCAGGACAGACAAGAGACATCAGGACAGACAAGAGACATCATAGAAGGACACCTGCAGGACAGACAAGAGACATCTTAGAGGGATGACCGTGTAGCCGACACCTGCAGGACAGACAAGATACAGACAAGAGACATCATCATGTTTTATTATTTCAACCTACAACCATTGTTAACACTTTCACTACCACCCTACAAAGGGTTAACACTTTCACTACCACACTATAGAAGGTTAACCCTTTCACTACCACACTACAAATGGTTAACGCTTTCACTTACCACACTACAGAAGGTTAACCCTTTCACTACCACACTACAAAGGGTTAATGCTTTCACTACCACACTATAGAAGGTTAACCCTTTCACTACCACACTACAAAGGGTTAATGCTTTCACTACCACACTACAAAAGGGTTAATGCTTTCACTACCACACTACAAAGGGTTAACAGTTTCACTACCACACTACAAAGGGTTAACACTTTCACTACCACACTACAGAAGGTTAACTCAAGTTCAAGTTTCAAGTTTCTTTATTAGTTGTCATACAGAAGAACAGAATACTTTTATACAAAATGCTTCTTTCTGTTACGCTCCAGAGACTGTGCTAGGCAAAAATAGATAAGTATAAAATAAGTATAGCAAGTATAAAATAGAAGTCAAGTACATAGACAAAAGTGTTCAGTATATACATATATACAATGCTCAATGTAGAGTAGAAGTAACTGAGTTGCCATACAATATACTATACAGTGCAAAGCAGAAGTGGGATGAGGTACAATTTAGGTACAATTTACAGTAAGGTGTAATGAGGTATGGGTTGTAGTGCAAATTCTTTACCAATAAATATAAAGTGTGCTTAGGTGTTCTAAAGTGGTTAAAGTGGGTGCTGCAGTGAGTTGTTTGTTTAAAGTGAGTGTGTGCGTGTGGATGTGTGGATGTGTGTGCTGTGAGTGCATTTGATGGTTGTTACAGTGTTATTGTTTGTTGAGCATTGTTTGTTTGTGTGAGGGTTCGCCTGTCCCTGGACCCTTTTTCCCTGTCTCCTCTCATCAACAGCCCCCGCCCTTGCGAGGACTTTTCTCCTCTACTCTTCACCAGCCCCCACCTTTGGACATTCTTGTACTCTTGGCGTTTGTATTGTCTCCCGTGTGTTTTAGCGTTGTTTTGTCTTTAGTCTCATTCCCTTTGTAATTGTTTTATTTGTCCCTTGTTTGGTGTTTTCTCTGTAATTGTAATTTTGATTCTAGTCTAGTTTATTCCCCAGTGTGTGTTTGGCCTTTTGTTTTCCTTACCCCTGTGTGTTAGTTCAGCTTTCCCCATCAGGTGTGTCTCGTTCCCAATTACCCTCTTGTGTCAATCAGTGTGTGTATATCTGCCTCGTTTGCCATTCTCTCTTTGTCGGTTCATTGTTTGGATTCCCTACTAGTGTTTGCTGTCTAGTTCCTCTGTTCCTGTGATCCTGTTACTCCTTCCAGTATTTTTGTAGTAAGTGTTCCTAGTGTTTATTTTGTTTGTTCCTCCCTTCGTTGTTTTTCGTGGAATGTTCATTTTGTTTGTTAGGGTTTTAATTTGTAGTCAGTTGTTCATGTTTTTCCTAGCCTGCCTTGCAGTGTTTTGTTTGTGCCTTTTGGACTTGCTCTCTTTATGAGATTATTATTTGTTTTTCGTATTTAGCCCTCTGCCAGTTCTTCTGCTGTGCTATTCTTTGTTTTTGTATTTTTGCTGCTGCCTTTGGACGTATTTTTGTAAATATCTTTGCTGCTGCCTTTGGACGTATTTTTGTAGATATCATTGTTGCTGCCGTCTGTTTGAATTGGATTATTTTGTTACACTTCACCCCTGGCTCGAAGTGTTCAAGATTAAAGGAGCAGTGCTCACTTTTGACAATCCATATCTACCTCTCCCTCGTATCTGTTTGCGCTTGGGCCCTCTGCCAACACATCCGTAACAGTTTGTTTGTTTGTTTATTAACACAGTTAAACAGAAGTAAAAACAATACATAATAAGTTATAACGATTGTGAAGGAGAAGTTAGAAGCCTAGAGGCTTATCAAGAACTTCCCCTGTTTTATAAAATCAAACATACAAAAATACAAAAATATGCATATTATAAAATACCAGAATAGAAGGGGATAGAAGCTTCTTCTGAGTCTCTCTGTGCTTGCCATGAGACTCCGGTATCGCTTGCCTGACCGCAGCAGTTCAAAGAGGCAGTTGTTTGGGTGGCTGGAGTCTTTGATCATTCTCTTAGCCTTGCCCATGCACCGCTTGTTGTAAATGCCCTGGAGAGTGGGAAGCCCCCCTCCAATTGTGTGTTCGGCTGAACGGGCCACTCTCTGTAGTCTGCTACGGTCTTGTGCGGTGCTATTCCCAAACCAGGAGGTGATATTGCCAGTCAGGATGCTCTCTATTGTGCATGAGTAGAAGTTATTAAGGATCTTCTGACTGACTTGGAACTTCCTTAGGCGCCTGAGGAAGTAGAGGTGTTGCCGTGCCTTCTTCACAACACTATCAATGTGTGTGGTCCATGTCAAGTCCTCGGATATGTGGACTCTGAGGTACTTAAAACTGTTCACTCTCTCAACCGGTGCCCCTTCGATGCTGAGTGGGCTGTAGTCCCTGACCCCCGACCTCCTAAAGTCCACAATCATCTCCTTTGTTTTGCTGACGTTCAGGGAGAGGCTGTTCTCTTGACACCATCCCGCTAGAATCTTGACCTCCTCCAGGTAGGCCCTCTCGTTGTTTGCAGAGATCAGGCCCACCACTACTGTGTCGTCAGCAAATTTGATGATTGTGTTGTTGTTCCGCTGTGCCACACAGTCATGTGTGTACAGGGAGTAGAGGAGGGGACTCAGAACACAGCCCTGGGGGGCCCCTATGTTGAGAGTGATGGACGGAACCCTACGCTCAAAGTTTTACAAGCCACTCCATTATACTTCTATAGCCGTGACTTCTTTGAAGTCAGTATCGGAGAGATCAAAGACGACGTGGCAACAAAGCGTATCATGTACGGCCAGTGACCTAGACAGACGCGCTTCTGAAGAATCCTGCTAATCAACAAGTATTTTCCAAGGCTGCCTCTCTACTTCATACAAGGAAACCAGGGATAATGTTTATCCACAAATCTGCCTTTATCCACATCTGCCCTTCTGCTGGTGTCCACTTCCCCCGGGACATTATCTTCATCTGTTACGGTGCAGGTAGGACATTTGAGTTCCAATAGTAGAGGAAGGAATGAGACGGAGATGTGGTTTGCTCTTCTTCAGTAGTGTGTCTTTTTTAATAGTAAGAACACAAGAGCAATGCAAGTAATGCACAAGAAAGACGCCGGGCGTCAACTGAGAAACAGACCTTAAGGCAAAATACAAAATATAAATAAACAGCAACGAGAAGGTCAGCACTCGTTCTGACTCCGTCTGGACGCAGGACTGTCTGAAGATCCGACAAGGAGAAAGAAACCCAAAACGTTACAGGGAGCATGTTCAGGCTTTCACATTTTTATAAATTCCTTTGTAATCACGAATTATGTGGTGTCTGTCTGTCTGTCTGTCTGTCTGTCTGTCTGTCTGTCTGTCTGTCTGTCTGTCTGTCTGTCTGTTTTTCTGTTTGTCTGTCTGTCGGTGTGTCTCTCCATCAGTCAGTAGGTCGGTTATGTTTGTATGTCTGTCAGCCAGTCCATCTGTTAGTCTTTCTGTCTGTCTTCCTATGTCTACCTCTCTCTTTCTGACTCTCTGTCTTTCTCTCTCTCTCTCGCTCTCTCTCTCTCTCTCTCTCTCTCTCTCTCTCTCGTTATCTCTCTCTCTCTCTCTCTCTCTCTCTCTCTCTCTCTCTCTCTCTCTCTCTCTCTCTCTCTCTCTCTCTCTCTCTCAATCATTTTCATCATTATTGATCCTGAGAGGAAATTGGCTTGTTGATCAGAATAAATACAATGTTGTTATGTATGTATGTATGTATGTATGTATGTATGTATGTATGTATGTATGTACAGTATGTGTGCTGGTGTGTGTGCAGGTGTGTATGTATGTATATATATTAGGGATGCTCGATATTGGCTTTTTTACCAATACCGATATACCGATATTGTCCAACTCTTAATTTCCGATACCGATATCAACCGATACCGATATATGCAGGGTTTCCCCCCCCAAAAAATGGAATAATTTCAGGTAATTAACATTACATATCTCTTGTTGTGCAATTAACACAACGTTATGCATACTTTTGACAATAAATAAAATCAGAATTTGTTCTTACTTGCTTGCCTGGGTAAATAAAGGTTATAGAAATGTAAAAAAAATAAAAAGAAATTTGAAAACCGATACCGATATTTTCCGATATCACATTTTAATGCCGATATTGGCAGATAATATCGGTAGGTCGATAATATCAAACATCCCTAATATATATATTATATACACGCGTGTGTGTGTGTGTGTCTACGTACGTGTATGTGTGTGTGTGTGCTGGTGTGTGTGTAGGAGTGTATGTATGTATATATACATGTGTGTGTGTATGTGTGTATATGTATGTAATTACTGTTATTCCAGTGACAGCCAGAGACAGAGTGAAGTGTGTGATTAGAACGTCAGTGTACCCAGTGGGCCTTCGACACTGAACACACACACACACGCACGTACACACACACACACACACACACGCACACCAGGCCACCCATGGACCCGGAGGGAGGTGCTTTGACAAAGGGCAGTAGTGTGGCAACATACTGAGCAACAACAGATGCTCTGATAATGATGGCATTTCGTTACTGAAGCCCGTCCTTTAGATGCCAGGAGCTTGGAGATGGAGACAAGATAGCCAGAGGACAGACACATGGCCAGAGGACAGACACATGGCCAGAGGACAGACACATGGCCAGAGGACAGACACATGGCCAGAGGACAGACACATGGCCAGAGGACAGACACATAGCCAGAGGACAGACACATGGCCAGAGGACAGACACATGGCCAGAGGACAGACACATAGCCAGAGGACAGACACATGGCCAGAGGACAGACACATGGCCAGAGGACAGACACATAGCCAGAGGACAGACACATGGCCAGAGGACAGACACATGGCCAGAGGACAGACACATGGCCAGAGGACAGACACATGGCCAGAGGACAGACACATGGCCAGAGGACAGACACATGGCCAGAGGACAGACACATAGCCAGAGGACAGACACATGGCCAGAGGACAGACACATGGCCAGAGGACAAGTGCAACTGGAGTCCATTGTGGACACATGTTGCACTTTAGTGAACAGTCAGTGGAGGAGGTGATGCGGAAGTTAGCTATAGATTAAAAACTGTGCTTCATCCTGGAAACCAGCTTCTCATTAACCCTTTCACTGCAACAATACAGAAGGTTAACCCTTTCACTGCCACACGACAAAGGGTTAACCCTTTCACAACGACACTACAGAAGGTTAACCGTCTGTAATGTGGTAGTGAAAGGTCAACCTTCTGTAGTGTGGCAGTGAAAGGGTTAAATGTTAAATGGCTGCATTTATATGGCGCTTTTATCCAAAACGCTTCACAATTTGTTCCTCATATTTCACCCATTCACTCCACACATTAATTTAGTTTGACAGTTATTGAAAGTAAATGAGTTTGAATATCGCCACACACACACACACACACACACACACACACACACACACACAGTGTTACTAATGATGTTTCTGGCAGCCATCATTTGCTCACCAATGTGTTGAAAAGTAAGTCATTCTCTGTTTGACAGAAGAATAGGAATCATCTTGAGTCTAAAAGCCAATTTAGACTTTTGTTCTTTTTCCATCTGAGTGCCAACATTAGATGATCTGGAAGAATAAACAATACCTGTCACTGCACCACACCAGAGAGAGAGAGAGGGGGAGAGAGAGAGAGGGAGATAGAGAATAGGAATATGATAGAGAGAAAGAGAAAGACATGTAGAGGAAGATCAGACATACGGGCAGAGAGAGAAAGACAAGGAGACGGATAGAGAGACAGATAGAAAGAGAAAGACAAGGAGACAGATAGAGAGAGAAATAAAGATAGATACAGTAGGTAGAAATAGAGAAAGATAGAGGGATAGGGATAAAGAGAGAAAAATAGAGAGATAGGTAGAAAGAGATAAATATAGAGATAGGGAGAAAGATAGAGATAGGTAGAAAGAGATAAATATAGAGAGATAGGTAAAACAACAGAGACATAGGTAGAAAGAGAGAAAGATAGAGAGATAGGTAAAAAGACAGAGAGATAGGTAGAAAAAGAGAAAGACGGAGATAGGTAGAAAGAGAGAAAAATAGAGAGACAGGTAGAAACAGAGAGAGAGAGGGAGGGAGATAGAGAGACAGGTAGAGAGAGAGACAGACAGACAGACAGAGAGAGGTAGAGAGAGACAGACAGACAGACAGACAGAGAGATAGGTAGACAAATAGAGATAAAGACAGAGAGAGAGGTAGAGAGAGAGGTAGAGAGAGAGGTAGAGAGAGAGAGAGAGAGAGAGAGAGGTAGAGAGAGAGGTAGAGAGAGAGGTAGAGAGAGAGAGAGAGAGAGAGACCACAGTCTGGCAGTAGAAACAGACACAGACAGACCTGCCCCGTTCCCCGTACCTGGATAACTGAGTTAGCCGGATAACTTTCGGTCAAGTCTGACTTAAGCCGGACTTTCCCGTTCCCCGAAGCTGGATTGTCTAAATCACCATGACAACAGATCAAAAAGTTTGAGCCTGGTCGAGAGCAGGGTTTAAGTTCAAGTTAGCCGGATGAACCATCGCCACGCCCCCGCAAAGAAGTGACAGCGCGTTTCCTGAAATTATTCCCACAGTCTAGGATCTGCATTATACCATTCTGAATTACGTTTTTGTGCTCCATTCTTCCAGAGGGGGCTTTTGAAATGTAAAATAGACCCAAAATGCTGATACTAAATTCACTTTGTCCTAAATAATGCACGTTATATACCGTGGCGCTCGCTCGGTGCGATGTACACATTATGTGGTTATTTTAACAACGCGCAGCATTGCAAATGTGAATCCCGCGGGGATATCCTTAACGATTGAAACCTATCGCTCGTTTGGCTCTGATTCCTTTCATATTCTCCGCTGTGGATGAGGAGTGAGGAAGGAGAGGAGCGCCTGGATTTTGTTTCATTCAAGCATAAAATTGAAGTGTCTATGCGTGGATTGTGGATCTTGTGTGATATTGTAACTGGGATTAAAATGTCTGATGAGATGCGCTGTTTGACGGATTTGAGAAATTGAATGAGCCGTTGACGTCACATTAATAAATGAGAATAAAGAGATAAAACTTCATTCAAAATAAAGAATATTGTAAACATGGGTCTCTCGTTCATTAATGTATAAACAATGAATTTATCCCATCTGGCACAGTGGCGCAGCGGTAGTGCTCAATCCTGGCAACCCGGCGACCGGTGTTCGAAACCCCGTGTTTCCAATATAATTTTTTGGAATATAATATTAATGATTATACGCAAAGGTAGCCTAGTTTTAAGTTAAAATATTATAAATCTACATGCATTGAGGATGTCATTCTTTATATAGCTCTCAACTTGCACCAATTTGAATTATTCCTACATTGAAAAAAGAAGGAAAAGACTAGGTTTCGAACCCCGGTCGTCTGCGTGAAAGTCAAAAGAAGAACCCGTTACACCACAGTGGAGATAAGTAAAAGATCGATGGGTAAGAGAGCCGTATCGTTATTCTGTATAACAGTTTAACTAATTATTTTCGCTAGCAAGATCTCATTTGATTATTCAATCCAGCAGGCAAGTTTAAAGAAATATAATCTGATTGATTGAGGTAATGAGGGACTTAAAATTAGCCTATAGATAACGCATTTAACTTGTCGGCGAGGCGATTGAGCCGTACTGCAATATGTTAATAAAGTTTTAAATCAATTAATCAATCAATGCCGCTAGAGAATCAGGATCTCTGCTATCGATACGTGCTGGCTTTTCAACTGAAGCGGCCGCGCGCACTTATCCTGGGTCTCAAGTCTGGTTTGAGTTAACGAGACTGAATCCACCTTCGAGGAACAGGAAAATCCCGGCTTCAAACATCGGGTTAACTGAATCTGGATAATGTGACTCTTGATCGACTTAGTTGAACCAGGTACGGGGAATAGGGCCCTGGCTGCCCAGGGATGTGGAGACAGAGCTGCACTTCCTGTAACATTGTAACAAATATAAAGACATTAGAGCCTCATTCTCCCCCCAAATGATCCAGAATTACAGATAATTTGAAAATGTTACAAACACATATCCTGATTGCAATATCTTCTAGGAGACCTGAGATCTGAAATCTGAATGCACCATTTCTGCTGCTCATTATGTAACCGATGGATTAGAAAAAAACTGGAATACTCAATAACGTAGTAGCAAAAAAACTTGAATGAATGAAATAATTATATTGCAATAATGGATTGACCAAACAGATCAATAACATTCACATTATATACAATCAATAAATCAATTCCTTACACATTTAATGGTAACATTATTTACATGACTTTTTTTCTTTCTTTTTCTACAATTCCAATTGTCCTTGTCCATGTCAGCCCAATCAGTGAACTGCACACTAAACTGTTCATGAGCCCACTGGCTTACCTGGGCGCGGTCCATGGAACCACCTGACATTTTTCTCCTTTCTTCAGTTGTCAACCTTTTCTCCATTTTTTTCTTTTTTTCTTAACACCTTATCTAATAAAGTATTTAATTTATTCAAAATGCCCCACACGGCCGAGAGTGACCAACTTGGAACAAAGACGAGCTTCAGCTTCCCACAGCGATCGAGACAACATCGATGGCAGATGAATCCAGAAGGTCACGGCACCAATATAACCGATGGATTACGCTTGCGTTGTGTTCTTGTGTGCGTGTGGCGACATTAACCAGGCAGGAGGCAATACTGGGTCTCAGGCTCTTTACTGGTATCTGTGTGACATATCCAATATACAAAGGTGTCATTCACATCCAGAATAACTGTGCGTGAGCCGTGTGAAATCGCGCATAATGACGTCGTCACGCAATGTCACGATGGTGCGTTCAGCATCCACACCAAACCCCAAAACAACACAGGTATCACCACACCTACGGGAGACTGCAATTCGAAACTGGCCCCTACAAATGTCTTAACCCAGTTGTACAGTAAATTACCAAGTATGGCTTTGTCAGTATTCCAATGTACAGTGTACAGTGTCCCCCCCCCCCCTACCCCAACCCCCCCCCCCTCCAATGTACAGCCCCCACCCACCAACCCCACCCCACCCACCCAACCTCCTCCAATGTACAGTTTCTACGTCAAATGTATATACACTCTTTTTCTGGACACTTTTTGTATCACAAACAGTACTGTATTTGCAAATCTGATATGTCATAAATGTATAGATGTAGCAGTACTGTCTATCTGTATGTCATGTATGTCATATATGTTATGATGAATTGAAAATGGGGGACCCTGATGTAAACAAGACGAAAGTCTTTCTCTGGTCAGCATCCCCTTAACAATTGTATGTATTGAGCTGTACTGTACTGTACCCATTCTGCAATCTGTTAATAAACTTTTCAATCAATCAATCAATCAATCAGGTAGGAGATTCCAACAAACCAATGAAACGGGGTGTTTTGGCGAAATTCACAAGGGGAACATATTAACCTGTTACACATGGAGCTGTCATCAGCTGAGGGGCAGCCAGTGGATAGACAGCCGACCACATCGGGCTGAAATACGGGACATTTGATACTCACTATGTAGATAGTAGATATAGGTAGAGAGAGAGAAAGACAGACAAACAGATATACAGGTAGAGAGAGAGAGAGAAAGACAGAGAGACAGATAGAGAGAGAGAGAATGACAGACAGACAGACAGAGACCGTGAGATAGAAAGACAGATACATGAAATCAGAAAGCGGAGAAAATAGAAACACAGCTAAGTAGTAATGACTCATGCGGTGTGTAGCCTTGATTTACACACCCTATCAGATCTTAAAGGCAAAGCCAGTAGCACAGCTAACATCACTGCCCCCTTACCAGGTTAGCTGAACAACTGTTATGCCTGGTTCGAGGTTAACCACACCAACCTCCCAGCAGCACCCCCAACCCCCCCCCCCCCCCCCCCCCCGCCCCCGCCGTACCCTGGTCATTGCCGAGGATGACGTGCGCAAGGAATTCAAGTGCATTAACGTACGCAAGTCAACCGGACCAGGTGGCATCCCAAGCCAAGTGATCAGAAGGTGTCTGGAGCAGCTGTCTGGCGTGTTCACTGACATATTCAACCACACCCTGTCTGAGTGCATGGTCCCCTCCTGCTTAAAGTCATCCACCATTGTACCGGTGCCAAAAAAAGAACCAGATAACATGCCTGAATGACTGGCGCCCTGTCGCCCTCATCCCCCTAGGGAGCAAATCCTTCAAGACGCATGTCAAGAAGTTAATCTGCAATGGACTACCAACCATCACCGGAAAATAGCCCCAACAATTTGCCTACCGGCAAAATACTACAGAGAGTCGTGCCCTCAACCACAAAGCACTACAGAGTCGTACCCTCGATCACAAAGCACTACAGAGTCGTACCCTCGATCACAAAGCACTACAGAGTCGTACCCTCGATCACAAAGCACTACAGAGTCGTGCCCTCGATCACAAAGCACTACAGAGTCGTGCCCTCGATCACAAAGCACTACAGAGTCGTACCCTCGATCACAAAGCACTACAGAGTCGTACCCTCGATCACAAAGCACTACAGAGTCGTGCCCTCAACCACAAAGCACTACAGAGTCGTGCCCTCAACCACAAAGCACTACAGAGTCGTACCCTCAACCACAAAGCACTACAGAGTCGTGCCCTCAACCACAAAGCACTACAGAGTCGTGCCCTCAACCACAAAGCACTACAGAGTCGTACCCTCAACCACAAAGCACTACAGAGTCGTACCCTCAACCACAAAGCACTACAGAGTCGTGCCCTCAACCACAAAGCACTACAGAGTCGTACCCTCAACCACAAAGCACTACAGAGTCGTACCCTCAACCACAAAGCACTACAGAGTCGTGCCCTCAACCACAAAGCACTACAGAGTCGTACCCTCAACCACAAAGCACTACAGAGTCGTACCCTCAACCACAAAGCACTACAGAGAGTCGTGCAAATGGCCCAGAACATCTGCGGTTGTAAATAAGTAAGTAAGTAAAACGTATAGCACCCTTCTCAGCACGAGTGCACAGAGTGCTTCACAGCATTTTAAAATATCAGTAAAAATACAAGAGAATGTGAAGAGAAGAAAAAACATTCAAATGAGCTAAAAAAACCGAATAGACAACAACAACAAAAAAACAGACATAAACAGAAAGAAAACGGCTATGGGTGTTTAAAAAGCCTGCCTGTAGAAGTACGTTTTTAGCTGCCTTTTAAAAAAGGTGAGCCCCCCTCCGTTCAGGATATCCTGTATACAACGGACAATGTGTCAGCAAAGCCCACAGGATTATTAAAGACCTCAGCCGTCCCGTCCGCAAAATGTTTCAGCTGTTGCCGTCCGGCAAATGGTACCGCATCCTCAAGGCCCGGACCAAAAGACTCCGGGACAGTTTTTCCCCAGTCAGACTCAGCAAGTGACTGAGAGAAAACATATTGCTATCCCTGCTACTGATTTGCACACAACACTGATTTGCACACAATACTGACTTGCACACACCACATTATTTGCACATACTACACAATTGTTACACATACTACACAAAGTTAACTAGATTTTAAATTGTAAAATCTAGCAGTATGCTGTTAGATTTTAATAAGCTACACATGTTTTTATTTTTAAGTCATTTTTGTAATACTTGCTGCTAGGGCGAGGAGCCAAGAAACTAAATAATTTCACTCCTGTACACTGTAAAAGGATAGGTGACTAAATTGAAACTTGAAACTAGAATGCGACAGACAGATGGCAGATGGATAAACAGGCAGGCAAAGCAGGTAGGGATATAGACAAACAAAGAGCCAGACAGGCAGACATGCAGGTAATCAAACAGATAGCCTGTCTGGTAGAGAGACAGAGAGAGAGAGAGACAGACAGACAGACAGACAGACAGACAGACAGACAGACAGACAGACAGACAGACAGACAGACAGACAGACAGACAGACAGACAGACAGACAGACAGACAGACAGACAGACAGACAGACAGACAGACAGACAGACAGACAGACAGACAGACAGACAGACAGACAGACAGACAGACAGACAGACAGACAGACAGACAGACAGACAGACAGACAGACAGACAGACAGACAGACAGACAGACAGACAGACAGACAGACAGACAGACAGACAGACAGACAGACAGACAGACAGACAGACAGACAGACAGACAGACAGACAGACAGACAGACAGACAGACAGACAGACAGACAGACAGACAGACAGACAGACAGACAGACAGACAGACAGACAGACAGACAGACAGACAGACAGACAGACAGACAGACAGACAGACAGACAGACAGACAGACAGACAGACAGACAGACAGACAGACAGACAGACAGACAGACAGACAGACAGACAGACAGACAGACAGACAGACAGACAGACAGACAGACAGACAGACAGACAGACAGACAGACAGACAGACAGACAGACAGACAGACAGACAGACAGACAGACAGACAGACAGACAGACAGACAGACAGACAGACAGACAGACAGACAGACAGACAGACAGACAGACAGACAGACAGACAGACAGACAGACAGACAGACAGACAGACAGACAGACAGACAGACAGACAGACAGACAGACAGACAGACAGACAGACAGACAGACAGACAGACAGACAGACAGACAGACAGACAGACAGACAGACAGACAGACAGACAGACAGACAGACAGACAGACAGACAGACAGACAGACAGACAGACAGACAGACAGACAGACAGACAGACAGACAGACAGACAGACAGACAGACAGACAGACAGACAGACAGACAGACAGACAGACAGACAGACAGACAGACAGACAGACAGACAGACAGACAGACAGACAGACAGACAGACAGACAGACAGACAGACAGACAGACAGACAGACAGACAGACAGACAGACAGACAGACAGACAGACAGACAGACAGACAGACAGACAGACAGACAGACAGACAGACAGACAGACAGACAGACAGACAGACAGACAGACAGACAGACAGACAGACAGACAGACAGACAGACAGACAGACAGACAGACAGACAGACAGACAGACAGACAGACAGACAGACAGACAGACAGACAGACAGACAGACAGACAGACAGACAGACAGACAGACAGACAGACAGACAGACAGACAGACAGACAGACAGACAGACAGACAGACAGACAGACAGACAGACAGACAGACAGACAGACAGACAGACAGACAGACAGACAGACAGACAGACAGACAGACAGACAGACAGACAGACAGACAGACAGACAGACAGACAGACAGACAGACAGACAGACAGACAGACAGACAGACAGACAGACAGACAGACAGACAGACAGACAGACAGACAGACAGACAGACAGACAGACAGACAGACAGACAGACAGACAGACAGACAGACAGACAGACAGACAGACAGACAGACAGACAGACAGACAGACAGACAGACAGACAGACAGACAGACAGACAGACAGACAGACAGACAGACAGACAGACAGACAGACAGACAGACAGACAGACAGACAGACAGACAGACAGACAGACAGACAGACAGACAGACAGACAGACAGACAGACAGACAGACAGACAGACAGACAGACAGACAGACAGACAGACAGACAGACAGACAGACAGACAGACAGACAGACAGACAGACAGACAGACAGACAGACAGACAGACAGACAGACAGACAGACAGACAGACAGACAGACAGACAGACAGACAGACAGACAGACAGACAGACAGACAGACAGACAGACAGACAGACAGACAGACAGACAGACAGACAGACAGACAGACAGACAGACAGACAGACAGACAGACAGACAGACAGACAGACAGACAGACAGACAGACAGACAGACAGACAGACAGACAGACAGACAGACAGACAGACAGACAGACAGACAGACAGACAGACAGACAGACAGACAGACAGACAGACAGACAGACAGACAGACAGACAGACAGACAGACAGACAGACAGACAGACAGACAGACAGACAGACAGACAGACAGACAGACAGACAGACAGACAGACAGACAGACAGACAGACAGACAGACAGACAGACAGACAGACAGACAGACAGACAGACAGACAGACAGACAGACAGACAGACAGACAGACAGACAGACAGACAGACAGACAGACAGACAGACAGACAGACAGACAGACAGACAGACAGACAGACAGACAGACAGACAGACAGACAGACAGACAGACAGACAGACAGACAGACAGACAGACAGACAGACAGACAGACAGACAGACAGACAGACAGACAGACAGACAGACAGACAGACAGACAGACAGACAGACAGACAGACAGGCAGGGGGTCAAGGACTACAGCCCCCTCAGCATCGACGGGGCACCGGTTGAGAGAGTCAACAGCTTTAAGTACCTCAGAGCCTACATATCCGAGGACTTGACATGGACCACACACATTGACAGTGTTGTGAAGAAGGCACGACAACGCCTCTACTTCCTCAGGCGCCTAAGGAAGTTCCAAGTCAGTCAGAAGATCCTTAAGAACTTCTACTCATGTACAATAGAGAGCATCCTGACTGGCAACATCACCTCCTGGTTTGGGAATAGCACTGCACAAGACCGAAGCAGACTACAAAGAGTGACACGTTCAGCCGAACGCACAATTGGAGGGGGGCTCCCCACCCTCCAGAACATTTACAACAAGCGGTGCAGGGGCAAGGCTAAGAGAATCATTAAAGACTCCAGTCACCCGAACAACTGCCTCTTTGAACTGCTGCGGTCAGGCAAGCGATACCGGAGTCTCAAGGCGAGCACAGAAAGACTCAGAAGAAGCTTCTATCCCCAGGCCATCAGGCTGCTAAACGAACAATGAACACTACACAACAACAACCATCAAACGCACATAGCACACACATCCACACGTACACACTCACTTTAAACAAACACACTGTAGCACCCACTCCACACACTTTATAGCACACACTCACTTTAAACAAACACACTGTAGCACCCACTCCCCACACTTTATATTTATTGATGAAGGATTACACTGCAACTCGTACACCTTACTGTAAATTGTACCTAAATTGTACCTCATCCCATTTCTGCTTTGCACTATATAGTATTGTACATTAGTACACTGCATAGTATTGTATATTATATGGTAACTCAGTTACGTCTATTCTGCATCGAACATTGTACATATGTCTATACTGAACACTGTGACCTCATTTTCTACTTCTAAATTACATGCTATACTATGTTATTTGATACTATCTTGTCTAGCACAGTCTCTGGAGCGTAACAGTAAGAAGCATTTTGTATGAAAGTATTCTGTACTTCTGTATGACAACTATTAAAGAAACTTGAGAAACTTGAAGAGACAGACAGACAGACAGACAGACAGACAGACAGACAGACAGACAGACAGACAGACAGACAGACAGACAGACAGACAGACAGACAGACAGACAGACAGACAGACATGCAGGCAATCAAACAGATAGCCTGTCTGGCAGAGAGACAGACATACAGGTATACAGGCAATCAGACGTCATAAAATCAGACAGAATTATATTAATTCAGTAAACATACACATACACATACAGTACACATAGTATACACATATATACATACACATACACATACAGTACACATACACATACACATACAGTACACATAGTATACACATACACATACACATACAGTACACATACACATACAGTACACATACAGTACACATACACATACAGTACACATACACATGCAGTACACATACAGTACACATACAGTACACATACACATACACATACAGTACACATACACATGCAGTACACATACAGATACAGTACACATACACATACACATACAGTACACATACACATACACATACAGTACACATACACATACACATACAGTACACATACACATACAGTACACATACACATGCAGTACACATACACATACACATACAGTACACATACACATACACATACAGTACACATACACATACAGTACACATACACATACACATACAGTACACATACACATGCAGTACACATACACATACACATACACATACAGTACACATACACATACAGTACACATACACATACACATACACATACAGTACACATACACATACACATACACATACACATACACATACACATCTTCAGTGGTCAGATGTGTGTGTGAATGTGTGTATCTAAGTACCGGAGCATGTGTGTAATTGCATGTTTTATTAGTAGTTCCTCCCTACCTTTGAATATGGGGCATATCTTCCAGACACCAGCGGCCCCCTCTCTGTTGTACTGACCCAGGGCCAGCTCCATGTAGAACAGAGGCATGCCAGCTATCACCATGAAGAACATGTAGGGGACCAGGAACGCACCTGCAACAAGAGACACACGCTCTGTGACAACAGTAGAACATAATAGAATAGAATAGAATAGAATAGAATAGAATAGAATAGAATAGAATAGAATAGAATAGAATAGAATAGAATAGAATAAAATAGAATAGAACAGAACAGAACAGAATAAAATCAAACAGAATAGAATAGAATACAACAGAACAGAAGATAATAGAACATAATAGAACAGAACAGAACAGAACAGAACAGAACAGAACAGAACAGAACAGAACAGAACAGAACAGAACAGAACAGAACAGAACAGAACAGAACAGAACAGAACAGAACAGAACAGAACAGAACAGAACAGAACAGAACAGAACAGAACAGAACAGAACAGAACAGAACAGAACAGAACAGAACAGAACAGAACAGAACAGAATAGAATAGCATAATAAATAAATAAAATAAAATGAAATATATTTGTAAAGCCCACAATCACAAGTGAATGTCCCCATGGGCTGGACAAGTCTTCTTTAAACAATTGTCAAG